>NC_135783.1:266398487-267086404 GCF_051106095.1 Pogona vitticeps | reverse complement strand
AATTGTTTTTCCAAGCAGGAGGCTTGAGCAGAGCTAGGCCTAGGTCAGCCTCAGGGCCTTTCTCCCAAGTGCATCCCATTGAGGTGTTCGTAAGGCACCTGTGAGGTAACAAGAACTCCCAGAGGATTATGGTATTTGTAGTTAAGGAAATCCAAAAGTCCCATCCCTGATGTTGGAGAAGGAAGAGTTCTTGCTCATATGTAGGGTCTCTAGGCAGGCAAGAGCTATAAACATGGGGGCCCTTTCTCGCTTGTGTGGAATGCCAACATGAAGACAGGCACTTCTCTGTAGATGCCCCACTCTTCAGGCAGGGAAAGCAACAGTGGAGAGGGGAAAAGACCATAGAATCATAGGAAAGTGGAGTTGGAAGGGGCCTACATGCTGTAAGCAGCCCAGAGACCTTTGGGTAGTGTGGGCAGCATATAAGTTAAATAAATAAATATAACGCTATAAAGTCCAACTCCCTGCTCGATGCGGGAATACAAATCAATGGCTATCTGCCAGGTGGTTGTCTAAGTTTCTCTTGAATGCATTCACTACCTCTTGAGGTAATTGGTCCTACTGTCTTACTGCTCTAACAGGAAGTTTTTTCCTGATATTCAATCAAAATCTGGTTTCCTGTAACTTGAGCCCATTGTTGCGTATCTTACACTCTGGGATGATCGGGAACAGATCATGCCCCTCCTCTGTATGACAGCTGCATTCTGTACTTGAATAGAATTAAAAAAACTAGCCCTACAAATTAGGCCAGTAGGTGCAGAGAGAAAAAGTGATCTAAAGAATCCCAATTAATAGTCTCAACTGGAGCAGACTCATTAAACCAGACATTTATATATATTGCATTGGCCCAAATCTACTTGCCTAGCTATGCTGGCATAACATAAGCAGCATAAGCTTGGAGGTGAATTGCCTTAAGTTCAGAAATAACTATAGACTTTATCCATTGTATACTGAGTTCTATGACTCTGTTTGCAACCTGGCAGAGTCTACAGTGTTTCCTTGTGGAGCAAATGTCTGTTAGAAATCAGACAGGCCTCCTCCCTAAAAACATTTAGAAGATTAATTAAGACTGAACAGTTTAGGGAGGCCTTTGGCAACATCCTATCTTAATTTATCTCAGAACTTGTATTCTCTTATTTTCTTATTCGATTATATTCTCTTATACAGTATTTTTATTATATTTGGTTTATAATATTTTATGCTGTGCTATTTTTGTTATGTTATGTCTATCCACTCTGGGTGGTTTATTGCAATTTTATTAGAGCCTATTTATTTCATGTGTCATCAGGTGTCATGTGTCAATGTTTTTGATTTATTTAGAGATGGTGATGCTTTGATTATTTTTGGTTTTTGGTTTATATACTTTGTTTCATGTGATGTAAACCACCTCAAGTAGTGACTTCACTAAGTCAGGTGGTATATAAATGTGAATCGAATTGAATTGAATTGATTTGGGGGAGTTTGCCTCCAACAGTTATACCATTTGAGTAGCTATGCAAGAGGATTTTGACCATTCAGTCATTTGAGACTATCAGGTTCAGCTCCTGACTTACACAAAACATAACTCAGAGCACCACAGCTTGGAAGTAAATTCTTACAACTACAGTATATAATTACTTGTGCTTGATTCATCTCAGGTAACTAGTTATTTGTAAGCAGCCACTTTGATTAGTTCATTAATTAATTAAAAAACAAAAACATAAGTGTATTATATTAATAATATGCAATGTAACCAACTTTTAACATTTATAGTTTGTGGGTTGTGCCCTCACTATATGAGAAAGGAGGGTCGTTATATAGTTCGTGTTAATGCCCTTTCCTTCTGAATTTATTTATTTCATTTACAACCCACCTTTCTCCCAAAATTGGGACCTTGGCTTACAGGACAATTTAAAACATTGGAAGATTTAAATATTGTAAAATCACAAACAATAAAGTAGAATTAAATTAAATTGGGGGCGTGGTTTGGATCATCATGGCTGCGGTCTAACTTTTCCCGGAGCTCTCGCTTTGAACATCAAGGAGGCTGCAAAAAAATCAAACTTTCTGATATGTAAGTGACTTTTTAATCTTGCGATATCCTCGGGCAACGGAGAAGAAAGTAAAAGTAGCCTGTTTCATTAAAAAAGTTATACAGCCGGCCGTGGAGGGAGGAACAGCAATCTCAGCGGGGGAATCCTGCGGACGAGAGTTTCCCACCAAGGCTTGCAAGAAAGCTTGTTTTCTCTTGGCAAAGTGGCATAATGAACAGGCGGTGTTTTCATTTTACCTTTCGAAAGCACTAATTGGAACTTTTATCTAGTTGCCGAGGAGATTATCTTGGGAAAAAAGAGAAAGAGTGGACATTAAACGCAGCCGGGAGTAGAGGGAAATAAATCCAATAAAGAGAAAAGGCGAACTCATTAATCTTTGTTATAAATGCTACGATGGTGAAATATTTTTGGTAAAGAGCTACATCGCAAGACTTTAAGAGTAAAATAAAAATAGACTCTTTCACTTTCGCTTTTGCAACGTGTTTACAAAAGTGAAGCCCAAGCCCTCAACTCTCAATAAGATACATAAGCGCCATCTGCTGGTAACAGCGAAAATAGCAGTCAAAGCTTCAAAAAAAAAAAAAAAAAGCTAATGAAATCTTATTGAAAATACATGCAGAGGCTTGAGGAGAAAGGAGTTAGAAGGCGGGAATCTTCAGTTTCAAGAAGTAAGCCTTCAGATAAACGTTTGGAGAGTTTGTTAAAAGAAGAAGCAGATTCAGAGATGGCCCAGAAGGGGGAGAAATCAGAGATGAGGCTGGTCTTGGAAGAAATTACTAAGTTGTCTGAATCCATTCGGCAAATGAATCAAAAAGTGGACAATATAGAACAAAAAGTGGATGATATGTCAAAGCAGATTTCAGCCAATCAAGAGTGAAGTAAAGAAGTTAGTAAAAAATTAGACTCTCATGTTAAAGAAACTGAAGAACATTTACAACAGCTGCGGAGTCAAGCCAACAGGAACTTTACTAGAATCATGGATAACGAGCTTGTGACTACTGATCTACAGCATCGGATGGTGTTAACACAGGATTATAATCGCCGTAATAACATCAGAATAAAAGGTCTTCCAGATTTGGGCCCTAAAGAGAAGGAACTAACAGAGCTGGTACTGGAATGGTTGAAAAAGACACTACCAAAAATAGATTGGACTGTGTACGATCTAGATAAAATACATAGAGTGGGCCCTAAACGCAGAGATCAACCCCGTCATATTTTAATTAGATTTTCAAGCTTGAGAAAAAAAGAGGAGTTAATGAAAGCGTTACGGGAGAATCCAGGAAGCTTGGTGATTGCTAAATATCCAGTACAGATTTTTAACGATTTTTCGCATGAGACAATGGAATTTCGCAGAAAAATGAGAGTTATCACATCTATTCTGCAAAAAAAAAGTGTGAAATACAGTTGGGGATACCCTTTGTTCCTAAAGATTCATCACGATGGAAAATTTAACAAAGTTATATCCGTTCAAATGGCTTTGGACTTCTTAAAGGATTCTGGAATATTAACAAGAAAAGAGTGGGAGGAGCAGATGAGGCTGATGAAGAAATCAGGGTCAAATCAGGAATCTGAGGAAGATGAAACAATGGAGCGCGATTCAATTGAGAGCGATAAGGGCGAGGGAGAACAAGAACAAGATCAAGAAGAAGAGGAACGACAACTAGAAGAAGAACAGGAAAAGGAAAAACAAGGAGCAATTCCAAAACAACCAAGGAAGACTAGGGGACGTGGAAAATCAAAGGAGTAAAAGTTTTTAGGCATAATTTAAAATGTAATTGAGATAAATGGAGAGGGTCTGGTAGGATGAATTCTTAGTAGAAGAAAAAAAAAAAGACAAGAATCAATGGGTAAACCAGAAAGAAAAAGAGGGAAGAAGGGATGAGAAGGGAATGATATCGTAAGGAGAAGATACAATGGGACATAAAGGGAGATACCCAGTGAGGGTAAATTTAAGTGGAAAAAAAAGAGAAGGGGAGGAACAATCGGGAATAAATAAGAGCAAATGAGACACAAAAAGGAGAAAACCGAATATAGAGGAACAATATGGAAATAGATGTATAGATCTAGATGGAAAAAATCTGGGAAGAAATATTTATTTAAAAAAAAAAATTCTATGAAAGTTAGATAGTGACATTCCCTTCTCATCCTATGTTTTAAAATAATGTTTTGATTATTATTATTAGTTACATTGCCTTTCCTGTTTATGTGATAACAGTACATATTATGAAATGTATACGAGTGTATGGGTAAGGATATATATATATACATATATGTGTGTATGTGTATATATATATATACGTATGTGTGTGCGTATGTGAGTATATAAATATATACAGTATGGATTTATATAACATTATAAAGCGAGAGAGGGAGAGAGCCGAGGCGGAGGAGACAGACATGTCCCCCCCCCCAGGGTCAGTAGAGAAGACCGGAAGAAATTTTGCGAAGTATGGGGGGGAGAAATATTAGTAGTGGGGGGTGTAGGTAAAGGTAGTAGGATTTTATGTTTATGCTTATTTTTGTGTTTAGTGTTTTGTTTAGTAATAAGGGGGGCAAGGGTACACCAATCAGGACTAGTATTAGTAAAAAAAATAGTAACTAGTAAATTGAAATATGGTTAAATATTTAAATTTTCTTACATGGAATGTAAAAGGCCTTGGATCTAACTCAAAGAGAGCTAAGATACAGAGTGTTTTGAATAAAAGTAATAATGATATTGTATTTCTGCAAGAAACTCATCAAAAACAGGAAGGTGTCAATGAACTGAAAGGTAAATGGATTCAAATTTATGAAAAATCATTTGGAACCTCTAAATCTCGAGGCGTGGCAATATTAATTTCAAAAAAGTGTGAATTTCAGATTGAAAAAATAGAAAAAGATACTCAAGGAAGATACTTGATAATACAAGGGAAAGTGAGAGGGGAAGAGATTACGCTTGTAAATGTGTATGCACCTAATGAGCGACAAGAAGAATTTTTAGAAAATATATTGGGAAAGTTGGACAAATTGAGAAAAGGGTCAGTAATATTAGCAGGAGATTTCAATATGGTAATGGATTTGGCGAAAGATAAATCAAAGCTGCAGACTGGGGAAAGGAAATCTAAAACTACAGGTTTTAATAGATTAATAAGTAGAACTGATTTGAAAGATGTATGGAGAGAGTTAAAAGGGGATGAAAGAAGATTTTCTTTCAGCTCACAGGTGCACAACACATATTCAAGGATAGATTATATATTTGTGTCTAATGACTTGCTTCCTAGAGTAAATGAAACAGTTATTGATGTTATACAAATTTCAGACCACGCCAGAGTGAAAATGGAGTTGATGATTAAATGTGATTATAAAGTGGCAAATAGGTGGAAAATGGATACGAGTATATTTAGAAATCCAAACCTAATTGAAAAATTTCAAAAGGATCTATATGAAACATGGGAAATAAATGAGAAAGGGGGAAGTCAAACTAAGGTAATATGGGATGCAATGAAATCTGTGGCAAGAGGGTATGCATGTAAAATGTCATACATGATAAAGAAAAAACAGGGGGAAAGAATACAGGAATTAGAAGATAATATAAAGGAATTAGAAAAGATAGTTATAAAAACTAGGGATAAAAAAGCAATAATAGAATTACAAGCAAAGAGAAAGGAACTGGAAGGAATTCATTTAGAAAAGGTACAAAGAAATTTAATATATTTAAAAAGAAATTATTTTGAATTTAGTAATAAGAATTCTAAATTACTAGCTAATGCGTCTTCTAAAAAAAAGAATAAAAGTAATATAGGAGTAATACAAGATATGAAGGGGGAAAGATGTAATAAAACAAAGGAGAAGCTTGAAGCTTTTCAAATGTTTTATAAAACTTTATATAGCAGTAAAAATCCTTCCACTATAAAAATAGAAGAGTATATTAAAAATAATTTTAATAAAAAAATCTCAGATGATGATAAAAATGTTATGGAGCAGATGATTACGGAAAAGGAAATAGAGGAAATTATAAACAGTTTAAAAGTAGGAAAGACCCCTGGAACAGATGGACTAGGCCCAGAGTATTATAAAGTATTTAAAAAGATCCTTATACCAAAATTAAAAGAGTTATTTAATAAGATATTAAAGGGAGAAGAAATCCCACTTTCATGGAGAGAATCACTTATAGTTTTAATACTGAAACCAGATAAAAACCCTGCAAACATGGATGCATATAGGCCAATATCATTGATAAATCAGGATGCTAAGATATTTACGGCAATAATGGCAAAAAGATTGAATAGTTTTATGTGGAAATATATTGAAAAAGACCAAAATGGATTTATACTTGGTAGGCAAATGTCTGATTTAATGAGGAGGGTACTTAATGTAATGAACTTGGCGAAAGAAAGTAATTCTAAGGCGGGAGTAATATCACTAGATATATTTAAAGCTTTTGATTCAGTGGAATGGGAGTCATTGAAGACATTAATTAAGTATTTAGGGTTTGGATCTAATTTCAATCATATAATTCACCAACTTTATTCTCAGAATACAGCTAAGGTTATAGTGAACGATGGTATAACTGAAACAATATACTTAGGTCGGGGCACTAGACAAGGTTGCCCCCTATCTCCAGTACTTTTTACAATGATAATTGAAATTTTGGCACAGATAATTAGAGAAGATAAACAAATTAGAGGGGTAGATAATAAAGAGAATGGTAAGATAAATTTATTTGCCGATGATACATTATTAATAGTTAATAATCCAGTTGAAACAATTGAAAGGTTGAAAATACATTTGAAGGAATTTGAGAGTATAATGGGATTAAGGATAAACTGGGGGAAGTCCGAATGTTTATTGTTAAACCATTCAGAAGAAGAGGAAAATAAAGTGAAAACAATATTTGAAGGTAAAATAGGAAAGGTTATGAAATATTTGGGGATTAGTATAACTTGGAACCTACAAGAAATAATCAAAATAAATTTGGATAGATTAAAAACAGAGATAACTGGAAGGATAAAGGAATATCAGAAATTAAAAATTTCATGGTTTGGTAGAGTTGCATTATGTAAAATGAAAATAATCCCTAAATTAAATTTTATATTTTGGATGCTCCCTATAAAGATTACAGAAAAACAATTAAAAGAATGGCAGATAATGATAAATTGTTATTGTAATGGAAATAAACGAGGGAGGATTAATAAAAAATTATGGTATGTAGCACAAAAAAAGGGAGGTCTTGGATTACCTAATATAAAATTATACTATGTAGCGAATCAGTTTAGACATATCCCAGATATAATTAAGGATAATAAAAATTTAATTTGGATGGATATGGAGATGGAAGGAATACGAGAAACTGTGGAAAGTATCTTGTTTAAAAAGAAAATTGCAGAAGGGATAAAAAAGATTAAAAATCCGTTTTTAAGAAACATGTTGGAAAATTGGAAGGAATTTAGAGAGGTATTGAGTCCACAGATATCTCCTTTATCTCAGGTAGTTGATTTAAGGAATTTCCCAGAAAATTTAAAAAATCTAAAGAATGTATTAAAAAGCAAACAGATAAGTAGATTAAAAGACTGGACAGAGAAGATAAAAGAAAAAGGGGATATAAAAAAGATATTAGGGGGAGAAGGGTATTCATGGTTAAATCTAATTCAATTAGAAAAGTGGACAAGAGAATGGTATACTAAAGAAGGGAAAGGTAGAAATATGACAAAATTTGAAGAAATTATAGAAAAAAGATTGAAATCAGAGGAAAAAACAGAAAGAAAAGGAACTGTAAGTCAAATATATAAATTATTAAATCAAGTAGAACAGGGTACTGTAGGGTTAAAAATGCAATGGCAAAATGATTTGGATGAAGAAGTAATAGGAGAAGAATGGGATAAAATATGGGATCAGAGAATTATGAAGAACATGTCAGTAAGGATAAAAGAAAACTGCTATAAAGTAATATGGAGGTGGTATTTAACGCCGGTTAAAATGAATATGATGGATAAAACTGTGTCATCATTATGTTGGAGTTGTAAAAAAGAGAAGGGGACGTATTTACATATGTGGTGGCTATGTGAAAAAAGAAAGAAAGAATGGAAAGTAATATTTAGGGAAATAACTGAAATTATGGGATTGAATATTTCAATGTCCCCAATAACAGCTTTATTGAATTTGAGTAAAGAGCAATTGGTGAATGAAAATAAGGATTTAATAATAATAATGATTACGGCTGCAAGGATAATTATGGCAAGGAATTGGAGAAATGAAAATCAATTTAACCTTGAGGAATGGTATAGAGAATTGTGGGATATGGCTATTAATGATAAACTGACATGCGATATGAAAATAAGCAGGGGCCAAATGAAAAATAATGACTTTAAAAAAATATGGAACGTATTTTTAGAACATGTATTTCGGAGAGGGAGGGGGTATACACCGAGTGAAGAAACACTGAAATTTTGGAATGAAAATGGATGGAAAGAAGTGTAATGCTAGTCCTGAGGGTGATGGGTTCACTGTTATGTTTTGTAATTTATAGTCTCGTAACTTACAGTTTGTTTTTTTGTAGTAGTAGGTATTTTGTATTTTTTAGGTTGTTTTTATTATTTTTTTTTTTTGTACTTTTTAATTATAAATAAAAATTAAAATTTAAAAAAAAAAGAATTAAATTAAATTAAGTGGTTTAAATATATTTTAATATCAGATTAAAAGAGTAGAAATGAATTAACATAAAACAGTAAATGTCAGACATTGAACAATGGAAAAACACTATCTAAAATCCTGTTGTGCAGCTGTGTGTGCACAATGGAGATGATGTAATCAGCAGTGCCACATTATTACTGATTGAAGGCTTCCTTTGGCAATTTTGGGGTAAAGTCAACTTTGTCACGTTTTGTATTGACCACATGCATATCTAAACCACTTTTAATTGGTTGTGATTTCCTGATTGCAGTATAATCAGTGGTGATTTGCTGCTGTTGATGACATTATTTCTGTTGCACACACAGAGCTGCTCAACAGGATTTCAGCCACTGTTTCTTTTTTAAAGATAATGCTTCCATGCTGTTTGAATGCTAGAAAATAATAAAGTCTCCTTCCATATGTGGAGAGTGACTGAAATGACCACGGAGAGAGAGGAAGCGTGGGGATTTCTGTTTTGGCTCATTTTCAGTACACCTGAACAAGCACTACAGTAATGACCTGGACAGATATCAAGCTGCATTGTTTTCTCTTTCTTGTGAGAGAAGGTCTACTCTGCAATTCCATTTGCCCACAATACCGTACAGGGAAATAAACCAAAGAGCACTAACCATTTGGAGCATTGAGCAATCAATGCAGCCTGCCTGCCAGACTCCAGTAGCCTCAGAATCCCTGGGTTACGTGGAGGAACTCTTAATATGACCATCACTCTGATACATTAACTCTGCAGTCATTGCCAGGGTTCTCATGCCAAAAAAGCAGAAATGGGGCAAGTTTCTTTTTCTTTTCTTTTTTTTTTTTTTTTGAACTGCGCTTGCTGTGGGCTCTGGACAATGGTAGAAGAGAAAAAGAAAACTTTTCCCATTTCAGCTTAAATGTTAACCTCAGAAAAATCACATCAACCAGCCAATCATGACTTTTAGATCAGCAGGAGTTCTTTTTACATTTCTCCCACACAAACAACTCACTCTCCCCTTCCAACTCAGTGACCTGATCAGATCAATCATTGTGGTTGCCAGATCCATGAAGTCCACGGAGAACCTGAGATGTACAGGTAGAACATCAAACTGTCGCTTATTTTATATCTTTTATTGTACTTTTTCTACAAAAGAGATAGAGAAGTTAGGTGTTTGTTGCTATTGTTTGAGATTTTGCCTCCTGCATCTAAATAATTGAGCCGGCTGCTTAACTTAATTCATTTGCTACTCTGCCTCAGGCAACCGAATGCTTTAGTCTAGCCATAATGAATTTTTTAAAAAGAAATGAACTACAATCCTCATGATAGTTAAATGTAGTTTTGAAACACAGCCATGGTCCTTTTCCTGTCACGCAGCAGCTATCTGCAAACCCTTCTTCTTTAAGTGGTCTCAGCCCTTGTAAAAGTTTTAAAGTTATACACACCAGGAAACTGGAAGTGCGCAGAAAGGCACCTGGAGCCAGTTGATGGTCTGGTTATATATATTCCTAATGGCCAGTTTCAGTAAGCAATCTAATGGTGTTACAGCCCAGCTGTGTTCCCAGCTAATTGCAATTTCTGAACCATGGTCAAAAATAATCTCAAGTACAATAATCTCAGTCTAATGTGAAGGTTACTAGACCTGTCTAATGGCTGTCAAGCTATCCCTGTCTAGGGAAGGTTCCAGGGGTGGAACTGTGGGCTTCTTCCTCAGTGTGGCATTTTCCTTTGATCTAAACTTTGACCCAGTCTGGTTGTAGACATTACCTCACACATTCTTGTTTTCCAAACATGCAGTAAAAATATGATGAATAGGGTTGAGCCCATACACCCTGAGCATTTGTTCAGCTTTCATTGCATTCATGATATCAGTACTGCACCCCGGTGTCCCCACAACACAGGGCAGAAAGTAGTGTCAACAAAGTCAAAAGGGGAACAAAATCCCACAATTTCTGGGTCTTTTATGCCAATGCCACCTGGTAGCATATTTTTGTTCTCCTTTGTTCTGGTGAAAGATCTGCTCATGTGTACACGGGTGCAGGATTATTCCATTCTGATCCATACACTCTGTGGGCAAGTGTTGTTTGATGATGTCTTCTTCTCGGCATGCTTCCACACACCACATATGGGTAGAGGAAGGAAGAGAGGCAGAAATGAAGTAGGTGGGAGTGATGCATTAGGGAGCGTCTCAGACAGTATTGGGACAACTCAGTTTATCCCAGTACACCTGGAAACAAATACCCCCCAATGCGTGGATGGTGAACACTGGTGTGATCTGTTCAAACCCGCAACAAAAAATACCGGAACAATCCAGAATAACAGGAGTCACCACCACTGTGCGGACACGTCTTTGTTTCAAAATGCAATTACATTTTACAAAAGAGCCTTTGCTTACCCAAGTGTCCTCCTTTTGAAGAATTATTTAGTACTTCATCAACATCAAAGATAGTACAGGGTGACACCATTGGGGCTGAAGAAGGGTTGTTCAGTTTATCATCTACTTTACTCCTGAAGCTGCTGAACAGGTTCCACACATTGTTCCTTTGTACACAACTTTCTGAAGTGGCACTGGCAGTTTTATCCCTGTACTGTAAAGAAGACTGCATTGTGTTTTTCTGATGATGTGCATGCCAGTCATCTTTGGCAGACCTCCACAGGTTCTCTTTCAGGGTAAACTTTTCTAGAAGTGTTGGCACGTCTTCCACATCGGTAGAAGCATGTTTAGACTTATGGGGATGCTTGGAAAGGCTGTTATGCACACTGTAAACAGGAAAGGCATCCCATGAACATTCCTCTTTTGGATTACTGGCAAAATCAGATGTATCTGAACTTCTGATTCCATGTCTTTTTCCTGAATGCCTCAAAATATGAAGTTCTTGAGTTTGCACATCACAGTCTGCACTATTTTTGCTGTTTTTTACACTTACAGAGTCAGTTGGGCTAGGAGGGAATTTGAAGAATGTGTTTTCCGAATGAATTTTGGCATGTGTATCAGGGCTCTTTTTTAGATTTTCAGGAGAAGACATAAAAGGTTCCAAGATAGATTTCTTTATAGCATTAGCAATTAGCCTCAATGGTGATTTGGGCTGGGTGGTCGCAGATTCTTTGGAAGAGTTATTAACATTCTTTGGATGTTTGTGTTCAGGAAATAAAATTGGCCAATGTTTATCTGAGACTGTAAGAGATGAATCACTGCTCGACTGCTTTGGTATGTTCTCATAGCTATAAAAATAAGCATTCTTTTGCCCTGGAATGACTTCTTCACCTTGCTCTCCTAGGCTTGTCTCTTCTGGTTCAGCACCATTTATAGCAAGTAGTTTGGGTTGCTGCCCCATTGAAAGAGTTAATTTCTTCATTATCTTGTTTTTAGCTTTGTTTAAATGTCTGTCCTGCTGTTCCCTGGCAGGCGGTGAAGCAGTCCGATCTCCCACATCAAGGTTTACAGAGGATGTATCTGGATCCTTTGGAAAGAGTTCCGGGGCCAGTTGCTCTCTGTTCACTACCTGGTTTCCTAAATACTGGCCTTCTTCAGTGCTACAGGCTTTGACTCCAAGCTGAGGAGGACAACGTGGAGCTGATGTCTGATCCTGGTGGCAAAAAGATTTGCTATGTGTCAACAGATTGCTGTCATTGTGAAGTGAATAATGAGGAATATAGGCAGGGATTTCTCCAGATATATCTGCGGCTTTCCTTTTCGTATGAAATGTTGAGCGGTGGGCCTCAAAACGCCTGCCTGTAATTTCTGGGATCTCATTGGGAGAAGTCAACTGTAAGGAATGCACAAAATAATTATTTTTAGAGGAGAAATGTAGCTGTTTTTCACCCATGTTCTTATTTAAAGATCATTTCCAAACAAATACATAAGATGAAACACCACCCATGTGTTAGTATCAAGATGGAGATGGACTCTGAAAAACATTCCAGCAAGTATGAACCAGTAAAGTAACACCGGATTATTGTTTTTATCCAAAATACCCCAGGAGGCATCCAAGATATTTTGATAATCAAATGTACATGGGAGTTCTCTTGAGAATGAATTAACATGGGGTCTAAGAGACACATGGCTAGATGACGTGAAAAGGCATTCCATGGTAAAATAATTGGACAATGGAGTTCTAGTGTCATGGCATGGGGCAGAAAATGCTGAAATTATAACTTTCACCCAACTTTGAGAAGGACCAAAATATCTTTTCCCTTTCTGATTTCTAGAGAAGTGGGTGGTCCCAAGAAGTAAAGGACCTGCATTGAAGGGCAGAAGAATGGAATCCAGGCTTAAAGAGCTCCTCAGAAGGATTCCTGATTTACCTACAGGACCACTCAAATACAATTCTATCAGGAAGGGAAGTGCATGGAGCCTGGCCATCCGGATGTGGGGATCCTCACCAACCTGGAGGTGCATGCACAGAAGCCTGCTCTGGCAGACATTTGCTCCCTAGCTCTGCTGAGCAAGTCTGTATTTTGGAATCTGGAATCTATATCCAAATAAGAGGACGTGCAGAAGTCACCAGGCCAAAGTCAGTGTTCCTTGAAACATGATGCTAAGTCTACTCTGGTCCTGATAATATCTGACTGCAGGACATGATGTCATTACATCTAGCATTATATCCTTGTCCCATGCCTTCGAAAAATAATACCTTCTGGATTACAACTAGAGATGTGTATATATGTGTTCTTGGACTACAGTTCCCTGAATTCTCCAGCAACTTAACTGGGAGTTGTATTCCAAAAACAAACTGATACTGGCCAAGATCATTCATGACAAAATTAACTAGTTAGTGGTACAGATGAACACACATAATGTTGGGGGCTTAAATCCAACTGTTTAGTCCCATGTAGGTGACAACCATTGAATGAATGGGGCTTGTTAGTTCAACACTTCAAGTTGGTCATTTTGATTTAGTGGGTTGGGACTAGATTTAGCCTTATCATATTAAAATACAGTTAGGCAAGCTATGGAACTGAAACACAATAAAATTAAAAGCATATCATTAAAGAAGAGCGCTGGATCTGCCATTAAATGGTTTTTCCTCAGCAACCAGCCATGTGTCAAAAAACCCACTTGAATCACAATATATCTGCCTGCCTTCAGAAGGCCAGTATGTTAAGCCTCTCTTCAAAGGGACATTCATAGCCTGGGAATGTGTCTCTCCCCCCCCCCCCCCCAATGTTCCTATCATCTTTAGTTTCTAGGTTATTCTGAAATCAAAGACTTCTATTAATATGACTTCCACAGAATTCCACCACTGGGAAGTGGAACAAAGTGAAGTGGACATATGAAGGAGTCCAGAACATTTTGTGGGGCCCCTGATACTCTTCCATCATGACAGATTCTCATCATAGAATTATACGAATGGACAGTCCTCAGACTGAGGAATAGAACCTACAAGGCAGAAAATATGTTTCCAGTTATTATAAATAGATTGTCTGGTTAAAAAAATACCACAATATGTCAAAACAAATGAAGTGTAATTCTCAGCAACCTTTGCTCTTCCCTACCTCTTTCTCTAAGAGATCATCCACAGCAGCATCACTGTGAAGGTTGGCAGAGGCGTCCCTCAAAGATGGACCATGCTTCTTGCTGTACAATAGAGGGAAATCTACAAAATGAAAAAAAATGTCTACTCAAACAGTATGTTATAAAATCTCATTGATTTCCCCACCACCACCACCACCACCAACCCACAGATCAGAGAATACTGGCTGCACTGCCTGTAGAGGCTAGATACAGCCCCTGTCTTGTGCAATGAATATTAGTCTACATTACTTCTATTACTATTTACAATCCCGATTTATTCCAGAGAGCTTGAGGAGATGTTAATCACTTTCTTCCTTCCCACTATATCCTCACACCAATCCCCTAGGATCAGGCTGAAAGCCTAAATCCATTTCAGTGAATTTTCATGACTCAAAGAGGAGTAGAATATGGACCGTCCAAAACTCAATCCAGTGGCTTACACCATATCATTGGAAACTTGCAGGATATTGTTTTCCCATACTCCATTGGGGGGTAAGCTGGGCTTTTAAAAATTCTAAAATGGATGCTGCCTTTGCAAGTTGGCCATCACATTTTGCTTCCCCAACTGCTAATGGGGGTTTAGTCTCAGCCCCCTTGCCCCAGTAATGCTACTAGAGTTTCCTGAGAATTCACCAACAGCCACCCTCTAAGAATTTTTACTGACTTTTCTTACACCTTAACAGCAGAGCAGCAGAATTTCGATGGTCCTGTTACATTCTCTCCCCCCCCTCCCCAATTTAGTCTGCCACACAATGGAATTCCGGTTTTTGTCACTGACTGAATGGCTGTGCTCTGCTCCTGGTAGGTCCAATTAAGCTCAGCAGGGGACAAGAGCAGCAGCTGTCAAAGACATTTTAAACAAGAACTCAAATGCAATAGAAGAAATGTATCTGTTCCCTGCAACACAAGAGGCTGTGTTTCCCCCTCTGATATGGACTGGAAGATCACATAACTTGATATTGAATATGTGTGTGTGTATATATATGCCAGGAAATATTTCTATAGCTTTCGATAAAATCAACACTTTGATCAATAGATGTGTTATTGCAAGCCCAAGGTCCCGAAAAGCGGGCACAATTACTTTGGCTGATGCCTGCATTGTTAATAAACAGGTTATGGCCTGGATCCTGCAAATTGTCCTGCTCATATAATTCCCTATCACCTTCATTTTCTTGTGATGGGAAAAGGCTAGGAGCATAACAGCGTGCTCTTTCATCCAAGTCAAGGTACACAGTATTTAAAAAGCAATGGGTTGCACATGTTGCCGTGGGCTCCCAGTGCACCCCTTTAAGCCCCCTCTGATCTGCCACCCCCCCAATAAACACCAAAAGGAATTTTTGACCATCAAAATGCACATTCTTCTTCCAGAAGCTGCCCATTCTGGCATACTTTGGAGAGTATCCGGTCGGAGTCTATTGTTGTAGGCCTGAAGGAAGCTTCTTTTAAAAAGCCTGAACTGACCTTGAATAACAACCTAAAAGAAGCCGGGGAAAAGAATGGACCACAGTGTGCCCCAAAGGCTTCTGGAAGTAAACTGGCCTTTTTTTATATATAGCCTTGATGGGCGTCATGGCAGAGCTTCCCTGGAAATGGTGAAAACATGGACTTCTGCATGATCTTCCAGGGCCTGCGTGGCGGTGGTGGTGATGTTCTCTTCACCCCGCCAGTTGGCTGCCTCTGACTTAAAACCATCCAACATCAAAAAATCTCAAAATCTGTTGGCTGAGATATCTTGCCTAATGCTGAATGGGAATAACTATTTTCATGTTACTTATAACAGATCACCTTTCATAGTGATTTGTAGTTTTAAATAAGCAAAGCAAAAAAGCAAAATGTGTTGCTTATACAGTATACTGCCTCCATAGCACTTCAAGAACTCTCTGGGCGGTTTACAAGTTAATTACACGGGCTATGCATTGCCCCCAAAGCAAGCTGGGTCCCATTTTACCGACCTTGGAAGGATAGAAGGCTGAGTCAACCCTGAGCCAGCTTACCTGGGATTGAACCCCGGGTCGTGAGCACAGCTTTGGCTGCAGTACAGCGGTTTAATCACTGTGCCACGAGGCTCTTAAGAAGGAAACCCACCCGCCCCCATGTGAAAACAAGTTACATAAATGAATTGTATTGCGAAGAGGTATTTTGTCTGTCCCAGATCTGCACCCAGTTCATTGGATTACGCTGAGCTCTAGCACTGAGAGAGAGAGAGAAAAAAAAAATTTTGTATCTCCACATGCCTCTAAATCTCTAAATGATTATTAGATCTTGTTTCTCCTGTCTATTTTTCCTCAAACATTTTTTTCTCATTCTATATGCTATTTAAAAAAATATCCTGGAAAAGGGTGACTTTTTCAGGTTATCTCATTATGTACTCCAGCAACAGTCACAGCATGAGATTCTTTTCGCCTGCATTTCTTCTTTGCCACCCAGATGAATGCTAAAATTCAGAAGCAGGAATGTCAGGAGTCTTCCAGCATGAATCCTGCATTAAGAGGAGCTTGTATTTCACAGGGGGGTGAATCAATTCATTTGAGAGGAACACCTAGACCTTTGAAAATGTGCTTCACTACAAAGCAAGAGAAACCCTGTTTGTTTGATTGACTGACAGAACAGCCAATTTGAATATTAGGTGAGTATACTCGATACAGGTACTGGGGGAGAGATCACAGTTGCCCACAGTCCTGTGGGGAAAATGGATTTGATAGTAAGAATGCCCTAGGAGGGGAAGGAACATAACCATTTCACTGTGAAATGTGCTTTTTAAAGCAAAGTCTATATTTAGCTCAAGTTAATTTTCCCTCCCCTGACAAGTGATAGTGTTACAATTTCTATTTGTTACCAAGAGACACTGAGTTTTAGACAGATATTAAAACCCCAGGTTGCTTTCTGTAAGAGAAGGGATCATAATATAGCAGCTGTTGGGACCCTTCCAGAGTGCATTAGAATTACTTTTTACCTGGTAAATTGACTGTGGTATTCTTAAAATTCACTACCTCCTTCCAATAGTCTTTTAGCTCCCTCTGGAGATACTTCTTGAGGCACACATGGGCTATTTTAATCAAGTAACAGAAAAATTTAATAGGCGGAACATTAAAACAAACATTTAATTATGAAGAGCAAGCTTAATATTAAGCTGATGGTAGTCCGCCATCTGCCCATCTCTTTCTTTAAAAGGGGAGAAGATTTTGTTTTTCTTGGCCTTCTAGGTCACAGACTAAAAGTGTAGCTAGTTCAGAAAACCATGGTTTTATGCTCTTCAGCCAAAGAACCAGAGGCGAATCAGTTGGGGGTGGGATGGGGGTGGGGGTGGGGAGCACACCTCTGTTTGTAGAGGCTGCAATAATGGGCTAACTGGTGAAAGACAATTATAGGAGATAAATTGTAGCTATTCCTATACAAATATCCTGCTCAAGAGCTTATTTCAACATTGCACAAAGCACTACCAACAGTATGAGAACAGAAACAGAGAAGACAGCAGCTTCACAGTTAGAAAGTGATGAAACATTATCACTCCAATGATGCATTCGTCAAAGCTGCTGTGGCTGCACAATCAGTATGTAATAAAGTTCCATTATTTACCTCCAAGTGACCAATCATCAAACAAAACCACTTCCAGCGTCTATGCACAAGTAGATTCAAGAACTCTCTCAGCTACAGAGCTCTGTTTCCCTCTCTTATGGCTTTCTCGCAGTCAATCCAATTTTTCATCAAAATAAATTAAGCTAGAACTCCGATAGGCCCATTTGTGTGCAACCAGCACTTTGCCTGTCAGCTAACCTGAAGTGAATAGTAATAGCTAGAAGAGCTGGAAGAGTACATCAAAGGGATATTTTAAAAAAAAATTCAAAGTCTTACTTGACTGGATTTTCTTTTTCCAGTGTTGGTATTTTCTCGATGTAGAAGTGTCTCGAAGACTGTAAGCTCGTTGGAGAGCTAAAGAAAAAGACAGAAAAGAGTACTGTAAAATCACAGTTCACATACACAAAAAACCTCTTTTTATTAAGACCAGCCTGTTTTGCTTAGATACACCTTTTTTTGAAAAATAAAACTGTTCTAGTCCTTGACCTCAGAAGAGAAATTTCAGAAGCTGCCCCTCTTTGCAGCCCAGCTCCAATGCTTAGGAAACCCACCTTCAAGGCTTCTGTGACAAGGTGGCCAGAGCAAACCTGTTCCCCTATCTTCCCTCTATGGCAGGAGAGATGACGCAGACAGTGTTACAACTCGGGGGGGGGGGGGGAGAGAGGCAGGACCCACTCCTTTTCGGCACCTGTGCTGCTAACCACAAAGCTGGATTGCCTTGAATAGACTCTTCCGTTGTCATTGTTCACACACAAGCAGTACGCCGGAGACAAGAGGAAGATCAATATAGCACACAGTTACATGTCAGTTCCTCTGCCCTGTCTCCATCCTGTGGCACCCTAGAATTTGTAGTTTATTTTGAATTCTCTGCAAGAGTGTTCGGACACACTATCCTGAACTACAGCCCTTGAGCTTTTTAACAGGACATTCAAAGCTCCTCATCAAAGTACACCTCTAAGGATTCCTTTGGATGGAGCCATAAGTGATATCGAACTGCGTAGGGTAGATATATTCTTAATGCCAGCTTTGAGAATCCTTTAATTGAAAGTAGTATAGTATTTGCCATTTATCTTTTGTGACACTTTGTTCCACAGGGAGTACTGTAATTTCAGGCAGATGAAGTTTTAAATATTCATTAACCACTAGGGGGCAACATTTGCCAAGCTGTATTCCTCCAGAAGGAGATGTTCTAATTTCTCACCACAATTTTAAATTAGTAATTTTTGAGCACTCATACATCGTAAGAGCTCATTTGTGCACTGCCATTTCTAAAGCTTTTATTGATTCTCTGGCATGTGGGCTTTCACTTACAAAATAATAATTTTAAAAAAAATAAGGGGAAAATGTAACCCTTGCTTTTTTTTCATGATGAAAGATACCACCCTGACCATTCCCACGGGAAGACGGAGAACACAACAAACATAACTCATTACTTCAGGGAAAAAGCTGGTCCCATTGCTCAGCGCAGCAATGAGAACATGAAACATTTTGCAACGTGAGAGTTAATCAGAGGCACAAGACAGCTCCAGAGAGCAAGCAAGGGCAAGGAAGGGAAAAGGGTGTGACATAACATGTGACCCTGGAGAAGACAAATGAAGAGGTTGGAGACGTGTGTGTGTGTGTGTGTGTGTGCGTGTGTGCGTGTGTGCGTGTGTGTGTGTGTGTGTGTGTGTGTGTGGTGGGAACATTCTAGCCGCCTAGAGTGGTCATATAGACCAGATGGGCGGGATATAAATCCAATAAACAAACAAACAAACAAACATTTGGAACAGAGTTGGAGCTTGGAAAAATATTAAGCTTCCACTGAAGAAAATGGCATGGGGTTAACTCTATTTTTGGACAAATCTATCACTGTTGTTTCACATGGGTGCTTTTTGCTGGGCACCTCTTCAGTTTCTTATTTTGTTTCAAAAGTCAATCTTTAATAAAAGAATAACTCAATTCATACAAGGTTCCTTGCCTAAGGAGTTTGGCTTACAATACCGCCTTTTTATCAAGTTTATTGTTCTACAAGTGTATCTTTGAAATGCCTTATCAGAGGGGGGGGGGAACCACATGACGTTCCTCTGAACTGCTTCAGATCAAAGGTAATAGTATCTAGAAACCTGTGGATGCAGAGCAAAGAGGGGTCAAGCTGAGAAACCAAGGCGTTTGGAAAGAAAACAAGGCTCTGTTATGGTAAAGAAGAATGACATCTCTTCAAAATTCTGTCAATATTATTTCGTTTAATACCACAATTATAATTCTCAATTTCAATAACATATGGTTCTGTGGAGTTATATTCACTTGTTAAATTGCAGTGTATAGTGTTATTACTTTCCCCTTCTCCCACAGGATGTCTGAGGATTTTGTCCCACCTCAGTTTTTATCAGAATACACAAATGCTCACACAAATGTCTTTACATTTGAAAAGGTAGCCGTGTTAGTCTGTGCCAGCAGAAGAAAAATTAAAAAATAAAGAAAATAAAGACGACAAAAGTGTTGTGGCACCTTAAATCCTGACTGCTGTATTTTAATATGAGATTTTGTGGAAAGGTCTATTCCCTCACACATATAGTATATTTGAAGATACTTATGGAAAGAAACCAAGTTTTGGAAACTGTATGTGGGGAAAACAAAAGGAAACACATGCGTTCATCTAGTTCCAGGGTGTTGAGTGGACAGCTGTTTAAAAATTCTTGGCCTAAAACCCTTTTTAATCAGTCATTATATCACAAAATTTGTGCCCTAACCCAAGAGGCTCATCTTTTATACTGATACAGCAAGCAGGCAACACATGCACCCCCCTCTAGCTAGGAACAGTTTTACCTTTTGAATTTGGCTGGTACAAATGAGAGAGAAATTGGTTCCAATTTCTTTGAGATGAATGAATGAATTTTCCATCGTGCATTTTATCAGTATTTCCAAATTTCCTTTTATTCGATAGGGCAGGGTAGGGGCATCCAGATATGATATTAGGGAACCTACCACTTACTCCCTGGGAAACATGCATGTGGGCAGGGACTCTAGTGAGCAACAGAACTGCTGGATAGCTCAGTGCATTAGATATCCAGCTGCAGAGCCAGAGTGTGGGAGTTCGATTCCCCACTGGGCCTCCTTGGCTGGAGCTGGACTCGATGATCCTGTCCATCTCTATCGTTCTAAGATGATGATGATGGTGTGGATTTCAGTACTGCAGGGTTATGACAAGGGCCAATGATATCCATTGGAGCTTAGCAAAGGGGCTTTTGCTTTGCAGTGGGCCAGAGCAAATGTTCTTCTGAACACCTCCTTCCTTGGAGGGTGGGTGAAAAAAACTTGAGCTGTGAAAAATGCAAATGTCTACTTTGACTGCCATTGTTTTAACTGTTGTGATGTCACAAAACAAGTAGGGTAAACAAAACATCTGAATGCTACAAGGGAATTTGGGGGAACTTAAAACCCCAAAGTTCACATAAATTGTTTTGAAATTAAGCCATATGGTCAGACTCTGCTACCAATAACTGATAAAAGACACTCTGTTCGTAGAGATTGGTTGGATTTCTGTGTGTGTGTATGTGTGCGCGCATGCACGTGTGTAGACACTTGGGGTAAAAAAAACCACGTAAACTCACTTACCATGCATGGCTTTGGACTCTTTCTCTCTCTTTATCAAACTTGTGTTTAGCAACAGAGGTGCTCGTGAAGACATGGCGGAGCTCCTGGCCTGAGGCAATGGCCTTTCATTCAGTTCAGAAATGGTTGGATCGCCATTTAAATCAGGTTCTAATTCTGAGCTAAGAAGAGATGAAAAAAGGGAGACCTGCCATTAGGGTTAAGTATGGCCAGCAAATGGTACAAAGCAGCTAATCAATGTTTCACAGCTCTATTGGTTACAGCTCATATGCATCAATGAAAGCGCCACTGGTTGCAACTTAAATGTTCCCAGTGACAAAATAACACTGATTGAAAAGCCATGCCACTTAATCCTTTTTTAGGAATCTGGAGTTGTGTGCCTTTTAAAGAGAAGTCAAATTCATGCCATGCGCATTCACCTTGATATAACACAAGGCAGAGCTTAAAACCAGCTAGTGACAAGTAATATGGTTATATGTAACCAGTCACCTTTGGGAAACCAGCACTGTAAGTAGTTCCTGACAGTTGTTTTCAGGCACAATGAGCAGCACCTAAATTCCTTTGATTTTTGCCTTTTGTGTTCATTTCTAAAGTGCAATATAAAAATTGGCCACTAGAGAGATCCAGAGAGTATTTCATGGCCTTTTAACTCAGTGAATCATCTGGAACATGGAAACAACCACACAATGACAACCAGAATATCAAAGTAATGAGAAATGCAACAAATTCTTTTTAAAATGTAATGTTCCTAACTCTGGCCCTAGGATTTTTTTAAATTATCAGAACTGGAATCTTTTTCCGGTTCCAGTCTATTACCTCCTTAGATATATAACAAGGCAAGACAGATACGTCACATCACTTTCCTATCTGAGGTCAGTAACAGAATCAACAGATTTGCCAACCACTTTTGCAAATATCGAGTTATTCATCTTCTCATTTCTATTCTGGCAACCCCATTTACTCTTTCCTTTATACAACACTAGTTCATTTCTTTCATTTCTCTCTCTCTCTCTCTCTCTCTCTCATTCTCTCTCTTTTGTTTCTCATGTTTGCCTCCTTTAATGACAATGGACAACCAACCTCTCCTGTAAATTTGGAGAATTCCATTTCATTTGCCATTCTCAGAATCCTCTAAAATATCAAACCTGCTGTGCTTCAGACAGAATAGACAAAAGACCATTGTTTCATAAGCAATTAAATACAGGGCAACATCCCCACTAAGCCAGGGATGACATGAAGGTAGATCTTTGGCTGACTTGCAGGTCAGCATAAATTTCTGAAGGGCAGCTATTTAACTGTAGCATTAATTAGATGATCTCGTCTAGCTCCAAGGACCACTGTTGGAATGGAGAAAGCTCAGAGTAACCAGGAGAGGGTTATTGGGCAGGAGGATTGGGAGCCTAGCTCAGTTCTAGTGCCCAGCACAAATCCCAGAGTTCTTTAATTTGACCTGGAATCAAGGTTGCATCTGCATAAGCAGAAGTGGCCAATCATGCAAGCAATGTCTCCTGCGTAGCCATCTGCCCATCCATCACGCTCCCCTGCATCCTCAGGCTCCTACTTGGTGGCAGGAAAGACAGCAAGCAAGGGGAGAAACAAGCTCAGGGGATTGCCCTTATATGCATGGTTTTCCTAAACAGAATGTGGACCTAAGTGTTTTGTTTCTTACTCCGAAGTGCCAGCTGGTGGACCTTGGATTTTTATAGTTGTTTTTTTTAAAGGGCAGGTGTTGCAAGTATGGCATCTGTTCACACTTGTTCTCTCCTTCCTCTTGTTGTCAGTTCCAAGTGAGACAATTACTGGTTTCTCTCCCTTGTAAGGCGCTCCCGGATTATTGCTCTCCTGAATAGGCCCCGTATTAGGGCTTGGATCTACTCACAGCGAGAACCCCTGTTGAATCGGGTTCTGCTTTTTAAAAAAACCTCTCTGGTCATTTTCAGTCTTTGTGTTTCCCTCCTTGGCAAGCAACCTTTCTGGTCAGCTTTAGCCCCTGCCTCCCTGTTTACTCCGGCTGTGTGTGTGCAAACTGTGGTTCAAACACCACATGATGTCACATGACTCAGAGTCGATTTAAATTTACCCCAACACATATTCCAGACTATTGCTGTCATGTAAACAGGCCCTTTGTCTGCAACCATAAGCAGCACAGCTGTTGCTTTGTCCATTTGAGGACTGCCTTCTGTGAGAAAGAAATGAGAGAAAGGAAGTGGATCAATCTGCTTCTCCAATTTATCTCTATGTTTTAGCTGTTTCTCACAAATTAAAAACTAACAGCTTAGACGTGTTTCATTTTGGAAGAGAGGCTGGATTCCATTTTGGGAACAGGCACACTCTCCTAACTGCTTCTGCCATCACATATCCTTTCATTCCCTACTTTGATACTGAATGTAATATGGAGACTGAAACTTCATGGAGCTCATCTGCCTTCCTTAAACCACGTGTATAAGTTTCAGATAGTTGACCTTGAGGGCAATACATGGGATAATATTCTGAAAACCCCTTAGCTCTGTTTGCCCTTTATATTTTGCACACTATAATCTATGCACAATCCTTACTTTAAGCAGAACTCTTCTGCTTTTCCCCTTTTGAGTTGTGTTGTGTTAAGGATGTTTCTTCATACTGCAGAACTGTAGCTAAATTGCTGGGAGGAAACAAGCAAACCTCAAAGGGGGTGGAGGCTTGTACGGATGTCTCATGGTGATTACTGACCTATAATGTGCTTTTATTGTGCTATATGCTCCATTAGCCCCTCAAATATTGTGTGTGTGTGTGTGTGTGTGTGTGTGTTTGTGTGTGTGTGTGTGTGTGTGTGTGTGTGTGTGTGTGTGTGTGCTTTTAATCCATCAGTCTTGATTCAATTACCTCCTCCTTCATGTGACTCAGAACATGGTGTGGGATTGTAAAGATTTCCTGTGGATGAATCATATGCCTGTAAGAGGTTCACAACAACTGTAAAAATTAATGCCCCTGGTTCATTCTTTCTTCTTCTGTATTATCTTTTGGGTTTATTTTAATAAATGAGTTTCATGGTGCCTGCATTCTCCTTAAAGTTGCTTCCTCTTCCTTCTGGGAAATAGGCTGTTTTCAGTTACCAAACAAAGAGACCACCACACACCTGCTCCCATCACTGGTGACCATCACCCGAACAGCCAGAAGGTTGTGTTCAGTCATTTCTTCCTCTGGGACAACTTTTACTGATGCCCACTCAGAAGACACAGAGGAACATCTGCTTTTAAAGCTCAGGTCAGGGACGTTCCTGAGCTTCTTTGGGAAAGCAGGCCCATCAGCTGGACAGGTGTAGCAATCTAGAAACAAAAATAAAAGATATGAGAATCTGCCTCATTGTATCATAAGTTAGAGAGACATCCCGTCTTTTTTTTTTGAAAGGATGCCTCAGTAGTAATAACAGTGGAAAATGTCAACATTGCCTCTTCATTGCTGAAAAGGTGTTCTAGCATTGCTACAGTATCTCTCAAGTAAAAGTTAAATTAGAAACAACATCTCATGTCCAGGCTTAGTTTCAAAATGTGCTCTCTCTCAACAGTTGAAATCACTTAGGAGAAAATATATTTGTTTTATGGATGGCTCACACTCATACATTCCATTCTCTATTCAAGCATAGCTTTGAGGACATTCTGTGTACGTTGCATGGGACACTTCCCGAATGCCTCAACTTGCCCAAGATGGTGATGGCTGCAATACACAATGTCTTGTTTGTTCACAGAGCCAGCCATCATATGATATCCCAGAATAAACTCACCCAATGGGTTTATGTACAGAAAGACATTATTCAATTAGATAGTTTGCATTTGCATGTGTTTCATCCTACAGAACCCAGTGGGACTAAAGGCCTCTAATGCAAGTATTTTGACTGATATGGATCACACATAATTTCAATGTCTTACTTCTTCAAAAGACCCTTTCAAGCTTGTGTTTTTAATCACATAAAGCCAGAGATCACATGGATAAAGCCTTCATGGCACTGTGTGCTTTCTTTTACATGTGATAATATGTTGTTGTTCTTGTTATTCAAAGAACTGTGGTACAGTATTTAAAAAATGACACCATGATGAATTAGCTTGAAAGTTTAAACACAAACATGTGGAAAATATTAGAAATAGTATTCTGTGGGTAATCATTTAAAGTGTTAATTCAGGATAACATTCTAACCCCCTACCCAGGTTTAATAATTGGACATATGCAGTCTGCATAAGGTACCTACAAGAAGTTAGTCTGACAAGAAACTGACATAAAACACTCCCTTCCCAAAAGAACATAAAAGTTCCCAGCATTCAATTTCTCCCAGACTGTGAAATATTGTAGATGCCTCTGGGAGCTCATAGGTAAGGTCTGAAAGTAGATAGTCACTTAACATGGAGATTCCATTTGATTATCACTGGCAGCTGACATTGGAATGTCTACTTTCCTGATTAAATGCCATCTAAACTGGGACGTGGTGGTGCTGCGGGCTAAACCGCAGAAGCCTGTGCTGCAGTGTCAGAAGACCAAGCAGTCGTAAGATCGAATCCACGCGACGGAGTGAGCGCCCTCCCGTTGCTTGTCCCAGCTCCCGCCAACCTAGCGGTTCGAAAGCATGCAAATGCAAGTAGATAAATAGGGACCACCTCGGTGGGAAGGTAACAGCATTCCGTGTCTAAGTCGCACTGGCCACATGACCACGGAAGATTGTCTTCAGACAAATGCTGGCTCTATGGCTTGGAAACAGGGATGAGCACCGCCCCCTAGAGTCGAACACGACTGGACAAAAATTGTCAAGGGGAACCTTTACCTTTACCTAAACTGGCAACCAGTTTCACATAGTGTCTGGATGTACTATTCAACAAGGGTTTCACCCTATGGCTGAAATGCTGCTCCAAAGGTTCTGCTACTTAAAGCAGATGATATTATCAGCTGCAGCAGTTTCCCAATACAACACCCCCAAAGGTTCCCAGATTTTCTTATGATCTCTTTCATTGTGGAGAAGATATTGGAGGCCATGGCATGGCATGGAAGACTTTAATTTCCAAAAACCTCTGCTGGCAGTAAAATCTAAATAAAATCCCCCCTTCCTAATATTTTTTCCACAATGGAAGCATCAGGTTCTTCAGAGGGAAACTTTTTTTTATTTCTGAAAAAACACCATCGCTGATGACATCATCAGCCTTATGCAGCATAACAGCACAAACAGGATTTCAGCCTATGAGAACTAGAATGAGTAGGCCTTGAGCTCTGGCACTCCCCTTTCCTCTCTTCCTCCAGTGTGGCTGAGGAGATCAGAAGCTTCCACTTCCTTTAGATTATCCATAGCTGAACACCTTAAACTGTGATTATTCTTAGCTAAGTCTATTTCAAACAAACCAGCTTTATCAGCTCTGGATTAACAAATTGTTTCAAATACATATACTGTAGTTAAGATTCATGATAACTGAGCACAACAGCTCATAGTAACTGATTCTTAATGTCTAAACCAATCCATTCCTATAGTAAATGTCTTACACTTTTCATCCACTGGTATCATATAAACTGCACACCTGTTAACACAAAAAAGAAACGCCTGAAAAAGAAAAATCCTAAAGGCCAAAGGTGATAAATTTAATTTCTTTCCATGGAATTCTCCACATGCAATAAGGAACCAAAACAATGACCACCCAAAGTCAGTATTGTGCTATTTGCCTTCCTTCGGATAACATTCCTAGGATTTTTGCAAATAAACAGAAATGGAAGATTGTTTTAATCAGCCAAGGTCCGAGGCTCAACAAGAGAGACATTCTTCTCGCCAGCAAACAAGTATCTCAAATACTCTTGCATAGCTTTCAGGCAGAGAGTTTTGTTAAGCATGGACTGAAGGACAAAACAGTACACAGTACAAGCGATCTGCAGAGATCTTTGTCGCTGTGACATCTTTTTTTCACCAAAATATAAAAGCAGCAAAAGGGAGGGTTCTAATTTGGACTGGGGAAACTCCACTAGGGAACGTTGTAAAACCCTTTATCCACCCTCCATTTCCCTGATTTAAAATGTTCTGCTCTCCCTGGATGGGCAGATGGGTACTACACATTCCTTGTCTTTTACAGCTCATCCACATACCCTATTTGCTCCTGTTGAAGAGGTGGTACCATTACCCCACTGATCCAGCTTCCTTTCCCCAGTCTACACAACATACATACTGGAGATTTAAACCCGTCAATCCCTTCTATTTCCTTTCTGCTTCTGGGTGATTTCCCCTCATGTGGGAACTGTGGAGCTTTTTATAGCTTGGTTCATTCTGGGACGACGTGTCGGTCTTTAGAAGGCAGAAGAGCCACCTGGTGGCAGAGCTGTGCAAAGACTGTGAAAGGCAACCTCAAAGGAGGGAAAGAGACCAGGGTGGAGACGGGGCATGAGAGGGAAGGAAGAGGTGGGAGGAGGGAAGAGATGGGGTATATTTCTAGTATAGAAACTGAAATCCTAATGGAAGCTTGGAATGAGAGATTCCGGATCTCGTGTGAATGAGCCCGCAGTAGGTCTGATAGACTTTGGGATTTAGATTTGGGCTACTGCAGAGCAGATAAAATGCTAAACCCATCTCTCCTGGCCATGATCCAAATCATCCTCCGCCCTATGACTGCATTTAAGAAAACAGTGTTGGGAAATCCAGTCCGCATCATTGATTCTGTACATGTGCCAACAATGGAACCCAGAAGTGGGACCATGGTTACTATGAGAAAGTAATTTGTTCTCTTTCCATCTCTGTGGTTAATGGAGTGATCTTTCAGAGGTCACTAATTCATAGGGTCACCCTAGCCCAGAAGCAATTTAATGGCATATAAGTAAAATCTGCACATCATCTTGCCAGTGTGACATGTCACCTCCTGTTGTCCCTACCAGCCACAGATTATCCACTGATGGCCCTTAGCTGTGGTAGGCATAATCATTCTGGCCACTCAGCCACTCTTCACTTCCTGTTCTCTCTGCCCACCAATTTTCCCCCTTAATGATTAATGTAAAAACCCATAAAATATATCCCTTGTGTAGGGAGGTCCTTTGATGGAGACACAGAAAAGCTCTAAAGAGGCAATGAGGCCTTGAATTTTTATAGAGAAAAAACACACACCAAATTACCAGCATAAACAAGTTGCTGTGATATATACTGTATTCTTACTGAAATTTAGGATTTGTCAGGGGGGAAATGGTGCTTCTTTTCAGTTTAAAATCACTGTTATTTGCTAAAAGGGGATAGGGTGATGGTAAAGGAGAGGTCATAAGGCATGAGGGTTTCTCAGAAATTGACATGGAGAGGTGATGTCTTAATGTTTGAGAACTGTTTCTGTAAAGCATAGAAGTGTCCTTTCCAGGAAAAAAAAATCATTTCTGTTATTGTGGAACTCCAGTTTTCAAAGAGTGGTTATTGGGCCAGAAGGATTTTTTAAAAGGTGAGAAGCACAGACTTAACAGGTTTGTATGAATTACATACTGTTTTTACCATGGCTATATGGTTTTATTGTTTTCTTGATTTGTGATTTTACTTGGTCATTTTATTTTTCATTTGCAAGTTGTGCAAACTGAAAGATGGTCCAATGGATGAAACTTCTTTTTGAAACAAGGTCGTCAGAGGTGAAGTCAAGTCTGGGTAGAACAGGAGGGAATAATGATGTTGGCTTTTAAGAACAGGAGGAAGAAGAGCTGCAACATTTGTTATCCCAGGTAGGGGTAATGAACAAAAAAGAAACTACTTGGATCATTTAAAAATATTTCTGACATACTTTTTTCCTGTTGCAATTTTCTTAAAACTCTGTTTTTCTTTAATAAGCTGCTCTGCTATATGTAAAAACAGGTCGTGAGGCTATACATGCTTCAGGAGACTGCCTAAACAGCATTTTTGTTGTTTAGTCATTAAGTCGTGTCTGACTCTTCATGACCAGAGCATGCAAGGCCCTCCTGTCTTCCACTGCCTCCCGGAGTTTGTTCAAATTAGCCCCAAATATTTTACTGCCTGAGGTAGAAGAGATGGTGCTTCCTCTCTCATCTCACCCCCAGCTGACATATGCAGAAGTGCCACCCATTTGTCGAAGATGGCTTGAACAATGCTTTGGCAAATGCTCAAATAGTACGTGCTGTGATGGATTTGCAAATAGCAAGTAGAAATCCACTTGAAATGGCTGCTAAGCAGATGACAAGAGAATACACTTTCAGCACCACTCTTGTGTTTCTCGTGTGTCGTGGCTTCGTATTGGAACCTGAAGTGTCGATAACACGATTTGTAAATAAGGAGGAGAAAACCAGAGTTAAAAGGTGCAAAGCATGAAAGCGTCCCGCGTAAGGACTGAGACACAGGCGATTATGATGGAGCTCAAATGTGGCCAGGGTGGTGGGGGACAGTTCTGAGCAGCTGTTCCCTGCCTATAATTATCACAGCTCTCTCCTTGCATTCTCAAACTGCCATCCTACGTCTCTTTTGGCTGGGATACAAAAGGCAGGCTCCGAAAATCTTTCCAACTGGCAACAGAAACCTATTGCAGGGCCATCTATGCCTAAGCAGAGCCATCATCCAGGTTGAAACTGGAACCGGGGACAATGGTTTGCCCTTCAAATTGCTCTTCCCTCCTCTCAAGACCCGTTTTTCTCAAACCGCCACTTATGATCACAAGCCGCTGCGGTGCGCTTACTCTGTCCTTATTTTCAATGACCTCATGCAGCCTCCTTGTTACAAGTAGAGGCCATCTCAGCAGGTCACAGACAAGGGAGAGAGGGAAAACTCTTGTGTCTGATGATTGGGATGCTTTCCCCTCTCTCTTCCCAAAAGAGGCAGACAAATGTTCATTTTGTTCACTTGGCAAAAACGGGTCAAATCTGAAAGGAGGAAGAAATCAATACTCAGCAGCCAACGTAATTTCCAAGAACAAACTGCAACCTTATGTTCCAACTCAATTAAGCACCCCTGCTCACTGCAACAAAGAGGCTGAGCCGTAAAGAGGGCTTGATGTAGACCAGAAATAGTTAAAGGGGCTTCTATAAGCAGCAGGATTTAAATGTGACCTGCACACTTCAGCTCCATGGAATGGAAGGAGTTTAAGCTGAATTTCAGCTTCAGTGATTGGTATGGAAAGCTCATTCCATTCATCCCCAACATTAATCATGTCTATGATTACCATCTGTATGTCCAAGTCTCAGTCCTGTGGAATTCAGTGGGGCTAATGCTAGCAGAGTAGATGGGACAGAGCAAAGAAGGGCTGCTGATGCTCTCCAGTTCTTGTTGGAGAACACCTCTCACGAGTCCTGCCTGGCACAGTCAATGGTGAGAGATACTGGGAGTTGCACAGTAACAACATCTGGAAGGCCACCAGTTGCTCATCTCAAGGGTAGATATATTGTTACTTGAAAATATGCTGAAGCGATGTCTCTTTAAAAGGACATAAGTATCATTTTATTAATTACATTTAATTTGTTAGCATCAGTAGGAAATTTAGGTATCTATGTTACATACATTTCCCCATAATGAAATTAATCCATTTCGAGGTCACACTCAGAATAACACTTAGAGTTTGGGCTGCCACATCTCAAGAGGGTTATTACAGAAGAAAATTATAATGACCAGAGGGCTCTGATCATTTTCCCATTAGTAAAAGTCATGGGATGTGAAACCTTTCAGTTTAGAAAGAAGGCATACAAAGGGTGCTAGAGGTAAAGTGATACACACCGTGCACAAGGAGACATTTTCCCAATACTGTAATACTAAAACCAGGGTGTCATCCATTTAATCCAAATTATGAAATATTCAGGACAGACTCTGCACAGTGCAGAGTTTAACAGTGGAATCTGGTAATAAAAAGATGCACTGATGGCCACCAGTTTAAGTGGCTTGAAAAGGGGACTGGGCAAATCCAGGTGTGCTAGTCACGGAATGTGTGCTAGTATATGGAATGTAGCTATCAGAGACTTCGGCTTTGTGCCTCTGAATACTAATAGCTATGAACAACTGCAAAAGACCCTGCTGTTGCCCTTATATCCTCCTTGCAGATTTCCCAGAGCCCTATGTCTGCCCATTGTAGGAAGCAAAATTACTATCTACAGACTTTAAGGCTTTGCACTGGATTTGGACAAATATCAAATGTCAAACTGAACTAGCTTGAGCCAGACCAGTCTGGATCAGGGTGAAATGGCCAGAATCAGTAAGCTTGAATCTGGAATATAAAAGGAATCAGATGGAGCACAAATCACTCTGGACCAAATCAGGATACATTCCAAAGCCCTGAGCTAACTGACCTCCAAATCCCCTTGGTGGACTCATGCCCAGCTCTAGTAGACACAGTTCCAGCTTACTCTATGATACCCAAACCTATGGCATAAGTGCTTCTTTTGATCTCCAACTTTGGTTACTGGATGTTTTCAGAGCATGGAGGCCTTTTCACTCACATAGATTCATGCAGTTTAGATCATGACCCTATTACTTTCATTTTCTGCAAGGGAGATTTAAAAAAACAAAAAACAAAACCCATCCTTCCCAGCAGTTCCTATCAAATACAGAGGTGAACAGACACACAAAGTGTAAGAGATTCCAGCTTTGAAAGTAGAAACTAAAACACTTCTGAACCCCATAAAATAAAAATAAAAATGCCTTGAAAAACTAAGAGAGTACAGGAAAGCTATAACTTGGCAGAATCATCTTATTGCAGCTTAAGGAAGCAAGAGATGGGGAGAGCCAAGTCAAAGTCTGGAGAGGGGGTACTGGAGACATGGATTACCAAATAAGAGGATGACACACGTCAGAAAGCCCTTCTTGGTATTAGCATGCTGCCAACCAAGGAAATCCTTTAAAACCAACATCAGCTGTATTTGTTAGACCTAAGCTTGTTGTCTCTGAAGCACCTGCGAACAATGATGTAAGCAGAATTAGACAAAGAAAGAATGTGTCCCACATAGAATCTGAGTAGGTATATAAACTGGAACTTAAAGTCACACATAGTATACAGTTACCATAAGATTATTAACAAAGTAGCTCTATATTGCATCAAAGTGGCAGATTGAAAACAAGGTAGCAGCTTGCCGTGAGGCTTAATGGTGGCTGGTCAAAGGCCGTTGAAACCCTTTGTATCTGTTTGTTCACTCAGTGTTTGTAGCTCAGTGCAATAAAGTACGGTGAGCCACAATGACCAATAAAAGGGCCAAAGTACAAAAGATTTCAGCTTTGAAAATAGAAACTTTCTTATGAGACAAATTATGTTTGCTTATCTACCACCTGATTTCAGATGTTTTGCAAGTTACACCTTAACTTACTTTTATTTGATATTTCATCATCAGAAGGTAAACAATAGGCATTTCCAAGCTTGGAAAGCACATTAAGAAGTGATTTAAATGACTGCACCTCTGTAGGAATTACAATATAGAACCTTTTAATTGTGAAGCTAGCAGCATCTCATATGTTTTGGCTCCTAGATTTCAAAGCCCGGACACAAGCCCCATGGCACAGTGGTTAAACTGCAGTACTACAGTCAAGCCTCTGCTCACATCCTGAGCTCAATCCTGACAGGTTCAGGTAGCTGGCTCAAGGTGACCAAGCCCTACATGCTTCCTAGGTTGGTAAAATAAGTATCCATCTTGCTGGGCGGGGGCAAAGTGTTCCTTGCATAATTATGTTGTAAACCACCCAGAGACTGCTCTACTGCTATGGGGTGGTATATATATATTGAAACAAATTAAACACCAGTACTCTTCAATATATACTACCATTGTCCTAACCCCAGAGATAACTCCTCTTGGTGCTCTCTCTCAAACATGCAGTCAGAATGATATTACTGAACGCATATGATTCTGGAGAGCCCAAAGTGAAACATTTGTCCCATGAAGAAACATTGATACGTTATTGCTTCTAACAATTTCTCCACCACACACTTGCAATAGGGAGCCATATGGTCTCCTTTGGAAAAGGCTTTCAGGATTCTAGTAGAGAAATTAGAGATGACATCTTCCTGCAGTGACAGAATCTACAAAGCTACCAACCTCGTGGTCACAGCAGGACAGCAGCTGGGATGCTAAGGAGATATTGTTAATTACATTACAAAGAATGGTGTGATCACCAGGTGCTCTATAGATTTTTGGAAATATTCTGTACAAGAAGCTTGTATGAATTACACAGTGACTGGGCATCTGAGGTACAGTCAGCTTCCTTTGTTTCACACTTGATCATATTTGTGTGTGTCTGGACGCATGTAAGGAAAATATGAATTTCGATAAAGAAAGAAAGATTCTCATTTTCCTAATGTTTACTGTGGTTAGTTCTACGAGTGCTTAGGTATTAAGTCTACATAAAAAATGTGTACATTTTTGCACCTTTCTCCTGATCCATGCACTTCTGCATCCCTCTGTTCCTAATACACACACACACAAACACACACACACACACACTTCTTTTGCTTAATACATGTTTACAATATTGTGGTATTTGACACAGACAGCTGTGTGTGCTTTTCCCCTCACAGATGCTGGCCCAAAACAACAACTGAGCCAAAAGGGGGAAAAAAACATTTTCCATTCTGCAGTGGCAGCTAAATCTTGCTTCAATGCTAGAAATTGTGCAGTGTCCTCTATTGCCCGTGAAGGGCAGGATAGATTTAGACAGGGATGCTGGCAAGTCTTGGGACCTGAGTCCCAAGTCCAAGAACGAGTCTTTGTTACTACTGTAACTCCCAAGCCCCAAGCTCCAACTCTGAGTCACCAGTCGCTTGCCCCACCCCTCCGAGGCTTGGGACTCGGGACTTGGTACCAAGGATTCAGGCCTCCCGCTGCCCACCCCACCCTGACCCTTACTGCCATTGGCCTACCTCCTGCTGCTGCTGCCCCCACCACCATCTTCAACGGCAGCAAGCCTGGCTCCTGTTCTGGTTTCCCTCAATCTTAAGCCAGCTTAAAGGCCAGGGCGAGTTGGCCCTCTGAAAGAGGAGGAAGGCAGAGGGCCTTTCACTGTGATGTTCTAACCTGCCATACTCTGTGGTCAGGTCCTCCATCCCACCTCTTCCTGTAAGTCACCCTGGTGATGATCTGTGGCAGGCTGGAGCATCACTAGGGAAACTTACAGATAGATGCAGGTTGGAGGACCTGCCCTCTGACTACAGCAGGCTAGAGAGTCATCATGAAAGGCCCTCTGATGGGCTGCCTTTGATTGTGGTGGTGGTGGTAGCAGGTGGGCTAGTGGGAGGGCACAGGGACTTGACAATGCAACTTGGACGAATGGGTCTGAGTCACTAGTCACCCCAGAAACCCTCAAGTCAAGTCCAAGCCAAGTCATGGGTGCAACTTAGGACCATCTCAATAGTAAGTAGTGAGCCCCCATCTCTGGCTTTAGAGGGTAGAGGGTACAGGTCTTCTACAATCTTCTACAGGTAGACCAGAAGAAATTTGTCTGAATGTAGGCTGAAAAGCACACAATTACCTCCTTCACTCTCCAGCACCATTGCCTCAGGTGATTGTCTCACTCTGCCTAATGCCTCAGCCATGCCTCTTCCCAAATTCAGAAAAGCACACCTTTCAAAAGAGAACTGTTTCATTTCACATATCAGTTCAAAAGGGTGAAATTGGGTGCTTTCACACTGCATGGAACAAATTGGTTTTTGTTTGTTTTTTAGCAGTGGGATGTTGAAGTGCATATAAACTGGATCTGTAGCTTGCTTGGTGTTAAAGGACTGAGATGACTTGGAAGAAAATGAAAGTGCTCCCAAAACAATATAAACCCAGTCAGTACACAGACAGGGCTGGCAGAGGTGCAATGCCTCACATTGAATCTTCACTGATATCACAAATGGAAACCTTGGCAGGATGCAGCTGGGAATCCAGGGAGGAGTAAGGGAGAAGTTGAAGAAACTATGCAACAGGATGGCAGAAGCCTGATAGAAAGCAGGGAAATCTCTGGTGGGAAAGAAAGCCATATGGTGGGACAGTGAGGCAAGGAAATCTGTGATGCAGATGTGTTATGCTTCCTGCCTTGTTTCCAGCTGTCCGCTCTTCAAAGCTTCCTGTGCGCAAAAGAATGGTTTGCTTCCTGCCCCTTCTATGTGTCATTTGTTAGCCACATCCCCCTTTCACTATTTGACACTGAGGAAGGAAGCAATCTTCGTTTAGTCATGATGTAGAGCTAACCAGATCCTTTCCTATGCAGGCAAAAAAATAAAATTAAAAAACAAGGAAAACAAAACTCCAGTGAAACTGTCAGCTGCCCTGCCCTGAAACAGACACATTTTAAAATCATCAGTGCTGGGAAGAATCTGTGTCAATGCTGCATTAGAAGGACTTTATTCTTTGGTGGCAATAGTCTTTCAGAATCCAGAAGACATGCAATCTCCCTGCCTTATTCCCAAACCTTTAAAAGGGGAGTTGACCTCAACTTCCATGTACAGTGGTGCCTCGCATAACGATGTTAATTGGTTCCAGAAAAAAAAACGTTATGTGAAAACATCGTTATGGGAAGCACCATTTCCCATAGGAATGCATTGAAAACCGGTTAATCCGTTCCAACTGGAACGGATTATCCGTTTTTTTCCCTCCCCCCGCGGCTTGGATCTGACCCATGGCGGCTACCTCAGCCATGGCTGGACTCCCTAGAGTCCGGCCATGGCTGGGGTAGCCGCTGCGGTTACCCTTTAAGCGGCGGAGACAGGCTGGGGGGTGGATCAGGGAGCTTGAAGCCTCTCCGCGCTGCCTACCCAGGTCGTTCCCGGACTTCTGGAAGTCCGGGAACGACCTGGGTAGGCGGCGCGGAGAGGCTTCAAGCTCCCCGGTCCACCCCCCAGCCTGTCCCCGATGCCGGTAGCCTCCCCCGCCGCCTACCCAGCCCGTTCTCGGACACCTAGGTGTCTGAGAACGGGCTGGGTAGGCGGCGCAAGGAGGCTTTAAGCGGCGGGGACAGGCTGGGGGGGGGGATCGGGAAGCTTGAAGCCTCCCCGCGCTGCTTACCCAGGCTGTTCCCGGACTTCTGGAAGTCCGGGAACGGCCGGGGTAGGCGGCGCGGAGAGGCTTCAAGCTTCCTGGTCCACCCCCCAGCCTGTCCCCGGAGCTCGGAAGGGAATTGTCGGCAGGGGACGGTGGCTTCGGGGTCCTTCCGAGGCCTCAGCCCACTGCCGACATTTTCCCCCAGCTGAGCAGCGGGGCTTCAAAGCTCCCGCCGCTCAGCTGGGGGAAAATGGTGCCTATGGGGAAAAATCGCAAAGCGATTTTTCCCCATAGGCAAGATCGTTGTGCGATCGCAAAAGCGATGGCAACAAAGCCATCGCTACGTGATTTTTTCGTTAAACGGGGCACTCGTTAAGTGAGGCACCACTGTATAATTACCCTGTTTCCCTGAAAATAAGACCTAACCTGGAAATAAGCCCTAGTATGATTTTTCAGGATGCTCGTAATATAAGCCCCACCCCCCAAATAAGACCCAGTTAAGTAAAACCTCGCCCTCCACCATTATGCAGCAACCAGAAGATGATGACATGACTGTATGTGAATAAATGTAGATTTAATGAAAAAAAAACCATCCTCTGAAAATAACTCCTAATATGTTTTTGGGAGCAAAAATTAATATAAGACCTTGTCTTATTTTTGAGGAAACACAGTAAGGAATGCTGGGCATGGAGGAGAAATTCATTCAGTCTTGCATTAAAATTAACCCAATTTCAGTTTTTGACCCAATATGTGAAATGAAACTCACTTATTCTTGAAGATGTGAACCGTGAATGTATATACATATACAGAACAGATACACACAAACATCACAATAATAATAAAACTAAAATGCATTGGATTAGGCAAATTGATTGCAAAAACTATATTAAGCAAAATTGCATGCCAAAATATGTATTTGGGTAAATGTTTCCCCAATATAGACATATTTAGCAGTGAATGTATATAGTTATAGTTATAGATATGCATCAAATGTTCAGGAGGAACTGACTGGAAAAATGCTATTTGTTTGCAGCATTTAAGACTGGAAAAATGAGAAATGAAATGAAACTGAAATTGACATTTTCATCCTATTAGCAGCCCTTCTCACTTCTTTCTCTGTCTCTTTCCTGTAAAAAGCCACAAGCAAACTTTAAGGTAGGAAAGACAGAAAAGCTGTTCAACATCTTTAGCTATGCTGTCCTTCTGGAAGCCCTGCTTTGTGGTTTTGCTGAAATGGGCAAATCCTCTGGAAATGACAATTTTATTGTCTGTATAATTTAGATCCAATGTTCAAAGTAATTATTGTGCATTGGGGAGCTTTAGGAATCAACTTGGCTTATTTCTAGGGTGGAAGCCCAATGGGATAGGCATCTGGTTGCAAATAAGGCTAGTCTGTGTGGCCTTAGGCAAACTGCACAACCCCAGGATGTCCCCAGAAGAAGGGAATAGCAAACCACTTCTGAGTATTTTGTAGTACCTTGGAAACCCTGCAAGAATTGACTCTATCATGTCTACTTTTGTAATCTGTTTGTGCAATTTGGGGGCATTCTGAGGCATTCACAGATGAAGTGTGTGAAACAGTTTCATCAGGACAGGTGTGTGGCAGACACAGCTCTGTCTTCTGAGAGTGGGCAAGAGCTAGCGAGTTTAGCAAGTAAATCAAAGCAGCATTGACAATTGCTTCATTCAATCTAATGGCTAAGTAGGCCTTACCTTTTGAATACTAGGGATGATTTTAGGGAATGGATGAAACAGAGGTGTGCCATTCTGTGTTTTTTGACAATAGCCTCCAAAATTCCTCACGCAGCATGGGCAAGCCTGGAAGTTATAGTTCAAAAACACACATCTGCACACCTCTAATGGGGAAATAAAGGGCCTATAAAGGCCATCTCTTACAGCTTGTGCTTCCCCTTTGAACTCAAAGGAACAGGCCCTTAAGGTTTTCACATAATCCTAATGCCTCATGTCAGCCCCACTACTTAATTTTGAGAGAGAAAGGACAATAAACCAAGCTGACATTTCATAATACTGTACTGCTGAAGTTTTGCTGAAGCTCAGCAGTTAGGCAGGAAAATAATGTCTATAAGTTTAGGAAGAAGAGTGGAGATTCAGCAGGACACCATTAAGGCGGGTGTCTTTCTCTTCCTCCTCCTCCTGCTGCCCCTTGGATGAGGAGTACTCCTTTAAACAGCTGCTGTCCTCAGTCTAAGAATGATTGTGGGATGATACTCTTTCTTTTCTGAAGAGGCTTGTGTGGGGAGCAGACCAATAGACTCACCAGCATCTACCATATTTCCAGGCAATATTATGCATAATTCACAGGCATTCAGCCTTCTGTGTATATAAACGCCTAACACTGTGTGTATGGACATGGACACATTCAGAAAGCAAGCGTTGAGAGGACCCTGCTGCTCACATTGCTGGGAGTAAATATGAATCAATGCTATTGGGAAGACCATCCCTTGAAAAACTGGGCAAATGCTCCTCCTCAATTATCATCTCCTCAGAGATGAGAACTGGCCAGTTATCACGGGTGGCATTGACTCTCCTCTAATGCCAGCTTCCATTCACTTTAACCCTTCCTCACTATTGCAAACTAAAACAACACATCATCATCATTTTATAACTGTAGAGCTGGAAGGGACCCTATAGATCATCAAGTCCAGCCCTTGTCAAGGAGGCACAGTGGGGAATCGGACTCCCAATTTCTAGCTCCACAGCCAGAGGTCTAAAACCACATTCAGCACAGAATAGATAGCTGTGACATAAGGGGCCCCCTCTGCACTTCAGCTGCTTGCTTTCTGTGATGTCATGGCTGATAATTGATCTCAAATGCTTGCCCAGATTATTATGCCTTTTTAGTTGGCCCAATAAAGGTGTATAATCACACTGTGGAATTTTGAATTTTTTGCAGTTGTCTCTACTTTGTTTATAATTTTAATGCTTTTGCAGGAGATTTGTAATGTCATGTTTCAATGTACTGAGTAAAGTAAGTCAGAATTAAATCAAGCCCATTTGAAACAATGGAACATATTTATTATTTATTTATTTATTTTTAATTTACATATGGAGGAGCTGACTCTCCAAGTACCCATTGATCCAATGAGCTTGCTGTAGTGCGATTTATTACACTCTGCAACGGGATTTTGGCCATTGCTTTTAGGTAATCATTTCCTGGGAATAGCATATAGTGCTTAAACTTATTCTGTGTAAGGGAACATTTTAGTAAGATTCATTGTTAATGGATGTGCTCTAATTAAGTAAGTGAACAAGATTTCTGTGTTAATGACAGAAGAGCATCAAGACTAAAACCATTTTGTGGATAATAATAATAATAATAATAATAATAATAATAATAATAATAATAATAATAATAATAATAATAATAATAATAATAATAATAATAATAATAATAATAATAATAATAATAATAATAATAATAATAATAATAATAATAATAATAATAATAATAATAATAATAATAGCAGCCGCAGCAGCATACTAGCAAGTTAAATTCTGACTTACGGCAACCCTCTTCAGAGTTTTCTAAGTAGACAATATTCAGGAATCATTTACCATTCCTTTCTTCTGTGGGCCCAAAGCCACACAGGCTGGCTGTACTCACAGGAGGCAGAGTGGGAAGTTGAATTTCCAATCTCTGGCTGTGCAGCCAGATACCTAACTCACTGAGTTATCCAGCCAGCTTCAAATACAGGCAGGGTCTGCATTATTAGTGGGGCTGAGGGCCATTTTTCAGACTTGCTGGCAGTCGGAGGGCTGCCTCCGTAAGGGGAGTGTGGCCAAAGAAGCTAATTTACATTTTCAGTTTTGAATTTTGTTGTAACTTTTGCTACAATGCTACACTGTGGCTTCGTAAGTGTTGCAACAATGTGTTTTCATTAACTTAAAAAAGGGTTCATTTCAACATAATTCCTCTAAAAATGTTTCCTTGCCCTCTCCATTTTTTTTTAATGTGGGAAAAAATGGGGGACTGGGATCAGCTGTGCTGGGAAGGGGCTCAATAATATTCTCCTAGGAGGCACAAGAGCAATATTTTTTTCCCAAAAATATATTTGTGGGGTCTGTGGGGAGCTGGCAGAGGTGCTGGATGCTGCAAAAAATGCCCCTATGTGCTGGGTGTGACCTGTGGATCATGTGTGGCCTTTCCCCTGGCATAGGATGAAGAACCTGTTTGGGACCCAGAAATCCCACAATAGCTCTCGCCCTCCCATTGATACTGCTTTCAGGATATTCAAGCTTGGCATCTGGGTAACACTGTGCAGGCCAGGAAAACGTTCAGTTCTCATGGAGCAGAAACAGCACAAACCATTTCAGCTGTAGTTGCTAGGCTCCTGTAAACATTTCAGCTCCGCCAACTCAAACAAAAGACTGGATCCTGCAAAGATCTGAATCCTTGTGCTAAATTGTTATCTATGCTTTCACAGCAACAAAAATAAATCAAATTAGTTATTAATCTGGACAATAGCCATTCCCTCTTGTTGAAAGAAAGGGATATTAAAAAGGAAAACAATGGCATTTATCAGAGGTAAAGCTTTCAAAATAACCTCAGGGATGTTTTTCTTTTCTGCACCAGGAGACTGGGAACATATCCATTCAGTTAGACACTCTCATACAGGACCTCATAGGCTGTCCTATCAGTCCACACAATAAATACGAGGGAGAGGAACAGCAGAAGAGATGCTCACAGTGAAGGAGGAATGCTGTTAGCATACAGAACTCCATCTCACCCTGTTAGCTCCCCAGCTCTGTTATCTTGCGGGATGGGCCACATAGCTCCGCCCCCCCTCTGTGGGAGGGGGACAAAGGAAAACATGTCACTGAAAAAGACAAGGTGTGCATAAAGCTTGCATCTATTAGTTTGTGTTCATAATATGGAAATATTTACTGTAATTAAAGCAGAAATGCCAGACATCTCATAATGCAGAAGACTAACCAAGTAAGTATCACTGTGCTGGCTCTTATCAATGTGAAGTCTGTTAACTGACAGCTTCAGGGTTCCTTTCTTATAGGCCTTTATCTTTAAAGTGAACTTGCACAGACGTTTCAAATAGAATATTCTTCACTAGCAGCCCTTTAAATGGAGGGCTGTCCTTTTTAATGCAGGAAACGTGGCCACCCTAAGGGAGAATGAGGAGCATTTTAAGACCGAGGCTAGGAAAAAAAAAGAGGCCCTCAGTTTTCCTGGTTATTCAGACTCTGTGAGATGGCAGGATGGATAGGAGTTCACATCTCTTGCCAGAGATGTTGTTCAATTCACCCTGGAGGACGTAGGCATGTTGTGAAGTTAGAAGGTGTTAATCCTCCAGTGGAGCTTCCTGAGCTGAAGCTGGTGCCTAATTGTGGTCAGGCCATTTGCCAGTTTGGCAGATGGTATATCTGAACGAGAGTGGCAGCCAGCTCAAGAATCAACGCTCAAGAATCCAAACCTACCAACCTGTTTGCTGCCTCCAAAGCTTGCAAAGATTAATATTATTAAAATCATATCTTAACAACAAAATTATCATTTTAGTAAATGAAACCATATGTATAAACACATGAAATAAGGAAGTGCTCCTTGAGGTTAGCCATTAGTGTTTTCTAGTCACACAGTATATTTAGAGGAAGGATGGGAAAAAGATTGATGTGAGGGCATGCAATTTGCCAAATTGTATTTATTTATTAATGTATTTTAAATTTAATCCCTCTCTCTCTCTCTCTCTCTCTCTTATCTCCATGGACTCCTCACCAAGTCCCCCCTCCTCCTCTGCCCAACCACAGTAATTGCAACAATGAATACTTGAATTTCCAAATTTACCACACACCACTGATGGCAAGTTAGTTACCTTGGTCAGAGTAGGTGCAACTTTATAAAATATGCTAAACTTTAATCAAATATCTCCTGCTACCTAAAATGCAACCTTGTAAGCTTAAAACTTTGCCAGAAAAAAGTTTTTGAGTCACATTCAAAATGCTAACGAGGAAGAATGTCAAAGAAAAAATAAACAGCCAGCCTGTGTTTGATCCTTATTCTCTGATGGCATCCATATCTTTTCAGTTGAGCTCATCTGTCACAAAAGATAGTAAAGTCTTTTTATGCCCACAGCTGCTTTCTGTCAGTTAACCTACAGCGATGAGGTCCTTGCTCCTAGCTTAAACAATGTTCCTAAGCTGCACTCCGCTGGCACCAAGTACACCAATGGGAGAAAAAATGTTGTAACGGCAGTACAGCATACCTTCCAATAGCGTTTCAAGTCTGGTTGCATCAGTATGAAGATTTTCATTAGTTTAGTAGTTATGTATGACCAGTGTTGTTGTATCAATTAGTCTACCATACTGACATTTGTTCTTATTGCTCCTTTTCTTATTTGGCCTTATCCTTATTTTGCTGGAAAATTTACAATAGTAATTAAATAGTAGCTAAACAAAAAAGAACAACTTTAGGTAGCTAGGAGGCCCATAATATCACCTGGCTCCTCTTTGTGTGGAAAATGCTCCACACAAAGAGGAGCCATAAGTGATCACCATAGAACTGATGAGAATAATTGTCATTACATGACCTTGACACAACCAGATATTTAATGTCAGACCAGGGCAGAGTGTCCCTGGAGTGAGACACATGCTGGCTTGACTGGTTTTAATTCTGTTTTGTTTTTAATTCCGAAAAAGAAAGGCGGTGGATAAGAACACATTTGAAACAGTATCTCCTGCTATTTCCAGTGTTCTTGTTTAAGAATTAGTCTTTTCTGGCATTCTGAAAAAGGAGCTTTTAAAATGTTTTAAATAAATCCATTTCACTACCTCAACTACATAGTCTAGAAAGAAGCCCCCCCCCCCCTCAGCAAAACCACTATCCTTTGAGGGCTAAACTAGACGGCCCAAATCCTGTTGCAGTTTTCTCTGCAATAGGGTTTGATGTTGAGGGCAACATTTTTCTATTTCTAGGGGTTGCCTGTTATGGGTCTGGATGTTCAATCAATTGTGCAATGAAGATCAGGCAGTCAGGCACGTGACAGGAAACAGGTTAGGCCTAGTAAGTAGTTGCTGAAGGAGAAACAGCACAAATGCTATGGGAACGGATGCTAGACTTTAGACTATTCCATTATTCTGGCAGCATCTCACCTCAGACCTCTAGTGAGAGCCCCCTTCTTGTAAGGAGATACTTCTTGGAGGGAGCAAGAGAATGGAGTAGGAAGCAGAGAGTCAGAAATTCCTGTGCACAAACATATTTTGCTTCCACTAGCACTGGATGCAACCTATAGTTGCAAGCCATTTCCATTTATTTTTAAAGAAGAACTAGTAGGAAGGCGTAACTTCTGAACAGTGGAGGAAAAGCATCTCTGTGTTCAAGCTTTTAAAAGGCTGGGTTGAATGCTGCTTTTATTTGAAGACAGTCATTACACAGATTGGAGCATTCTAACTAAGTTTGGTACCTGAAAAAACCTTTAGTTGCAACCTAATGACCTTGGAGCTGTGATGTTCAGGGCCATTACATTTAGCAATTAGTAAGAAACAAAAGAAAATCAGTCACTGTAGACTAAGGGCACAGCTGCACTGGCAGAATTGCTCGCTATTTGGATTGTTTTTTGTGCAGTTTGGTTTATGGCATAACCACATATTTTGACTTAGAGTAATCCATCCTACTCCTTTTTAGAGGAGTCCTTCTTCTCTTTTGACACAGCACTAGGGCTACAGAGTGGTCCGGTGGGCCAGATAGGCGGGGCATAAATTAAATAAATAAATAAATAAATACAGTTTCTCTTTTTTGGCATGATTTGGAGTGCTCCTAATTAGCCTGTTTTGTTCTATGTGGATAGTTAGTCTGCAACAAAATAGAGTTGTGGGCAGTGTTATCTGAGGTGACAACCTTGTGACGTATCACTGGGCTGTAGCACTGAATGAAGCCCCTCTCCTCAATTTTCATCTACTCTACCATTTTAAACTTTAAATATATCTTCCTATCAATGTAGTGCTATTCTAGATAAACAAGATACATTGGTAGTATTGTGTGTACCATGCTAAGTAGACATATTGTTGTTTCGCTATGTCACTTAATTTATTTAACAAAACAAAAATTGCCAACTGAATGATGACTGTAGGAAAAGGCAGGGGAGTGTCATTAATTGGAAGGGGAGGAAATTGGGGTGATAAAAAGACCTATATGGACCTTTCTCATGGGGAGAAATAACATCTCCAGTTTGAATGGAAGGATTGCTCAAGTGAGAGATGAAATCAATTGCAATAAAGAACCTTTTAAACATGGATCATACAGCTCTAACTTCCCCCATCTGAACATACCCTAATAAGTGTCAGTTCAGTTAGATGACAACCGTGTTAGCTACAGTGAGATCCAAGTTCAACACCATACATCCATGCACTAGGCTAACACACCAACATCTCTATTCCCCACAATTCTCCAAATCACATTTATACCATTCCCCATCACATTTTAAAGAAATATCAACCAACAATCTAAATGCTCAAAATTGTTTTCCAAATGACATGTCTCGAAGTTTATTTTGTTGGCATATTTTAATAAAGGCTTCCAATTTTCAGTAAATTGTTTGTGGCTTATTTCTCCTCTATATAACCTAACTTTATTTGTCATTTTTTCCATCAACATCGTATGCCATATCTTATTTGTAAATGCTTGTTATGAGAGATCTTGGGCTTTTTTCCAATTTCTAGCGATTTCAGATCTTGCGGTGCCTATAAGATTTGCAACTAATTCTTTATTTTCTAGTTTCTCATTTCCCCCTGTGAATAATGAAAATAACAATAATGTTTCATTGATATCCATTTGTTGATTAGTCAGCATCTCTATCCATCTAATTACCTCATGTCAGAATGCTTCTATTTGGGGGCAAGAAATCCACATATGTTCCAGAGTTCCTTTTTGTCCACAGTTCCTCCAACATTTATTGGATATATCTTTATTAATTCCATGTAACTTTGTAGGGTATAGATGCCACTGATGCACTACCTTCAGAACCATTTCTTTCACATTTGCTGATATAGATTTATATGGGTACTTTTTCCAAATTCCTGTCCAAATTTCCTCAGGTATATTAATATTCTAAAGGAAATCAACCCTGAGTGCTCACTGGAAGGACAGATCCTGAAGCTGAGGCTCCAGTACTTTGGCCATCTCATGAGAAGAGAAGACTCCTTGGAAAAGACCTTGATGTTAGGAAAGTGTGACGGCAAGAGGAGAAGGGGACGACAGAGGATGAGATGGTTGGACAGTGTCTGTGAAGCAACCAACATGAATTTGACACAACTACGGGAGGCAGTGGAAGATAGGAGGGCCTGGCGTGCTGTGGTCCATGGGGTCACGAAGAGTCGGACACGACTAAATGACTAAACGACAATATTAATATTTAAATTTGTTTCCCACACTGTTTTAGATCCTCCACCTTTTCCATATTCTTTCTCAATAATGCTTTTATATATTAGTGAGGTTAGTCCTTTTTATTTATCTTTTTGAATACAATATTGTTCAAATTCAGTTAATGTTCTTAGAGAGCCAGTTTTTTTGTTGTAAGTGAATAACGAAACTTATTTGCTTTATTTGTAGCCAACTAGTTTTTATTTGCTTTGTTTTCTCTTCTATTTGCCTAATAGTGACTGGTTCCCCTGAATCTAATAAATCAGTAATTCTATGTATTCCAATTTGTTTCCACTCCTTAAATTGTACATATTTCTCTTTAGACTTAAAATCTGGGTGATCCAAAAGGGGACATAAAGGGGATACTGGGGGGGGGCAAAGTTTTACTATGTTTTTGCCATATCCTTAATGTTTCAGAAATGAATGGGTTCTGTACTGTATTTGATTTCCTTTTCTAATTATTTTAGTGGTATAAATATACTTATTTACTATGTCCATTTTCATTTCAGTTTCCATTTCGACCCAATCAGAATTCTTACATGTCTCTTTGATTTGTATAAGTTTAATAATTTGATTTATTTGTGAAGTTTCACAATATTTTTGGAGCTGTGATATCCCTAATCCCCCCTTTGACCCTGTCTATATTTAACACTTTTTATGAATCTTATCTTCTTTCCCTTTCCTGCAATGAAATTTTCTAGCTTTCCTTGCAATAGTTTTACCTTTTTTTGTATCTGGCTGTAATGGAATATTTTGGAATAGAAATTGAAAATTTGGTAATATATAAGATTTAATCAAAGCGATTCTTCCCAGCATTGATAGGTTCAAATTGACCCACTTTTGTCACTTTTTCTTTTGCAAATTTAAATATATGTTTATAGTTTCTGTAGATTAATTGATTAAGGTTTTTTGTTACCCATATTCCTAGGTATTTAAAACTTGAATAGCATAACTCTAAATGAGATGGGGAATAGCTTTATATTTATTATTTGTAATATAATGGATTGTCTTTTGATTTCTTTAGAAATAAAAAAATTAAATTAAAGAAAACACATCTCTATCTAGGGCCTACATAGCAGTATTTGAGACTAAGGTATATAATATGTTTAGGTTCTCAGCAAGGTATGTAAATAGTGAAATTATTCTGACAGTGTTTTACAGTCCCTATAGTAGAGTAACACAAACTTTACTTTAGCCTTTTAGCTTGATACTTAAACAGACTTTATCAGAAAACAATACACTCTTTCCCTCTTGTACAGCCAGTCATCTTACAGTCTGTGGTGGAATTAGAAATATGGAACATCAAAAACCTAAGTATAGTTCACGTGCGAGTGCAAAATTGCACTATACCAGAATTGCCTTTTTGAGAGGGGGAAAAGTGTAAACTGCATGCTTTTCAACTAAAGAAAACCAAGGTCTGCAGAAGGTGATGCATATGGAAAAGGTTTATGAAAGTGTCACTTCAGTACAAAAATATATATAGCTTTAGATTAGTATTCTGTGTTGAGAAGTAGTGGTGTTTTATTTTTTATATGCTCTTATTCTTTGCAAACCACTAAAACAACCTTGACAATTGCACGCTGCCAAAAGACAGGCCTGAATTAAGCTAATATAAACATTATATTGAAGAACGTCATGATATTACCCCAATAAGGCTGGTTTCTCTGTTGAAAGCATGAGCAGATTATTCTTAGAGGTAGAATGACTACCTCTAAGAGCATTCACTTCCAGTCAACCAAGAAGGGAAAACTGCTGCTTATTCATGTGAGCAAAAGTTAAGAGTAGACATTTAATGAGCTCTCCTCGGACAAGGAGAGGAAGGAAAGAACAGTCGTGGAAAGAAAACAAACATGTGAAAGAGCTATCTTTTTCTCCATGGTGTATACAATCACATGAAAAACAAGAGATAAGATTAAGAGCTGTGGTCTGAGAAAAGAATCCAGACTTCCAGTGACTTCATCTTGTTTTAGGACAGCTGATTCCAAGAAGTGGGTTGGGAGCCAATATATAGAACCTTTAGTACCTGTCAGCATCAGCAGTTTGTTGGGTTAGAGACTGTAAACAGCTAGCTGCTCACTAGGATGTGTTCCTGAAAAAAGGGCAACAAGTATGGAACTGATAATTACCACATGGTAGTCACTGTTTGAAATCATATAACAATAATCCAACAAGGAGAATTCCGAACTAAATCCAAGTGTTGAACTAGGGATGATTTTTAGCTCCCATTCCTTCTCTCACCGGAAATCAGCAGCTGGGCAGGGGAATGAGTTGAAAGAACAAACTGAAAGAAAATTTGAGAAAATCCCCTCTCTTTGAAGACAAAGAGAGACTGGGGTTACTAAGGATAATGGAAAAATGGAAGGCAAGAGCAGAGACAGAATGTTTTCTTTGAGCCTCTGGAACTGGCCAGAGAGCTTATGTTAGGCCACAGAGAAGTCATCAATGCTGTTCTCTCACCTCAACTACCAGGATATCATGTCTGAATTATGCCAATAGTTAGTACTTTCTCTATATAAAGTGTGATACTTATATACCACCACCCCCATAACACTAACTGCACTCTCTGGGTAGTTTACAATTTAATTATGCAAGGTAAACATTGCCCCCCCCCCAGTACTCAATTTACCATCCTCAGAAGGACAGAAGGTGGAGTTAATTTTGAGCCGCTATCTAAACTTGTCAGGAGTGAACTCAGGCCATAAGTGGCATCTTGGCTGCAGTACTGCAATTTAATCACTGCACCACAAAGCGCTCCCACCCCCGCCAAATTCCTGGGACGTGACACAGAATTATTCTGTGGATACCTCTATTTTTCTACAAAGTTACAAACCATCTCCCGGAAATATTCTATGAAAGGGCAAAATGTGTGGTCTTTTTTTCACCTGATATACTACACTCTGATGGTGCTCAGGGAACCTTCTGTGACCAAGATTTTCCCTTGTCCTTGTCCCTTACTTACCCTCTACATATGAATAAGTACGTTTAGAAAAGGAGAAACAAACTACAATTTACTTAACAAGCACTGTAAATAGTTTTGCAAACAGTGTTTACAGCCAGTATAGGCATGTAAGTATTGTCAGACTGCCACTCCCCGTCAGCCATAAGGAGCATTGCCAATGATGAGAGATGACGAAAGTTGAGGCTCAACTATGTCTGGAAAGACAGACATTTCCCACACTTGCTTTAAGCAAACACACGTTAGCTTCATCCTTATACATTCCATCCTCTCAGACATCTCATCCACAACAAGAATATCTCTCTCTCTCTCTCTCTCTCTCTCTCTCTCTCTCTGAGTATTTTTAACCAAGGGAAAGTATTACATCAGCTCCCTCAGTCATCATGGTTGAATCTAAAAATCAAGTTCATCCAAAATAAGAGACTGTAACTGGCCTTTTAACAGATTAAAATGGTACACATCTTAATTTTAGCCTGATTTTAACCTGCTTTAAAGGAGAGATGCATTATTTTAAAAAAGCAGTGATAAATATATTACAAGGCACAAGTTTTTCCAAAATCCAGGTGACAATCTGCAAAGGGCAAAGCAATGAATTGCCTCAATACATTTTTTGTTCAACCCAAGTACGAAATTGGAGTCCCCCGAAGCAGACAGGAAATGGAACTTCCCTTTCCAGGCCTGCCCCCCATCCCTCCCAGTAATCCAACAGGTTGACTGACCGACAGCTGTGAATAGTCCCAGCCCATACCGTAGCCACACTGCTCTCTGGATGAGCCAGCCCCACTGCAAGAAAAGGAACAGTGGAAATGGTTTCCTGAAGTCTAGAGAGATAAGAAGCACCACATGACCCATTGTGAGAGACATTCTAAAATTTTACAATTCAGCAAACTTTTAAATGTCTTCAAGTTAAAGGGTAAAAAAGTAAACACGGAGCACAGTTATCACTGCATGAGGACCTGAACTACAGGTTTCAGTCTGACTGAAACTGTCTCCAGACAACACAAGTTTCTTTTAAAAGGAAGAGAAGATGCAGTAACATTTATGTAGAACTACATTTATTTGTTTACAGCCAAACTAGGAAGTTAAACATCCACTGTGTGCAAAATACAAATTTCCATGTGATGGCTTTAAATACAGAAAATGTATTTTTTTTTTTAAAAAAAAACACAGTCTAATAAAATGTTCAGTTAAGTTCCAGAGGCCAAATAAAATAAAATAAAAATTTAAATACTTAGGAGGAGAGGGACAGAATCCTCATGGACATTGCTTAAGAGATGAAGGATCTGCAACAGAAATGAATAAAGTATAGCAATGTACAGAGAGATAGATCTTTTCTTCAGAAGCCTCAAAGAGCTGAAACATGCAGAAAGCTTAGGTTAATCACAGCAGCAACAACAAAAAAGGTCACTCTGTTAGGAAACATCTGGATAGCTTCTTAGCTCTTCTTTCTGATTGTGGTGATGGAAGAGTTAGAGAATGTAATGGAGAATTGCTGCATCTAATTTTCTTAAATTAGATTTTCAGTGCTTTGACACTGAAAGCATGAGTTATAACAAAAATATACAAAAATCCTATGCAGTTGCAAATGATACCAGAGATTTGTACTTTTCCTCCTTTTTTAAATAAATGGGCAGCCTCTCATTTAACCCTCAATCTGTTTTCTTAACCCTGTCCCTGCAGTGTCAATGAGACTCTACCCTCACCAGAAAAACTCACAAGATCTGTAACTATCAAGGGAGAAAACCTCACTCCATCATACTGCTGCTGAGCTAGTTTGACTTTGGGTTTAGGTCACAGTCTTGCAAAAATTATAGAACTACATGCAGCACAGAAAGTGGTTAAGTTCATTGCTTATCACCAGTGGAGTCACTGGTATTGTCCAACAGGTGCTCATGGTAACAGCAGGCAACACATTACAAGTCACTGTGTTTCAGAGGCCACGAAGCTAAATACTTTGAGGAGCCTGAAAGGTCTTGTGGGGAGAGACAGCAACTTGTGAGTGACAGCCTTGCAACTGAATTGTACGCACACCATTTAATAATAAAGTGCAATGGGAGGACAACTGTTTTTCCGTCTGAGGCTGTGTTCTGCAAAAGTGCATGCCAGAATAAAACTGTTAGTCTTTAAGCTACAACAAAGCTCTTGTTTTTTAACATAACTACACTTTTAAAAGATACATGCACTGGAAGTGAATGGTGCTTCTTTAGCAGAAGAGTTTGATTGTCACTCTCTTACATCTCATTTCTTTTGACCCACACAGCATTTTACAGAGTTGGATTTAAAGCTCTCAGTGAATTCCCTTGGCCTTTGCTTTAAGCTAGACAGTGAGGTCATGAAGGAGGGAGAATTTCCTCCATTCCATGCTTGATATCCTAAGGGCCTTTTAAACACCAGAAGCTGTAGTAGCCAGCCAATATAATCCAGTCTTAACTTGTTAGGATAAAACTCTAGAATGTAGAAATCAGGGCTGGCACATACACACTATTTGCAAAGTCTGCTTCTGCCTAATCGCTCCCTATTCAACAAGGGGTCAACAGAAATGCCCACCCTCAACAAAATACATGCTCCCCAACAGCTGTGACAGTATAACCCCACAAAATCCACCGTATGCTGATGTCCTGGCAACACTACATTGGCATTTGAGACTAATAATGCACTACAAAACTCCAATATAATGGAACACAAGATGCCTCAAAACTCCCCAAAACTGGCAATTTAATGTTAGAAACAATTATGTTGTATTTGCATTTTATGATTTCATTCTAGAATACTGAGTATTCTGGAAAGTTTTGTCAAATGACAATGTATCGAAGTATCTATTTGATTCTAAATGATTTGCCATCCAGATATTTTTAGAAGTGTTTTTTAAAGCTAAATGGCAATTCACCATTCGCTCCTAACACCAGTAGTTCCACAACATCTTAATAAATAAACACAGACTGTTACTTGAACTAGGGCACACTTAATCTTTTAAACATTCCAGAAATAAGGAAATAACACCTGTTTATTATTCAGTTTAACTAACTTGTTAAAAGTCTTGCATGCATGATAAGAAAAATCATATGGGCAAGGGTTGGGAGAGAGGCCATATGCTTTGAATGTTGAACTACAAAACAGGTTAAGTGATCATGCAGAGACATTGCATCTTAGTAACCACAAATGCACATACACACAGAGCTCCAAATGGTCTTTGTATCGCTGACAGAAAGTATTAGAGATTAGCCACAATACTCAGAAAATGGTAAGAATCAGAACAAGCATCTTACAGCAGAAACTGCTCAGCCAATGAGAGGGTGTAGCACTGGAATGTTGAAATGAACTAAAGACAACAGAAGAGATTGGAAGAAAATACAATCAAAATAAGCTAACAATAAGCCTATGATCAGAGAAAGGGACACTAAAAAAAAAAGTGATACAGCAAAGCAGAGGAAAGTATGACCCAGTGAAGTTATTTTCCTTCCTTCTGATAAACCAAAAGGAGCATTTAACAAACATACCAGATAAAATTCAAGTATCAGAGTTAGAGAAGACCATCTCTTAATGAACAAAGATGTAGATGTGAACAATCATCCTGACACAAACCTCTGTCTTAACTAAACAATATTCCATTTGTCTGAGAATGATTTTGGACATGAGCTGGCCATACAAATGGAATCCCATTTTTTTTGTTTCCCAATTAATCTTGAAAGCTATGCTTTCTATCAAGCCTCCATTTAATGTGCAAATAAAAGCACCAAAATAATCAAACATACATGTATTTTTGGTGGATATGTGTTTGACATTATGTATGTCACCAAACGCATATCTACCAAAAATACATGTATGTTTGATTATATTAGTGATTTTTTTTTAGTGCCCCGTGGCTTCCAGGACCAGTTAAAATACAAATCTGAAATGACCTTGGAGTTCTGATTATCTAAATTTTTCAAAACTGGCTTCACCACCAGCAGAATTTGAAATAAAATTGCACGGTACTGTAAACTAATGTGGGTTACTTTCCAAATACATTGATTGTATTAAAACGCTAATACAAATTAAATTTCAAATAATTAACAGCAGTCATATTACAAACATTTGTTAAAAATAATTTTGATTGTTTACCTTAGAGAATGCTTTCCACATTTTACATGAAAATCATGACATTTTTTAAAAATACCACATTGTATAGTTAACGAGTATTACAATGCCCAGGCAACATAAACTGTATGAACTTTCTATTTGTTTTCTTTAAATAAAAAGCCTTGCATGAACAGAAGAAAAAGAGGTCTTAAGAATAAGGATGGATCTACACTTTTATCAACTGGATCAATATGACTTACAATCTCCCCTTCAAAACACTGCATATGGGGTGATATCACATAATATCAAAACAATCTATGGAGTTTCACATGGTTATTTTTCCACATGTGCAAACCATTCATTGATGCTTTAGTCATCAGTTGATGAACATGCACATATATTTTGGGTATGAAACAAAAACAAATATGAATCAGACTCAGTAAGCTGGGAGCAATGCCTAGGTATTTCTTTCTTTTTAATTTAATTTTACTATGCAACTACTCAGACATCTGGGATGTGATGAAAACAGGACGTACCAGAAACCATTCATGCCTCCTGTTCTTTCTGCAACTTTAAGTTGCTATACAAACATCTGGGTGCACAGTAGCCACTTGAAGTTTTGTTTCCCTGAGAGTTTGTTGTGACAAGTGGATTGACAAGAATGGTTGGCCACATGCAGGAAGCCAATACATGGCTATTATGTGTCATAGTAAGTTAACTCATATGGACATTTACCTCATAACTAAAAGAAACCAACGCTACGAACAAGCACCTTCCACATCCTTACCTATCAAGCTTATAAAAATTCTTATATGTAAACAAATCCATAAAGGTAGAACAGCAAGGATAAATGGTTGAACTTTTCCACTGTGCTCCTAATAATTCTTTTTGTCCTGCCCACTTAAATGGAGTTTAATTTCAAGTGTGCTTAATATTAAATCATAAACGTTCCAGTGAAACAAATTGGGGTCTTCCCCCCCCACCCCCAAGTAGGAGTGCTTATGACTGAAGTCTACGATGGAATGGTGTGTCACCCCTAAAAAACATCAGTGTACCTGTTAATCTTTTGAGGGGGGAAAACCACTATAATATGCTCAAGAAATTGAAAACTTTCTACATAAGTAAATGATTAGGAGAATTACGACGGTATGTGTATCCTGTTTAAGGGCAAGCAAATGTTCCAAATGACAATGAAAATACAATTCAGCAAAGGAAAACCCACAGAAACACTTCATTCACCAAAACCAAGAACCAGCAGCCCCACCTTCTTGTAAGTGAATGGCAAAATGGCTTCTATTGGCTTCTCTTTCAGAAACTTAATGGCTGTGAGCCTTAGGGCCTGATCTTCTGATATGTGTGTGCAAGGTCTCACAAACAAGTAGCAAATATATATATTTGAAATATATATATTTCAAAATAAATTACTTTTGGAAGTTCTAAAAAGCCCAGAACTCCTTCTCAAGTGGCACAGGAAAACATGGCTGCACTACCCTCAGCAATGAGTAAGGGCTGCAGGTGGTACTAATTTGTGTGTGTCATATTTCTTGAAAATGTCTTTAATGTAAGACCTCAAAACAGAGTGGTGGCACACACAGAAGTGGAGAAAGGAGGCTGCCCGTGGTCAGGTGTAACCACTGACCTCTAGGCCTCCATCCTGCCTATACTCACAGCAGCTTTCCATGGATTCAGACGGGAATTGCTTCTTGCTCTCTATGTGGAGACAAGTAAGTCTGTGTTATTTACCCTCTCTCTCTAAGGTGAAATTCTGTTTCCAAAAGAGCTCAAAAGTGAACTCTCAGCCTAGGGACAGTAAATTAAAAAGAACAGTTTCTGGGTCATGAAACTGTTCAACTAGTTTTCTGCTAAGAAATGTTCATTTACAGGCACTGTGAGCCTTCACCAGACTTCTAAAAGAAAGAAAGCCTGTGCTTTAGATTAGCACTACTACTGTCAAAAATGGCATATAAAATTTTGTACATAGTAGTTTAACCTACAGAGATAATTGGTATCTATTACTTCTCAGAGCACCATCTTAATGTCTAGGAGACCTTCTCATGTCTGAAAAAAAATCCCACAAGGGAACTACTGACTCAATTCTAGAATCTTTCTTGGATGTTGTATATCAGTTATTTCAACACACTTAAAAATATCAGAGGGATTATCTAGGTGAAGGCTTTTACATTATAACATAGAAGCTGGCCTCGTCAATATCAAATAATCTCTCATGATGTGACAGATAGAACTGTTCCATTACTTGGAGATAAAAAAAAATAGGCTAACACTGTATTTTTACTTTAACCAACTGAGAAGTCCATGATTTGCTCTTTGAATTTATTCACACAAGTTACAGAAAATGCACAATATTTTGAAAAGGATTTATCAAACAGGAGTCAATAAAAATTCTGGGCTTGCAGTACTTTTTAAATTTTTTAAAAAAACCTAAGCAAAATGAACAGACTTTGTAGCCCCCACAGCAAAGATAAAGCAAGAAGAAAGGGGGGAGGGTAAAGTATGTGCCATATTCAGTTTTCAAACAAAAAACCATAGTAAGCATTTACTGTTGCTCTAGAAATGTATGAAAGAACTTTCTTTCACAGTCTTTAAAATAAGGATAATAAAATGTAAACCCAAAGGAATATCTGGTCGTAACTAGAAACACATCCAGATTTTTTTTAAAAAAATCTATCAAAAAAATTACAAATCCTTCATATAATCTCTATGGTCTGGAAATGCATCTGGACACTGATCTTCATGATCCAATAACAAAAACTGAAATGTTGTAACAATTGCACCATGATTATGAAATGAAAGTTTTGGCTCATTTAAAGCACATACTGAATTGAAATGTGTACATTTGTGTGATCGGAAGGCTGTTTGTTTTGGAAATCTGAAAGGCACAACACAAGTTTAGGAAGAACTTTAAACCCTGAAGAACTTCTTCACCAGTTCAAGCACGTTCTCACAGGACAGCTCCACTTCCCGGTAAATATGGGCAAGTAACTCTTGAAGCGCAAAAAAGAATGGCATACTGAAGCTTAGGAGTTCATACAAGTAGGCATAGTTGTATGCATTGTCCCTGAAATGAAGTCTGGTAGTGTGCAGGAAACCATGCATCCAGTTAGAGAGCCGTCTTGGAAGGTCAAGCAGATCCCTTGTCACCTTAAGAGGCCAGCTTAGAGTTTTCTTAAAGAATGAAGGCAGGATACCTGGGGACTGATCCTCTGAGCTGCTACTGACAGCACAAGCACTGTCCTCGGTGGTTTCTGCAGACATGGATTCTTCTTGCGTCCACTGTTCTGCTTCCTCCTTGAAAGAGACACAGCTTAACATTGCACCCATTCACCATTGTCTCAAGTCAAAGATAATAAACAAACAAAAGCTTAGAAAGGAGACGAATCATACTCTGCTCTGGATGCTTCCTGATCAGTCAACCCCTCACCCCAAGATAAACCTTTAGCAAGGGGAGGGGCATGGGGTGGTGTGCACTATGTTTCCCATGTTTTTTTAAAAAAAACACTTTCAACAGATGGCAGCATGAGAGCTCAAGCAGATATAATGACTGGTTCTCATTTCATTATCCCACACTTTATTTTAATAAAGAGAGAAAAGCAGCCTTGGATGCTGCATGAAAGGAAAATGTGTGAGCCAGCAAACGTGTGCCCTTCCATCACTTATATCATTGTACTACCAAAGCTACTTCCCTGCCCTGCCCCTCACTATTTCTTCCTCTGTCATCCACAATGGCTTCAAGTCTTACCACAACGCAGGGGGCACCTTCATCCAGTTAAAAGGGAATAAATATGTTGAAACATTTCATTTCGCTACTCATCCAAGTAGTTTCTTCAGTCTGAGGAGAGATGGTAGGAGACCCCTCAAAATTGGTTTCACTTCCCCCTGGTCTGAATAGGCTCATTAGATGGACAAAGGGGGGGGGGGTGAGTGAAAATTGCACTTCTGCAGTCCTTCTCCACCCACTGTCATGGGTCATTAATGGTCATTTTGGTGGGTGTGGTCCTGATCTTACAAGCCTATTCAGACCAGGGGAAAGTGAAACCAAGGTGGAGGCTTTACCAGGGGTCTCCTACCAATTGTCCTCAGACTGAAGCTACTTGGATGCATAGCAAAACATTTCATCTGAATAAGAAAGAAGTCCAGTTGCCATGGCTCAATTTCCAGATAACCTCACTTGGATGAATGAAAATCTTCACAGAATAAAAATCTTGTGCATGATTTTTTTTTTTTAAAAAAAATCTCTTGGAAGATAATGGAGTTGATCTCTTTATTTTCAGCAGCAATTCCACAAACAATCTCATTGGTAATTTCTTGCAAAAGGCAGCTACTGTATATCAGTCTTTTGCAGGGAGGACAGCAAAAAGTCAAATAGCACTTTTAAGACTACGAAGTTCACTATGCCATATGCATTTATGAACTACAGCCCACGTCTTGTCTCATCTGTTGTTTTTAGCCATCCTACCTACTGCAGGACATTCTAACAGTATCAAGGTACAGGGCAAGAAGCAGTTGCAAGGGCCATCTAGTTCAACCTCACAGAAGGTAAAACCACAGCAGAAGCATTGCTGACAGACAGTCATGCAATATTTGTTTAAACAGAAGGAAAGTCCAACAGCTTCCAAGGTGGTTCATTCCACTGTCTCACTGTGAGGAAATTCTTCTCAATGTTTAGTCAGAAACTCCTTGTCTGTAATTTGAAGCCATTCATTTGGGTCCTAATCTCTGGAGCTATAGAAAACAAGCTTGCTCCATCTTCTACAAAACAATCCTGTAAATAATGGAAGATGGCTATCCCATCACCACTCAGCCTTCTTCAGGCTAAACAAGTCAAACTCCTTCAAACATTCCTTACTAGCCATTTTGAAACTGACAAGTCTTAGTAATGAAATTGTCCTAGTCAATATCTTTTGTATTTAAATTCTCTCTGCTCTCACTGTTAACATCCCACTCCCAGTGACATGCAGTGTATATGCCTGGAGCAATACAATGCTAACCCAAAACATCTGCAGCAATGGGCTGTAATCCAGGAACTCGTGCTATAACAAACCCGTTAGCCTTAAAGGTGTCGCTTTATCTGTACCTTGTGAATTTAAGAATGACAGCTAATCAAAGAGTCATATACAACATTGCAAATGAAATGCTGCAAATAAAACTTCTTTTCAAAAGGCCACTCTGTTAAAGGTATGCGGCCATCCATTTTGAGCTCTGGCTCTGAATAAGCAGTGGCCTTAATGGATTCTCAGTTCCCTTAGAGTGGACTAATATGGGGATGATCGTATCACTTGAGCTCCACCAAGAAGAGTCAATATAAAACTCCACCATTCCCAATAATATAGAGTAAACATTTCCGTATGATTTTCCCATCAATTGACAGTATTTTGAACCCCACAAAAAATATATCTACCTGTTCATGAGTCTTTGGCATGGCTCTCCTCTTTCTGTGGGCATGCTTTGGTTTACATTGTGCAAAATGAAGCTTGCAGTAAAATTTACCTGGAAGACAACAGCAGTGTCATTATTTGCTTTCTCCCCAAATGGAATCAATACAGAATAACAGAATCCAAAGAAACCCTTTAATGTAACACATCTGTTCTGGATGAACCACTTCATATGCTATGCAGGAAACTATACCAATATTTACTTTTATTCTATATTAACACTACCTAACCTCACTGGAACTGTCATGGGGTAAATATATATTGGCAAAGGTACCAAAACTCCTATTATTTTGGAGTGGAGTGTTTTATTTGAGTTTCAGATCAGAACTGCTATCAGAACCAAACATAAGCATGTCACTTGTGGCAAAAGACAAGATGTTGCCTGTGCTCGGCACCAAAATCGAAGCGCATCTGGAATGACAGAGCTGCTGATCAGGCGATCGCAGTTCTGGGAGGAAAGATGTGCTGAGAATGCACACAGACCCATGGAAGGCACAGAGAGAGCGGAAAGGGGGTCTGGGGAAAATTGGAGGCCGCCAGTTATCCCTTGGTAATAAAAGGGGATTAACTGAGGCCTGAACCTAGCTCATTGGCTGGTCAAGGGTCAACCTAGAATCCAAGTGGGAATTTGAATCCACACTACAGCAGGACCCCCCCCCCTTTGCCAAAGGATCAGCAATGTTCATGTAAATGGAAATGAATTCCAATAAAGTGTGGCCCATATTTAACCCATTCACCGGGTCTCATGTGGTTATTTGGGATAAGTGGGCAATGAGCCTAGGAAAGCGCTGGAGCTGTGAGAAGGACTTTCCCGGGAGAGCTTAAGAGTTGACAAGGCTCATCTGACTTGACAAGGTCCTTCAGTTACTGTGGACAAAGCGGTATAGGGCTTCCAAAACAGGCTGGCAGGCAGTGAAGTTGTTGTAATAAGGGAGTTATGTACTCCCTGTAATAACATACAATAATACTGAAACAACTACACTTTAAAAACACTTAAATATGCACACACACTTAATCACACTTTTGTGATTAAATTGTCCAGTTTAGTTGCTAAAGAGTGCTTTCCCTGCTGGAGGAAGGACAATAGAGAGGGGGGGGCACCTTAGCTTCCTATGGGACCATATTCCACAATCTGGGAGTGGGCACGGGAAAGACCCATGTATGAAGAGGCCTTTTCCATGTACAAAAGCCTAGCGGGATGGCAGTTAAGTTTTACTTCAGCACAGATGATAAAACAGAATTTTTAGGTGTCCTTGAGGCAGGCCAGCTATCCTAGAAGCCACACAGGACACACAAGACCAAAACTCTTCTACACTTTTCTGACATTTGCTACCTAAAGTGTTTGTTCCACTGAGCCTGAGAGGAGAGCCTGTTTGGAGTGCCACTGCCATTTGGTTAATGCCAGTATCCGTATTACACAAGCACTTGGAGAAGAAAATATTTCCAGTTGTGACATCCCAAGGCCTCCCTCAGTTAGGATGTCACCATTAGTTAGAATTCACTTGATGGCACACAATTATTCTAAATTGTATCTAAAATCCACAGCCCTAACTATCATTCCCATTCCAAACTACCCAATATCCTAAATATTCTTGTTATACCCTCTCTCTGCTCCCACTAAGACATCCCGAGGCCTGGGATGTCTTAGTGGGAGCAGCCAATCACAACAGAGTTTTGCAGGGGCATATTCCTTTCCTCTCCCAACTGTCAAAACTGTCTCAACTGTCAGTCAATCAGCACCCATCTTTCATTCCATCATGTAACCAATGACCTTGCCTGTGCATGTCATATGGCACCAAGTCACATCCTAACAGGGTTTTCAAGGCAAGCGGGTTTTAAGGCAATCTCGGCTACTGCCCCCACCCCCTGGTGAGTTTCCATGGCTGAGCAAGGATTCAGACCCAGGTCCCTGGTGTCCTACTCCATCGCTCCATTCACTACGCTCCAAATTAACTGTTCAGAAACAAAAACAAACCAACAGAAGGGGACTGACACAGACCCACCAATGATAACATCCCAATTGCTCACGCCGGGGGGGGGCTAAGGGAATCCCCCCCAGAAGGTGTGTCTTTGCCAGCTTCCCGGGAAGCCGCACAATGCTACAAGGCTGTCCCGAGAACAGCCGAGGGGCATGGGAGAAGCAGAGGGGATTTAAGGGGATGAACCTCTGTTATCTCCCTCTTTAATGATCTGAGCGACAGCCCACGTGCCTGCCCATTATTCTAGTGCAAGATTAGCTGGTTGCCCTTTGGGAGCTGGATAAGAATTTTTGACCCATCTCCCGATTGGCTGGTGGAGGTGGGGATTTTTCGCCTATCCCGCACTGGATTAGGAGCGTTAGCCTTAGTAAGGGTGGTAGTAGAATTCCGTCACACTGGGGAGGATAGTGTGGATTTGAAAGGTATTGGAACTTGGATTCTATGGGAATGGCAGGAAATTGCAGAGTATCTGAACTTGCAGCACTGCCGATCAGGCGATCTCAGTGCTGGGAGGGAAAGATGTGCTGGGGGACGCACCCGGACCCACGGTCAGCACAGAAAGAGGGAAAGAGGGTCCAGGGAAAATGGAGGCCGATAGTTATCCCACGGTAATAAAGAAGGGGATGACTGAGGCCGGAGCACAGCCGGCAGGCTGTGCCATGGTCACGTGATAACCCAAGAGCAAACCTGAATCCGCACTACAGCAGGACCCCCTTTTGCCAAAGGATTGGCAATGTTTATGCGAATGAAATGGACTTTAATAAAGTGTGGCCCATATTTCAACCCATACATTTGGTCTCACGTGGTTATTCCAGGGTAAGAGGGCAATCCTCATTACCTTCTTCTGCATCGAAGGCATACATTGCTAGGCGGAGAGTTGTAGCACACACCACACATTTAAAGCATTCTCGGTGGAAAAAGTGGCCTTCTGCGCTCAGGCGCTCCATGACGTACACCCTTTTCTTACAAAAGCAGCAGATGTCACTCCCACCTATGGATTGTGGAAATTCTTTCCTGAGAGAACCCTGTTAATGAAATTGAAACATAGTTGTAACATTATTACACAACAGTATATCCACAACAGCTTGACCAAGTACTCCACTCATTTATTGAAGAGAGTTAACTATTCTATACTGGCACACAATCAAGGGCTGCCCTGAGCAACAGATTTCATGGTGAGATGTTATACCATGAATGGAGCTCAGCATGGGCATGATATGTTTCTCCATGTTTTTAATCAGCACCACAGTGCTGATAATAAACATATCAGATTAATTCCCCCCCCCCCCGTAGAAGGGAACATCAAGAGCATTGAGGGCAGCTAGCATTAAATCTTCCCTAGTATACGTTCCACCACTGGACGATTGACTGCTTTCACTATAGGCCTGGGGATGCACACATAAGAGAGAAAGAAAGCACATGGTCAGCATTGGTAATGGATGATTGGTTTATGTTTAGTTTGATGGCTAACAGATTGTACACAATACTAGATTTGATGTGTGAATTCCAAACTTTAATTCATATTCTCTGGTTATCCTGGGGGAAAAACAAGGGGTGGGCAAGCTGTAGCCCTCTAGATGGTGATGCAACTTCTGTCGGCCTTAGCTAGCATCACCAATGGTACTGCAGTACCGGGAACTGAGGTCAAACATCATCCGTTGGCCTACCCCAGAACATCAAAGTAAAAAAAATTTAAAAAAAATCTAGAGCTGAATGCATGTATATACCTCTTCAGTATATGGATATATCCAAATGTGAAAATGATTATTCTTTTTGTCATGTGAGAGAATAAGGCATTTTGTTGTGCTCGCAATAGGAGAACAAGAATGAAATATTGTGCAAGTTAACCAAAATTGTGCAAGTAACACAAATAACACACTGCACAAAATAATGGTGGCTGCTACTTTGATGCAATTAGGTTAAAGCATTAGAAGCAGGGGGGGTTCTGTTTGCATGTTTAACTATCAGCCATGTCATTTCATGTTTGCTGTTTCTGCGTGCGTTTTGCTTCTCAAAGGAGAGGTATGCTAGTTTTGTATGGAATCAGTGAATGCAAATTACAGAAGCCTTCCTTGGCAAGAAAAAGCATTAGCATTTTGTTCCCCTCTAGCTTAGAGGCAAGGAAACCCGTATGGCTTGAAAAATTCTTGCTGAAGTGTCTCATCAAGCAAAGATAGCCTACATCAGTGATAACAACAAACCAGTTAAAGTGAACTTTCCTAACATCTCTACTTTGGGAGAACTGCTATCAACAGGATCTATTAGATTGCTTCTGGAGATTCCACAGTACAATGGGGCCACTTTTTATTAATTCACTCCAAACACTTGTAGGTACAGGAGCAACTCTCAGGAATCTTCCAATATCTTTCATAGGAAGTAGATTAAACCTGCTTCTGCATCTCAAGGGCAAGAGCAACAGAATGGCTAGATCATAGCTAAAGTGAAGTTTTCCTATTTCATATAAGCCATGCTAAAATAAAGAATTACCTTTCACATCCAATCACACACACACACACACACACTCCAATCTCTCTCTACGTGTACAACATCTGGTTCCACTCACTTATGAATATTGATAAGAAGAGACACAATGAGTAACATTTTGTAAAAAATATATACACATATATGTTTCAGAATGCCCAATGAGATTTGCTTTTTCCCCCCCTAATGGAGTAACACCTGTGATCTATTATGGGGAAATCTAAACAAACAGATGGAAGAAAGGTGACTCCAAGATATAGACAAATGAGAAATAATAACCAAATTGGCAAAGGGCTATTTATTCTATGACTAAAATAGTTTAGTAAGAACTGTATTAGAAATTTAGTAGAGATTCTTTCTATTTTGGTTTTGCCTGCAACAGTCCCAGACTTCCACCCACTCCTGGGGACAGCTTCCTTTTCCTACAGGAAATGTGGTTGAAATTCGGCCTGTCCCACTTCATGAAGCCTTCCAAGCCAGTCTTTCTCCAGGTGAGCACAATTTAGGTTTAGGTCTAGCAGATGGAATCCCCACAATGCAGAATTCTGGGATCTGGAGTCCACAAAATAAGAGCAATACATCACTAACAGGGTGCCCACTGTTCCATCACCAAGGAGGACAGACATCGCCCAAAAGGATGACAAGGAGGGCAAAAAACACCAGAAAGGAGGACATAATTCACAAAAGGGGGGGATATTTTTGCATTAAATTTGCATATGCTATTTGAAACCCATATATGCAAACATCATCAAAATTAGACATCATTACTACATTTGAGGTAGAAATACAATAGTGCTCACCATACTGCACAAGACCATAAGGCACAGCGTCAAGGTAAAGACAGGATATAAATGAAATAACTTTTGAAATGCCCCACACCTTGTATTTTCTGCAGTTTACTAAAAATGAACGCATATAGAAAGAAAATAAACCTCCTCCAGAACAACTTCATTTAAAAATTGAAAGAGGGTTGATTAGATACATTTAACAGTCAAGCTTCTACCTTCCCTGCTTAGCCAGGGAGGAAGACTGGCTACTTACCAAAAGCTGTACAAACGAGGACTATTTTTCTAAAGGAGGACATATGGCCATCCTAACCCCTAATGACTGCCAACATACAGAAGAAATAGTGTGAAATGGAAGTGGACTCGGACTTCCATCTTACTGAGAGATGCAAAAGGGTTAAGAAGTTAATGGACCATGAAATATCAAGTATATAAAACGGAGATGTTGGATAACTGGGGATTTCTTTGAATCTAATTCCACAGAATATTCTTTGCATCATAAAAATGAGTCTGATCTTGCCCTTCTTCCTGAAAATCTGTGCAACGCCAGTAAAAGCATTTTTCACTGTGCTGACCATGTTTGTGCATGTCTGACTAATACCTGACAGCTCTGAGCAGGAGAAGGAAAAGCTTGAGAGGTAGAAGAGGAAGCAGGGAAAGAAACCGCAGCAGGAGATCCATCTTCAGATGTGTTCTGAAGTCAATACAATATTAACAAAATCAATAATGAGTTTATTCCAACAAAATGCATTTATTAATTTGCACAATTCTATTCTGGAGTAAGCTGCAACTGAAAATTTATGTGTAGCATTAGCTAATATCCAATAAGGCCCTTTATGGGCACACATCGGCCAAAGCACATGCAATGGGGCCGGTTCCTTTTCAAACATAACAGCAGCCCATCTCCCTGCCCCCATAAGCATTGACTAGAAGGCAATTTTAAAAGCACATTAACCTAATCACATCGAGAAGTCACTCTGCATCAGTGATTCTCAGTCTTGGGTCCCCAGATGTTCTTGGACTATAACTCCCAGAAATCCTGGCTATCACAGTTAGTGGTGCAGGCTTCAGGGAGTTTTAGTCCAGTAACACTTGGAGAACTAAGGTTGGGAACCACGGTTCTAGATTATTAGGTGCCTAGAACCTATATGTAACAGAATCCTATGTTGAATCCATACCATAAACAACAAAGAACAGGACTAAATAATGCAGCTTTATTGTTATGCAAACTTAATGTGGCAGAGTGTAGAAAATATTGAAATCTCTAACAGAGAAGTCTTGGAAAGGTTACTCTTTCAGTTCAACAATCCCATTCCAATATTTCAAGTTTTAAGCCTTACCGGTTGCCAGGATGGAGGCAATGGACTAGGCCTGTGATCGTTCATGTACAGATTGACAAGAACTTGCGCCACAGCACCTATCGAGCGTGACACCTTCCCTACCGTCATCTGTCGCCAGCAAAGAAAGAAAAAGGGGAAACAGAACAGGTGGAGAATGGAGAGCTTTTGTTCTTGAGAATATGATTTGACCAAAATGAAACAGGAAGAGATAGCAGATTGTAGCATGCTACACAACACAGCAGTGGTAAAGAAGCCTTAAGTCAGAATGACACAAAAGCAGCAAGATGAATTCTGGGATATTTCATGCACTACGAAGCACAAATTGCTCAGCTCCTACCATCATCCTTGTGCTTTGGAAAGTATTTAGAAATGAAGGGATTTTGTTAATTGTTAATATGGAGAAATGTGTCTTAGAATGCAGGTCAACCCACAGAATGACCAGCTCACTTAGGCAAGTGAAAGGTTTTGGTATTTACAATACCCGCCATGCTAACCAGCAAGTCAATGTCTATGCTTGCTGAGAATGAAAGGATCTGTAGGTCAACATATCTTGAGACTGCCAGATTTGATGAAATCAGCTTGTGGAGATGTTTGCTATGTAGTCCTAAAACTGATTTGGTAAAACAGTTTGGGAAATGTTCCATTTTGAACTGGAAAGTGCATGCACGTGCAGATTTGTGTTTACATGTACAGCATATAAATTATTCCTGACATATATTTTCAGTGTCAGGAAGCCATGACCGCAAGGAATTCTGCTTAAAGCATATTAAATAGGCCTTTTAATGTAACAATATATAATCACCTATAGAACCCTACTCATATGTCACACATTTCTTTCATTTCCCCTTCTTCCTGTATTTCCACCATAACCTGTTCAGAAATTGAGATGGCTGAATTTTATCTTGGACTTTGCCATTATGGATAGAGATCATTATGAATAAAGATCACTATTCCACAAAAAGGTTATGTTATACCAACTTTACTATATAAGCCATAGTCTGTCTAATCATTCTGTTTCCACTGGAGTAAAACATTTTTCCAGTTTTTAGAAATGAAGTTTTCTTTTCAATAGTTAGTGTGCTATTCAGATCCATTTTTCTTTTATATATAAAACCTTACAATTGCATTCTTATTGTCAATATTCATATTAAGTCCCACCTGCTCTGATTTTTTAAACAGTTAATTTACAACCTCAAACCTGGACAAATGATGATTATAAATTTAATTGTCTAAAATACTACAATATCACACTGAATGAGAAAGAATGCAACAAATGTCATTGAAGGCAAGATTCTTCTTCTAAATGTGATTAAGCAAACATCCAGAAAACATGCATGACTAAACTAAAGATGGGCTGTACAAGCTGATTTCCATCCTTTGAAGTCAATTCGCTGTTACACCCAAACAATCAATGTCAACTTTTCATTAATCATGATGGCAGGTAGTAGAGCAGCATACCTATGCTTATTAAAATAGTGGGCAAAATTAGCCTTGCTTTTCAAAAAGCACAATCAGATTAAGAAGAAAAGTTAATCAAACTCGAACCAAATGATACCAGTCATATTTTTGTACAAATAATATTTTTACACAACTGTCTAATACAGCCATTTCTCAAAGGGGAAGGGGGGCTGGTAGATTTGAATGGGAGGAGCACGGATTCATCTGTTCATATTGTATCCTTGTTTGCACACAGCCAAAGGCTTTCCTTGCTTGATAGGGGCCCCTAAAACTTGAGAAGAACTCCCAAAAGGGCTGGGGGGGGGGGAATTGAGAACAGTTGGTTTAGTAATTTGAATACAACGAAACCTTGATTTTTACATTTTCAGTTAAGGAGGATCCATTGAAATATTTACAGCATGAAGTTTGTAATCTCACGAAGTTTTACTCAAGATGCAACCACTTCTTTAAACTATAGAATGTGTGCTTATTTATCTCACAGCAGTTTGCATGTCTGTGTTTTTAAAAGAAAATTAGATATTGGAAGTGGACTGCAAAGAAGATATATGCCCATCTGTACTCTGAAGGGTTATTTCTGGATTTCTGTGTATAGAGCGACAATCTTTACAGGCAACAGAAAGACCCATGGAACCAAATGGCAGCAGATTAATAAACAGGCTTTATATCGATATATTAGTGTAAACTTATGTTTCTGCACTGTGTAAGCATTAACATTTCACCATTCCCAGTTCTAGCCTACAAAGGGAATCAAGGGATGAAATAAAATGAGCTCCCAACTTTAAAAAAATGCTAATGATACAGACTAGTACAATGGTCAATTAACTTGAGCTGGGCAAGTTAAGATCAAGAATGCAGGCATTTCTTCTTGAAAAAGCAAGCTAGCTAGAAGTTTCCAGGACCCCAAACAGGCAAAAGAACGAAGCAAACCTATGTGAGTATTGAAAAGCCAAGCAGTGCCATATGGGCTTTTCATGAGATGCAATGTCCAAGGAAAAAATGTGACCGGGAAGAAGACCCTGAGAATATCTTGTTTCTTTGAGAAGTTACCTGGCATTGATAAAGTATTGCAGAACCTTAAGAAAATTAGATGCAGGGCACTGAGTAATATTTCCAGAGTTTAGTGGAGGAGCACAGTGCTCTGTGGGATTGTTCCATACAACTCCTTGACCTTCTCACACATAACCAATTAAATAAAATGGTCTGAAAACCAAGTCACAAAATATATGCTAATCTTGGTGAAAATTTAGATTCATTCAGCTCCATGTATTCAACTATCCAAGTCAAAATAACAAACTGATCACTTTATCTCCCTATTCGGTTGCAAGTTCTAGCACACAAGAAGTAACTCACACTTGAGCAAGCACAACTATGGTCATGCTGGCTGGAGTATTCTGGGAGTTGTAGCCTGAAATGTGAATGTTTCTGATACTTTTTGTCTGTGTAAACCGTTCAGCACTTCGTTCCACAGTCAACATCCATCTCCCTTCCTCTCAATATTCAATAAAGTAAGAAAAGTTACTTGATTTCTAATCTAATTAACTTTTTAAAAAGTAAATGGTGAAAGGATGATGTTGCGGAACAGTGCCTCACACTAATGGGGCAGTATAGAAATCAACCAGATTTCTATATTTGGAGGCAAATATAAAAAGAGCTGGCATCATTCTCCTTATCTTATTGATTACTCTCATTTATTCTATATTTGCTAGCATGCAAACTGACAAGATCAGCCCTCATTCTCGAGAAACACAGCATAACACAACTATCTTCTGTGCAAGCTAAATCTGAGAAATCCAAGCCAGCTGTGTGCAGACTTGTTTTGTTAGTGATGATATGAATAACACATGGAGACCTGTTAAGGAGGAATACCTTTTTAGAGTGAACAGCAGGGGAAGCAGAGTCAATGGATGAAGAGGAAGCAGTTGAATCATGAGAAGGAGGACAAGAGGGAGATGGGAGCTGAGAATGGGACAGACCTTTAGTAGGAAGCTTATTCTGTACAGAGCAGAAAGAGGAGAATTACCTCAGAGGATGTTCCTATTAATGAATGTTAAACTAATGGCATTTCACCACCATGCACTAAGTTTTAGGAGAGACTTCAGCCACAATCTAATACAGAGTTAATTGCTTTCAGTGAGATTTCAGTTGGCAAATCCTTGTATCAGATTGTGCACTAACTTCCTATTTGCTCCTCATTTTTCCACTTCTGTTTAATGAAACGAAACAAAAATGTATCAGTTGCAAAGCAGTATTTTTCTATTTGAGAAGAAATGCAGCAGCACTCCCCCGTGTCCCTCTTAATTCCTCTGCATCTGCAAAGCAAACACAGCATTCACCTTCGGGAGGTCGACATAACCAAACATGGAGGCGAGATGAGCTGCTTTATCCTTAATGCTCTTTTTATGAAATTCTCTATTTGCTATGGACTGAGCTCTCCTCTGCAGCAACAAGGAAAAGAAAGGAAAGAGAAAAAGGAGTTTGGTTATTGAGAAAAGAACAGAACAGTAGTGTTCAGAAATATAGCTGGTTGGACGGAAAGTGTTTCAAATAGAAGGAAAACAGAAGAACAAAACACTGGCAGTGAAAGGCAAAGAGCGGGTTTATAGCTATGTTCATGCTTCAGTATTCTGTAGCTGTGCATATGTCAAACCACATATTATATTTGAAGAGATGTCACAGCAGGTTCTTAACTTCAGCTGCTTCAAAATATGTAGCTCACATTCTGAATGTAGGGTCAACACGATATGTTACCTCTAACATGTTAAGTTGGCGTAACATGTTAGAGGTAGTAGACTTAGCCTTGCCCCCTCCCCTGCACCACCACAGTGCTTTGGACAAAGGACCCCCGCTTCTCTTAATTTATAACAGGCTGGAAGAAAACTGACATAGTTCGTCCTTGGCTTCTCTCCCCAATTTTATTTGAAAAAAGAGGAAGAGGAGGAAACAATTGGAAATCTCTTCTGATTATTGTTAGGAAGTGTTCTTGATTGAATCATGTGTATATCCCCATTTTCTATAGATTAATGGAGTGAAATGCCTTGGAAGCAGCTGAAAAATACTGTGAATATACTTGCAAAACTACTGCAAAATAGTAAAAAAAAATAAGCCAGCAAGGGAAGTGGGGTGAGGAGGAAAATAGAGGAAGAGCTTGTCACCTGGTTTATTTTCTCTTCCACATACTGAAGGCGTTGAAGCACACCAGACAGTGCAAAGGCAGCAGGGCAGGAAGACGCAAGGGTTTCAGAAAGGTTGGACATCAGCTCAGTTCTCTCTGTACAGCCCAAATGCCTGGCCACTGGAGGAGGAGCAGGCAGAGACTGCATGGGCTCCCTGGCTGGGCGGTCAGCCCTAGCTATGGCCTGAAACTGTGAAACACTTGAAATGAAAAAAGGGATCCCATTCGTCCATCAAAGCACAGATTGCATGCATGTTGGCATGACCATGCTGGATATCAGACTGCAACATGCACCCCATGTACAGCAGCACGCTTTCCCATAGGGTTTATTTCATTTTCAGGAAAGAAGGCAGGAGAGCACAGAACTCATGCAGTGGAAACATATCTGATAAAATTAGAACGGTACAAACAACTCTGCACAGCTTAGGAGTTTTAATGGTGTGAGCTACCTTGGGTCTTTTTTGGGGAGAAAGGTGGGCTAGAAGGAGTTCCAGGGCCTTTGAATTAGACACACTTTTAATTTTTGTTTAGTCAAGTTAAGGGTAAGTGAAGAAAAACTATGTCCCCAATGAAAATCCTATCTCAGCCACTAACTTCACTGGTGTCTCTAAGCAAGTTTTCCACTCTCCTGCAGCTTCAACTTCATCCCAATGAGCACTGCAGAGATACTAATAGCAGCTTTTATGCAGAGATGCTACACGGCCCACTGAGATAATGTTTGTGAAATTATGTAAACACAGAAGTACTGCCTAAAATGCTCAGTTTGCAAGATCTGCAAATTCAGCTCCATTTCCCTAGCAGACTATCCTGGTTTGTGTGGTGTATGCCAATGGCAACAACATAATCCAGAAGTGGGAGACTTAAGGGCAGGCTATGATGTACAGGAAACTTTCAGACAGTTTTGGTAATGCAGGATAACTGTGCTTGTTACTAAATATTTCCTGACAGTATGCCCTAGAACTTTTATAAACTAACCATTAAAAAATCAGTGTCTACTAGATCAAAGACTCTGATTTCCCAAATAGTTTAGCAGTGTACTTAGGAATATGTCACACCTTTTGGCATTCTCCAGAAGATAAAAATATTGCACATACATAAACATTTATACTTATGCAGAACCCTACTCTTGTATTAGCTTTGCTTTGTTAGAAGCATAAATTTGCCCTGAACAAATATTCTGCATTTATCCAGAAGGCCTTTTAGCATAATAAAAGAGGTAAGGGGAACCTGTGATCCTTCAAATATTTCTGGACTACAGTGCTCTTCATTCCTGACCACTATCCATGGTGGCTGGGGTTAATGGACATAAAATCCCACAACCTCTAGAGCACTGGTTCTTAACCTTGGGTTACTCAGGAGTTTTGGACTGCAACTCCCAGAAGCCTTCACCACAAGCTGTGCTGACTGGGGTTTCTGGGAGTTGCAGTTCAAAAGCATCTGAGTAACAAAGGTTAAGAACCACTGCTCTAGAGCACCACAGGTTCCTCAACTCTGATTAAAAGTAAGAGATAACACATACAGTACTTCCGAAATGACTTTACTATGGAATTGTCAAACCATATATTGCCGCTAAAAGGATTATGTGAGAAAGGCCCTGACCCTTCATTAAAATCCAAAAATAGCAGCAGCACACCCTGAATAGGCAGTCAAGCACCATGAGTCCCAATGCATCTCTCTCTTTTCAAAAATGTTCTTCCTTATTCTTAAAGGCAATCAGGCATAATCTACAATGCTCTGCAGTGCCAAAGTTAGAAAGAAATGACAGTCAAACAGGCTGATGTCCAGGCGGAATGCCTACCTGACTTTTTGGTGGAGGTGATGGGTTACAGGTTGCCTCCTGGGGTTTAGCAAAGCGATGATTTACAGGAGATTCGGAAGGAAGGTGCAAAGCTGGTTTAGCTATTGGCTCCTTAAGTGAAGAAAGGAGAATTGTCCAAGGAAAGAAAGGAATATTGTATGAAGTGGAACAGAAGGATTGAAAGCTGTTATAGGTTAGAAGGAAGGAGAAAATGCTGAAGCTCAACAGCACAGTCACAGAGCCAAGAAGATGTAGCTGGAGTTCCAAAAAACCACCACAGTTGAAGTTTGACATATAAAATTGGAAGGATATTTAAAACACACAAATTCACCAGTCATTGTTCCAGTGCAAAATGCTATGGTTGAAGCTGTACGCCCAAAACAAGGACATTCAAACTTCAGAGCAACATCCCAAATCATTCAAAACATAGGCATATTGATGCATCCTCCCTGTATCTTAATTTCCGCCCTTTGAAAATATAGAGGTAAACTCTATTCTTTGGTTTCTCAAAGAGAGCAAAAACAATCACCTCACCTCTGCTTATCTAGCAATAAGCCCATTAAACATAACGTATTTCCTTCTTCCACACAAGAATCAATGGAACTGGCTTAGTAATAATTACTTAATTGTTGATAGGACTACATTACAAATTTGCTTATAGGTGCTTACACTTTTAATGTCTGTGTCGCATTTCAGCTGTTCTGTGCCACTGGTGATGCACAATACAGGGAGCGGAGTGGCTAGTGAGATTACGTGATAGTGCTTACTCAGGGTAAAAATTAAGGGGGGGAAGAGCCCACATTTTGTGAGTATGTGTGCTTATCTGTGATCTAATTTTATTTTCAAAGTTACAGTTTAAAACATAACTTTTTCTTTTTAGTGAAGACTTTTATCTCCCTTTTGGAATTTGCTTGCTTTTTTAAATGTTGGAATAAATAAGCCATTGTAAATATAGACCAAGTGGTTAAAGAGCCTCGTGGCGCAGTGGTTAAAACGCTGTACTGCAGCTAAAACTGTGCTCACGACCTGGGGTTCAAATCCCAGGTAGCCGGCTCAAGGTTGACTCAGCCTTCCATCCTTCCGAGGTCGGTAAAATGAGTACCCAGCTTGCTGGGGGGGCAATGTGTAGCCTTTATAATCAAAATTGTAAACCGCCCGGAGAGTGCTTGTAGCGCTATGGGGCGGTATATAAGTCCAATAAATAAATAAATAAATAAATAACTGCAGTAAAAATACTGTTTGGATTCACCAACTTTTCACAAACAGATGTATCGCTAAGGATACCATGGCTACTCACAAAGGAGAGGGAATTGCCATTTAAGCCTCCCTCTGAAAGAAACAAGTTCTGTATATTTATTTATTTATTTATTTATTTATTTATTATTTATTTATTTATTTATTTATTCATTCATTCATTCATTCATTCATTCATTCATTTTATATCCCGCCTATCTAGTCACTTAAGACCACTCTAGGCGGCTTACAAGGTGTCACTCACAAATCTATTCCCCTTCCCCAAAATAGTTAATGTGCTGTTCAAATGTTTTCCTTGGGAAAGATATGACAGGGTCGGACATTCATTCATTCATTCATTCATTCATTCATTCATTCATTCATTCATTCATTCATTCATTTATACACCGCCTATCTGGTCTACTCGACCACTCTAGGCGGCTAGACATGTTCCACCAAAAGGTCATCCTAACCAAGGGAGAGGAGGTAACCTCCCCCCCAAACACAATTTTTCACCCCACATATGCCACCATATAGGGGAAAGGCACAAACAAGTTTTCAGAAGGTGGCAAAACTGATACACAGAATGAATCCGTGAATGGCTATAGTAAAAAGCTTGCAAATAAAGAAGTACAGATCCATCCTAAGTTTCTATGCAGGAGATAACTTAGAAAGCTCTCATCAACCATAACTATAGGGTGGCCAGAGTCACCATATAATTGTCACAGATTACTCAGTCGGTTGGGAAAATTTGGCTCAGTCTTAATTAACAATGTACATTTTTTAAGAAAAAAATGTGCAAGCAGCAGCAATAGAAGGGGCTGAGCAGAATATGCAATCACATCTCCGGCTAAGATTCCATGTGAATGAAGATGAGTCTTCTTACTCTATAACATATACATCTGTGGGTGAGATTTATTTATGTAGGCTGTTATATTCTCCCTTTCAAAAAACAACACCCCCCCCACACACACACACTTTCTTGCTGCTGCTGGATCTCATCATGGATCCTGCCAAAAAGGCATACTTACTTCCAATTTGGATATATTTTCTACATGTACTCCTGCACAGCAATTATTCTAAAAACATTTGTGAGGAAGAAATATGACGTTGCAACTAATCCAAAACAGGGGAAAACATATTTTTAAAAAATGCCATAAAAATATGCAACTGGCCCATCACTGTCCTGTACTACTGTAAAATCCAAGTACTGCACAATGTAAATTATCACCAAACTATCAGACTCTGACTGACATCCCATTGCTGATTTAGGCATATGTTCAGTTAAACTGTGTAACTCATTGCAGCAAATTGCCGCTAACTAATGGTGTGCTGACTGCATTACTAGGTGTGCATCGGTTGCACAGTCAGGCATATACCATGTAATGCAATCAGTGCCCCATTATAGTGGCAATTTGCTACAGTGAGGTACAGATTTTAATTTACACAGTCATTAATCATCAACATGATTCTGATAGACGAAAATTCACTTCAAATTTTACCGACAATATGGCAGGAAAGGTAGCATAAGAATGTTATTTCCCTTAGCAACTGAAATACGATTGCATATATTTCAGCCTGCGTTTATATAGTAATTAGAAAGAAAATGCAAGCTGTTCATGTTTTATCCCCTTGCAAAGCTTCTATTGCCATTCAGATGTATCTGGCTAACATGAAATTCTACGTGTTGGCAAAATTAAAGGGGAAAATGGAAAAGAGAGAAAGATAAAGACGAAGGTTTGTTTCAGTGTGAGGTTTTGCGAATCAAAATCCACGCCTTCAGACACAATAAACTAAATAAATCTGTTGGAATAAATGTGAAACAAATCTGTTAGTCTTTAATGTGCCACAAAAGAATGCTTCTCTCTCTCTCTCTCTTCTGGTCCCCCCCCCCGCAATTTTGCCAACACATTGAGACAGACCACCACGATCACTTCTTTGTACAAAACTCCACTGCTCAAGAAAAACTGTTCAACGAAGATTCAGCTCTGTCTGAACCTTGCCAAAAATTGCTGGTTGGGAGCAGATGATAGTTCAGGAGCATATGTCATGCACTAAGTATTCGCAGAAACCCTACTAGCCGTTTTCCATTTGCAACAATTCAGACTTTGCATTCAAACCAAAGTAACGGGTTATCAGCTAGAAAAACTTCCTTCCATTTCTCAAAATGAATTTCATTTTCTTCTTCTTCTTCTTTTGCCTACCTGCCTTCGTAGTGAGCTAGTAGGTGCATTTTCTTCAAATTTGGCTAAAAGTTGGGTTGCCATAGATTTCACTTTATTCCGATTTATTGCTTCCTTCACTTCAACTTGGTTACCAGAATTTGTTTTCCGATCCAAGGAACCTGAGAACTGCAACAAACAAACAAAAACAAATGATTGCGGTTGACATTTTTCATCAGATGTACAGAGAGAGACATGAAAGTTTAATTGGGTTCAATGGCAGTTCCTTCTCTAGTTATCCTTTAAAACAGCGGTCCCCAACCTTTTTGCCATTGTGGACTGGTTGGGGGTGTGTGGGTTCTGTGCGCAGGGAGACACCCCCGTGCTCGTAGGGGGCATGTCACGCTCACACACGCAAGCACAACACACCCCTCCGCAAGCGTGACACGCCCACCGTGCGTGCGTGCGGGTGGGCAGAGATACATGCCCGCGGCCCAGTTCAAGGAAGCCCATGGATCGGCACCGGGCCGCGGACCGGGGGTTGGGGACCACTAGAAAAAAATGGCAGTTCTGATGCAGAAAAAGGACCATGCTAATACTCTTAAAGAATCATCATTTATTCCCACTGCTTAGAGTCATGTTGCATTTGCCATATATTTAGATGTGTTCCTTCAAATGGTAAATTACGGCTTTTTTTCACAGCACACAATATTTTTTATCCAAGTATGTTGTATTTAACCTGTTCGGGTTTTGACTGGTTATTGGAAGGTAAACACGCGCTTAGTTTGTAAGTTCGGTTGTTAAGCCATACATACCTGTTTTCAAAGGAATAAATAATAACAATGTGCCCTCAAATTAATTTTGACTTATGACAACTCTTTCCAGGGTTTTTAAGGTAGAGAGCACTCAGAAGTGATTTACCATTCCCTTCTTCTAGGGGTGACCTGGGACTGTGCAGCTTGCCCAAGGCCACACAGGCTGGATCCCTGGAGGCACAGTGGGGAATTGAACTCCTAGCCTCTGGCTCCACAGCCAGATACTTAACTCACGATTAACTATGATTAGGTTAATTAAGAGGAATACACGTTTTTCCTTAAACTTCTAGTTAGGTTCCAGTTGTTGATGAAATCCTGTTAAAATAGGTTAATTGGAGACTATATACACTCCCACTAACATTGCCATTCAGTGGGAAACACCCAAGCTGAAGCACTGCCTAAGGGTTGCAACAAAGTGGGGCTCGAACAAGGTTTGTTCCAATCCAATTGTGTTTTCTTTCTATGGTCCCAAAACATATGACAAGAATCTTGCTTTTACAGAATTGATAGCTTAAAAGCCTAGATGTGGAAGCTATACTTCATTTTTGCTGTAGAAAAAATATGTATTATTACACAAAGAAATTTAGCAATTTTAATTACCAACCTCTTCAAAATTAATGAGACTCTTACGCCGCCTTTTACTAGTTTCATTTTCTTCTGCCTAAAAACAAAGAGGAACACATCATTCACAACTGCATATATATCCAGAATCTATCAATCTATCATCATAGGGACTGTTGAAATAAAGATAACCCCATCTGTTAAATTTTCCAATCCATTACCAAATGAACAGAGGGATTTGTAAATGTTTCCACTGATAAAGGTCTGCAAAACTAATTCTAGGCCACTGTCAGTTGCTATAAAAATCAGTTGAAGTCAGTTTTCTCCGTTCCATAAACACCCTCTCTCAGCAAATTTTGTTACCCAGGGATAAAACCAGATGATGAAACAGCAACATCTCTGTATCTCATCTCTCTCGTTCACATATAACGTAATCCTGTTAGTTATGCCCATGGAGTCAAAGATCTTTGTTTGGCTCAAGGCCATATAAATGGGTTATATCTCATGTTAAAGAAAGCCCACTGACATGAATGGAACTTGTTAGTTACCAGTAATAGAAATCCCATTGATTTCAATAGGTCTGTTCTACTAATATTTGATTTAACCTATAGAGGGTTTTTTTATTTTTAGAAAAAATGCTAACAAATAAGAGTTATAACTAGGGCTTTGCTCCAGGGCACCAAAAGCTAGAGGGTGGCCATTTAGAAGTAAGTTGAAGTGAAGTATCAGTAATATACCCCAGCAGGGCTATAACTAAAGAGGAGCAACTGGAGCTTCAAGGAACCAAAATTTGGAAGGCACTAAAATATAGAGTAAGTTGGATATTGGGAATATAAAGGACAACACTTCCTGGCCCACTATGCACTTTCCTTTTCTTCGGAAGTTTAAATGCCCTTTCGTTCAGATTGTGGGGCAACACATTAATCCTCCTTTTTCACAGAGGGCTCACCTACAGAAGTCAGAGTAGAGCGGCTGAGAGATGGCACACTTGCCAAAGTGGCTAGTTATAGCCCTGTGGACTAATACCTTTAGACATGTAGATACCTCAGCATTCTCCATTTACAAACTATCAGAAAGCCCTGCCTTATGTCCTCATGCCATGGAAGTACTGAAGTGCATAGATTTCTAAGTGCAACATATTTCAATGGTGGCAACTTATCTCATAAGAGTGAAAATACCCTGCAACCTAATTTAGAGCCCACAAAAGTCAACAGATTCCACTCATAGTCATGGGATTTTAGAAGCTATCTGTTATGAATTAGTGATTTAACACCCATTAAACACATCACGGGCTCTGGATCATTTTACCATAAATAGACTGATGTGTTTCAAACAAATATAAATTATAATATTTCAGGCCATTTTTTTCTGCTCCTGGACATTTTCAGACCTGCCCGTATCTTCTCTGTATATTGTCAGGATCAATCATCAGTTGCAGTCTTATAGGTTACAGTGCCAACGTTACAGACAGAAAGCAAGATCAAAGAAACACAGGCTTCCTTTTATATTTTCATTGCTTATAATAAATTGCCAAGGAGAGAACAGGCATTATCCCAGCCCTAACTTTTGGGTCAGTCCCAAAAGAAACAGATGACTGAATGTTAAAGTACTAGGCTTTCCAAGTACCAGCTCTTGCTAACATAGCATGATGTTCTACGTAAGCCTTAGTCTGCCCGAGAAGACTAAACACTGTAGTGGCACAATCTGTTCTACTGGGGTCCACTTGTTCTCTTTCACAGGACAATGGCACACTGCTTTCCAAGATCTTAAACAGGAGTAGTTTGAGATTTATTTTATTTTCCACCTAACGAGATATCAGCCACTTTGCCCTCTTGCTTAATTGTTTTTCAACCGAAGCACAGCTTTCACTTTTTATAAATGCTGTACTCTCCCCAATCCACCTAATATCTGTGATATGTCTTAATTCCTACTGAATATGACAGACAGAAAGAAAATGCAGAATTTTATAGAGACTAAGACACACTTCTTATTAACAGATAAATCACTAAAAACTCTTACATTGGCTTAAATCCAAGTGTGCAGCTCTGCATATGCAAGGAGAATAATGTATTCAGCAGCAGCAAATACCTGGCGATTAAAGATTTGGGGGTGCACATGATTTGCACACAATGTGATGAATTTGCAGGCTCCACAAAATTACCAAAGGAAGGCTTTACAGTGGGGTCTCTACTTAAGAACATCTCTACTTAAGAACAATCCAACTTAAGAACAGCTCCATTTGCTAAATTTTGCTTCTACTTGAGAACAGAAATCCAAGATAAGAACAGGAAAAAAAAACCTTTCCTGCTCTTTTTTTAAGGTCATCTTAGGTTAAAAAAAATTCTCCCCTAGTGGTAGAGTACGTATTAACCAGCTTTGCATTAGTTCCTATGGGAACTAATGCTTCAATGTATGAACGCACCTCTACATAACAAAAAAAAAACAAAAACAGCCAGAACGGATTAATTGGTTTTCAGTCCATTCCTATGGGAAATTTTGCTTCAACTTAAGAACGTTTCAACTTAAGAACACCATTCCAAAACGGATTAAGTTCTTAAGTAGAGGTTCCACTGTAGTTTCTATGGACGGAAAAGAGCAGATCCGGATTAAATGGTTTTCAATGCATTCCTATGGGAAATGCAGATTCAACATAAGAACTTTTCAACTTGAGAACCACCTTCCAATACGGATTAAGTTCTTAAGTAGAGACCCCACTGTAATAATAATTACTGTACATGTTGTCATGTCAATTCCAACTTATGACAACCCTTACAGCCTTATAGTACAAAATACTCAGCAGGGTTTTACCATTCCCTTCTTATGAAGGAATCCTGGGACTGTGCCATTCTCTCAAGGCTACAGAGGCTGGCTTGTGCTCAGGAAACACAGTGGGAAATGAAATCACCACCTTAGAAATGCAGAGCTGGAAGGGAGGCTATGGATCATCAAGTCCAGCCCCTGTCAAGGGGCACCGTGGGGAATCAAACTCACAACCTCCGGCTTCGCAGCCAGAGACCTAAACTAAGGAGCTATCCAGGCTTTTATCAGCAGCAATTTGACACTGTAGATGAATTGTTCTCATAGTCCACATGGGCCTGCACAGGATTTCACCCATTGTGTCAATTGTTGAATAAACCTCTCACAGATGAGAATCAATAAAAATATGGTATTTGTAACTATCTCTTAAAAAGAGAGGTGCACTGAAACACAAAATAGCATATTTTATTAAAGTCAAATCATAGGGACCGACTATCTTCATCATGTCTTTGTGAATTTCCATGTCATATTTGGCTGGAGACAAGAGAAAAATACTAGGTGGAGCATGGTCTCATATTACATAATATTATAACCAGTATTTTTCTTTTGAACTACCTTAGTGCTTAATGCCACTGAAGTCCAAAGTTAAAAGTTAAGGTATCCATTTTCTTTGATGTTTTTCTACATCAAGATGCATAGGCTTAGGTCCAAAGTTGCCTTGGGACTTGTGGAAAGACCTTTTGCCAGCGCAAGTACATGTGGAAGGGAGGGGTTTTTAATCAGTGCATCCTTTCCTGTTTCTACAACTTGGTGCTATTCGGAAGAACCTCTTGACCCTTTGGAGTGGTGGTTCCCACATGTCTCCCAAATTTTCTTGAACTACAGTTACCAGAGATCCTGGCCATTGACTGTGCTGGTGTAAGAGGAGCAAAGGATGTGTGCATGTCTCAGAGATCATTCTGTAAGCAGAATGTTTGATCAAACCCTTTAGATTTTGGTTTTGAATTTAAACTACAAAATTCCAAGCACGATTTTGTCTATTGTAATTTTTAAAATACTGTTGGATAGTTACAAACATAGAAATTCTACATGATTTCCATTTTGTTTGTCTGATCAGGGACAAAAAACATTTTTAAAATTAAGAGGAAAGTAAGTTCAAGATGCCGTTCTATATCTTACTATGCAACACTAAGAAAAATGAGGGCATACATTTAGGAATTACATAGTCTAGTAATAAACAAATGCTAATACTGTATTATCGTTACAAACCAAAATGAGTGATGCCTTCAAACACACCATTGAATATCTTTAAACAAAGCTAAAAGATTACTTAGGACGGGAAATTTGATTTTCGTCAGTTGGGCTTCTGTTGAGTAAACGTGCCAGCTCTGTTTTGTTTGCAAGGCTGAGTGAAGAAACACTGCTTCCTAAAAAGGGCATGAGGTTACTGGCTGGTAGCTGAACATTCTTATGATTTGAGGATGTTATTTATAGAACTGGAAACATACAAATGATCTTATACTTTGTATTAGGAAGGGTGGCTCTAAGCTTTAACAAACAAAGATGCGACTTTAAAATCATATAATTCTTCCATCATTTCCAACCCTTTCTTGCTTAATAGAGGTACTGTATTTCTTAAAAAGGGATGCAGTGGTGCTGTGGGTTAAACCGCTAAGCCTCTGGGCTGCAAGGTTGTAAGATCAGCAGTTCGAATCCACGCAACGGAGTGAGCCCCCATCGCTTGTCTCAGCTCCTGCCAACCTAGCAGTTCGAAAGCTTGTAAAAATGCGAGTAGATAAATAGATACCACCTTGGTGGGAAGGTAACAGCATTACGTGTACAGTTGGTGCTGGCTACGTGACCACGGAAACTGTCTTCAGACAAATGCTGGCTCTATGGCTTGGAAACGGGGATGAGCACCGCCCCCCCTAGAGTTGGACATGACTGGACAATTTGTCAAGGGGAACCTTTACCTTACTTAAAATGTTGCAAAATGTATATGTATGCTTTTACCTATCCCGTGCTGCTCTAGGTTTTCAGCCACTAGGAAACAAAAAACTGTATTCTAGCAGTGCCGTAAGTACAGAATAAAACCATAACATTAGTAACACAAATATAAACTTATAGTAATATGAAGGGATTGAATACAAAGTAAAACCATAAAATTACATTACAACTGTTCTACTAATGGGAACAGTTTACCTCAGAAGACTAGGAAAGGGGAAAGATTCTGTTTGTGGCTCTCTGTGGAGTCTCAAACTGTCTTCTTTAAATAATTCACTCCCCCCAACCACAGTGACAAGTCACCATTTGCAAATTTCTTGAGGAGTCATTTTCTAACATTTCAAGGCAATGCTTTGTGATATGAGACCAATGTTCCATCTGGTACATCACTCTCATCTCCATATATGCCATGGAAATTCACAAACAAGACATGAAGGAGACAGCTATTCCTTATGATCATCATCTGACTCAGAATAATAAATCTTATTTGAAAGACAGAAATAGCCCTTATCCATGTTATCTTCTAGTTACCATACTGTTTTTTTTATTCCAAACTGGAAACTTACTTTAGGCACTCTCTTCCTTGGAAATGTTAAATTGATGTAGTTATTAAAGATGAAGTTGGTTGCTTTAGCAGAACAACTATCACTTCTTTCCCCATTTTGCTTCGCCACAGTACCTGTTCAAAAATTAAAACAAATAAATGAAATTAAGAAAATTGACTGAAAAATACATATTAGGCTACAGACATACTCCTTAGGCAACTAGACTGGAATTTACACCCCAAAGGCAAAAAGCCAACTTATCAAAAATGTTAACTAAATACTCTACTGTTTGGGCAGCATATTTTATTCATGCCTACTTTGAAGTATTAGCAAGTCCCACACAAAACTGCAGATAGTTGCACTGACTAATTACATCACCAAAATGCAATGTCATGTTCCAGTATTGGAAATGCAAAGGCCAACAATCTGTAATGGTCACCTCATTCCATTTTGGTCCAGCAAGCTCTTCTCTGGTTCAGATTTTAATAACAGTTGGAGGTGGGGAAATCTTAAATTCCTTTTCTTTGCACCCATATTTACCTTACTTTTAATTCTGTTGCTCTTCTACTTCTGCTATCAAGTCAGAATCAACTTATAGTGACCTAATAGGGCCTTTCAAGGTAAGTGAGGCATTTAAGGAGTGGTTTTATCAGTTCCACTACTCCAGTGAGTTTCCATGGCTAAGTGGGGAATTGAACCCAGGCCTCCTGAGTCCTAGTTGTCACTCTGTCCGCTACATCACACTGGGTACTTAAATTCTAGACATGGTAATATGGAGAAATGGTTCCATCATCTTGATGGCTCTGTGCAAGACCAGATGTACACTGGGACATGAAGGATCTTTTTAGTACAACAGCACATTGAGACCACAGAACAAGAGTAATCAAGTGTGGAACCAACAACATTCTCTGAAATACTACAACAGCAGTTTCCAAACTCTGGGGCATCATGGATACCTACTTTTTATTTAGAAAACCTTATGCTTCTCCCTTGCATTCATTCATTCATTCATTCATTCATTCATTCATTCATTCATTCATTCATTCATTCATTCATTCATTCATTCATTCATTCATTCATTCTATTTCCCATCTGGCTGCCAAGGCCACTCTGGATGGGTAACAACAAAATGAAACACTAAAACTGACATCTAACTTCTTTAACAAAAATATTACATAATTAAAAATCCTAAATAAACAAGACTTAATAAAAATTGAATCAAAAATAAATGTGTGCGGGCTTTCTTGCTACATAAAGTTAATGAACATGTGTCTATCCACCCCAGAAATTGGTTTAAGCTGACAAAATATTCCTTTGTCTGTTTGTTTGTTTGTTTGTTTATGAAAATCTCAGTCTCTTGCCCCCTTGGAATTTCTCCACACCTCTCCGGAGAGAATACTCCACTGTTCAGGAACCAATCCACTATTGTTGTTGTTGTTTAGTCGTTTAGTTGCATCCGACTCTTTGTGACCCCATGGATCAGAGCACGCCAGGCCCTCCTGTCTTCTACTGCCTCCCGGAGCTGGGCCAAATTCATGTTGGTCGCTTCGATGACACTGTCCAACCATCTCATCCTCTGTCGTCCCCTTCTCCTCTTGCCCTCACACTTTCCTAACATCAGAGTCTTTTCCAGGGAGTCTTCTCTTCTCATGAGATGGCCAAAGTATTGTCCTTCATGGATTGCTGCCTTGTCGTGGTGAAGGGGCTTGAGTAATTCAGAGAAACTATGGGCTATGCCGTGCAGGGACACCCAAGACGGACAGGTCATAGTGGAGAGTTCTGACTAAACGCAATCCAGCTGGAGCAGGAACTGGCAAGCCACTCCAGTATCTTTGCCAAGAAAACCCCATGATCAGAAACAAAAGGCTAATCCACTATTACGACTTCCTAAATAAGGAGAAATAATGCTGACTATGACATCCTGCAGTCCAAAATAATTTAAAGAAGAACAGTTTAGGAAAACTATAATACACAGTTAAATACATTAAACATTCCAGAGCAGTTGTAATGAGGCTGGAAGACAAACTTTGGCTCAACTTCAGAGTCAGTCATACAGGCTGTAAAACAATCAAAGCCTAACTTCATTTTTTAAGCATAAGGGCAACCTAGGCCAACTTACCCACTGCTCTCAGAGGTGTTCCTCTGAATAGCTCATAGAATTTCGAGAGGTACATGACCATACTGAGTTTATCAGGCTCACCACCAGACACCATCTCTTTTCCAGTAGTGACGGGAGGAATTCCAAACTCTCGTTCAGCAATGTCAAATGCCAGCTGGTTGTTTCTGACAGCATCTTCTTCATTCAGTGAGTCAAAGTCACTTGGGGTTTTGTAAGAAAAAAGTCCTACAGTGAATATTCTTTACATATTTAAGCAACTTCTTTCCTCTTCAATAACTTGCTCTATTTCAGAAATATTTCATAAGAATGCCTTGTGTCTAAACTAGAAGAGGGCTAGCTCCTCTGACTTTGTTACTATCCATATGTACATCGATTCCCCCTATAGTCTGAAGGCATGATCCTGAAGAAGAGAACATCTCCACATGGAGCCTTTCCATGTGACTGGGGTCCCTGACTTTTGAAAGCTTCCTTATGTAGCGGGCTGTCCCACCATCACCACCAGACTCCTATTCTCCATATGCACAAAATTACTACAGAAAAGAGAAAGGTGCTCCCTCTCCTCACATGTTCAGATTTCCCCTTTCACACGTGCATTATGGGAGAAAGTAGATGAAGACTGCACACCACTTGCTGCAATGAGGAGACATTGGATTGGCCTAGATTGTATCTGCTGCCAAATGAAAACAAGTCCCATGCCCTTATAATGTTAACGATTTCTCTTTCCTGTGCAGGAAGTTTCTCTCCCGTATTGTGGAAGCTTTTTAATGTGAACAAATTTTCCACATATATCTTTTATGATTAAATAAAAACTTTTATGGAACTATGTGGGAGGTAAATTAAAGACTAACATGTAGGATATAATATTCCCCAGGTAAAAAAAAAAATTCAAAGCACAAATGCAAAATATTCTGGTCCCTATGCCAGGACCATTGAGAAGTAGAAAGTTCTGAGTAAAAAGGTGAAAAGACTCTCATCAGCACCCTGAAAAGTCAGCAGAGACAAACTGGAAGCCCATCAAAATATTCTGCTGCCAGCATAATGGCACAGTTACAGAAATACACGGTTTAAAAGAAATCCTTACTGGGTATCATATTCAGAACCAGATAGCATTCTTCCATATGATTTAAGTCCCATGTATAATGCATCACAGCTATAAACACTGGATACAGAAGGACTGCAGTATCCACAGGATCAGTACCCATGGTTTCACTCATCCACTGCCTGAAAACATTAAATAGTCTTCCCCATACCCCAACCCAAAATACATGTTTCCAAGTGTATTACTAGAACTAATGACTATAGGGAACCAGAGAATATGCTCTATACAGTGTTTCTATACCTGCATTTTTTGGCATCTATGGGGGCAGGGGGAGAGAGCTTGCAACCAATCCCCCACGGATTCATTGGTCCTACTGTATTACATTTTTTTAAAAAAATATGCCTTTCCACTTCCAAAGCCCTGGAGAAATTCAAGCTGGGTAAGTCATCAGCTGCATCGTGGATAGGTAACCTTTTCTTTAACAAAACTTTATGGTCAGAATCTGACTGATTAGCTAAGCCAGCCTGCATGCAAAGGTATAAATGGCAGCAGTGATTTGCCTTCAGTTACCTAGTTGCCACTTAGGAATACCTCATTGCACACCCATGCTTGCAACTGGAACACAGCAAAGGATAACAGAGGTGACCTGGTAACAACTGGCAATGCGCTGCTGCCAAGTCATATCATTCCACAGAGGCTGGTATAACTAATCAATGGGATTCTGGCCAACAGTAAGTAAAATAAAAACCACAGGAAAAGGAAACAATTACAGTGACTACAATAAACATGCACCTTTGGAAGGCATAGACAGGAAAAAGGCACAACCGACTATTCTCGGTGTGTGACCAACAGAGAAATAAACAAATGGCCAAGTGTTCTGTTGGATGCCTCCCAGAACAGAGTTTAAATACTTAACATGGCAGCCAGTACTATCAAACTGATCATCCAAAACAAATTCTAGAATTCGTATGTATTTATTCTGAGATGTTTTAAGTTACTCCGAAACGTTTTGGTACAGAAGTAATAAAGTAATAAAAATATACTCTCTTCTCAATACACAAACATCCTCTTCTGGTGTATGTTTTCACTGTAGTGATTTCTTCTTTTGAAAAAAACATTAAAAACTTAGATTCTTACTGAAGTAAGCAAAAATTTGATATAGTTAACCTCTAAGTAGTTATTTGAACACTATAGTTTTAGAATTGGGCCAAGATCATCTGGAGGGGGAGCTAAGCACAGACATGCATACAGTTGCAAAAACAGATGTTAAAAAGGGAAACAAACTCTATAGCCTATACTTTTTAAAGGAAGCTGGCACACCCTGCAATTACCAAGCACGACACATACATAAAAACTTACATGAGGTCAGGTCTGAAGTGATGTATAATTGCGCATAAAGCAAGTCCACTCCTCCATGAACTAGTGAGATTCATAACAGAAATATTCCTGTAACCCTCTGTCTGTTTCTGGCACCAGGTTAAAAGTTTGTTTGGCCTTATATCTGATTCTGAAATGAGAGAGTCGTTTTACAAGTTATGTTCACTTGTTTTTAAGTGACAAGCTCTTTTGTTATAAGTGGTAAAAGGCATGCTAATAACGGAACATTCATTTCAGACCTTGTCTTGAAAGACCAATTGATCTTCTAATGGAGGCTGTTCTTTCTAGGAGGCAAGGCTGCAACTCATTTGTGACATACAAGTGCTTCACCTAAGGAAAGACAATGACAATTCCACACAATAAGCATCAGCTGCATCCGACATGTCTTTTATAGATCTGGGAAAAGTTACTTTTTGGACTACAATGCCCAGGATACTCCAGCTGGTATTCTAGGAGTTGTAATCCAAGGAACCAATTTTTCCAAGGTTTGGGTTTCATTACTGTGGCGTCCGCCCAGGTCATGGATATTCATATACTATCTGCATAGACCAATGGGAGTGCTGGAGGGACGGAGTCACAAGATATAAGAGAGCAGGAGGAGGGAGAGTTTTAGATTGGGAGATTGAGAGGAGAGAGAGTTTTGGAGTTTGGGCAAGAGAGTGGTGGTTGAGAGTGGACAAAGGAGGATGTTTGTTTTAGAGTTAACACATTGCTTGTCCTATCAGCATCTGTAACAATAAATAATGACATATGGCCTGGACTTTGATTATTAATAATAGGTAATGTTGATGTAATCAACTGGTGGCAGCTGAAAGACACATAGCGTGAGCTCTTAATTTGGTGAAACAAGCAGGGGCCACGTGAGGATCATGACAACTACCAATCTCAGACTTTCCAATTATTCATATTCACAATAGGAATGCCATGCCAACGTTATCATACCAGCTAATAGCTGGGTATAATCTTTACCCACACTTTTGATTTCACTATTTCATCCAGGAAAAAATGGATGTTTGTTCATTACGAGTTTCAATGTTGTCTCCAAAGTTGCATTTAGTGCATGCAAGCTATTTTTTTTCCTGAGGAATTTAAAACTGAGCCAAGTGAGGTTTGACTTCTTTTTGTATAGAAGTCCATCATTTCTACAGCATTGTTTTGCTGCACTTTCTTGTTTCAGATCCTGTTTCAGCTCACCTGGTGTGGGCGAACACAGCTTGAGTTCAAGTTTGGATAGCGAGTGGCAGGGTCAATGGTGTACAGGTCAAAGTTCTTAGCTATATTTTCAGGTGTTGTCTGGGGCAGCAGTCGATAAATGCTTTCTCTGGAAGGTACAAAGAAAGAATTGTATGCAATTTTTAGATGCATACATTCTCTTTTTTTAAACCCAAAGTTTGCAAAAGTTACTTGGCACAATCTAGAATCTATTTGAAGGATCCTGGCAGTTAAAGTCCCACAAGGCAAATTTTCCAAGCTCCATTGTCACCTTACATGCTCCTGCCTCTCTTTAGAACGCTGGCACTTGGGAACAGTCAGCCTAAGCAAAATAAACATTTAGGGCAGGACAAGTAGAAAGGCAGACAAAAGTATGCTTTCCTGAGGCACAAAAATAACTATGAAGACATGAAATTACATCATCGAAAATCATCTGGCTTTGATTTTTATTTCTCACACAGAACAACTCCTTTAACCACAAAAGAGTATTGGAGACAGAGGCACCCAACCATTATTAGTCAGCCAGACTTCCATTTGTGACTGAACTGCGCTTACTGACATCTACAAACATGCCTTTTCAGCCCTTATATGACCCCAAGATCAGCTCTTGACTTCATCATTACCACAAACAATGCCTTTCCCAAATAAATACACAGCTGCTCTTTCCCCTGCCATAGGAAGGGACAAATGTGCAGATGAAATCATAGAATGGCAAGAGGGGGAGGAGAAAATGAATGTGGACGAGGCAAAACCCAGAAGTGGAATAGTTAAAAGAGAGAAATAGAGGGACACTGCATAGCACCAACACCAAAACAACAACAACAACAGTACTACTACTACTACTACTACTACTACTACTACTACTACTACTACTACTACTACTACTAGTAGTAGTAGTAGTAGTAGTAGTAGTAGTAATAGTAATAGTAATAGTAATAGTACTACTACTAGTTGTTATTGTTGTTGTTATAGCTGAGATACATTGAAGAAGGAAGAGAGTAGTGGAGCTACTGGGCATCTTATACATCTTATACATCGATTGCTTAATATTAACACTCAAACCTCCAAGCACATAGATTTGAAAAGGAACTATTAATGATGAAAAAACACTGACAACATTAAAGTTATACTGCTCTTGTGTGGAATTTAGTGTCCCATGAGTTGAGTTTCCCACACCCAACAGCATTTTCAACTTCTCCCCTACCCCACTTGGTTCTCCGAGAGAAGCCATGCCATCAGCAAGGTAAGCTAACTGGATTTTGTTACTATAACAAGTGAACAGTATGCAAGAGTTAGTTTCTTCATTCCAAAATAAACCATAACATGTTCAGTTAAATGTGTTCCACATGCGTGCAACAGCAGCAGCAGGAAATACAGTTCCGCATGTACAATGTTTTGCATCTATATACTCCATATCCCAACAGCTATGCAAAAACATAAAACTATGAAAAGAGACAAAGCATTCAAAAGCTGATCTCACACAGTTCCATCAACTGGAGAGATCTATGTGAATAGGCATTCTCAGCCTGGATGTTCATATTCAACCAACAAAAGTGACAGTACAGGAGAATTATGTGGCCTCAAGGGTGAGGTGTAAGCAGAGGCCCATTCATGATACGTATATATGTTTGAAGTAGGCTTATGCTGCGGAGTATGATGCTTTGCCACCACATGCAAGCAGAAAACTATATTATCTTATAAAATTATTCACACATTCTTTAATAAGTGCTTTAACGTGGTCTCTTATCAGGGAAAAAAGTACAATATACCACAGCTGGAGGTTCATATCTAACTAAGATGGGGGACAATGGAGGTTATTGGTTTAGGTGGGAAAGCAGAGTTTGCTCTATTTACCTGGAATGCATGGGGAGAAAGAGACAGGCATGCCTACCTTTCTGCAAGAATATCAAGAGGGAGCTTTCCTTGTGCCCAGCTCTTCACCATCCACGCTGTGTCAAACGCAGCCAGGAACCCTCTTGCACAACCAGTGCCCATTGGCCAGAATGGCTGCAAAGTGATATTTATACTTTAGACATTCACCTCCATTAGCACTCTACAGTTGTATTATGATCCACTTTTTTCAGAAGAGAAGAAAGTATGCCCAGTGGCATTATGACACATTCCCACTCAAAGAGGTGGATTTAGTTGACAGCACTAAAGATCTGGCACATTTCTCACTGGTAGAGAAACTGTACCTGTAACTCATAAACCACAGAATGGCTCATAAACCCATGAACCACTGGTACAACCCTCTACTTGGTTGTTTCATTCAGACCAGCTGGAATAGGTTCTTAATTCAGGTCCTAAATAATCTCTTTTGAACGGAATGAATATTTAGCACTTTACAATATTTACAATTAGCAAAATCATTTAGTGCAATTGAAACAAAGTAACTCATAGCCAATAGGCTAAGTTAATCCAGTATGCTTTATACTGACCTTAAAACTTCCAATTTTAAATTAAGACAGAAAATTTGCAGCTCTCATGTATCACCACAAATATCTTAATATACAACAGCTACAAACACTGAAGTATTTCTTGCTGTCAAACAATGCTTAGTGCAGTGATTCCTAACCTTGGGTCCCCAGATGTTCTTGGAATCCAACTCCCAGAAGCCTTCACCACTAGCTGTGATGGCCAGAATTTCTGGGAGTTGCAGTGCAAGCATGTCAAGGGACCCAAGGTTGGTAATCACTGACATAGTGTTTAAATTGTCTTTCAGAGAGAGAGAAAAAACACACACACACACAACTTACCTCTAACAGACTGTCTCCAACAAGAGCGACCAACAGTTGATATCTGTGCCTCTCTCGTATTAATGCAGCATTTTCAGAAGCATACATGGAAGTGAAATCGAACATGGCTACATCTGGCTGCCCATAGTGATTAATTGCAAAATCCAAGGCAGGCAACTGGTAATCAGTTGCAAAGTCAGCAGCTTCTCTTGCATAGGAGAGCAGATTGTCCTGGTCTACATTTTCTGAACAGAGCAGCATCTCAGTGTCGATATAATCCTAAATGAAAAGACAAACCTGTACCATTAGGTTTTCAGAGCTTTCCAAGACAGTCACATAAAATAGACTATCTTATTCCACATAGTAAGAACAGCCAAGATAATAATATTCATCTTGAATAATTTTTAGTTATTTTTATTAGGATTTTTTGCAAAGAAAACCTCTTATCTCATGCTACATAGTAAACATAGGTCTAGAGATAGACAATAAATAACCTGAAAATTTTATGACTTTTTTTTTACTTTCTTCTCAAAACAGAACTTTTTAAAAAGTCAAATACAACCCACAAATTCTTTACAACAAGAGACAAAACAGGTCAACATTATCCAACAGAAGTCTAAATAAGAATCTGAAGAGTTCAATTTCATCATGTCTTACTTTTCTTTCTCTGCCACAAAACTCTTGAAATGCTTCCCTATTCTTTTAGTGCAAAACATGGAAACGTTCAGGTACATACTTGCTTAGAAAGTGATGTAACACATAACATTATGTGTCTATGCAGGAATGCAACCATTCTACTCTGATAAGCTGCTTTATTGGCCTGGGAACAATTCAAGTGTCTGCACATTCCAGCCGTACCATTTTCCATGTCCAGCTCATGGGACAATAGGAACTAAGACCACCCTCTTTTCCAGCTTTTCAGTAAGTGTACACAGCTCTGTTCCAAATTTGGACCAATTCATAAAGACAAGAGATAATTACATCTGCACCATCTTTTTAAATTTAAACATTTCCATCCCCACAGGTGAACTGAGGTTCAAGAAAGAAGAAAATTCTACAGGCACCCATGGAGAGGATATGTTTAAAAACCAAGTGGGGAAAAAGTGTTTTTTTTTTTTTAAAAAAATGAAAAGCAGATAAATAAATTTTAAGCATCTCCCAGATATGTGGATCAATCCCCATCTAGACTGCAGCCACGCATACCTACTCCAGCATAGAAAAGTAAGTAGTCTTCAGATATACAGTGTCTAAAATCCAACAGTGTAATTTATACCACATGAGACTGACAGTCATCAACTGCAGCATTTTTTCAGAAATTACAGATAAAGAAAGTAAAGTCCCAGCAGATATACTTTAGGAAAGAAAGACCCAAAAGACACATATGTGAGAAAGATTTTCCAGAAGAAGTGATTTTTAGAAATTAAAGACTTCTCCCCCATCCCTTGGCCCCCAATGGCACCCTCATAATGTAAGGAAACCCAAGGAAGCCTCAGGCCCTGGGTAAGAGATTGGGGATGTTTAATGTCCAAAATAACAAATCGCTACTAATATTATTAACCTTAAACATCATAAGTTATACTGCTGGATTTCAGCCACAGTATCTTCAAGACACTGTAAAATCTGATCCTTAAACTGCAATACTCTGCAACATACATATGATCTATGGTTTAAGGATTTCTCACGGATCAGAAATCAGCATCGAAATAACTTATACAGAAGGAAGGCCATAGTCCATATTTGGATACATACATTAATAATGACTCCCTTGTCCAGAAGGCTCTGTTTTTTTGCAGTCATCACAAAATAGTGGGTGCTGTCTTTATAGTAAACAATATTCTCCAAGTCAATTCCTAGGAAGGAGGAAAGGAAATTTGTTACAAAAGCAGATAAACAAGGACAGGGGAATAAGAAAAACAGGAAGGTACACTTTTAAGTATACCATCCAGCATACACTCCAGGAGGCAGTGGAAGACAGGAGGGCCTGGCCTGCTCTGGTCCATGGGGTCACGAAGAGTCGGATACGACTTAACGACTAAACAACAACATACTTAAAATACAATTTTTCCTCAACTACTGCATTAAGATTCAGTCAATCTGGCATAAACATATTTCTTTGCTGAAAGGGGCACAGTCAAAATTTGACCTTATGTTAATTTCAAAGCACACTGTGAATCAAAATGATTCTTCAGTCGTGTGACAACAGTCGCTTTCGAAATCCATTAAAATAACCTTTCCCATCTACAGAGCTCTTGCTCATTGGAATTTGTTCATATCCAAAATATGCTTAATTGTACATTTAAGAAAATTCTAATGAGGAGGAGGAAAAAACAGTGTTTCGGCATCTTAAAGCCTAACAAATTGCTAGACTCCTGTCTGAATTGCATTTTATAAATCATAGAAAAATACAACTCTTGAACTATTTCCAGTTTCCTTCAAAGCTCCATTTAAGGGGCTGGTTTTGATCTGTAAAGCCTTGGTGTGTTTTTCATCTGTAAATGCCTTGGGCTGTTGAAGTCTGATGCCTTGTATGTATTTGCCTGGAGTCTGAAGTCCTCAGCAGAAGCTCTCATATGTATATCTCCACCCTAAGAGACCAGGCTAATGTCTACACAAGAGAGAGCCTTGTGGTTGCTCGTAGATTTTGTCATGTGCTGCCCAGAGAAGTCAGATGGGGCCTCTCCCTTTTGTCCTTCCATCATCGGGCAAAGACCTACCCTTTCAAGGCAGGCTTTTTAAGCAACAAGTGGGAGGGGGGGTTTCCTCAGGAATGTTATATGTATTAGACTTAGAGATTTTTAAAAGTTTTAAAAAACACTTAGACTTTCTGGCAGTCCAAGGTATCCGCAAAGCTCTTTTCCAGCACTACATTAAAAAAAATTGATTTTGTTTTCCTCTCAATTTTCTTTACTGAGATAACACTACACAATTAGCACAGAATACTACTGTGCAACACTAATATTGTATATGATGCTAAAGAATTAATTAGTGAACTAAATCTGCTGAGAAGCAAAGAGAAAATACTATGTTCATGAAAAAATGTTTTCAACCAGATGATGTTCTAAGTTTCTAGAACTTTCTTTCCCTTTATCAAGTAATACTGCGTGCAAAAGCTACTTCTAAGTTCTAGTCTAGTCCAGAAGGGGAACTGGCATGGCAACATCCACACATACCATGGTGGCAGCCTGAAATCAGTCTGCTTGTAAAATTCCATAGGCATGGGCCAAGGTATGTGGCTGATTCCAAGAGTTTTATCCGGGAACTGACCATGAATTTCACCTACAGGCATAGAATTTTCAGGGAAGTATTCAGAAGGCTCAACCTCTTATCGCCAGGGCCACCAGACTGGCTCCATGCATAGAGTCAGCCTGGAACATTCAAGTATTGGTTGAAACAGCCATCTATGCACATCTACTTGAGAGTATATCTTGATAAATCCCATGGGGTCTGATGAGGTTTCAGAAAACATAGTCTATGCAATAAGAAAAATGTGTGCTACCTAAAACACTTTTACAGTGGTGCCTCGCTTAACGGGTGCCCCGTTTAACGAGGAATTCACTTAACGAAGAAGATTTTGCGATCGCTTTTGCGATCGCATAACATTGTTTCCTATGGGGAAAAATCGCTTCATTTCCCCCAGCTGACTGGAGGGGCTTCTCCCGAATCTCCCGCCAGTCAGCTGGGGGAAAAAGTCGGCGGGCGTTCGGCAAGAGGGGAAAGGAGCCTTCCTTTCCCCTCCTGGCCGATCGCCGGCACAGACGCCCCTGCACGCTCGGCAGGAGGGGAAAGGAGGCTTGCTTTCCCCTCCTGCCCGGTCGCCGGCCAGAGAAGCCCCTGCGCGCTCGGCAGGAGGGGGAAGGAGCCTTCCTTTCCCCTCCTGGCCAATCGCCGGCACAGACGCCCCTGCACGCTCGGCAGGAGGGGAAAGGAGGCTTGCTTTCCCCTCCTGCCCGGTCGCCGGCCAGAGAAGCCCCTGCGCGCTCGGCAGGAGGGGGAAGGAGGCTTCTTTTCCCCTCCTGGCCGATCGCGATCGCCGGCCAGAAGGGCGTTCGGCAGGAGGGGAAAGGAGCCTTCCTTTCTCCTCCTGGCCGATCGCCGGCACAGACGCCCCTGCGCGCTCTGCAGGAGGGGAAAGGAGGCTTCTTTTCCCCTCCTGGCCGATCGCCGGCTGGTCAGCCGGCTGAAGAAGCAGGGGTGAGCTGGGGAGGAGGGCGGGGGAGCCTTCCCCCGCCCTCCTGCCCTAGCGCCGGCCCCATTTTTGGCCAGCGGCCAGCTGATCGGCGGCCGCAGCCATTTTCGCGCCCTGCCCTCGCTTACCGAGGGCGCGAAAATGGCTGCCATTATGAGGAAACATCGCTTTACGGTGAGTGTAGAAGCCACTGGAACGCATTAAACGATGTTTAATGCGTTCCAATGGCATTTTCCTATCCGTATAGCGATGTTTTCTCATAGCGATGGTTAATCCGGAACGGATTAACGTCGCTATGCGGGGCACCACTGTATATCATTCAAGAAGGCACTGATGCTCCAACAATGCCCATGTAGAACCTGAATGTGAATAAATGAATCTGCTTCCATAAGATTGAAAGGAAATGAGAAAAGCAGATTTCAGTTTCATAACTGAGATATACCTGTGGCAGAATGAGATCTACTGACTTGTTTTACTTTCTCATGTTGCAGAATGAAAAGATCACCTACCTGTTTCTTCTTTCAGATCTTGGAAAAATTTTTGATTGAAGATGAAAGCAACACCACTGATCTCCTCCACCTTAGCTTCTGCTGTTGTGTTTCTGTTTATAAAGTTAGCGGTGATAGCAATAGCCAGCTTTCCACGGAATTCTTTTCTCTTAAAGCCTTACAAGGAAAATAAGCCAATACAATTTGTCGATTAATCAGGCCAAACTGACAGCTGGTAAAAAGATCCCCAATGCTAGAGACCAGCCCTTTCCTTCAAAAGCTAGCATCAAGGCTGAAAAAAGTCTATGTCTAAAAGACGTGCAACTTCTAGCAAAATTCTGAATCGTAGTATTTTCATCTGCTTTGACTATTGCAATCAGTCATTTCTCCACTTCTCTCTACCACACCGCTTATCAGCTAAAACTACAGCTAGTACAAAAAGCCACATCATTCTATAAGTGTAGATGTTCCACTCAGGGTGAATAAAAATCAAATACTTTTTAAAAATCAAATTGATTTAAAGTTTCTAAAAAATCTTTATTTAAATCATTTTTAAAATTCTGATTTTTAAAATTTAAAACATTATCTAAACTGGGATTTAAATCAATCAAATCCACCCTGGTTCCACCATAATCAACATGTCAAAACTCACTTCTCCACTTTTATTACACCCTTGCTCCTCTTAAAATCAGTTTTTGGCTCTGCCTTTACAAATATTTTTCTTCTTACTCCACTGCCATTCTTCCTTTTCTTTGTCAATGATACCTATTCACTTTTCCTCCATTTGGTTAACACCGAACCCCAACAGATAGCTTCTCCTAGTGGTTTCACATAGATATTAAATAGCAAAAGGGACAAAACAGGACCCTGAGGGACCCCACAGGCCAACAGTAAGAATCTATATTTCCGCAAAGGACCAAAGAACTATTTGTATGAATGCAATAACCAGTCAAGATTTTGCTTAGGCAGGCATAGCTTCTTGTAGAATAACCAAGCTGTAAACTGCTAATATGCAGATTAGTACTGCTTGACCGAAGGAATTTAATATGCACTCAGTGCAACACTAATGGAGTGTTATAGAAATGGAATTAATTAACTAATTAAAGCCAATGAGAGCATATACATAATTAAGTTGATTGACATGATATGGCAAGAGATGCTTAGCTAATGTCTCATTCAAAAGCAAACTCAGGCATGTGAGAACAATACTGCCCCAAATCCTGCTGCGTGGTATAAGGCAAGGTATACTAAAGCAGACCCATTGAATCTGTGGGGATTTAGTGAGTCAGTCCTCCATAAGTCCCATTGATTCAAATAGGCTTGCTCTAGTATGACTTACTGCACTAAACAACAGGATTTCTTCCACTGAATAATTACTACAGTATTTTGCAGTCAGTATAGAATGTTCTTTCTTTCCTTCCCGCTTTTATATGCCATCAAATATTTTTATCAGAATTTATATTGTGTCTTCCTAAAGTAATTCCTTGGATTATCTTTGTGAAATGTCTGGCAGATAATGGATGTCTTCATTCTGAGCACTCAGGATTGAACAAGAACAAGGTGTGCCCTTGCAGATCAGACTCATCAAATATTTGACTAGTTCTTATGCCATTTCTTTAGATTTTTATACATACATTGCCCAGAACAGTACTGTGCACTAATGGAGTGGTATATAAATGTCAGAAGTAAGTAAGTATGTATGTAAGTAAGTAAGTAAGTGCGTAAGTACGCAAGCAAGCAAGCAAGCAAGCAAGCAAGCAAGCAAGCAAGCAAGCAAGCAAGCAAGCAAGCAAGCAAGCAAGCAAGCAAGCAAGCAAAACCTAGCATGTTTAGTATCAGGTTTTATTTTGATGCAATATCAATAAGTGCATGACAATTCTTCAAATCAGCAGGAAAATTACAACTTGCCACATTTTTCTAAGACTATAATGCTACAAGTTGTAATCCAGTTTAGTACATCATGAGCTGAAAAGCAGGCAGGCTATCTGCCATTAAGCTGCAATGTTAACATCATGTGTAACTCACCTCCCAAAGTGTTTCTACGGCCATCAGCCCCAATAATGACATCAAATTCAAATTCTGATAGATGATGATCCACTGGGAGAAATTCAGCCCGCCAGCCTATTTCTGAAAGCAACAAAGCCTGGCGATCAGAGGAGTGTCTCAAACCTTGTTAAGAATATTCAGTAAAGCCTCCCTTCTATGGATGGAAGAACCATTTGTTTTTGGTCCAGTTAATATGTACTTTCTGGCTTAATACATAAATTAGAATGCAGTTATCCTTTGGCACACACGCTTGTCCAACTGTTGCAATTTAGTCCTAGACTCAAAACAAGATGAAAAAAAATCCATACACTGGAGGAAAAGTCTACAAAAATATTTCATTTTATTTTGTGAGGTGAAAAATATTTTAGAAGTGTGCTTTAAGAGGAAATATGTACAATTTAAAATGTAATTTTCTGTATTTTCATTGCAGAAAGTAGGTTGTAACATTCTAATAACCAAGTGGGCATGAAACATGACAGAAATCTATCCGTGCCTATGAGTGTCGGCACAATCCATCTGCTTCCTTTTCTTTCATATTTAGACTTTTTACATTCTGCTGAATTCATATTAAAAACAGACTGAAATGAATTTAAAACACTAAAGAATCTTGTGACCGTTGACACAATTCAAAGGTTCTATGCAGTATAAGTTTCATAAGTTATTGTTCATTTTATTTGATACACAGAGTGTAGCTTTAGGATACAGACACTTATTAACATGCAGCTGGAGTGGGGTGGGATGTAAGAAAAAAGTTCCTTTCCTTTAATGTGTGTGCATAAGAGTCTGCATAGTGAGGCTACACTCCAACACCCCATGAAGAAATGAGCTGCAGTCCATGAAACAGCCATTATCAAATAACATTTCAGAGAAGCCTATGCAAAGACTGTCACTGATCCATACAGAGCTCCAGAAACATATTTGTCACATTTAGGGTTCAACTAGACAGCCCAATTATCCTGGCCTGGATTGGTCTAAATTGTATCAAACAGGATCACTTTGAGGTGCAGTACGCCATCCGGGGTGATAATTGCAATCACATGCAAGGATCAACCACATCACATCTCAAGCAACCCCATTTAGCCTGATCTAACCTGATTTTCTTTCCCTTTAAAAGGAAAGAAAACAGAAACAAATAAATCCTTCTCCTGTCTCCTCCTCTCTGAGTTGCCTACAGCTCTATCTTTATGTAATTACTGTAATCAAATATGCAAATTAGCCTCTTTGACCCTCCCTCTGTCCTTTCAGCTTTGACTCTGAGAAATGTGCCCCTTGGACCACTGGATTATCTGAAAACTAGCTTTTGGCCTCACTGAGGTCAGCCACTTGAATACCACTATAAAGGGATTATTGATCAACATTATCAAGCAGGAACAGGACAGGGAATTTTCATGCTAAGCATTAATATTATCAAACCCCTTTCTCTCACAACAAGGTAAGAGAGTTTCCTGTGAATTAAAAGTTCAGGCTCAGTTCTAGTATGCATTTAAGTCTGACAACAGATATTTGATATAAAGTTTAGCCAAAATGTTAACAAAATATTTGCAAAAGATCAGAAGCACACATGCATTAGGTAAAACATGCTATATTCTAGATAGGTTTTAACTGATGAGCTAATTTCCTGTACAGTTCTTTCTCAGTAAGTACAATAACATACTTTGATTTTCTTGATCTTCAGGAGGTTCCAGAACCTTCACAAACTCTACATTTACATGGATTTCAACTCCCAACATCAGTGCAATCTTGAAAAGGATAAGTTGAAGCTGCCTAATGCCTATGGGAACAGAAATACAGTAATTGAAAGATATAGTCCATCCTTTTCTTTTTAAGAATACACATTCAACTTCTCTCTTTAAATAAGAAGAGGGGGAAACCCTGCTTTTGTAACACACTGAAACCCCTTCAGAAACAACGCACATCTTTGCTGCTATTTCCTGTAGAGGTAGCAATTTTATTTTCTTTAGAAGGATAAAAATTACTGCTAAAAAGTGAACTAGATGATATGTTAACTTGTTTGACATTCATGCAAGAGTATATTTGGCCGAAATCCTGTTGCTTTGCGTAGTAATTCACAATTAAAATGGGCCCATCAAAGAAGTGGAATCTACAGAGGAGTTGACTCACTAAGTCTCTGTGGGCTTGCTTTATTTGCAGTTTACTATAATAAAGAATAGGATTTCAGCCACAAAGGACTTAACGTTAAAAAGCTGCTTGTTTAGGACAGTTTGGGTTTGTATGTGTGTTACATTTACATCCCGCTTTCCTCTTTATAAGTTCAAGGTGACCTCACTTTTTTGTTGTTTTTGGTTTTTTTGAAAGAATGACTGACCCAAGGTTACATAATGGGTTTCACAGTTCACCAGGAACTTAGAACTCCCTTAGTTTAACTACTATTCTACACTGGTTCTTCAAACACACATACACCACAAATAGCCATTGAAAATTTCCTTTAAAATTACCTGCATAGCCAAAATAAATGTTTAGGAGAACAATGCTGATAGGCACAGTACTCACAAACACAGACTATGAAGGAGTAGAGTGCAATATTCAATTAACTGTCTCCCACAGCATCACCTTCTTCCAAAAATACCTGCCATAGACTGTTTTCTGCAGTGAATACTGACTTCAGAATTTGAATGTGCTGTAATTGACTGACACACCATATAAGAACAGGAACTGTGACCCCCCCCCCCCCGACACAAGTTCAACAGAATTCAGCCAAATGTGTCTGCACACAACTGTGTAATGAATAGCAATCAATATATCTGCCATATCACCACAAAAATATTAACCATGAACCTTCATGAAATATGCATCTTTACATGAAAGAAAACAAACCTGTCACTTGGAATCAATTATACTTACTTATATGATCAATGGATCCTGCACAGAACTTTCCATAAAATTTTTTTGCTCCCAGACTTCGAAGGTCATGAATAGTAAAAGGCCAAAGGTGAAGCACATTGTTTCTTGAAAATGTGTCCCGCTTTTCCACAACAACAACTTTGGCTCCTAAAAAGGCAAGTTCTATGGCAGTTCGCAAACCACAGGGTCCACCTCCAACTATCAGACACTGCAGAAAGAAACACAGAAATGTTCACTGTAATGACCAGCAGAAATATATTTTAAATGCTGAGATGTTCCACAAAAAGCTGACAACAAAGAAGATCTTCTGCAACATTTGGGGAAGGTTCATCCACTGAAGGCATCAACACCTCAGACTTGCATTACAGTACATTTACTCAGAAGCTGGCTATCAGTTGTGCTCGAGATCTCTTGCCTTCCCTGCAAAGCTTGCCTGCTTTTAGAACTCACAGAAGCAAATGTAAATGCTATTCTTCAAGGGCACCCACCCTGTCCATATGGAGCTGGCATACTAAAAACAATTATCTCAAGTAATGATGATCAGAACCTTTAACCACATGGTAATGCCAGCAGAAAACTGCTTTGGTTTGAACTTGAAATTCACTAGGAGCCTCATAATTCTCTGTAAATAACATTGATCTCAAAACACAGTATAAAGGCACATAAAGCAGCCACCATGAAGAAACTTAGTAGGTTTGGGGTCAGTACTTGGGTGGGAGAAAACATGGGGATCCTCCATGCATGTAACTGCTTAGCTGCTTCAAGTTTAATTATAGAAAACAAGAGAACGAGAGAGAGAGAAAAAGAGAGAGAGAGAGAGAATATTTTGTTTTAAAAAACTTGTTCTTGGTTTTAAAATATGAGTACATTAGTACACAAACCTATTTCAAATTACATATCAAGTAAAACAATTCTAGCCAGCTAAGCATGTACTTTGTGAGAACACACAGCTACCAATCTGATCTACAAAACTGGATGTGAAGTTGCAAGTGCTATTTTTAATAAAGCCAACAAGCCAAGGAGGCAGAAAGTGTGAAAAACTTGTACTTTGACCAAAGTCAAGAAGTAGTTACAAAGCTAAGTGCTTGTGTTTGTGAATCTCTGGATCACAACATGAAGCACAAACCCATCTAGTAGAAAATTTAGTTGCAGAAATCAATTTCTGCACACCTTTCTCCCTCTTAGTGGATAAAGCGTATGGTTTCAAAAGCCAAGATGGTTGCTACAGAGAGCCTCAGAGTCTCTTCACTGCCCTGGTTAGCTACTATACTAAGAAAATAAGCCAACTGACCCAGTTATACGGATGGGGATAAAAACCTAGCCCACATGCTATCAACATGAGGGGAGCCAAATGCTTGGCTGAAGGCTTGTGTAGTTGGCTACAATTAGTATGGGAACTCTACATTCTGACAAACAACACCCTTAAAATGGAACAGTTGTACACAACATTTATCTGCTCTCAACAAATGAATACCATAAATGGTTTAATCCACTTTGGGGCTCCAAGAGAACAAAGCTCCATATATAAACAAGACCAATTAGAAAAGGTGACTCATTCGAGATGATGCTTTCCAAGGAACTACTCCTTCATCCCTATAATAAGCTCTGGTTCTTTTCTGCAGTCACAAGACAAGAAGAAAAGTTCCTCCTGCTGTTTCCAAAGCATCATTGATGGAAAACCCTTCAAAGTTCTAGTCTAACAATATTCATATTTTCCGTCATCGGCTTTTTTATTTACACGTCAGTGTATCCATTCTAGTATGTTGCTTATGTCAAAGTACTCTGGAGACAAAGAAGCAGGACTCTTAATAAAACTGAATTCAGTGTTCTTTGCAGTTGTTGTCAAGTTGGAGCCAATTTATAGTGATCCTAATAGGGCTTTTCAAGGTAAGTGAGATGTTCAAGGAGCTGCTTTAGCAGTATCACATCTTCGGTGAGTTTCCTTGGCTGAGCTGGGATCTAAACCCAGGCATCCTCAGCCCTAGTCTATCCCTTTATCCACTACAACATGGTGGGTTCCCCTCGGTATTGTTAAGGCTTCTACAAACAAGGTAAGTGAAAACCTGACTATTCTCGTGCTTTGGACTAGAACAGAAAACCCGGGATTCTTTCTCTCCCCCCCCCCAACTTCTCACCAATCTTTGAAGAAATACAGTCTGGAGACACAGGGCTGAACACTGCTGTGAAAACCAGAAACGCTCCAAAAAGAAGTCCTCCAGCACCACTGAGGAGTCTTCTATGGACATGGCCCTTCTGTCCCTGACAGGTGCACTGAGCGGGAGTGTGCTCTGACTTCAGTCTGCTGACAGAAAAGCTGCCTTCCCCTCCCGCTTTGCTTATTCACTTCTGTTCGAGGGACTGGACTTTGTAAGAGACAGAATTATTTTAATAAGGAACAGTGTATGTTGAGATAATAACAGCCTTGCATGCTTTGTAACAACGTATTATCAGAGGGAAGGAGGTTTTTAGGACCTCAAGGGATTTGCTGCTTTTCACTAAGTTATTGCTAGTTCTCCTTCCTGCCTCTGGCTTGCACCTTCTCTCTCTCTCTCTCTCTCTTTTTTTTATCTCTCTCTCTCTCTGCTTCATTTCCTTTTGTCTCTTTTCACTCCTGATCTCTGGTCAGCATGGAAGGTCTCTCTCCTATGTGGCTGAGACACACATCTCTGTTTTTAAAACCTTCTAACTATAGACAACAACTGTAAGATACCTTCTCTAATTTCCCCAACAGTTTCTGGCTTGGATACTGTCCAGCATCCAAGTGAATATTTACTCCTGCATAAATGCGCTGATTTAACTCAGAGCAGCAACTGGCCTTTCAATGGATTTCTGATCAAATTACTAGTCACACATCTGGTGTGATACTATGAATCCAATCAGGATTTGTTAATTAGTGAGTACTCACCACCACTGCAGGTGTAAATATGCTTGGATTCTAGCCAATGGCTTTTAACTTTAGCATGCTTGATATCAGAATAATTTTGTGCTTCCTTTCTATCCGTTCCTTCGGTGGCCATGTTCGTTAGATGATACAACCAAGCCCAAATCACACAAATAAAATTTATTTTGATATTACTTCTATTATAATCATTTGGCAAGAAAAGCATGGCAGAAGTTCAGAGTATATCAGTGTGTCGATATGTAAATAATGGAACAATTTTTAATAGATGATCACTTTCCTATGCCAGCCCAAGACACCTTTTGCATGGTGGCTCTGGTTTCCTTGACGCACAACACTATATTGCAGGCTGAAGTCACGGTCTGTAAGCCATAGTCTGTAAAGTTTAAACTATTTATTTTATCCAATTAGGTCTGGGGACCAAAGCTTCAGGACTACTGCTGTAAACTGTTCAACACTCAATAACAATACAGTAGCTCCTGATAAATCTGATTAATAAAAGAACACCCTTCCACTAATTTTCCACAATCTATCAGACACAGATGAATACCAATCTGACACAATTAGTATCTTAGATTTTCCATTTCATTATTACATAAAACAGTATTTACCTTGCTCTGCAGACACCTTCCACATACAACGACAGGAAGTGGTTGGGATAATACTGAAGAATCAATAAAGAAACTAGTTCACTAAGAACCTTAAAACCAGAAAAATGTAATAGTTCATTGCTGTCACAGCTCTGTGTCTCCACCTGCTGTAGACGTCTAAGAGGTGTGTGGATTATGTAGCCACAGTCACCAGATAACTCTTTAGATCTGAATCTACAAAACTTCTCCTGACATTTATCAAATCAGGCAAAAGGGGGGGGGGATTGTTCCCAGTACTTTACAGGTCATTAAATTCACAGAACATTAAACTCATCAAATCATTTCATTTTTTTTCTGCCTTGGGTTACATTAGAAAATATACTATGGCTGTCCAACAGCCTGCTTCCCTAAAATATCTTAAATAAATATTAATACAGATCTTTAAAGAATTTTAGCTATTTTAGCTGTTGCTTGAACAAAGATTGTGTTCCTGTGGCATTTAATGGCATTCCTGGTTCCAGCTGAATATAAAGCAATAAGCACTAATTACATCAACAAAGACATAAGCACAACATCTGGATAAAGTCTCATGCCATATTCATCACTGACAGACCCACTTCCATCTGCATGATTCAGTAGCATTGTCAAATTATCAAGTTCCTACGACAAGGAATATACTTCTAGGATTAGGCCTAGCATAAATGTTAATTTTCATCTGTTCTTTCTGTGATAAGTTTGTATGTCGCTCTCTATGCATTTATATGCTTCAAAACCCAACAAGGGCCAGTACACAATGACTGGTGGATTGCCAAAGCTTTTATTACCACTGCTCTGTCCTCTAAGTTTTCTACATGCACTGGAGGGTGGGGCACAGTTTTCACTATATGAAGCTTGGAAGAAATATTCCCAGTGAAAGTGTTCAGCAAGGACAAACCAGGGATTCACAGTTTTTCATCTTCGAAGTTTGGTAAGAAGTGAGAGAGCAGCTTTTGACAGCAGGCTTGGAAAAAATGTTTCTCTTGTGGCAGAGTCCAATAGATACTTTATCTGCTGGGCTGGATCCATATATTGAAATAAAGGCATGTCAAAGCAGAGTGAGGGTCTTCAAAATTGACTATTGGTTGATTGACTGATTGATTGCACTTCTAGACCTCCCAACTTAGTGAAATACTATTGAGGGCGGTTTACACAATTAAGCAAAACATGCAAACAAGAGACCGCTTAGTTTCAACTGTGGGGAATTTTGGCATCCTACGCAAGCTGGACCTGCCTTTGTTTCTTCCCCACCTGCTGCTCCCCAACCACTGCAACAGAGGATCAGGGAATCATTTTTCAGGGATAGGGCAACTGCCAGAGAGGACTGTGAGGGGGAGGTTAAATTCCCCAACAGCATGACTGGGGGCTCCTCCTCCAAGTGCCACTGGCCACCCAAGATTGGACAACCAGCAGTGATTCCCATGGAGTCCCACTGCCGTTCAAGGGTGCCCATGACGACGACATCCAGTATGATTGTGGCAGCTAGCAGTGGCCCTCCTCCCAGACTGAATCCTCAGCAAGCACACAGGGGGGCCCTGGTATAGCTGAAAACAGAGCCTGAGCTTGCTGTGGAGGACACAACTTGAAACTTGGGTCATTTTAATCCAGAGTGTTGGAGTGGAATCTGCAGACTGAGGAAGCATTAAATGGGCTGTATGGATCTAAACCTGTCATCATGTGCCTTGACACAGTTTCAGTTATTTCTACCCAGATATGTGCTTAGAAACTTACAGTGGGGTCTTGACTTGAGAACTTAATCCGTATTGGAAGGCGGTTCTCAAGTCAAAAAGTCTGTAGGTCAAGTCTCCATTGACCTACAGTGCATTGAAAACCGATCAATCCCGTAACAGGCCGTTTTTGTTCCATTTTGTTTTTTTTCTGGTCTGTAAGTCAATTCTCAGGCTGCAAGTCAAACCTAAATTTTGCGGCCAGAGAGGTCTGTAACTCAAAAAGTCTGTAAGTCAAGCCGTCTGTAAGTCAAGGGTCCACTGTATTTCTTAGCAAATACACCAGACCTCAAAAGCTAACTGCACAATTTGTGAATAAAATTGTTCTCCTATAAAGTGACTGTGACGCCCAATGTGGTGTTGCAGACAGAGTACCAAAAACTCCCCTCTCCCTCCCATGGTAATTCTAGACTAACAATAGGAAGGGGCATGTTCATTTAGCACTCCCCCGCCTCCCACCATCTCCCTATCTAGAACAGACGTCCTCCCAGTCCTGTTTAAATGGGTGTCAGACATGAGATTTTTTTTAAAGTTTATTGAAAGGACATATGATCAAAAGAAAGTTGAGAAACATTGCTCTAAAAATTACAGGTAACAAGTCACTTTTACTGAATTAATCTGAAGCTCTGGTCTTGAAAAGACAGTTTCCTATTTCTGCAGCAGATAATTGAGTGGTCTCTCTCACATTCTGTGCAAATTTCACCATCCACAAAATCTCATTCTGACAGAGAAGCTTATGAACACTTCTTACTGCAAAGATAACTATTTTTCTACTTAATAATTCCACTGCTTTGTTGTTTTTCAAAAATTCCCTGAAGATAATTCTGTTTTTTTCCTGTTAGTTCAGATCTAACTAATCCAGAATGCACAGTCAGCAAGCCAATTATAAGCTTGTGAACACTGAAGTATATTACGGTAGAATGTATACATTTGGCCAGACATTTTCTGGTGAATTCCCAGGATAACCTCATAGCACAGTTGCAATAAAAAAAGCAATCACTTCACAAGATAATTACAGATTATTCCCATGGTATTAATCCAATTTGTCTGCAAAGAAGAGCAGCTGTTAAAGCATCTAAAAGCAGACAGTTAAGTAATGCTTCGGCGAGAAGTCTGCCTTTACAATTTTTCTCACTATGTTTTAACCTTACACGTAAAAATGAAAGATTTTTCACAAAAGTCACAAATTCTATATATATGCATATGTATATGTATATGTGTATATATATATGTATATGTATGTGTGTGTGTGTGTGTGTGTGTGTGTATAAAACACTTTCAGCAGACACTTCTGTCTTAGTTGAAGCTTCTGTTTTATTACATAAGCCAACATACACTAAATCAAATACTGTATAATTTTCACTGTAGAGAGAGAAATGCAGATAATCAACTTTTCATTATGAAGACATAACATCTACATGTCAAGTTTTCTTTGACACTATAAACCCAAAACATTTTTAATTCGAGTCATCAGCAGATAGTGTATTGAGGAATTGTTGAGGTAACAGACAACAAAGCATTTAAGTACATAATCCTGTTGGAAGTGTGGGAGACTGAATCTATTCTATGCAAAGTTGTTACTGCTACAGTGGGGTCTCGACTTACGAACTTAATCCGTATTGGAAGGCAGTTCTCAGGTCGAAAAGTTCTTAAGTCGAATCTGCATTTCCCATAGGAATGCACTGAAAACCATTTAATCCGTATCTGCTCTTTTCGTCCATAGAAACTAATGGAAAGCTGCTATTCCGCCTTCTGCCACTAGAGGGGGATATTTTTTCTTTTTTTCCTTCTAACCTAAGATGACTTCGCTTTTAAAAAAAGGAAAAAAAGAGTTCGTAACTCGAATCTAAGTTCGTAAGTCAAGTCCATATATTCCTATGAGAGCGGTTCGTAAGTCGAAACGTTCGTATGTTGAGCCGTTCGTAAGTCGAGACCCCACTGTATCAAGGATTAGGATATGCATTTTACAAGTGCTTTCTGGCTAGAGCTTCTGGATTTATTAGAAATAAATACAAGAAATAATAGAAAGCATCATTACCTGCAACTGAACATCTTTATCACTTATCATTGGCCTCCTAGAATGATGTACAAGTAAGGCCACCATAATATGCAAGGAGGAACACCTTAAAGATGCACAGGTTTTAGCATAAGCATTGACACGTAGAGTGCAGTCACTTGTTTAGATGCATATATATTTATTTATTTAAAATATTTTTATCCTGCCTTTCTCCTTCACCCAAGAACCCAAGGCGGCTTACATCATTAAAAAGACACATCATGTTCTCTCACAATAGTAATATCCATGAGGGAAGGACAGTCTGGCCCAGCAGAGAAAAACTGATGATGTGATCTTTCACCTCTCCCTTATAACTTAAGTTATTCAGTCCAATTAAAATTTGTCAGCCAATGTCACACAGAGTAGACACCCAGACTTAGGGGATCCACATTCAAGGTGTCATGTTAATGACTGTGTTAATTAGTGGGTGATCTTGGGCCAATCTTTCTTGTTAGCCCATCCTAGCCCTTAGGTTTGTTGTGAGCATAAGCAGAGAGAAAGGAGAACCACATTATGCTGTCTCAAATTCAGTGGAGGAAAGGAGTGCAATAAACAAGAGAGAGAAAAACATCAATCCTTACTATCTGCACATATGCATTTCTAGGAGCTTGTTCTGTACCTGTTATGCAGTGAAAAGTACTTAGTGCAGAGAACTAAGGCTATAGATGAAAGATCTGACTGAGGAGGAAAACTGTCTACATGAGAGCAGGACGTGTATGGCAAGGCCTACTGAGCTGGGCTTCCTCCAGCAGTTTTTACAGACACTGAACTAGAAACACGTTTACAATGCAGGGGGACAAGCCTTTATTTGGCATTCCAGCTTGAAGACTGGGCAAAGGCCAAGTGGAAAATCATTCTCAGAACATAGGGCCTAATTATAAAATACACTACAGATTGGGTGTATATTCTTTTCTACCTCAGTAGATGTTTACCAAGGCAAAAGGACATTTAGAAGATCTAAGGGTGTTCTAGTAACTTATCATTTGTTGAAAAAAGGCTTTTAAAAAACACAGAGCTAATAATAAATAAACCTGTACATCTTAAGCAGGGATCCCAGTACACCTGGAAGCACAGGCTGAAACTCTTATATCAGAGAAGTGTGCAGAAGGAAAGTGATTTTTGTGACAGGAATACATGAAGTGGCATTTCAAATGCTGAGGCAGGTTGGACTGGTTTTAAACGGAGAAGACTGGCACTCCTAGTGCTGAACAATATTTTTTGCCTCTGAAGAATGCCTCTGAAAAAAATCCAACTGCTTCCTGATTTTGAAGAATCCATGAGGCTGTTTCTCCACTTTTTAAATAAGACAATCCAGTGAAACAAAGGTTACTTGTCCTCTTGTATTAAAAATACAACAATGGATTAAAAATACAACAGTGGAAAACACTATCCAGTAAGAACTATATAATAAGTAGAAAGGGTTAATGGAAATCAGACACTGATTGCTTTGTTTTCAAATATTTACTTTGACTAATCTTGTATTTTTGAAACACGGACATGCGTGGTGCTCCTATTTCTTCTGAAACAACTAGGATTTCCAACTGGTATTGTGGCTGGTAGTAAAAAAAAGAAAACATTTATTTTAGAAGACATTGGCCAAAACTTTGTTTCTCTAAACAGAAAATCATACTAGAGTAGGTGCATTAAATCAAGAAGGGATGTGGTGAGTCAACTTCTCCATAAGTTCCAGTCATTCAAATGGGCCAACTTTAACTGCAATTTACTATATTAAAGAGTTATAGTTAAGAGTAGGTCCATATGAATTATTGGAACTTACAGAGGAGTTGACTCACCAAATTCCTATTTGAATTCAGTGAGCCTACTCTAGTGCTTTTTGTACTCATCACTGTCATGAATGGAACAAAAGCAAAGCACCAAAGACAGCCCCATGCATGATCTTGGTGGCTCAACCACAGAGTTGAGCGGCACAGCATCCCTAGGGAACATGCTCTTAATTGCCGTACTCCACGGTTGGGATCCCAAGCTTGTGAGCATATCAGTCTTCCAGCCTCTCTTTCTGTTCTCCTGGTGGCTCAGTGTCTGGTAAGCTGGATAACACACTGACAACGCAGCAAATCCTTGGTGAGAGAGAGAGGTAAAGCAGGATGAGACAGACAGAAAAGGGGAGAGAAAGATTTGAGAAAGGAATGGATGCATGTGTATACATGAAAGAGGAGGAAAAAAGGATGTTTGGGGTGTATCACTCCCAAGCTTGGGTTTTCACAAATGTTGCTAATAACTGGCCACACTAGCTTAAGATGGAAATCATTGTCTTACAGCATCCACATTTGTCTGTCCTTATACAGATGGCTATTAGTTAAGTCCCTAGGAAGATTGAGTTGGTGATGGCAAGAGAACAGCAGTTTTTATTCTTACATTTTTCAAAACAATTTATGACATTAAACCATTTTATATACTTTGTGCACTCATCAGTCAAATGTTTAGTCTCTTAAAAGAAGGGTTAGGCTCCATCTTATGGATGCTAGGCACTACCTGTGAGAGGCATATTTATGAACTGGCTGGGCAGAATTTACTTTATCAGACACTCACGTCAGCATTTTGTTAATAGGCTTCCACTTTTAGTTTAGCTATTAAATAAAACAGAAGCATGTTGTCGAGAAGTTAAATATAATAGAATGGAAGTACTAGAAAATACACATTTAATTATCATAGAGGACAGGGCATATAATTACACAGGCCACACTTTCAAGGATGTTAAGTCAATTACAAGAATTTTTCCTTGCACCTCCTTCACTGATTTCAGATTCATTAGTTATCTTCCCACCACTCAGTTCTCACTCCAAACATAGCCGTTAATTAACCTGCATAGTATACCTTTTTTTAAAAACCAACCAAACAGAGATTAGATGATAATCTCTAGGCCATTTCTATTTTGCCACTGACAAAATACGGAGCTCTCAGTTGGAATTTTCCTTGACAATGAACAGTTTAAAGAGGCAAATTGTACTAGCATATGTACTGTAATATGATATGCATTCATTAATAATTTCAAATTCTATTATGTCTCATCTACCCCATGCTTGAAGGTCTCCCAGTGTGCTTCACATATTAAACACAGCACTCCACAAAATTAACATTCATTTAAAGGTGAAACTACTGGATTAACAGGTCAATTCTAAGCTAGACATGAAGTATTTTTCTCTGCCTATCAAATCACATCTTTTTGCAGTTCCTCAATTAAGTTCAGAATTCAAGGATTCAGCTATTCTGTGTAGATCCAGAGATGTTATCTAGGAATTCCAAATACACCTAAGTAAGCAACTTCTAATTAGGTTTTCAAAGATAGCTAATAAGGCCTGTGGTGTTCTCCTCTTGGATCTGGGAGTGGCAGCATCAGCTTCAAACAGGGCAAATCATTGCTTACTACCCTAGTCCCAGAGTCAGAATTCACTAAGGTATCATGTGCATTATCCCAATACATTTATTATCTATTCTCATCTGTGGAGCAACGAAGTAGACCTATTTATGTTATTAAGTGCTGGAGACGACTTGGTGGCAACAGGCACTGAGATTTCAGTTTGCACAGTAATGTGTGTATTAAATACAGAAGGTTTCCATGCCAGAACTCCATGACGTATGCCACTACTATCCCAAAAGCACAAGAAGAATCATCTCCAATATGCCAAAAATCATATAAACCCATTTTGGCCAATGAATCAACAGTATGTGTGGAGGAAGAAGAATAAACCATACACTGAAAAGAACACTCTGCCTACAATTAAGCATGGTGGTGGCTTGTTGATGGTCTGGGGCTGCTTTGCATCCTCTGGCACTGGAAACCTGCAGCAAGACAGACTGGGGTTCTGGAGATCCCAAAGAATACTAACCAGCATAACCAGGAACAGTTTCCAAAATCATATGAGGTTGGTTGGTATGGTGGTAGAGACAGAAAGCCCATGCACAACACTTTCATCCACTCAGGTTTAATTCAGTCTTTTTCCAGCAACTATCTAAGTCAGGGGTCTCAAACATGCGGCCCAGGGGCCATTTGCAGCCCGCCGGATGATAGTTTGCGGCCCCCGCCATGCCTGCCCCATGAAGTGCCCCTGCGTCCTCTGCTGTCAAGAGTCAAAAAAAGCCTCACCTTGCTTGCTGGCTGTCTCACAAGACAGCGCCTCTTGCACCCTCCATCCGGAACTGCAGCCTGCCAGCCAGCCTGACTGTCTGCCGGCTGGCAGGCTGCAGTTCCAGATGGAGGGTGCAAGAGGCGCTGTCTTGGGGGAGAACTGGCGAGTGAGGTGCACTGCTGGCCCTTTTCCCAAGCGCCTGAGCTGCCGACGAATGATGCCTGAGAACGGAGCTCGTTCCCAGCCTGTCCTTGAAGAGCACCTCCAATAGCACCTCTTCCAGGGAAGCAGCTCTCTGACTCTCTTTCTCTCTCAGCACCCCCAGCACCAGCCTTTCCAGTGGCCGCCTCAGCAGCCAGAGGTGCTTCCTCCTCCTCCTCTTCATCCTGCTTCAGCCGCCTCAGCTATGGAGGCTGCCTGGGCTCGCCTCGCAAAGTTTGCTCCTCTGTCATGGCGGGGGTAGCTGCTGCTGAGTGTGCCTGTGTGTGTGTGTGTTTGTGCATGCGCGCACGCCCGTGCACACCTATGGGGGGCACCCTGTTCTGTTTAATTTCATGGGTACCGATAGGAGCTTTTCCCCTTTGGCAAGGCGATTCTGTGTGGGTTTTTTAAAAAAATTTATGTCGTGCCCTCCTCTCCACCCAGCTAGGTGGTTGCCGGCGCTCCCGGAGGGCTCTTGCTCCGCTTGGCGGAAAATCTGATGCAGCCCAGCCTCACCCAGACTCTGCCTCCAGCGGCCCCCAGGTAAACTGAGTTTGAGAGCCCTGATCTAAGTACATACAACCAGCTTCCCTCCCCCCCATTTTTAAATCAAATTTTTTTCAACAAGAAAGAAGATTTTACAGATGTGATGAAATATATTCCAAAAAAAATGGTTACAAGACCTCAATTTAAGCATTGAGCTGCAAGCCTTGGTGCTACTGATGTGCAGTCTTTGGAAGCATATAAGAAATCGAGTTACATGACAGCGATTGGGTGTGAAGACCAAATGCCAATGAACATATTGCACCAGAAGAAAATACCCATTTCACAAAAGGGAAACCAAATAAGTAGAGGAAGATATACATGTGTTGAGGCATTATAAATAGTTTTCCTTGCTTTCAGGATTCAGAACATTTTGTATCCTCTCTCTCTGCCAAGATTCTGAAATAATTTGGTCTATGCCAAACTTATGCACCTTTTGTTAAGGCCTTCAGACTTCTAAACTTTTTGTATCCTCAAATACTGTCAACCTTAGCAGTTCCTCTGCAGTTTAAGCTCAGAAGGTGCTGCTCTTTCCTGGCTCTCTCCCACTCTCTTTTCTTGACTGCTAGCCCTAATTCATTCCATTTTCCCAGACACACCAACATTATTTTGGCCACTTTCTTTACACTTATTCTGCTTTTCTCAGTAACATAAAAACTGAGTGTGCATCTCTACCCCTTTGCCACACCCTTCTCTAGGATGTGAGCATCCACCCCTGAATGATGCACTGAGACACTTCTCTTTGAAGTCCATTAATTAAGCCTCAAATGTTCTGTCATTGCACTGTAACCATCACCTTCCACTACTTAGTTTTCATTTAGCACCTGAACACACTGTGTCCCCTTCTAGGAACAGTGTAATTTCTGTGCCACATCTGGCACAATGATGTTGCTAAACAGAAATCAGTTCTGAAAAAAAAAAAAAAGCATTTACACTGATTTTGCAAATCGTGAAGAAGCAAGCTGAGCCTTCTGAAAAAACAGATACTGTACGTGCTTTTCACAATCAGTGTTGGGAAGATGTGAACAGTGTCCTTACAAAAGGATGATCTCTAGTTACATCACTAGATAATAATCAAATGCCAAAAAATAATCTTGCTCTCACAGATGTAATTTAGTCTAATTTAATCTCTAAATACAAGATGTTCCAAGAGTCAAATATGTCATTCCCTTTCCAGAGAATGTTGTCTCCTATGCACCATTTCATCACTAATGCTTGCTTAAATAAGAATCAGTTCCTAAAATAAAACCTGAGCACACAGAAACCAAGACATAAGCCAATATAAACATTAAAAAGTTTATTTGATTTAATGTTGTACCTCTGCAAGCAATTTTATCTCAACAACTTAATGGCCTTTCTGTCTACTGACTGCCAAGACAAAAGGAGCTTCTAAGCATTTCTTTTATTCTCTTAACCTATAATCTCAGCACCCCTGTCATCCGTTACAAAGTACAGTGATAGCAAAATCTCTCACATAGTCTAGTTTCTTTTCAGGTACCACTAGATTTTAATTCTGATCTCTAAATTCACAAAAGTATCCCACCAAGCTCAGAAATGTTCAGCCTATATTTGTCAATTGGCCACACTGACCACATCAATGGGTATCAAAGCTTGAATCTTCCATAGCACAGTTCTGTCACAGGATGAGGAGGCAACAGCTACTTTACTTTGTGACAGCCATGTCTCCTTCATCTTGCTTGCTCTGCAACCACTGCATTCTGTTTTGCTATCTGCAGTTTTGCACAGAATCTCTTGTGTTTGAAAATGGCTGGAAAAGGCTTCCCATCTTTCTTGTTGCCTCGCAGGCTGTAGGAAAATTCCTGCCTTACTCTGGACTAGCACTTTACATTTATTGGCACCAAACAACCACTACAGTTTTGTTTCCACCTAGGTGACATATACCGTGCTCTTATGATCCTGGTTTTTGATGAAACAATGTGCCAGCGCCATTGGAATCCTTACTCCCTATGTCCTCAACAGAACTGGAACAATTTATTCCAAGCAAATATGCTAATTTTTAAAACGGATTTTCAGAGTTGCTGAGTTCCACTTATATTGCTAGATATTTTTTTTAAAAAAAATCTCTTAACTATTAACAACCTCTGAAATACATTTTGAAAACTTCTAACCAAGGACTGTATGCATCCTTGACAGTTAAGAACATGTATCCATGAAGCCATAGGAATCAAATGGAACAGATGCTTCAAATTTCAAAAGCTATAGTGATAATGTGCCCAGTCTCTTAGAAAACTTTGACTCATTCCTTAGTTTCAAAAATGTTTTAACTTTCATTAGAAACCATCCACGAAGGAGAAAAAAAATTGGCCTTAATTGAATACAGTAGTTTCAGAGATCTTTATATCTCAGTCAACTCCACACAACCCACCCCCAATATCTTTAGAACTTTCTTTACAATGTGTCCAGCCACAAAGATTAATCAAGTATCATACACTTTGTGTTCAGAATTTTCATTAGAATAACACCTCTCAGAAAATTAATAACATGTCATCTAACTTCTGCTTCATCAAGACACAGTTACGAGTCTAGGATATGGAGACATGTACCATTTTATTCACCTTATAAGAAAGGAAAGTAATTTGCCTTTCTTCCTTTTTATGATAGCAAAACCATTATGCTGATTTTTGAAATCAAATGTCTTCAGCTATGACCACAAATCAGCTAGTATCACATTTGGTATCAGAACATCTTACTCTTCTTTATCATCATCCAAATATTCTGTTTGGTCTGGACAAACCACACTGTCATTTTACCCCTTGAACAGGAAATGAATCAGTCAACATTTTTAAAAAGTCAACTGACTTCACATTTCCTGTAAGGTTAAGCTATGGCTTTGTCCTACTAATTCTCACAGAAATAAAAGGATAACATCTATAGAAATCACAACAGCCTGAAACAGCACAGCAAAAGCCAGGACTAGCAGAGCCTGCGCTTCACCATGTTTTCTACTTGTCCCACTGAAGCATTCTGAGGAAAACATCAAATTTAGTAGCACAGACATTTGCCAGGTGACACATGATCAGGCAACCAATCAGAGTTGTAGTGGAGCCATAGCTTATGGAGTTGAAATGTACTGATTTTTCAATAGACAAAGACAAACCTATATGCCATCATCCCATTCAAGGTTCCCTAGTCACTCTGAGGTTAGCTGAAATTCTCAAAACTCCAAAAAGTGAGATTTTCCACCTACAGTAGCTTCCTAAATGTGATCATCTATATTCACGGTGGTATGATGGTATTGTTCGACTCTCTTTGGAAGTGCAATTATGGGAACTGTTGCATACTTGCATTTCTTAATGTACAACTATGCCACTGCAAGCAACACTCCCACTATTAACTTCCTCTAACTCATGAATGAGAACAAGTTATTCCTACTACCACTGCCAATCATGACAGCTCCACTTCATTCAGGTGGTTCACCTACTCCATACTTCTTAACTGGAAAGATCCTCAAGGACCTGCTTAGTCTTTGTCTGCTAATAACGATACCAAACAGAAGAAGCCCTCTGTAGTGTTTACATTTTAGAATTAATTTGACAAGTAATTAATCCCCCTTCCTTGCAGCAGCAGTTCTATTGTTCAGGATGATGAAATTGCCTGAGTAATATTGGAGGGTGGGTAGATACTATGAGATCAGCAGAGAGTTAACTATACTGGAAGGCATGAGCAAGTCTCATCAAGGCTGCTTGTCACCTTGTTTGGTTACAAGAGTAACCAAATGTTTTCTAAGTGTATCCTTTCACCAGATGGGAGATTCTCTCAGGGTCAAATTATACAATGCCTTAGAGATGAAGCTAACAGCTATATCTTTTTCATGCTTGATACGAAAAACAGAGTACTGTATCTAATATAGATAAGGTCACTATGTGTAAGCACAAAGGCCTGAAATTTGTATGAAACCAAAATGGTGAACATAGCATTAAAGCCCTCCAACTATCAAGCTTACTTCAGAGTAAGGGAGAGATGGCCCAACTCACTCCTATGTCATTGAGTTCAAACTCACTGGTCCCAAGAGTTCTGTGACAAGCTAAACCTTATGGAATGGCCCTTACTGCCTTGAATAGGAATACCTTTAAGCAACCCTGAACTCATAAAAAGCCACAAGAAGAACTGGCAGCTTCTGTGTTCACACAGTGCTTTCCATTCTTCCCAGAATACCTCAAGGAAGGTTGAATTCTACAACTCTCTGGAATATGGGAGAATACTATATATGAACCAGAACATTATGAATAAAGCCAATTTACAAGAGTTGCATTCCTCTGTGTTACTTCTAAGTTCAAGGATCATCACGGGAGGGGGGGAAGGCAGGGTGAACAATGGGTGAAAGGAGGAAGAACACCAGATGAACCAGACTCCAAGACTCAGAATTACGGAACCGATCTTCCCATACACTCTTCTGTACATTCTTCCATCACAAAACTCAAAAGACATCTATGGGCTTTCCCAGGTCTGCTCAGCTCCAAGAAAGTGGCTGTATCTTATATCATCCAGACCAGGTCCTGGTCATTTCAGCCAATATTCACTAGCAGTTTTCAAAGAGAATCACTCAACTTCCAAACAATATTTCTACCTATGCGTTTATTTTCTCCATCTCAAATACCTTTTAACCCTTCTTCCTGATTTCCTGACCAAAACTAAATTTGACACTCCTGTACTACTTGTGTCTGAAGCATTTATTTTCCCACAGGATTTTGTTTTGTTTTGTTTTCTTTTTTGGTTCTTGTCAATTTCAGTTTCACTCTTAGAGTCAGCTTCCAATACAGTAGTTGTTTACCAGACCATGAATATTTGATCAGGGTAAGATCCTGAAACTGACAACACCAACAAAGAGGTTAAAAACCACTTACCCGCTGTAGGTTCTGTCAGTCAGGTCAAGAGGACTGAAGAGAGAAAGAGGTTTTCACCTTGTCTACCTTCCCTCCGAGGTGGCTGCTTCCTCACTCAATTAGGACCAAGCTGGCTGCTGGTGGAATAGCTCAGCAGATGTGGACCAGCTCTTACTCCCACCAGGACCTTAACGTTCGTGGTCAATCAGTCCATCCCACCACATGTTTACTAGACCCTTGCCCATTGTGGTTGATAAGATCTAGCAGGGTGTCTCCAGGTGTTGGTAAATACCTAGTTAGGGCAGGAAATGGTGCCTTTGGCCTTAAAAGAGGTGGTAGTGCATCCTCTCCTGTAGAGGGCCCTCTGGATCCAGAGGTATGTGACAACTACCACCCCATTGTAAATATCCCCATTTTGAGCAAGATGCTTGAATGTGAGGTGGCTGAGCAGCTTCAGAAGATCCTTGAAGAAGCTGATTGTCTGAACCAATTTCAGTCTGGTTTAAGGCCAGAAATGGCTTTAGTTAGCCTGACTAATGACCTGCTCTGGGCTAAAGACAGGACTGCAGCCCTCTTAATTCTTCTGGACTTCTTGGTGGCTTTTGATACCATTGAACATAGCAACCTCTTGGAAAAGCTCAGCGGAATGAGGAGGCAGTGTACCTCAGTGGTTCCATTCTTACCTTTGGAACCAGTTCCAACAAATGGCCTTGGGGGCTTCTGCTCAGTGCTGTGGCAATTACCCTGTGGGGGTACCACAAGGTTCCATTCGATCTCCCATGCTGTTTAATATCTGTCACTGGGAGAGGTCATTATGAGTTTTGGGGTTGGGTGCCATCTGGAAGCTGCAATGGGCTGGACGAGAACCAATAAACAGAATCTGAATCTTAAGAAACTGTATGATTTGGTAGTTCCCAGGACCAGGAGTTTGATAAGAGATCTGTTCTGGATGGAATTGTGCTCCTCTTGAAGGAGCAGGTACATAATTTGGGGGTACTCCTCGATTCATCTTTGTCATTGGGGGCTCAGGTGATCTCAGTGCCTCAGAGTGCTTGGCTTTGACTGGTCCACCAGCTATGACCTTTTCTGGACAGCATTAAGCTGACTGCAGGAGACCATGTCTTGGTAAGTTCCTGGTTAGACTACTGCAATGCACTCTACATGGGGCTACGCTTGAAGATGATACGAGCACTGCAGCAGGTGCAGATAGCTACTAACAGGAACACCTTTTAGATCTCACATGCCACTAGTTCTAATGGATCTGCAGTGGCTGCCACTACACTTCCAGTCTGAGTTCAAGGTCTTGACAATGACTTATAAAGCCCTAAATGGTTTTGGACCTGGATATTTGAAGGAGTGTGTCTCCCTATATAGACATGCTTGGTCAGTAAGATCTGCTGAGGGGGCACTCCTCCATGTCCCACCACTGAGAGCAGGTCATTATGTGGAGACACGGGAAAAGGCTTTTTCTGCCATAGCATCACAGCAATAACGTCTATGCTGGCTCAGACATGTCATGAAAATGGCTGACAGTCAGATTCCAAAAGATCTCCTGTATTAGTGCAGGGAAAGCGCCCCAAAGGGAGACCATAGCTGCAATGCAAGGACATCTGCAAGCAGGATCTGAAGGCCTTAGGAACAGACCTCAACAGATTTATTTATTTATTTATTTATTTATTTATTTATTTATTTATTTATTTATTTATTTATTTATTTATTTATTTATTTATTTGATATTTTTTTTACCCTGCCCCTCTAGTCAACGTCTAGATGAGAAACCTTGACATCTGAGCGTTCAGCCTGGAGGCAGGCGGTGCATCACAGCCTCTCCCAATTGAAGAGAGCCTTGTCCAACAGGCCGATGCGAAGAGGCAGTCCTGAAAGCAGCAAAATCAAGGAGCTGGGCAGGGGACAGATTATATTTGTCTTCAGTGTGCAAGGGATTGTCACTCTCAAATTGGCCTTCTCAGCCATGCTAGACGCTGTTCCAAGACCTCTATTCAGAGCACCTTACCACAGTCTCTGAAGACTGAAAGATGTCTACCTATCTTTGGAGGCTCAATTGGCAACCACACTGGCATAATTTTGGTACCGAGTCTATATGTACAGATTTGTTAGAGTCTTTGGGGGTTGAGGATCATCTCTTGCATACGTTTTAGTGCCAAAGTTTTAATGTCTGGATGTTGTAAACATTTGCTGTTTTGATTTTAAATATCTTATACTGTATTTTAAAATAGTTTTCTACAGCTTTGTAACCCATGCTGAAATCCTGTGATATACAGCAGGCTACATATGTTTAAATAAATAAATAAACGCTGTTGATGGCAATACTTAAAACAAAAGCAACACAGAACTATTAAACTAACCTTGCATAGGAAATTTGTAAGGAAGGCAAAAATAACCAGTGCTCAACATTTCCTGATGTTGCATGCACTCTCCCACTCTCCATTGAGGTGCTAGAAGAAATCCCTGACAGGGCAAAATGTCAACAATTGCTTGGATTAAAACAGAACAAAAACAAAACAAAAAGCAAAACAGGTGGCTTGCATGAACAACCGCCTACTTGTACAGTGTGAATCAAAGAGAATTCTGACCAACTAAAAGTATTTTTAAAAGGAGAAAATAAACTGGGAAGCAAAATATGGACGAGATAATGCACTGAGGGCAGAAATAAATGTCATTACATGTCACTGAAATTGAAGACACATTCACTGCTATGGCATATTTGCAAAATCAGATCTCAAAAGTATCAATGCTAAGTCATAAGTCACGGATCACAAAACAAAGCAAGCTAATTTGCAATTTTCTGGGAGTGAGAGAAGTTCTTGCTTTGACATTCACACCTACTCAGCCCTTATAAAGTTTCATCTTTTAATGCCAGATCCTAAGTAAAGAATTTGATCAAACTTTGGGAGGCAGTGGAAGACAGGAGGACCTGGCCTGCTTTGGTCCATGGGGTCAAGAGTCAGACACGACTTAATGACTAAACAACAACAACAACAAGTAAAGTGTATGCAATTCAAATGGAGATTTTCAAGCTCACCAGTTCTTTTACACAACACTTGAAATGCAAATACACCAATTTGCATTAGAATTGCAGGAAATGAATCACCAGTCTGTGCAAAAGTGAGCAAGAGCCTTTCCTCCAAATACCAACTGCAGCACAGGAGGAGACCACCACAAGGAGATTTTCATTAGGAAATACATATTTGAAGGATTAGGTCTCCCTTCCTTAGGTGCCAGCTGGCTGGAGAGCTCAGTGAATTTTGTATCTGGCAGAACCAGAGGTTGGGAGTTTGATTCCCCAATGTGCCTCCTGTGAATAGAGTTAGCCTGTACGGCCTTGGGCAAGCTGCACAGTCCCAAGGTAACCCCAGAAGTGAATGGTAAACCACTCTTGAGTACTCTTTACCTAGAAAAACCTGGAAACAGTCACATTATTTTAGAATTGACTTGACGGCACATCATTATCATAATATTTATGTATCACACCACTTATGAAAAGGTGCAGGCTAATATTAAAGTTCAAAATTCAAAGCACAGAATTAGAATAATGCCTTCTTTGATTTTCCCTTATTAATGGCATTCACACTGTATTTTTAATATTGTAAGAACAGCTAGAGAGGCACTCTAATCAAGAATTCCCCCTGAAACTTTGGCAGTTCTTGGATAGATAGCCCAAGACCTGTCCGACAGATCATGCATCTAAGCTAAGTTTTTCATATATGAGACCTCTTGATTCTGACTGTTTATAGTGCCCCTGGAAAGCCCAGATTGGTAGAACAAAGCAGCATTCTACACTACCTTTTATAATAAAAAGTACCTAAAGATTCCTTTAGAACAAAGGATGGTAGATACATCGAATCCTTGTGAATTCTGATGCAAATCCATCGGGTTTACTTGTCTCACACTAATGTGAACATTCAAATGTAATTATGCCTTAGATGTTGCATTCCTTCAAATTTCACAGTGTAGTTCTCAGAAAGTGCTCTAAAATGCATATTTTAAATGCATGTTAAAATGTATCTAATGCATTAAACATATATATCAAGATAAATAGATTTACAAATGCATATTTTGGGAGAGCAGCTCACCCTGCTTTTGACCCATACTTACTCATAATTGTTTCTCCAGGGAAATAGCCACCAAAGGCCATAGTTTCATTTATCCTGGATTTCAACTGCTCATAATCTTTTACAAAATTTCAAGTGGTCTTTTTACAAAGAACAGATCTATTAATGACTGCCTCAGTATATTATCAAGATGAACCATTCTTTCCCTCAAACACAAGAGAAGGAGGAGGGATTATTTGTTTCTATGTAATATGGTTTCCAAAAACAACTAAATAACTTTAGAAATATTGTTATGAACACCAGCTTATAGAGCAGGGCACAAGAGAAGTTAAACCTACATTGGATTACTACAGTGTTACATGGTACTCGATTTTATTTACAATATTTTATTTATTTACAATATTTTTAGCCGCACCATTACCAGTGGCTTCTGGGTGGCTAAAATTTTTTATCCAGGTGTATGATTTTAAATCATACACCTGGATAAAAATGCAGTAAATATGATAACTACAATAGTTAATGATGTATGTACTTACCCTTATTCAAGCAAAACAGAAATTGAGTCATATTTGTTCTATTTGTTTACATTCTAGCTCAGTGGTTCTTAACCTTTGTTACTCGGATGTTTTTGAACTGCAACTCCCAGAAACCCCAGCCAGCACAGTTGGTGGTGAAGGCTTCTGGGAGTTGCAGTCCAAAACTCCCGAGTAACCGAAGGTTAAGAACCAGTGTTCTAGCTCACAGTAATTTGAGGTACAATCTATAAAGTTAAATAAAACACCTCAAACTCTCTTTTTTATGTTTGGAAAAATGTTTCAATATATTTTGCTTCACATCCTTGCGATAAATCAAAGGAAAGAAAAGTAAGAAACCTTATAAAAGGCACCCTGGTCTGAGATTTGAGCTTAAACATGAGCACTCTGATTTTCACACCTACATCTCCCAGAATTCCCCAGCCTTGTCTAGGGGATTCTGGGATTTCCATTCTGAAAAAGCAGCTTTTCCAAGTCCTGCGCTCTCTCAGACTCAGCTCCATAACCTCTTTCACTGAAACTAAGATTTGTGCCTGTCCTGTCCAAATACAAAAGCTTACCCTTCTTTGTCACTGATATCTACGTGCATGTCATCTTGCCATTAATAATCTACTAGCTGCTGGTTGACAAGTTGTTACATTTAGCTCTTCAGTACCACCATTACGTCAAAGTAATAACCGATGCGTTGTTCTTGCCTGGATGTGCTTCCTACCACTCATATGCCATAGATATATTTTACAGCACACTATGAATCATAAGTAAGGAATGCTTGCTTGATAGCCACAGTAAGCCTGCAGTCCATAGTGACTGTTTTCATTTGCATTCCCCAGATTAAAAAGTTTTATACATGCATCCTGCTTACTCTGATAATGGTGCAATAACAAAAACACAATTTTGGCTCTTTTATGTGATTTTTAAAACTTCATCTTCATGCATTATCTGATATGCATTTATTCAATTCATTCCAAAGTTCACCAATGTTCTATGCATGGTTCTTATTTTCATCAGTATCAGGTGCAACTGTTATTTATATGTATAAATCCTACAGAAGCTGCCATATTTTAAGCAGCAAAATACAAATATTACAAAAAAAAATATGTCTTCCCATAACTGAAGAATGAGGATCACTGAAAACCCACCCAAGTTCTTTAAATCTAAAAATATGTCCCATGGGCTTAACTTGTGCATTTCACATCATCCTAATTATATCAGGAACATTATTCTGGCAAATGAAGTCAAGTACACATTCCTAAACCTGTAATCCATTAATAGAATCATTGCCTTTTTAAAAGGTGTTTCCCTTTAGGTAATGATCATTCACTGACAGCTTCCTGTTTGGGAACTTCACAGTGGAAACTGCAAAGCTGCTATCGCTTCTTATGCGTCAAATGTGTTTCCCACGCTGGTTTTTTCCTGACTTCGAACTCTCATGGTGTGAAATATGCTGATAGTGCCAGTTCAGAAGATGAATGGATGAGGCGACAATAGGCAGATGGGCACATTTCAAACAATTTAAGATCTTGTGGCTACATTTCACTCCACCACTGCAAAGATTAAAGTAATGGGAAACAGACAGAAGCACATCAAATGTAACCCTTCTGATGATGGAAGGCAACCCTTACATTATCACACAGTGTCTGTCTTGTGAGCAATGGAAAGAATTACTGGTTAGCTATCTGCCAAAAGAACTTCACCCCACACACAAAACCTGTAACAGACAGGGAAGTTAAGCATTATCATTCGAAGTACAAAAGACTGATAATATACAGATGGTGGTCAAATGCATGTCACAAGGAGCAATAGACTCGGTGAATGTCACAGCTCCCCAATTATATATGTCTGTCAACACTGCAAGTTGTCAGTGATGTAAAAAGACATTTCTAGGGCAGCCATGTTAGTCTACTGTTGCAAAACCAACCGTCTTGGAGATTAAATATTTTTATTTGGCATGAGCTTCTGTGAGTGCAGCCCACGTCATTAGATGCTATAGGCTGGAGTCCACTGAAATGTAGCCCAAATGACATCATTAAGATGATACAGGACTTGTACTGATTTTGTTGCAACAAGCTAAAGCACTAAGCCTCACTTAAATTTCTGCACAGGGGGAAGCATGTAGAGCCATTTACTGTGGAAATCCATCAACTAGCATCTTAGGAAGTGGAATGAAGTCACAAAGCTTAAGCCAGTTAACATCTATTAACCAAACATTTTGCTGCTCTTTTTTGGAAGAAGACATTAAGAGCCATTTTTTAAGAAAGTAAAAGATCCAGTGACCCCCTCCTACCAAAAAAACAAAACAAAAAACCCACCAGGGCCCAAATCAAGCACCTTACCTTTGTGTTTGTACAAGCTTTTCCGCGCTTATATTCCTTATGGCTTGCTCTTTTGTCTAGCTTGTTCCACAAAGCTTTGGCCTTCCAACTGGTCACCTTTGATTTGAGTTTTGTATAAAAGTTCCTGTTGTCCAAAGGATCTAGTTCAAGCTGGCGAGTGAGGATATTAAAGGCCTGAATTGTACCTTTACATGTAGAGGCTTGGACAAAGTTTTCGAACATTTGGCCTCCTTGGTTATATTTTTCATTCTCTTTTTCCCCCATGTTCCAAGAAGAGAGTGCGGGGTATCCTAATGGCATGCTCCTGGGCTGAAGTTCATCTAAAGAATGCTATCAAGTTTTCCCAAGCACACAGTATCTGGGAAGAGACAGAAATAGGTCAAGTTAGTGCCATCTCAGGACAAGATTCGAATCCTCATAAACTACAAGTTAAGAAGCCAGTTGGATAAAATGGAGAACATAGAAGAATAACTTTCAGAACGAGATGAACACAACAGACGACTGTCAGGACAACCTTACAACTTCACTACAGAAAGTGTACATCCCACAAATTGTATTCTACAAAAGAGAAACCACCCACCCCCCAAATTATTCTCCAATAGATGCATATTAACAACTGTACGCTCAGCTTCAATAGAGTGGATAAATTATCCAATTTCCCCCACATCCTCCTTTTGCTAATGTTTTTAGGACATGGCTTTCAAAATATTTGACTTAAAAAAACCTGAATCCATTGGAAGTTCTATCACATTTTAAAATATTTTTCTTCCCATAATGGCTGCTACCACAATGGCTAGATTTCTGTCGCCCATTTATGCTTGCATAAGGAAAATCACATAAATCTTAGTGGGAAATGGTCTGTCATCCATCAGGTGCTGGTTTTATTCCCGGACATGGGATGCACGCCTAGGAACACAACTGCCACCTCATTAATGAGCAACAATTTGCCACCAAAATATACACAGTTTCCCTTACACAAGCCTGACAATAAGATTTTGGCTAGTAACCTTTAAATGAAGAAACATGGCATTCTCAACATTCTTTCTGTCACCCAAAAGTAATCTATGGACAATATGCTAACAAATTCTGTCTTATGTATTTATTTCACTTAACATATAGGAAAAGCACAAACTACTAAGTAGTGTTCCTTTCCCTCAGCTGTTTTCACAAAAAGAAGAGCAGACCTAGAGGCTACAACAGACAGCAAGAAGAATGCCAAATGAGGGGCTCCTTCTCTTTCTCCATCACCACCACTTGTCTATTCAAGCTGCCTTCCCACAAAACCAGTGATCCCACCACTCCCGAGGAAGCCATGCCATTGCCAAGGCATGTCAAAAACCAGCAGACAGATGGCAAGAATAATCTTTACATCCCTCCTTCACAAAGGTACAATTGGATATGTTTATCTTTTCTTTCCCATTCAGCAATTCCGTGTGAGTAGGGTTACAATTTAACAATTTTTTGGAATATTGTGTAAGTAAGGACAAAGTCCAGTCCAATTATTTACTCATGGCTTGCATCTTTTTTTTCTCCGCAGTGTGCAAAAGATGAAGAACAAACATGTTGGATTAAGTGGGTGTTTGGTCTAATTCAGCAGGATTCCTATTATTTTCTTATTATAAGTGATAATATTAAGGCAGCTTGAAAATCACCGTTACAAGAGACAAGTTAACTTATGGTCAGGCATTAGAATAACAAAAAGAGTCCTCCCACACAAACTTTACTTGTATTTATTGGCATGAAAAATCTATTCATACAAGAGCATCGACACTCAGCCCCACTAGTATCACAGGAAATTCATATTTTAAATATTTATGGGATGTTGAAAGTCAAGCTGGAATCTCAGGGAAGAATTTTATCAACCTTGCTAGGGGTTCTGAAGTCTGCTTGTTCATACTAAGCATAATTAATGTTAACTCTATTTTCATTTTGGACAATGGTAAAATACTGTCCAGAATGAATAATTATTTCTTCCTCCTGGCTGCATGGGAGACTGTGGGTAAAAAGGGAATGAATGAGCTGAGAAGAGGCTAGTTTCAACCAAAGGTTACTAAACTAGGAGTGAAGGACCTCCATGGGGCAAAGGACAATTTTTCATACTTTCCGACAACCCTAGGGAAGGAGTTCAACCAAAAAGGTTAATTTGCTTTGAGAGAGAGGTGTGTTTTTTTGGGGGGGGGGGGAATGAATTTTGGTTTTAATGCAGAAGTTATATACTATAAAGAATGCAAAACCAGGCTTCTATTAAAAGATTTTAACAAAAATTAAAAATGGGGTGTTAACTGAAAAAGCTTCCTCATACTCTCCCAGTAGCAATTGTTTTTAATTTTTTTAAATGGGACTATTGAGCTCCCCAGAGGGCTGGGTAAAATATGGCACCTTCAGAGCCCATGTCTCCCTATATAGCTCAAAGGGACTTTGCGCAAAACCCTTTCCCCAAAAAACAAATAAATGAAAAATTTGGACTGTGTGGAAAAGTGCCCCTGGGGGCTGCCTTATAATTGCCCACCCCTGAACTAAACCACTTTATTGTGACATTCAAAAAGCAAAGTGTGTTGCTTATATACCGCCCCACAGAGCTTAAAGCACTCTCTGGGTGGTTTATCAGTTAATTATACAGGGTACACACTGCCTTCCCCCACACACACACACCGAGCTGAGTCCTCATTTTATTGACCTCGGAAGGATAGAAGGCTGAGTCATCCTTGAGCCAGCTACCTGGGACTGAACCCAGGTTGTGAGCACAGTTTTGGGTGCAGTACAGCAGTTTAACCACTGTGCCACGAGGCTCTTATTTGTGCCACAAGGCTCTTCAAACACCACCACTGTCTGCCAGGATGCCCTAATGCACTGGTTCTTAACCTTGGGTTACTCAGGAGTTTTGGACTGCAACTCCCAGAAGCCTTCACCACCAGCTGTGCTGACTGGGGTTTCTGGGAGTTGCAGTTCAAAAGCATCTGAGTAACAAAGGTTAAGAACCACTGCCCTAATGCATGCCAAGAAAGTGTGAAGTGTGCCCTATAAAATTATACCTTCGCCAATCCAATAGCAGCAATTGCATTTTTGCACTGTGGAGTGATGGATCAATGAACTGTAACATCACTCTTGACTAAGGAAGCAAAGATATGCCTCAGTATCTCAGCATATATCACAGCCAACAGACTGAATCCCCATGAGTGCCTAGTATTGCCAATTTCTTACAGGAGCAGGCCTTGTGGTATCCATGTTTGCAAGGAATATTATGTCTTCCAGTTTGGGAAACATTACACATGTAAGCTTTTCTCTGAGTACAGAATAGGAGAAGGCTAGAGAGTTTGGAGGCAGAACCTGAGGGAAAATAACCTAAAATCTACCAATGTCGTCACTAACCTCTATCTTGCTAAGGTAGAGGCTGCTAGGAAAGCCTACTTCACTGTCCAGATATGCGAAGCATCCAATCAGCAGACGGAACTTTTCCGTATAGTATGCGACCTATCCGAAATTGGCCACAACGATTGGCCTCCATCTAGCATTTCTTGTGACCAATTTGCAGCATTTTAAAAATCAAAAGTGGAGGCCATCCACTTTTGCACCCTATTTGAAAACAGTGGATTGAACTAAGACATCCAGCACAGCGCCTTGTCCATTGAGAATTACTCAGTTTCAACCTGTGACATCCGCAGAGGTGGACAAGGCCCTTGATCCCTTTTGAGCCACCACCTTCTCCCTTGACCCTTGTCTGGCCTGGCTAATCAAAGCAAAACCACTATGCCCTCAAGCCAGAGATCTAGAAAACAAAGAGCTAGCCCTAACACATTTTTGTAGAACATTATCCTCCAGTGCGTATTACATAATATTCTCTATTAAAGAGGGTTTTTTTATTATTAAAGAGCTCATGTTTGTTTGTTTTTTATTTGTTTGTATGCTGCCTTTATCACCACAGGGGAACCAAAGTGGCTCACAACAATTAAAAGCATACAATGAAAGGTTTAAAATACTGTACAAACCTATATGCATACTTTAATTATTAGGCTGGTTCTTGTGAGGAAATTGAGGGAAACTGGGAATTGTACTCATACAAAGATGGGGTTTGTTAGGTCCTGTATAAGATGAATTTAAAAGCAATGTAATGTTCTCAGGAGACTGTTGTGCAGGGTTGCTTTGCCTGGTACACGAAGATAAGGAGCAAGAACAAAGAGGCCCAGGGGAAGACGCAACACCATACTACTATAATTGGGAGAAAGATAAGCCTCCTGATTTGGAATCTTCTCATGTGAAATCTGGGCGATGAACTGTGTTACACCCCCTTGGACTCCATTGGTTTACACCTTGGAAAATGTCATCAGGGGGATGGTCCAAAAGCATGTAGGAAAATGGTTGTTCATGTATGTGAAGAGTTCGTTCATTTTGGGGGGGATGTTGTGGAATGTGAGAGAAGAGAGGTTTGCTTTTCGAAGAAGAAGAAGAGGGGGGAGAAACAGCCCAGCTTCTAGGTGCGAATATGTAGTCAGAACAAAGATGATTTCTTAGCATAGACTTAGTTGTTCTTATTTTATTTAGAAATAGCAGATTTATTTAATCATTGTAGTAGCTGGATACGCCAAATGCTTTTGCCTTAAAGCTACAACTGTATTCTAATGAAACTACTTTATTTTCTTAATAAAAACAAATATATTTCTTCAACAGAGGACTGATCTCTTGAAACAGCAGGAATTGCATCTAAATCCAGTGTGAGGATCTGAGAAGGTCACTAAGTTGCTACTGTAAATTGAGAGGTCCTATTGTCCTACTTTACAAGGCTGGTGTGTATTCTAAGGAAACACATTGCCTAGGTTTTATTGCTTTGGAAGCAATCCAGGTTACTTGTTAAGGTTCAGGCTTGTCTATGGGGCTTACTACGCACTTCTGAGGCCTAAATGACCTACCTCAGGAAATAAAGGTGGTAGTTTTGCACCCAGAGGGACTCCCTGACCCACAATCATCCTCTCTTTAGGGAGAGGTGATTGTTACAGTTCTTTCACAGTACTTTTAAAACTTCTGCTTCAGTTCCCAGACAGAATGTTTTTCCTGCATTATATTGTAGGGATATTGTCAGTTCAACGCAAACAAGTCCCTGTACGGTGCCCTGATTTTTTTCTGTTACAAAAGAAAAGCAAATGGTCTGTCTTTTATTTCCTGTCTTTGCTTTAAATCCTATCCAAGACACACCGTTAGACCAACTGAAGCTAGCTTTAAGGCTACAGTAAACCTTTAATTTTAAAAGTTTTAAATAACCTTCACGTTTATAAGAAAGCTATCCAAAGTGCTTTTATGCTGAACTAAGTTTGTCTTGTACAGTATTATCACTCCCATGGGAAGCACGTTCAAAACATGTAGCAGATCTACTCTGATGAACTGCAAACTTGTAGCTACAGAAATAATTTGCTACAAACAAGCAAACAATGCTGGACTAGCAAAGTATAGCTTTTAAAAACATATTTGAAAGGCACACCAATATTAGCCCTGGTACTTGAGAACAGAGTCTTGGTAAATCAACACATTCCTTCTGGTGCAAGGAGATGACGAATTAAAAAATGCAGAGGCGTGAGAACAGTTTTTGGGTTCTTGTAGAATGGGCCTGTGTTGGAAAACACTGTATGTGGCTTCAAATAACAAGTTTAGCTAACCCAGCTGAGATCTTCATGTAGAAAACCTGCTTTCCACCTGCAAATCTAAAGATCTGCTTATCACTATGTTGCAAGGGCAGATGACTGACTTAAAAACCACAAGGCACCGACCACATCCTGATCTAATGCCGTATAAAGAGGAAGTAAGTCCATCTGGATGGACATCTTTCATCACCATCTTGATCTTCTTAAGAGAGGAAGAGAGACCAAAGATTTTGTGCTACACTTAAGGTTATAAAGCCCCGAGCAAGAAAAATGTATTATATACAGTATATATAGCAAATCAGAAGAAAGCTTGAGAAATAGCTTCCTCTAATCCCACATTCTGCTTCTCACTTTGTAGTTTTATGTGCTATCAGTTAAGGTATGTGAGAAGTGTAAGAAGTGGTTTACTACAGACACCATCCACCATCACCACCCTGCAAGTTACTATGGCTGAGAAGAGACTGGAAAGCAGGTCTCCAAAATCTCATTCTGACTCCCCATCACTTCACCATATAGTCAATCTGCAAAATAAATTACCAGTTAGCATAAAACATTATCTCCTCCTGTGTCTGTTATGCTAATATTTTTAACATCAATATTTTCATAAATATGCATCCTATTTTGATAGCGGCACCAGATTTTAGTTCTCCAGAGTGTTATATTTAATTAGCTCGAAGTTAGAAATCATGAACTGCTTTGCAAACATGGTACTACTACCAACTATGCATATAGTGAATACAATAGGAAAGCTGCATGCAAGTTCATAAACAGCATTCTGAATATCTCAACAACGCTGTTTTTAAGAAGTCCACTGTAACAAAAGTCAACTGAGGTTCTACAATATTTAGTGGACATTTTTCAGGTTGCGCAATGTTTTTTTTAAAAAAGGACAATTCTATGCAGGCTTACTCAGAACTAAATTCAGCTGGGTTTAGCCTTTAAGATTACAGCTTGGATGCCTCATTAAAGAAGAATACTGTTACATTAATTATACAGTATCTGCAATCTGCACTCTTAAGATTAAAAGATAACTTGCCATCCAATGGTATAAAGATCTCAGTGGCTGCAACATTTCTAAACAGTTGTCAAAAACAAGTCTGGCACCAACAAAAGGAGGACAGCTCCAGCCTTCCCAATCATTTCTTCCACCTGCAGGTGAAGCTGGTCTTTCCAGATGCTTCAATACCAACCCGTAGGCAATTAACAGAAAGGGGGAAGTAGATTTTAACAAACCTTGCACAGACAGGAAGCCCTATGTTCCCCTTTTGCTCCTGAACCTGGAAGCAGTAACGCTTTCTATTTTTCTCATATCAACACTCCCAACTCTTCAACAGAGGCACAACGAAGGAAGTTTGAAATCAGCAATGGGAAAAGCAGATAAAGAACAACAGCGCCCTAATTACTGCTGATTTGTGCAACTGATTAAAATGGTGTCACAGATATATGAAGATCAAGTCCTAGCAACACGGGCAGGACCTTTTCCACAGCAGTCCCTAGTTTAATAGACCTCCTCCCCCACCCGGCATATGATATCTATTTGCGCCCTCATGCTAGCAACCTTAAAATATTTTTATTTTAAGAGTTTGGCTGGTAAGTGCTGCTGCAGAAGGCTATGCTGCTTGGTTTTTAATTAAGAATCTATGGGATTTGAAGTGTGTTTTATATCTATGTATATGTAGTCCCAAGAGACTCTATATTTAATTTTTGTGCATGAGGTCCCTGAAGGCAAGGAAATGACCTTACCAAAAAGGGGGTGGAGAAGGATGAGAGAAGGTTCAGACAACCATCAACTAGTTAGTTGGAATTCAGTACCAGGGAAGATTCTTGAGAACTTAGAATACTTTGATTTTTAAGGCCTAGCATGGGTTTCTCGACCCAGAGTGATCCAACTTTTTTGTCAGAGTCACACACTTGATATGCTGCATCTACAGTGTATACTGATTTCAGCAAAACGTCTGAGAAGATCCCTCAGCCAAGCTGTAAAAAGTGAGCTAGACTAAACTGTTAGGTAGACTTGTAGCTGACTGATGGGCTATAACAAAAATGGCTCATTAGTATTCAATATTTTTTATAAATCACTAAGATGAGGGGGTGGAGAAGATGATAATCAAATCTGCAGATGATATCAAACTGGGAGGGGTACCAAAGAAATCAGAGTCTTTATGAATTCCTTATTTCCTTCAGCTTGCTTCTTCTAATAGCTAACCCAAAATCCCATGGACTTGGTATTATACCAGTGCACATACTTGTGCAGTATGACTTCAGCTGTGCTCATAGCTGTAAACATCAGGGAGGATGGGGAAGGATGTTGCAATCTTTATTAATAAGAAGCAAGCCAGTTCAGGAAATTAGTTGCTCAATAACTCTTAGGTACGTATTCAAACTTGCCTAGAATTCTCAATCACTGAGTGAGCACATGATATTAATGTTGGTAAAAGTAGGTCAGATAAGAACAAGCCATGTTCAAAATCAAAGTCACTGTCGCTTGGTAATGCAAGAACACTCTGGCTGAAATCTTGTTGCTTAGCATAGTAAGTTATAACCAGAGTAGGCCCATTGAATCAGTGGGGATTTCATGAATCAGCTCTTCTGCAAATTCCATTGATTCAATGGGCCTACTTTAGCTACAGTTTGTTACTCTAAGCAACAGGATTTCAGCCTCTATCTCAACATATTTAAAATGTGCCTGCTCCATCTCTCTTTATTCCAAGTAATCTAATAATACAATGTTCCCTTTTTGATTTAATTAATGGGATTAAATTTAAAAAGTGAACAGGTTAACTCTGTTCCCCCTCCTCCCTTGCCAAGTATTGCTGCCAAAGGTTAATTATACCTCCATCATAATAACTTACCTCACCTCTGGAGTAACTTACCCCGATATTCGTGCAGCTCCCTCGCTGGGTATTTTTAAAAACCAACTAAAAACATTGATGTTTCGGCAGGGCTTCCCCTCAGCCAATCACTAAGTTCCAATCTCCCCTCTCTTCCCTCTTCCTAGTGTTTCTCCCACTTTGTCTAAAAATTTCCCTTTTTTTACATAGAATTGCTTTTAACTATGTATATTGTTATATTCTGTTGTAAGCCGCCTTGAGTGGTCTTAATTGACTAGATAGGTGGGATATAATAATAATAATAATAATAATAATAATAATAATAATAATAATAATAATAATAATAATAATAATAATAATAATAATAATAATAATAATAATAATAATAATAATAAAAAATAGTTTACTTTATAATTTTGTATCAAAAGTAAAGGGGGAGTATATTTGTTGTATGCCAGATTTTAAGAGACATGGCCTTTAATATTATAGAAATTAAAAGAGTCCTGCAAACAGTATATAAACAGTAAATGAAAAGAAAGAAAAGCATGCCCCATACTGCTTCAAGCACCCTCTGGGCAGTTTACAAGTTAATTATGCAGGCTATACATGCCCCTCCTCCATAAGCTGAGTACTCATTTTACCAACTTTGGAAGAATCGAAGGCTGAGTCAACTTTGAGCCAGCTATGTGGGATTGAACTCCAGGTTGTGAGCACAGTTTTGGCTGCATTACAGCAGTTTAACCACTGTGCCACGAGGCTCTTCAGTAAGCCAATTTGGAGGGAAGCGTTGAGTGATTGAAGTAAAAGGGAAATTTACTGGCTTTCAATATTCTACCAATACAAAAGGAAGCCTTAAACATGTGCTTACTACATGATATCCTGTTAATGTACAGGCAGCACATGAACATGAGTTCAAATCACCAAAAAGACCTATTCTGTGAGTAGATGTTTGAACCTGGATGTTCCAGATGCCAAAGTGGATGGTCAGTAAATAAGAAGCTCCAGAGGTCTCAGGCTTTCCTACGATCATGTAATTGTCGGAGGAGGAATTGTGGATACTTATGGATATAGAAGTATTTCTCACACATAAATTACGAACTAGCCACTGATAAAAATGGGAACATTTTAAATAAAATATTACATCTGAATGCCTATGCTGAAGATGAGCAGTCATTCCCAAACATATTATTTTGTTTTCTCAGAGTCAAAACAAAAACTTTCACTTTGAAAATTACATACCCTGTTTCCTTCCCTAGACTTTTTTTCTGATTAGATGTCTTGCATGAGGGACTTAGTGTGGTGAAGCAGACGTAGATAATGACAGACTAGGACTCTAGTGCTGAGTTGGAATCCCCACTTGGCCATGGAAACTTACTGGGAGAGTGGAACTAGTAAAGCCATTCTATAAATATTTCATATATCACAAAAGCCCTATAAGGGTCAATATAAGTTGGTTCCAGCTTGATAATACATAAATAACTATACTGCATAAATTTGATTTTTATTACTGTAATACTTGTGTTATTTTTTTAAAAAATATTTGTATCCCTACTGTTTTTAGCTTTTTAAGTAAAACAGGTGAATAGTGGATTCCACCCACCCACCCACCTCCACCAAATATATCTGCTTCTAGATATGGGGCAGTTAATCATTTTCCTTCTTTTCTTCCACTGTATGTTCTGGGAGAAAAGAGGAAGCACATATTCACTGTCACTTCTGGATTCCTGTAAAATTGAAGACATTTTCCCCCAAGATAGGATCTCAGCAACTATGCAGGCGCCTCCTTAAACCACAGATAAGTTGTGGTTGTGTGCTTCAATACTTCCCTTCTACAGCTGTACAGCACGTGAGGCTTCTACACCTGATTTCTGTTTATTATGAGCTGGAGGTTCAGGGCCAATGGCAGGCTAGGTGTAGACAGATTGTTTTGCAACAACTGCTACAAGGTTGCCGTGCCTGTTTAGACTCATTTTCATTTCAGTAACATCTCACTTTATTTCCATCCAGAAAACATCCGTAAAAATTCATCTTGGTAATCTGTGCATTTATCTGAGGGAAAGGATGGTGTTCCCGCCTCTCTTCAAAATGTTTAGACCCATTTCCAACCCTTAAGTGATCCTAAGCCGAACAACTCGCACCTTGTTATTATTTTGATTCTTAAACTTCCCAGCAAGGCTCCAAGACAGAAGACAATTGTGGTTAAATGATCCAAATAAGTTGTTTTCTGCTTTTCTATGATTATCAGCAGTTTACAATGTGCCTACTGTTTCCTGCTGCAACAAAAGATGCCAAGTATTTCTAATAAAGCCTTTGGCATGGAGAGAGAAATCAGGCCATAAGCTGTAGTCACATGACTCCCTGCCACAACCACTTCACTTGTTTCCCAACATAGAATTTATGTCAATTCATAAGCCAGGCCAGTCTTGAAAAAAAATTAAATGCAGAAAGTGGGAGTCAGCAACAGGCAAATTAAAATCAGTTTTGTTTCGGCAATTTTTGTACTGTGTTGCTGATCGGAGTGTCCTTTTAGCATTCTAGTCAGAACTTTTGCCTTCCAACAAAACCTCTGAGCCTCCACAGGTAGGGAAAGGGCAATAAAGCTTCCCTAACACAGGGCTGATTCAGATGTTCATTCCAAACTGTGTGACTCTCATCCAGACAGGATGAGAATGTGTGTCAGGCTCATGCATTACCTCCTCACTATTGCTTTCATCGGTATATCAAGCCCGGCTAGTGTAAATGACACTTGTTATTAATCCACATTTACCTGTTTGGATATCTCACTGTACTGACTATGATGTTACATTAACATCACATTGTGCTCCAAAATCCTAACAAATAAACCAGCATAAAACCATGCTTGCCGGTTTGGGGCATAATGGAGAACTATAAACTAACCAGATGAGTAGGCTTTAGCAAGCTGAGATTAGTCTTTGAACTAATCACACCAATCATTAAATTAAACGATAAAAGAGATGTTTTAAAAATATGACTGTGCATGACAGCAGGCCTTTTTATACCCTAATGAGCCAACAGGCTCACCAATAGACCAGGCTGGCACACCTGGATGACAGAACCATGAATAAATTCACCCATTCAAGAAACAGAATTTGTCAGGCTCATGGGAATTTGCAGAGAATGAAGACATCATAGATATGAACCTTTATTGTCTTTCTGAAAAGAACTTTAAAAAGCATGAAACTCAAAGAGCGGGGGAGGGGTGCCTGTTCATTCCCACCAGATTACTGTGCAGCTGAGAGAGAACATATGCAAGAAAAGCAATGCAGAGGAAGATGCCTTACACTAGCCTGTTATGCTGGATCCTCTTGAGATAGCAACCCTGTGGAAGAATTGTATAACAAAATCCATTCTCTTAAGTGCCGTTTTTGTGGTCAAAGTAGCCCAATTCACTCACACAAGAAAGGCATCAGCAGGCTTGGAGGCAACTCAGGATATACAAAACAACCAGCAAATAAAAAGAAAGCCGCCCCAAGCAGACATGGTCTAGAGGGGCGGGGTATAAATTAATTAAATAAATAAATAAATAAATAAATAAATAAATAAATAAATAAATAAATAAATAAATAAATAAATAAATAAATAAATAAATAAATAAGAAAACTTTGTGGGGTGTGGACCATGAAAGAAGCCTAGAAACAGCCTAATAAAGATGAAGATTGTGCAGTGATCACTTAACGCTGACAAGTATGGAGGCGGCATGAGAACTGGAAAGCCTAGTGGAAAATGGAATGGAATGGTGTATTCTGAACAGACAAACTTCATACTGGGAGATGCCACTGCAAGTGTCACTTGTAAATCTTCTCAGGAGCCTGAGAAGCACTGGTTTCTGAATTCCTCCTACATCATTCTCTCATGTTGTTCACCTTTGTTGATGTGAACACAGCCTTGCTGCTGCCTGTTGAACATTAGTCATTGTCAGGTTAAACGGTTGGTTACGGTAGGCTAGCAAGCTTCTTAATGAGTATGCCTACAAGGCGAGGCTGGCATCCAAACCAGGTCATCATCTAATTAGGACATGAACAATAGTGAAGCTTTTTTTTCTTTTTAAAATTTTGGCAAGGCTTGTTTTGACAAGCTATCAAGGAAGTTCAGTGTGTCAACTGAACCTTGATACTAAAATGGATGGGTGCATTGATGATATGCACAGACAGAGGGTCAAGATATGAGAGATAATGATGTGATCTTCCGTAACCTTAGAGCAAGGCACATAATAGCAACATACAGGCGAGCACAGCAGACCAAGTGTGTTTACATTTCTCAAATGGAGATTTTATACTAGGAAGCTAGTTTCAGTCACAGAGTACAGCCCTCAGTTCCCTCCCCATTCATTCTTCAGTGCACGTCTATGAACGCTTCTGCTCATCATCACACATGACTGGTATTTCCACTCTGAGAATCTAATCCATAGTTTTCAGTAGCTTAGTAGGATCATGACACACTGTGTCAGCTGGAAAGGGGGTAGATGAGTAGAAGGATAGGCATAACTTTGTGTAAAATGACTGATAAAGCGTCCCTTTTCAAAACAAGCAGAACTATGTTGCTACAGAACTATGTTGCAGTGAAGATCCACCCTTAAAAACACACAGCTACTACCTACCTTGTTTTGAGTTCTCCTATGTCCTTGCATTTAATTAGTCAGTGTTAAAACTTTGCACTAGACCTTAGATGTAACTGGTTAAAAACAACCAGTCACTTGTAAGTAGTCCCTCTCTCAGTAAGTAAGGTATAGTTATAGTGGACCCTCGACTTACGGAATTAATCCGTATTGGTCGAGGCTCCATTGACCTACAATGCATTGAAAACCGGCCATATTTGTTTGATTTTGGGTTTTTTTTCCGACCTGTAGGTCGATTCTCCGGCTGCAAGTCAAATCTAAATTTTGCGGCCAGAGAAGTCTGTAACTCGAAAAATCTGTAAGTGGAGCTGTCTGTAAGTCGATGGTCCACTGTACAATACATGATGGCCCACCTAGCTCTTATAGTAACTTAAGAATAATTATATTTCAGAGCATAGTTTTAGTTACCTTTACAATTATGGGCTGTGCCTTCACTAAATGGTAAAGGACAAATATTGTACAATTCAAGTTTTATCTCATAACATGCTTGTGTTACTTGAACAAAAAGCATTCTGTTCTTTTAACAAAAAATAAACTCTAAAGGAAGTATTTTAGTTACTTTCAGGAAATGGAAATAGTTGCTTTTTATATTGTACCTAATGATAACTAACCATTTTCAGGGTTCCTTTCAATTATAAATGGAAATTAATTACTTTTTAAAAGTAATTTTCCACACTCGCAGTAAATACCATTCTACCATATTTCAGAAGTTAAAGCATTAAGGAAAAGATGGTTAGCCTGGAAAAGAAAAAGAAAAACAGGAAGAAAGAGTCAGGTGAAGTTATATTAAGCAAATCAAACCCCAGGATTAAGGTTATACTCATTTGTATCTCTACATATTAATATTATAAGTGAATGTCTTGTGCAGAATACCAAATACAGGAAATAACACATTCTTTAAGTACTTCACATTACTGCAGGGCGGTTCTAAGGATAAAGTGCAAAAGAAAGCAGTCTTGTATCCAGTCTTGAGCCCACTGGTAGCAAATAAATATTAAATGTTGATGAAGCCCTGTTTTCAAAACAAGGCACAGCCACAGCAAGTATGTCTCTGTTATTATATTGTTAAGCTACAATGCTAAGAAATAAGTATTAAAATTTAGCATTTCAAATCTGAATATAAAATGGGTATTATAAGGCAAAAATAACAGTTGTACAAATGTGTGTTGGCATCCTTCAGTCTCAAGAGACTATGGTAACGTGCTCTGAACAGAGGTTGTACAGATGTAAACAGAAAGAAAATGTATCCCCCCCAACCCACAACTATTTATTATATTCCAAAGCATCAAAGATCAGCAACTACTTATCTGTCAGCATACCATATTCTATTCATTTGTTATAATACTAAGTTTAACGTGTGTGTGTGTGGGGGGGGGAAATAATTCTTCAATTTTTTTTTTGCTGTGCCATTAATTACAGTATCTAGCATTCAGGTGCTTTATGTACAGCTGAACAATATTCAGTGTCTACTAATTAACACTGCATTGCCCACTCATGAGTCAGTAAGGGCTAGAATTTATTACTTATTTATTTATTATGTTTATACACTGCCCATCTGACCTAAGGCCACCTGGGTGGTTTACAACGTAACATAAAACAATAAACAATCAAAAACCATAAAAATAATAGAACTACATATAAAAAAATACACTATAAGAAAAATGAGACAATTAAAATACATTCTACAATGTTCTAAATAACAAGAGCATTTAAATAGGTGGCAATCTTATAATAATTCAGCTGAAAGAACCAGATCTTAAATTGTTTTTTAAAAGTACCAACGAGGAGGGCTGGCAAAAGCAGATGGCAGCTGATCCACAGCTGAGGACTGACCACTGAGAAGGGCCCGTTTCTTGTTTTTTCTTTGTGTGCCTCTCTTAGGGGCCAGCATCTTCAGCTGTCCTGCCTGAGAGGATGGGCAGTCCGAGCTGGGAACAGACATTCTGCCAGGGATCCAGGTCCCCACCCATTTAGGGCTTCATAGGTTACTACCATCACCTTGAAGCTGGAATGAAAATGAGCAGGTTATCAGTGTATGATGGCCAAGATTGGGAAGACATGTAGAAGCAAATAAAGCACTGTGGAGGAAGTTTCCTGAAATCTGTGATCTTCACTGCCATTCTTATCTGCTTCAAACTCTGACCCTGTTTTTCTCCTTCACAAAGCAGTGGCCCACAACTGGCCTGTCTCAACTTGTGCTGCTCAAGATGATGGCCAATAAAGATGTACAGTTAACTTTACAAATTGGGGAAAGGGTTTCAAAATGCATTCTCTTTGTCTGCTTCCTCCTTGTCCACCACCAACATACTTAGCACAACAAGCACCTATGACCAAGACAAACAAAATTCAAATCAGGAAACACTTCTCAAACTAATTTTTATTCAGGACATACAAAACCAGGACCGTAACTAGGGCAAAGGAAGTGAGGCTTTCTCCCGAGGCACCAAAATTTAGAAGGCACCAAAACCTACAAATATCAGGAAAATAAATGGCAACACCTGCCAGATCTATTCTTACTATTTCTCTCTGAGGTGGTGTTGCTAGCCTTGGGTACCAAAGTTACTAATTACAGCTCTGGACAAGACAGAGTGAACATGGTAACAGGGAAAGTCATGGAGGGCCTCAATGAAATGACTTCTGTCCTTTTTTCAGTAGTTTGCATTTAGAATTATGTTCCAGAAGTTTGGCAGTAACAGAAAGCACAGTGAAGTCCAACTCATTAGCTTCTTTCTTACTACTAGTGGTCTGCCAGGAAGATCCTACTCCAAATAGACCATTTTGTGTGCATGCATGTACATGTGATTTTCTTTTTATAAAATAACTTGATTTTCAAATATATTGTGCAATATCTGGAGGTCATATGTTTATCTATAGACAATCTTTCACAGATCACCATCTTTGGATGTGAGGCTTGCCTTGCAAAGAGAAAAACAAAGATTAAAAAAATTCAGTCAGTGACCAAGTCATATGTTTGGTGCCTCCTAACAAGGCCTATAATTGGCAGCAATATAAACTTAAAATAAAAATAAACATAAGGCAAAGATCTGTAGAAATATGTAGCGAGTCACACTGACTGAGAGTGGGAAATGATAGTCAGTGGTCCATAAAGCAGAGTGAGTAAACGATCAGTGTCAGCCATTTAAATGTGGTATGCAGATCACTCACCTGAAAAATGGCCTGTCAAGCAGAAGGGCAGTGTGGGGGAATGCCCCTCCCCAAAGTTGCTAAGCTGTTGGCTGATTCTACAGTAAGTAGAGAACACTCTCCTGGATGATGTCACAGCTGCTTCTGAGAGGAGGCGTGGCTACCCATTCTTCCTCTTTCTCATAGTGATAGGGAGCTAGCTTAATTGCCTTTCCTTGGGCCAATTATAATGGCATTATGTAACCACTGTCCTATCTGAAACTCTCTCAACTATCTGTATACTATCAACTATCTGTGGCCTTGCAAGGTTAATAAACACAGTCCTCCTGGGGGGCAGGGCAGGATAGTCTTGATGTTCTCCTTCTAAGACTAGTCGCCCATCAAGAGCACTGCTGGCAGACATCCCTGTGTGTGGCTGACTTCTTTAACTTCTCCAAGACTATTTGCTATCCTAATTACTTGTGACTACCTAAACTATCAGCCTTCTCATTTCGTGACTCCAAAAGGCAGGACTGGTGTGTTAAGTTCCCTCAGATCAAGCTACACTTTGAAAGTAGCTTTAAAAGGATAATCTTAAGCAAATTGCTCTGTAACTCTTGAAACAGCAGAGCAATCACTGACATGGTTCCACATCAGTACCACAAACTGAGATAGGAGACACTTTGAAGTTATTAACAGTTATGCTGATAAAGTTATCAAATGTGAGCAGGCAGACCAGGTCAAATAACAAAACTGGCTTTTGGAAGATGTGTTTGGAGATGAAAGTGGCAGAATAGTGGGATAATTCACTTTCATGGCTGGGTTACAAGTTTTTGATTCCTGCACCGAGCAGGGTGTCAGACTCAGTGGCCTAACAGGCTCCTTCCAACTCCATGATTCTAAGATTCTAGGTAGTAGGATAGAATCTTACTGGGATTTTACTCTGGAAAAAGCAAAACTGCATAAACTATGGTAGTAAATTACAGCTAATCAGAAAGATGTCTTGGCACATGACTGGCAGGTAGGTAGGCACCTTGTTAATTAGCAGTAATTTCCTTCCAAAGTTTATCCAATTTTGGTTTCTCCAGAAAGCAAATGGGATTTTGGCCAACAGAAGGTAGAAAGGTCGCTGTGTTTGTGGCATTATTCCAAACTGTATATGGCAGGAACAAAGTCGATACACAGCTACTAGACATCAGTGTCTTAGCAGTACACAACTTGCTATCCTTTCATGGTCTGAATGCAAGACTGTTAAAGAGAGCCATGTGAGACCTTTAAATTCACCTCTTAACCCAAGTACTACAGACTAGTGTCCCACAGACCATATCTAATCCGTAATGGCAATCATAACCATTCTCAGGAATTGGTAGGTGAGATCTGATAATGTTTCTGTATTCTCAAAGAGCACTTCTAAGAACATAGGGGTTGCTCATTTCTTTTTTTAGCACAGTGGCACAGTCAGGTAATTTGAGAATTTAATGGTTTCCTTGAATAAGTCCTAATTAAGTCAGACAGTCCACATTATTATGTATTTCAAAATGTGGTAAGCCAGACTTTGTGTTTTTGGAGCCCCATCTTCTCATTCTCTGAAAGGAAGCCCTGGAAGAAACAGTCATGAAACCCTTCCTTCAAAAAACAAACAAACAAACAAACACCCTGGCCTTGCCAAATGTTCAAGCTAATTATTGACTGGCATCACAATTACCTTTTTCGGCTAAGGTGGTTAAGAGGGTAGTGGCCCCGCAAATCCAAATGGAACCAATTTCAACTGGGCCTTTGCCTATAATATGGGACTAAGGCTGCTTTGACCACTTTGGTAGATGACCAGATAAGGCAGTACAACTTAGTTCTTCTGGACCTTTCAGTGGCCACAACTGGAACACCCAACTAAGCTGTTGGATCACCTGAATAGGCTGGGTACTAAGGGGATTGTCTTGCAATAGTTACGAACTTCCTATCAGGATGCATGGTGTTGGGGGAGAAATGTTTGTGGTGTTCCTCAGGGATATACCTTATCCCCTATATTATTTAACATCTACATGAAGCTGTTTATTAGGCTCAATTCAAAGTGTTGGTTTTAACCTTTAAAGCTTTGAAGTGTGTGTGGCTTGTCTATTTAAGGTACCTCGTCTTGTTACCAGCCTCTCTGGATCTTAATATCTTCAAATTTTATCCTCTTGATAATACCAACACCTAACAGACACAATGGGAGAGGACATGTGATCAGTTTTCAGTCTGACCACTTTAAAGTAGTATTTAAAACATATCTTTTAAACTGGTGTATTATGTTAAAATGACACAGCAAGTACCTTGCCTGTGGCAAATTAAACTGTGCATTTATTTTATTTCAATGGTTTTAACCCACTCAATTGATTTTAATGGTAAGGTTGGTTTTGCTTGGTTTTATTATTCCATTTCGGTTTTACTTTTAAAATTTCCTTTCTGATGACTCTATACCACTTTATGCAGTACTTTGCAGTGGTAAGGTAACAAATGTAAAAAATAAATCAATGCATTTCTGCCACCACGTCCCCCCCCTTATGACATCACTGTTCCACCATGCACCCAAGTTGCTTTGCTTGTCGGGTCTGCTAAGTCATTATAGTTCTTGCCTAGCTGGCCAGGGGTATCCTCACCAGAATATTCTCCAAGAGTCATTAAAAAGCACAAAGGATTTTCCTGTTCTATAAAGGGCAGAGAATGTTCTGGCACTGAAACTCAGGGAAAGACTTTAAACATTTTCATAAATATGCCTTTATCTGAGCTTTTATCTAGGAAAGATATGCTCTCCCCTATTCTAGTTCAAGATGTCTCAAAGGCAGACAAATAGGCTTTCAATTACATCTTTGGTCTCCATGTTGATGCAAAACAATAAAAGCACAGGGCAGTAAATTCACTTAGTTAGGGTAACGTGGACATGTTAAGCACAGCAAGTACCTTGCCCTTGGCTGGAATGTCAGCACCTAATTCCTTGACACTCACTCTACATACGCAGCTAGCACTGTGCCCATAGGCTTTGCATTCCCTGCTGCAGAAATCTCAGGGTGGTTAAAGCATCTGACTATCCAACAAAGAGCTCTTTTCCATTGGATTTCCACCCCCACAGCAACCGGAGATGTTACAGAACAGAGAGAGCTGAAAATAAATTCTCCACCCTACAGCATGAGTACCTTGTGCTGCTCAGACTCTGTGTAGCAAAAGTGGTCATGATATAACCCAAATGTCATTTAGCTAAGAGAAATGGCTGCCCAATTTTCAAATGGTGTGAAGATTTATTTATTTATTTATTTATTTATTTATTTATTTATTTATTTATTTATTTATTTATTTATTTATTTATTTATTTATTTATTTTTATTCCTTCCTTCCTTCCTTCCAACCTTCCTCCCTTTTCATTATCTCTGATCCCATCCTTTTTTTCAATTATGATCTACTTTGTATAGCTGTCCAACCCATTGCAGTGCATCCTAAAGAATATGGAATCAGAACCGTACTATGTCTGCTGGCAGAAGTCTAATGGTGTAAATTACAGGGTGAATTCCCACTAAAGGAAATTATTGTTCTCCTTCATACAGGAGTCACGTAACATGGTGTGTTATGGAAAACACCAGCACCAACTGTTTAACTAGTGGCAATTTGGCACTAGGATTTACACCATTGGACTAAGAGTAAATACTGTAATAGGATTCTCGTCACTATTTCTTAAGGTGAGCTTGTATCGCTCACAATCTGCAAGTTAACTTGCTTTTATTTTGTAACTGGTCCTCTGGGAGACTATTTGCATCTCACTTTGCTTGTCTGGAGGAAATGCACATTAATCTTAACATGTGACCTGACAGCCATCCTCAACCAGTCTTCATGAACTTGATGAAGAGACTGATGAGTGAAACTCTAATCTTGCAACAAAGCTTTCTTGGCACCGTCCCCTTAAAGCCAAGCTCCTTTATGCTTCCCTCACAGGCCTTCCAGAGGATCACAGCATTTTTTAGAAAGGTCTGTGCTCTGTGCTTCCCCAATTGATCCTTTGATATTTGTGATGTGGGTGTGAGATTATCGCTCATGCCATGCTAGCTGTGATGTCTCTCATTGTCTCTGGCTTGGTCTTTATGTTGTGGAGGTGAAAAGCATTCTCTCAGTCCATTGAAGATGTTGTCACAACTTGGCTCAAACTCTTATTTCACAGAGAACTAGTAGGAAGCATTTGATAATCTTGATTAAAGCCAGTTTGCCCCTGTTTGTTAAAACAGCAGCGTCTTCCTTTTTTCTTTCTTTTTCTTTTTTTTTTTGCCCATGCCCTTATCCCTACCTAGAGCAGACAGTACTGTGAGGGTGTGGCTATGTATCTTACTTCTTTTTTTAAAATTACTATTAAAATCTGGATCCTTTGTTGTGGTCCCCAATGGAATCTAGCCCACTGTGTCTGAAATTTATATAGCTATTTACAATGGGTCTCTATTTTTGCAGCACATGTTATAGTTATGGTGTGCCTGGTTTGGATCTGGACCATAACAGGGAATGCTGAAACCATTATGCTAGAGTCTTGGATCTATATCAGGATCCTGGCATTGATTTTAGAGTAAAATGTAGTGGGGGATAATATTGCTAACCTTAAAATGATGACTCCTTTGGCCCTCAGTCTACATACACAGAGAACAGAAGTGTAAGAAATGCTGGAAAAGATACATGATGGAAATGAAATAAAATTGTGGCAGTTGCTAGATGGCTTGAAATATGCTCCTCAACCTTCTCCTACAGATTTTCCTTACCATCGCTGGAGGCTAATGGTCTTTGTGAGATCATCTAGAAAGATTGTATGAGATACTAGTTTCATTCCATGCAGAGGTTCCTTCCATCTGGTGTAAAGGAATCAAGCAGGACACACACAAACAGTGCCAACGTTGTAGGTTGCTCAGGACCATGTATATAATCTTTGTCTATTTTCCTCCATTATTCAAAGGACGGGTCACCATAAGTCAGAACTGACTTGAAGGCAAACAATTATTATTATGATTAGGAACATTCACTTTGATGGTTTTTCAGAACAGCATTTTAAGTATGTGGCTTCCTGTCAAAGAAACTAACTGAATGATTCATTTTACAAATAGATGTCTCAAACTGTGCTGTACGTTTGAAATTTCTAAATTAAAAATGTATACCCAGAGGGTTGTATTATTCCCCCCCACTACTAAGTCCTAATGTTTTGTTCCCACTCACCCTCCCCCCCCCCGAATCTTTGGTAGATTAAGGCTGAAAGACAAACAACCAGGAAATAATCTGCAGGTTTAAATAGTCTGAGTAGGGTTACCGTATTTTTCCTCCACTAGTAAGCCCAACAAATTCGCTTCTTTTTCTCTCACACACACCCACACATCCTGGCAGCGAAAGATGGTTTCAAACCTTTCATTCCCATATTGGCCTCAACCCCATAATCGAGCAATTCCATAAGCCTACTTCAAAGGTCTCTTTCATTTTGTTTACTATTCAACATTGCCTTTGTGCATGGGTGAAACTGCAAATTTATCCTCTGTGTATATGTGTTTGTGTTCAAGTAAGAAACAGTAGCACATCACTACGTAAGCATCCAAACTCTGAAATAAAATGAGGCAAAATGCTTCTGGGAAAATGATCTGAGTTACTTCACTCAAGACATTTTTCCTACAGATACCAGTTCTGTGTCAGGAAAACAGGAACCCATAAGGGGAAACGATTACTTATAGAAATCACATACACACAACAATTTGCAGATATTATTTTCTTTCATACATTTTCTCTTATACAAAGATTTTTCTATGCAGGGAGAATGTAGGAGTCCATGATTTTAAAACAACTCTTTGATGTTCTAGTCTGGACCAAATATAGCCCACGCATTTTATTCATACCCATGAAGGTTAGAAATTCAACTAGTAAGTATGGTATCCTCTACTACTAATCCTCTAAACTAGGCTGGATAAAAACCATTTAAAAAAATCAAATTAATTTAAATCATGATTTAATATTTTGAAAATTACTAGTTTTATTTAAATCAACTATCTAAAATTTTTAAATCATGATTTAAACCATGATTTAGATCAATTTGATTTAAATCAAATATATTCTGCTCTAAACAAGGGAAATGGGCAATAATAGGGGAATTTGGCTAATTGTTATTTAATGTCCATACCTGAATTCTTTGCTACAAGTTATTTTACAAGCATACCCTACCATTTATGGAAAAATGTGGTGAGATCACAATACAGGAGGTATGTAAAGAATACAGAAAGAAGTGCATTTGAAGATCAATGTTTCAGAAAAATCTTTTGCCTTGTGCAAACTGTACCATAAATATGAATTCACTTAGGCTATGACAATATGCAGATTAAGACCATCATAGGTAGGCTTCAGCAGTATGTGGACCGAGAACTCCCAGAAAGAAAAGCTGGATTTCGAAGGGACAGAGGAACCCAAGACCAAATTGCTAACATGCGCTGGATTATGGAGAAAGACAGAGAGTTCCAGAAAAACATCTACTTCTGCTTCATTGACTATGCAAAAGCCTTTGACTGTGTGGACCACAGCAAACTATGGCAAATCCTTAAAGAAATGGGAGTGCCTGACCACCTTATCCATCTCCTGAGAAACCTATATGTGGGACAGGAAGCAACAGTTAGAACTGGTTGTGGAACAACTGATTGGGAAAGGAGTATGACAAGGCTGTATATTGTCTCCCTGCTTATTTAATATATATGCAGAAAAAATCATGCGAAAGGCTGGACTGGAGGAATCCCAAACTGGAATTAAGATTGCCGGAGAAATATCAACAACCTCTGATATGCGGATGATACCACTCTGATGGCAGAAAGTGAGGAGGAATTAAAGAACCTTGTAATGAGGGTGAAAGAGGAGAGTGCAAAAAACGGCCTGAAACTCAACATCAAAAAAACTAAGATCATGGCCACTGGTCCCATCACCTCCTGGCAAACAGAAGGGGAAGATATGGAGGCAGTGACAGATTTCACTTTCTTGGGCTCCATGATCACTGCAGATGGTGACAGCAGCCACGAAGTTAAAAGACGCCTGCTTCTTGGGAGGAAAGTGATGACAAAACTTGACAGCATCTTAAAAAGCAGAGACATCACCTTGCCGACAAACGTCTGCATAGTGAAAGCTATGGTTTTTCCTGTAGTGATGTACAGAAGTGAGAGCTGGACCATAAAGAAAGCTGACTGCCAAAGAATTGATGTTTTTGAATTGTGGTGCTGGGGGAGACTCTTGAGAGTTCCCTGGACTGCAAAGAAAACAAACCTAATCATTTTGAAGGAAATCAATCCTGAGTGCTCACAGGAAGGACAGATCCTGAAGCTGAGGCTCCAATACTTCGGCCATCTCATGAGAAGAGAAGAATCCCTGGAAAAGACCTTGATGTTGGGAAAGTGAGAGGGCAAGAAGAGAAGGGGACGACAGATGACACGATGGTTAGACAGTGTCATCGAAGCTACCAACATGAATTTGACCAAACTCCGGAAGGCAGTGGAAGACAGGAGGGCCTGGCGTGCTCTGGTCCATGGGGTCACGAAGAGTCAGACACGATTTAACGACTAAACAAGGACAACAACAATTCCTTCTGTTTAACAAGACCTGACACCATTATATTTTATTGTTTGCCTAAAGAACGTGATGAAGTGATAAAAATGAACCAGAGCAGAAGATAAAGTAAACATACTACTTAAATAAAGCTCTCAGCTTCATTCTATTGGATAAAGCAACTGTAGATTAAGAGAACAATTATTTTGTGATAATCAGATTTGCTAAGAGATGCAAAGGTTATGCATCAGCTATTTGTTCTCGCAGGAGCCTTTACTTTGACAAGATTACATTAGAAATGGGGTGTGGGTGACATGTTCCAAAGGTACAGCTCCATTCATCAGGCTGGGCCACAATGGGATAGCTGAGTGTGAACTCAGCATTTTGAGAGGAACTTCTGACCTACAAAAAGTAGATCAATTAATTGCTTTTGAATCTTGGGAAAGAAGAGAGGAAGGCCAGGAACTATTGTGCATCTCTAACAATGTGGTCTAATGCACCTCTGTGGGAAATTCTGTGGAATCTACTTTCCCAGTTAAGTCTAGGATTGCAGCCTGAAGGTGAGGTTTTTTTTTGTTCTGTTTTGTGTTTTTGCTTCTTCAAGAGCAAGAAAAAAATATTTTTTACAAGTACACTCTCTCTCTCTCTCTCTCTCTCTCTCTCTCTCTCTCTCTCTCTCTCTCTCTCTCTCTCTCTCTCTCTCTCTCTCTCTCTTATTCTGGAACTGGTCAAATGGAACTGGACTAGGAAGCTCCCAGTCTCAGAAAGGTAAGGGAAAATCACCACTACAAAGGTTCAGAAACCATGTATTTTGATGTTACAGAAACATCATTTTCTAGCTGAAGTTGTTGCACTTCCTCTCCACGCCTAATCCTCTGTAACCTGACATTTCCCCTACAGCTCTTGCTAAAAGTTAAACCTACCCTTGGTGTGGCACCTCTTAAAAACAAGTCTGTCAGAAAACATAGTTTAATTATACCAGAAGTAAAACACACCCCTCCAGAAGAGACCTTGAAGTCACCAGGGCAATCTTCCCTCTTGATGGCACTCTTTATCCTTTTTAACATTTTAATTAAAGATCTGATGAGACACCAGGAGTGCAGGCACTGATTTCCCCTCCCCCCCCCCCAAATATTAATAGTTAAAAAATAAATCCAGGCATAAAAACAGTGCAGGAAGCAAAGGAATTTTAAGAAGTGCTAAAAATATTATTAGCCAAGGAGTATTCATGTAGATATAGTAATCTTTCAGTTCTCTGTTTCGCTACCCACTTTTTTTCAGGCTGCATAGCCTAGGAACATATGCATTTATTTTATTAACCCCTAACTGCTCTTTAACTGACTTATAAGCCATATAGAACTCTTTTTCCTCTCTTTAACATCTAAGTTCTTTTATCTTTTAGCCATGCTTTTATGGTATTTGCCCCAGGGCTTTCTAGAGTATTCAGACATGGCTCAGGTGGGGCTTGAGGACCATGCAGTATACCCAAGACTGTACAGGAAGCAGAACATGTAAACCTACCTACGTTGGGTGGTTTCAGCTATCTCCACTTCAGGAGGCAGAGTAGAGATTTGAACTCCTATCCCTAGCTAGACACTCCAACCCACTGAACATTTATGAGGTATTTGGGTGAGTATTAGTGGAGAAAATAATCTATCATAATGTTCTCCCTGTAACTCTCCTTCCTTGTCCCCTAAAACCTTGCAGTAATCTTTGGTCCATTTCCACCTCCAAAATCTGCTTAAAACTCCCTTCCTTTATTACCTCATACCACCACCACCACCTGTTTACACCATCATCATGTCAAAACTCTCGAAATATATCTCACTCACATCAGCTTTTTCACCGTGTTGCTCAGTTCCATATCATATTATATACATATCTCTTCAGGAAAACAAAGCCTTGCATTATCATATTTCTTTCTTAGTAAAAGAAGAGCAGCCAACCAGTTGCTTGTGATAAGTCACTTTTGCATATATATGACAGAATTACTAGCATTGATGGTACTTTTAGTATCTGTTTAACTATATACAGTAGGCACCGGTTTTCAGTTCAATGCTATGATTTAATTTATTTATCTTTAATTCATACATTCATCCATTCAATTTAATTTATATCCCACTCCCGTTAGTGTTACAGCACTAATCTGGATGGGTTACAACTTGTAAAATAGAAAACAAAAATAAAAATAGAAATATTAAAACTGATAACAATGACCCTAAAAAAATACCAGATGGCGCTGACTAATTTCAGAGTGAATGGAGGAAAAGAGAGGAGGGAAGAAGAAGAGGGGGAGAGGAAAAAAGGGGAGGAAAGTGGTCAGCTGGGGTTGGTGTGGAAAGCATCCCTGAAAAGCAATGTCTTTAATTTTATTGAAAAATAAATGCAAGAACAGGTTTGTACAAGAGAGATTTGAGTGTCAGGTCTTTGCAATAGATGCCTATAGCTATGCATTTACAAATTTGAATAAAGATAGCTTATAATTTGTTTCTGCACACAAGACATATTTTTCTCTACAATTACTGAGTGGCTTAGCCTGTAAGGGCAACATGATACTTATATAGCCTCCTCTGCCAACAATATTCTGCCTTGTTAATTAGATCTTACCATCTCCTAGAATCACGCCCTGCAAGTCTTATTTCTGCACATAAAAAGCAGGCACCAAGCCAAGCAGGTAAGCAGTTTGTCTACAGTCCTCAGTAAGCAGCAGAGAGGGCATCAGAATAAAAAGCCAACAAGTGTTCAGAGTTATACAAAGAGTTTTTCTGGTCCCTTGACTCCCTCTCAACTCTGAACTGGAATGGCCATCTCTAGTGGTGAGAATGTCATTCAGATCCCATGCTCAAGTTGCTTCTTGGCTGCAATGATAGGCTAAGGTGCCAAGAGAGTTAGGGACATGCTGCATTAGGATGTAAAGTGCTTAGATATGTGCTTGAGGATAGTGACAACTATGGCAGTACTCGGTAAAAGGACCAAACAAAATCCAACCCACAAAATCTGCTGAGTGCTGCAGGCAGATCAGGATTCAGGATCAAGGTGCTAGATTACGTTTCTCAGTGCACATTTAAATTATTAGTCCACTTTTCTTTCTATAGTGGTTTTCAAGATTTAAGCACTAAGACCACTTCATATATTATACAGTGGCAGCTCTGATTCATCAGAAATTGGATATCTAACAACAATATAAAGCCAGCCCTGGTTTTCAATTAATGCATTTTATGATATATAGTTACAAATATTTGTTTACAATATTCATATGCCTTTACTGCTTAACATCTTCAGCATAGAAGCACATTTTAATGCATATCTTTTTTTAAAAACAGCTGAAGTTAAATAGGTAAAATCCCACCCAGACATGGAAACTCACTGGGATGGCAATAGCAAATGAATCCTTGAATACTTCATTTACCTTGAAAACCCTATTAAGATTGTCATGAGTTGGAAAAGACTTGACAGCACATAACACATCTATCTTGGCACAGAAATCAACAAGACCTTAAGCTGCTTAACTTTGGCTCAATCACACCTGTAACGTGTGACAGTGGCCCCAAGATTTTCAGTTACTCACAGAGAATCAGAAGGCCAAGTGTTCTCAAAGGAAGCCAGCTTAGCCTAGTTGAACAATATTCTAGAAGTTCAGCTAATTTTAGTTGAAATTCTGAGCACACAGATACACGTGCTTCATTAGGACCAATACATTATTTTGGAAAATGCACTCCAATGCTAAAATAAACTTAATTTCAAGCAAAAATATAGAAAATTGCCTTACACGTAAGAACACTGATTTTTCTTATTCCCGTAATGCCAAAAACTATCTGGGAAAGAATCTCCAGGGTTTCAGGACTTCCTATGTTCAGAGCATTGAGCTGGGATCCTACTGTACAAATAACTGTTTTGCTATGTCATTACAACAATGGAGTTTCGGATTAAAACTGTAATTTTAAAACATGTTTGAAATCACATTCTTTTCTCATGTTACTTCATATTCCATGTGGATTTTTTTTGTTATTGTGTTTAGAGAGAAGACAAAAGCCTTATTCAGGTGTTTTGCACCTGCATGCTAGAAGAGGCTAATGGGAACATACAACATTGTCCCACCCCCAGGTAGCAATGCGTGTACCGCCAGATGCCTGCAATGATTCTTGAACAAGGATCTCTTCAAGGATCAGTGAGGTTTCTCATTCCTGTAGAGGGAGCTACATATGCTTAGGACCTCTTCAGACCACTGCCCAGTATTACAGCATACACGTGCAATGCCATCAAGGGGCAGGCCTAACCTATTTACACCTTTAGCACTAACAGGTATCATGCCTGAAAAAGATTACCGTTCAACGTGTTCTCGCATCCCAACATGTGCTGAAATGCAATAGACCTGTGTAACTTACTCCTACTTCCACCACCATTTTTTTAAAATGGTGCCCACCATGCCAATGTGGATCAGACTGTGAATATTCTATGGTGAATTTAAATCAATAATGTAAAGATAAAATACCATTCCACTGCTTTTGCTCTGCCTAGACATGGAGACCTATATGCATATGTGGTGGACATGTGAAATAAGAAAGAAAGAATGGGCACTGGATTTCAAAGAAATTAGAAAAATTATTGGATGAGATATTCAGATATCACCAATTACCACCCCCTCCTGAGTATAATTAAGAATGACCATCTGAAAAAAGATCAAAAACAGTTGTTACAGTAGCAAGATAAATTTTTTGCAAAGAATTGGAAAAGCGACAAACAAATTAATCTTGAAGACTGGTATAAAGAAATGTGGAGCTTAACAATTAATGATAAGTTAACATGTGAAATGAAAATCAATTAGGCCCAAGATAGAAAAATTGGAGTGTTTATAAATGAAGAGCCACCTCAGAATTTTAAAGATCAGACTAATGTCATTTTCGTGTCACCTGCAAAATACAATCTGATGTTCAGTAAGAATTGGAACAGAATTATTACTGCTAACTAAACAGAAACTTTGACAATTAATGCTGAGAGGAAAGGTGACAGGAAAATTAATGTGTGTGTGGTATATGTATATTTTTTGGGGGAGGGGGGAGAGAACAGTATCATCATTCAAATAAACAAGTCCTTTTTTCAGAACTGATTTTACAATGACTTTTTTTCTTTTCTGAAGCCATGGAAGGCATTGGGTTTGTTGATAAGAGTTACCTACTCAAGCAGCTGCTGTTAACCTACACAGTAGTAAATAATAATAATAAAGACTGTCAGCAGATCTTATTTAAGTAACTGGCAAGTATAAAGGAAATACCACCTGCTGCAGAGTTGATGAAGGAGCATAACCTAAGATTTACTCACAACATACAAAATAAATAGTTTGGGGAGATGACCAAAAATACTGAGGTATTAAAAAGGACGCAATGTTGGAACAATACAGATGGTATTGAAGAAAATAGCATTAAAGAAATAGGAGAAAAAAGCCAGACATTTTGAACATGCCTTCTGGTGGCCATTAAAGGGTAAATTTCTTAGGGATGCCTCTGTTTAACCCCCAAAGTCTGGCAGCAGAAACAGTGCTCAGAGTAAGAAAGACTCAACACTTTGATATTTGGGAACTGCCATATAATTAAAGTGATCTGATGAGGAAAAAGTAACCTCTTGGGCTAATGTGAGGATGGGAACTTAGCCATTTGCACTTACTTGAATGTTGCAATCATCAACAATTTCAGCAATACCAAAAATGCTCAGTTTAAATACACATTTTGTGAAACAAAATGTCTCTACACAACAGGGATTTTTTTAAAAAGATGAACAAATCAATGAGCAGACGGTCAGAATTAGTAAAGGCATGCAACACCAATGCAAACTGGAAAAAGGAAGCTATCTGCCACAAAGCTGAAGGACGATACCGCAAGGGGGAAAGACGAGGTCCACGGCAAGATACAAAGTCCTTTCCAAACCACCAGTTTTCCTCCATATCCTGCAGTAGGGGAAGACAGACCTGAGAGGGATTAGGAGGTGCTTAAAGAGTCTCTCCAGCCCCATCCAATGGCTAAGACCCGCACCTCCTTAGACAGATGCTTCATTCCATGCAGCGTAACCTATGCCTGACGAAGGAGTGTGCTGACAGAAAGCTTAATTAAAGAGTGCATCAACAAGTGCAGTAGTCAATTTTGTTCGTGTTTCTTTGGAAGTTCATCTCCTTAAAATGTGCAAGCCTGGTGTTTTACCCAGGAGGTATTTGCTCCGAATTATACACTGTGGCAGGCTTACAGAAGCTGTTCCACTTGGAGTAGAACAAGTCTTACATTGCCAGGATTCCTCACCACCATGTTTTGTTTTATTATAAGGATGTGCTACTCCTGTGTACTAGTATAATAGCATGCTATTAAAGCTGCTCTCCTTCACCCCTAGCAGGGAACATTATGCTCACAGCTGCTGGTAAACAACCTCCTGACTTCCCTTCCACACCCAGGCAGCTTCTATCTACATTCCCAATCTACTGCACCTTCTTCTCCCTGTTGCTGCTTCTACTACTACTACTAAGTGCTCAGCCAAGGCTTCCTACCAGCAAAGGCAAAGCTTCCAGCAAAAGTTCAAGAAAGGTGCCCTGGTTCTGGAGACCAAGAAGTGTCTCACTCCGATTTTTGCAAATCTTCAATTGTACAAGGATTTCCAAGATCAGGACCACAGAAACCTGGTCCACCTGCCCTGGGACAGATCGGCTTCTCCTCCTTGTTCCTGGGTTCCCAAAGGCAGGCCCATCCGGCCCAGGGCAGGTGGCCCAGATTTGTCTCCACAAGTACAGGAGACACGCCTGTCCACTGAGAGTAACGCTTAACGCCTGAAATGGAGCCTATCCATGTTACTCGGCCGCCATCCTCCACCCGCTGATCTAGAAAGGATTCCCAATGAGCTCAAGGAGATTTACTCGAAATTCGAGGCAGAAGGGAATGCCCGAGTCTAAGCAGCGCCGGCCCCGCAACACCGAGAGAGAGGCTGGGGACCGACTCGCCTTCAGTCCAAGGGGCGGCCACTCACTCACTCGGCTTTCCCTCGAGGGCAGCCGGCGTCCCGGTTTTTTCCTCCCCTCTTCTTTTTCAAGGCAAGCCCTTCGTGCGGGTTTGTTTGCGCCCGAGAAGCGCAGGCGGGACAATGGGAACCTACCTCAAAAAAATCCACCTGTGCCTCGTCAAAGACACACACACACACACACACACACACACACACACCCCGAGGAGGTTCGCGCAAAGAGCCGCGAAAAGCAAGACGCTCAACACAAGAGGACCCGCGTTTATTTCCGCCCCCGTCAGGCGGCGGTTTGGGGTTGCCTCTATTTTAAAAAAACCCAAACCTTCGAGGGGGGAGCCAAAGAGGAGCCTCCTCGGCCGCGGGGGCGAGAGAGGAGAGGGGAGTCCGCGCCGCCGCCGCCGCCACCACCCCAATCCGCGGGGAAGGGAGCGCGCCTCGCTCCCCGCCAACCCCGCGCCACCTGCCTCGCCACCACCACCACCACCACCCCGGATCCGGGACGGAGTTCGTACGGCCGCCGACCAACCTCCGCCCGGCTCCGGGCGCTGGACCCGGGACGCCCGGACGACGCCCGGCGCGGGTCTGCTTGCCCCACGCCGGTGGGCGGCGGCTGGCTTCCTCCTGCCTTCCTCCGGGGCGTCTCAGGACGCCGCGGGAAAGACGGGGCGAAGCGGGACGAAGCTCCCCTCCACCGCCAGCACAGGACTCACCGGAAGCGCCGCCGCTCTCGGCATGCTCGCTCAGGTGGCGGCCGGCGAGCCCGGGACGGAGGCGGGAGGGGAGGGCGCCTCTCCTTCTGGCGCCCGCTGGGACTCTGGCATCGCCGCGGCCCCGCTTCTCTCTTTTCTTTTTTTTTTCCCCTCCTTCTCTTCTTCTTCTTCTTCCTCCTCCTCCTCCTCCCCGCGCCCGGCGCTGCGCGGAGCGATAAGCGCGGCTCTGGCGGCCGGCTGGGCGTGGCCGGAGAGGCGCTCTTTCGCCCAATGGGAAGGCGGCCGAAGGGAATCCTGTCAGGGCGAGCGCGCACGTGGGGAGCCCGGAACGCGGCGGCGGCGGCCGCCGCTTCCCTCGCCTCGCCTCGCTCCGGGCTCGCCAAGGTCAAGAGGGGAGGGCCTGGAGGAGAGGCGTCGCCCGCAGAGGCCGAGCAGCTGATGGGAGTTCTCGGTTGCACTACCTGGCAGCCCTTTTTTCTTCCCAAAAGAAAGGTTTTTTTTCTCTCTCTTTCTCTCTCTCTCTAAGTCCCAGAAAACTTAAGACCTGCTTAATGAGTTGTCGAGACATGGCACTTCTCCTGTCTGTGGCTAAAAATGAATGATAAAGATGGGACAAAGAACCAATCTAACAGAACCAAGAAATAAAATATTTTTTGAGTTTCTCCTCTTTTCTAGAGTAGTGCCTTGGAACTAAATGGGCAGGATATACTGTAAATGGCATGAAGCAATGAATCTTCCACTTTCTGGACCTTTTTTTTTTTTTACGGTATTCCCTGAAGGGTAAAGAAACTGCCAGCACGCATAAACAAAACAGCACATCAGAGAATGAGCTTTGTTTTATATGAGCATGTTGCCTCTAGTAGATGTGCCTGGGAGAGATCTTTCTGGACTGGGGTGACTGTCAATCTATCCAGCATTAACCAATCATTCTCTTCCACCTCTGCTGAGTGTTCTTTAATATATTGGAAGCAGTCAGTAGTTCGTTGTTGATCTGTTTCCAACTGTAAGTAATAAATCATTTTTATTCTTTCTCCTACAAATGTCTCAGAAGGAATTATTGAGGCCTTTGTTGTTGTTTAGTCGTTAAGTCATGTCCGACTCTTTGTGTCCCCATGGACCAGAGCACGTCAGGCCCTCCTGTCTTCCACTGCCTCCCTGAGTTTGGTCAAATTCATGTTGGTCGCTTCGATGACACTGTCCAGCCATCTCATCTTCTGACGTCCCCTTCTCTTCCTGCCTTCACGCTTTCCCAACATCAAGGTCTTTTCCAGGGAGTCTTCTCCTCTCATGAGATGGTCAAAGTATTGGAGCCTCAGTTTCAGGATCTGTCCTTCCAGTGAGCATTCAGGGTTGATTTCCTCCAAAGACCTTAATGAAAAAAGGGTGGGTTATCTGGGGAAATTGTAGCTGTTGTCCTCTGTGAGTCTCTGTACTTCTAAAGCATAGCAAAACAAATTTTATCAGAAATTCAAAGCTCTGCAACATTCCATGAAAAGCCAGCTTTGTATGCTCAACTCCTCCAAACATTTATCCTCATCATGAGGATGGGGTCTTGTGGCATCTTGTGTTATGTGTCATCAAATTGGAACCAATGTATGATGACTCTAACAGGGTTTCAAGGTCAGTAAGGTACTCCACTAGACGATGCCAAGTATCTATGGCATCTTGGAGACTGACAAGTTTGATTCAGCATCATTTTTAGTGTCTATAACCTACTTTTCAGATGCATGAAATGGGGATCAAAATTCATGAAAGTCAGAACTGTAAGTAGCAGTTCTGGTATCAAGTCCAAGGAGCACCAGATGCATCCCCAAATCAACTTTGCAATACATTATGCGAAATTAATACAAGAAGTAATTACAGCATGGAATACCCTGCCAGCATCTCTCCTGGCTCCCACAGAGTACCAGCAGCACTACCAGAGTTACAAATACAAAAGCAATACAAATACAGAAACATGAATTTTGTTTAGCATACCATATATTAATATGCACATTTTTTTATTTTTGTTCTGTCCAGCTTAGAGGAATGTCTACCAAGCTCTGATAGGCTTGATCCAGAAATCTAGATAGACCAGTGAGATCCTGATTCTGATGCTACCTCATCTGGTCTAACAAGACGCTTGGTCTACCAAGCCTTGGAGGTAATCTGGTCTGCACATCATCTGGGTAGAACAGCCCTCTATCTGGATGCCATTGCCACAAACCATGAAGGAGCATGGTCTGGTCTACTCATAATTCTGGTAGATCAGCCATCCATCTGGATGCCACCTCCTCATCAGGGCCAGAGGCCTGGTCCATGAAGCTTCAGGTATATACTCTCTGCTTCTTCAAAAGGCCAATTATTGTTGTTCTGCACCTCCCAGTTGCTAGCCAAAAATTAGCATTTGTCTTGGAGGTCTTTATGGTGGGAAATCAAGTCCATCTGGAGAGTCAGGGGAAAGGGAATGTCCTTGAAGTTTGATACCCTGGAATAAAGCCCAATTGCCCCATCCTAATGACAGGCCCAAGAAATGCTTGTACCGAATGGAACTTTTCAATCAACAAGATGCTTTTTTGCTTTTGGTGAAACAGGCTAGTACATGACTATTCCATTGGAAATATCTTGGACTTAAGTATTTCTACAATACTTGAGCCAGCAGCACAGGACAGCAGCTGTGCTGCTGGCTTAGAGGTTCCAGGAGTCATCAATTAAAAGTTACTTTTCCAAACTCTGTACCCTTGCATAAATAGGACTGTGAGCATGCAACTGAGTCTTGTATATTTTTACTCTGAAGTCCTGCTGACTACAGTGTGCTGATTCTACGACTGGCACACAGAGGATCATCACCTTAAATTGGAGTAAAGTTATCTTCCACCTTATGTGAGTGTAAGCAGTTAAGCTCTGTTCCAATGGAGGGAAGGCAGCAGTAGATTATAACCACAACACACAACTGTTTCATTAAACAGTAAGCTTTCTAAAGAAGGAAGATTGATTTTTGGAGTCACTAATGTTGCAGATCTTAAATGTACTCGAGAGTTCATCTACCAAACTCAACTGAACTTAGTTACCTAAGTAGGAATATATGGGCTTATGCGTTAAATCTATGGGTAACTGATGTGTAAAATTTTTTAGGGAATATGAGGACTGTGTGAGTGGGGATTGTCCATATATTATTATTAAATTTAAATATATGCAGATTTAAACTGCAGCTTGAAAAACACTACATTGAAGATTCGTAGGTTGTTAAACAGCTGTATCAGGGATCTCCTAGCAACTCTCCTTAGACTGAAGAAGCTACTTGGATGAGTAGCGAAATGTTTCAACCTAATAAGAAAGAAGTCCACTTGCCATGACTCAACTTCCAGATAACCTCACCTGGATAAAGGAGAATCTTCACAAATAAACTGCCTGTTACTGTACATGTAATACAGAATCATGATTGATTCCCAGCCATTTAGCTATTTGGGATATAGATAATAATAGCCATGTGCTATGAAGTTGTGTTATGATGAATGGCAGGATTTCCGAGATAGAGAATACAGAGTAGTGGTTCACCATTCCTTGTTCTGGGAGCATCCTGGGGCTGTGAAGCTTGCCCAAAGCCACACAGGTTGGCTTTATTCACAGGATACACAGTGGGGGGATCAAACTCCCAACCTTTGGCTCTGCAGCCAGATACCTAAACTACTGAGATATCCAGCCAGCTGGGATATAGATGCTGGAGTTAAAATAAATGTGAGAAAATCAATTCAAATTTGAGATAATAATATCTTAATGGTAATTTAAAAATTAAAAAAACATCCAAAGCAAACAAATCTAGACCGTTTAAATGTTTTGAGAAACAAATCCCCACAGCAAATCCTTGTTTATAATGTTCTTCTTCTAATGCTGTTCTTGTATTCCAGTGACTCGTACTTATCAGAGCTCCCTTAACTACTTACAAAAGCATCCAATCTTGATTTTCTTGCTTTGGAATGCTTGTGTCTTATAAACAGCATGAGATCTCATGACATGGCCTTCCATTGTATCTGACCAGTAATTTTAACTTGTCTTTGAAACAATGTTGTTTATTGTGGCCATCTATATCTCACTTTCATTGCAGACAATGCTGAGAAACAGGTGATAAAATTATCCAACTATTCATGGAATGTTTTGCATTATCCCTTCCTAGAAATAGCTTAGAAGCATTTGTATTCAATATCACTTTTGGACATAAATAACCATTTGTGAGTCCAGGAATCAAGGTCATTCTCCCAAGATCAGTTGCATTTAAATAACAACAGTTTCTGATATTTGTTTAGTTCCATCAGTTAACAGAATAGAATCCAAAGCAGTTGAAACAGATTAGTTTTGTGAAGCCTAGAACATCGATTCAATGTTGTTTCTAATCTTCAGCGTTTTGGTGCATAGGAACGCAATGCACTGTAAACTGCCCATGGAGATCAGTAATCAAACACCCAGGGCAGCTGCTGGGAAGTCCAGGTCAGGCCTTTTTGTCAAGAGCATCTTCATGATGCAGTTCTTTCCTAAAGGAAGATAGACAAGCCCTGTACCTAATTAATTTTAGCTGGAAACATCTGTAATCTGCCTAGGGTTTTTTTTTCTGCTCAACTCTACAAAGTGTTGTTTTAATTTTGCTGTTGGTGCATCTGTGGCACCTAGTTGTATAAACTGCCTTGGGTGTGATTTTTAGGGTTGAAACATGCCATAGAATGGTATGTAAAACTAAATGAGCCACATCATTTCATGTTATATATGAAGGCAATTTCTGTCTATGTCAGATACACTCATGTACTTGTGTCGGGTTTCCCCGCTGGGGCTGGACTCAATGATCCACAGGATCCCTTCCAGCTCTGCAGTTCTAAGACTGTTGTTGTTGTTGTTGTTGTTGTAAATCCATTTCCCTGCTTCATGGAGCTTACAAACAGAATTCGCAGCAAAAGCCTACTTCAGCAACTTGTAAGGAGAGGGAACGTATTGGCCCTGATTCCATCACTCTCTATTCATGGAAAGCAATGAATCTCTACAGTGAACCCTAGAAAAGCAGGGTTCTCTCCTTCTTATGGAGAGCTCCCACAGATGCAGAAGGGTCTTCTTTTCAAACTCGTGGTCCTCTGCAATATATCTGTTACATTGACAGTGATGGATATGATGACAGAGGGGGCAGGGCTATAGAGAGCACTCCTCCCCCCTCCCCATGTGTTCTTGAACATGCTCAGAAAATACCTAGATAGGGCTACAGCCAGACAGAAATGTCAGGGACAGGGGTAACAAGATATTAAGATAAGCAAGGTCTGGTTACACACTTTGGGAGTGCACACGTATACGTGCATACTTATCAGTCCCTGTGAGTGTCATGGGACTTCTTTCCAGCTGTGTATATATCCAATTTCAATCTTTGGCTTTATTTCAGCCAGAGAAACTGAGGGTTAAGAGACAAGAGAAACTGGAAGGACTTTTAAAGAGAGATATGAAGTATGAGGTAGTGCCAAAAAGTGGTTTAGAGAGGGCAGCAAAAAAGAATGATAAAGGGGAGCAGGAAACTTGCGAATGGCTCAGAGTGGGGCAGCAGAAGGCACAGGAGTCAAAGGGAGGGAAACAACAGCAGGGAGGTAGGGCAGGAAGAACAGGTCATTAAGGGCTGTGTAAGATGTGTATAGCGTTGAAGGCCAAGGAGCTTGAAAGTATGACTAAGTGCCGGATAGATACACAAGAGGTAGAGAAGGAGATGTAGGAAGATTTTTGTGTCACAGAGCCCACCTGATGATTCTTTGGGCAGTTCTGACATGAGCTCAAAGGCCTGAAGAGTTGCAAAGGACACCTTAAAAGAAGAAAGTTGCCATGATCAAGTCAATCTGGGAAAGGGAAAAATCCAGAATATGATTTTCTTATGGTTTCAGCCAAAAACCTGGAGTTAAAGGGCGTATTTTAGTAATCATGAACAGGGGAATTATTTAGTGGTAGGGTGAATATTGGGAACAAATATGAGGTGCAATAAAAATAATGGGTCGTGGGGTTTGTGCTTGATTTACAGAAGAGATACAGTGATCTTTTCAGTGGATTTAAGAAATGCTTGAGGAGAGGCTCACTTGGCAGGAAAGATGCAGAGTTTACTCTTTGGTATGCTTGAGTTGGATCAAGTTGAAACATCCAAGCTGACAGAGCAGTGGTTCCCAACCTTGGGTCCCTAGATGTTCTTGGACTCCAACTCCCAGAACACTTCGCCACTAGCTGTGCCGGCCAGGGTTTCTTGGAACTGAAGTCCAAGAACATCTGAGGAACCAAGGTTGGGAACCACTGTGATAGAGGAACACAGAGACATGGGAATCAATGGCAGGAGCAAAAGGCAGAGAATACAATTGGATATTATCAGAATGCTGCAAAATTTGACCTTGTCGCCAGTGGCCGTATGTAGAGAGAGAACTATATGGTGCTGAACTGAGCCAGCCAAGGGGGAGGGAGAAGGGTGGTGCAGGAGGTTCCTGAAGTTAAATGACTAATTATCAGACAGGAGATTAGTCAGTAGAGAAAAGGGTCATAGTGCATGGAGCAAAAGAAGGAGGAATGGGTGAATATAAGAAAAGTGTGTGAGGATAAGAAGAGAATAATTATTTTTGATTTTGGCATTGAGGAGATTTGTGGCATTTTATTATCTGTTTACTTTAAAATAATGTTATATCATCACTTATCACAGGAGATCCCCAGGTGCTGTACAATATTAACAGCTAATTATTTCAGAAAATAATGCAATACAATAAAGTTACCATCTAATTAACATTCATAAGGAAAAAAGGCAATAAAAAATTAAATTACAGAAGCACATAGAGGTTGCACAAATTAAAGTGTCTGGGTGAAAGGGCACATCTTAATTTAGAAGCAAAATATTATAAATTAAGTACAAAGCATATCCTTTCAGACAGGACATTATAAAACAAGCACTTTATTACAGAGAAAACTCTGTAAAAGAAAGTAATTAGAAAGTGTAACTGGAGTAGGATCTGAATGAAGAATCACAGGATGAGTCATGTGGCTAATCAGGGATAAATAAAAAGTTTTAGCGGAGTATCAGATTACTGGCAATCAAGAGAATAAATGAAAATGAGTATATGAAGGCAGCTTGAGCAGAAAGGACTGTTTAAAAGTTTGGAATCTGTCAGGATCTACTGGGACTCAAACAGATAGCCTTTGGATGTGTCTGCAGCTGCTCCACATACTGCTGTAGCATATAGTCTAGGATGGGGTTGGGGGGGAGGAAAGGCAGGTTTATTTTTAGATTGCAATCACTATGGGCTGTGCTTTTAGGCCTGAGGGTCCAAAACTAGGGGATGGCACATTCTCCTCTCAAGTACACTCAATTACGCTTCTTGTCTGTGTCTCCTTGTCTTCTCCTCTCAGCCTCCAGCACTGTGTCATGAGCATGAGCCGCCTTCCTAAACAAGAAGCAGTATACAAGGTCTTTTTGTTTCAACTTTATCTCAGCAACACGGTCTTCATGGCCATGCTGTGTATCTTTTGGTTTGGCTCCTTGTTTGTGTTTCAACTTCACCAGCTGGCCGGTTCTAGCTTCCCTTTTCATGTCCTGGTGCAGGTCGTGGCTCACCTCAAGCTACTGCTTATGGTTCAACACTGAGGAAGCTGAAGGCAACGGAATGGTCACCTTTTCAGAAAATACAAGCGACAGAGAAAGGATCTGCAACAAAATAAAATATTATTGAAAACTGGTTTATAAGCATGGAAGTCCATGGCAGCTTTCTGCAGTATTTGCTAGACTTTTGTTTCAGTTCCAAAGAAAATAATATCTTGGACAATAAAACCGTAATAACTGAAGACATTATACGGTCTGGAAACAATAATGATTTTTAACGAGTCTTTAGAGATATCTTCTGAAACATGCACCTGCCACACACATAGATATTGCTGTAAATATTGGGATGTGGGGTTTATGAGGAAGCCCTAATGTATCTGAAAGAACTTTTGGGAACTGTCTTAATGGTCAGGACAATTTGACTAGAAGAATATCTCTTGGCAGAAAAATTACCAGGAAATAGCCAATAGTGATGAGCTACTATGAAGCAACTGGGCATTGATCTGGAAGACAAGAGTGATTTTGGTAGAAGACCATGCCTCCCCTTGGGGAATGCTGCTGTCCAGAGAAAAAGCAGAAGGGATGGACTGAAGTTTTGAAACAGAGGCTGAGGGTCAAACTAGACATTACGAGGAAAGCAAAATTCCTTGCTGTAGTTTTCCCTCTCACAATGGTACTTCCTGAAAGACTTGCTAATTAAGCCATTCCCTGCTTCCTAATGACAAACCACAAAAGAAAGCATATATATATAAAAATGCGTATGTGGGGAAAATCATATGTTACAACAGATGTTTATATTTGTAAATAAACTCAAAGATTTCAGCATGTCAATAAGCCACCGGTGGTGTCCTTAATATGAGAACTAAACTTGAGTAAGTCTTGTGCTCTTAACTTTTCATCATCTATGGCAGTGGTCCCCAACCTTGGGCCTCCAGATGTTCTTGGAGTACAACTCCCAGAAGCCTTCACAACCACCTCTGCTGGCTAGGATGTATGGGAGTTGAAGTCCAAGAACATCTGGAGGCCCAAGGTTGAGGACCACTGATCTACGGGATAAGAAACACTACATAAATATAAATAACTTTCGGGTTAAAAGGAAGGTTTTAAAAATGTATTTGCAGTGGGTGTCTAGGGGTAACTGTTTCCTCCATAATTGCTACTTATAATTAATGGGAGATAATGTTAATTGATAGTCTGTAGCATGACTCTCCCTCTGTAGCATCCAGCCACCCAGAAGGGCAGTTTTCACACATCCTTAGATTTTTTGTTTTGGGTGAACAATAGAAAGTGCTTTGAGATGTTGTGCTCCTTAAGGTTAAATGATAAATAATGACCACTCAGCTATATAAAGTAAGTTTTTTCTTTTCTTTTTATAGGGCAGTAATGTAATTTGACTTTAACAGTGGCAAAACAGCTTTATGTGTGGCAGATGTAGCTAACAAGAGAGCTATTGAGGGAATTTACAAGTGATTCACCACACAGACCAGAGACACTTATTTGCCTAAGCTTGTTGTAAGATCTTTGTCAGGCATCTGCACAGTGTAGATTAGGAGCAACATGCTGTTTTCAGTTAGCTTAATCTCTGTTTTATATGCACAAGTGGCTCTTCTTTGGTTTGAACACTTTATTATAAACAGTGAGCACTGATGGGAAATGTATCTGGCCAATAATCCTTGTACAAACCACCTTGGGTGTACTTTCATCACGAACATTCTCATCATGGCATAGATACCTCCTCACGCTACCAGAATATATTTTTTAACTCCTTAAGGTTAAATGTCAGACTAATAATCTAAGAGGATGACCCTCTTGTCCTGTCCAAAGGAACTTAGACTTATCAAAATTTCCAAGCATCTCACTATCAAGGTGACATGACATATTTTATGAAAAGTCACATTGGAACTGTACCAAAATGATCAATGCCATAGGCTAATGTCTTGCTCAGGACAAATAATGCAAATTAGCTGCTCTGTGTTACAATTTAGCAATAAAAAACCAGAGCAAAACCAAACCAAACCTGTAGTCCCCTACAGCCACTGTTCATTATTTTGATAGGATGGTTGTACAACATCAATCTTGTAGACTTTGTTTTAGTTATTAAACAAAAAATGTGCATATGTGGGGACCATGTTTTTATGTCCAGTGAGGTAGCAGTCACATACCAAAGAATATCTCAGTGAAAAGCACTGCTGTTTTTAAAGCTTTCATTCACTCTCTAATCCAAATGAGAATCAACCCATTGAGTCAATGGGGTTTGGTAAGTCAGTTCCATTGATGCAATGGGCTTACTCCAGTTGGGACAGTCAGCTTTAGTGCAAAATGTTTTGTTGCACTACATTGATTGATTGATTGATTGATTGATTGATTGATTGATTGATTGATTGGATTGGATTGGATTGGATTGGATTGGATTGGATTGGATTGGATTGGAATTTTATACCGCCCACCTGGCTCCCAAGGTCACCATGGGCAATTTACAAAAACAGAATAAGACAATAACATAAAAACAAAGATAATCAGCAATGACCAAACAAAATATAAAAGCTACTAAATGAATTACACTAAGAAATCACAAAATGAAAGCATAATAAAGTAAAATGAAAGCATGACGGTGGGTTGAATTTTAGTTATTAAAAGCACTATTGTATCAGGGTGTTTTAAAATCCAGGAAGGCCAGTCTGAATAACCACATTTAATCAATAAAAATAATAAATAATGGCTAATATCCTGTTGGATTTAACATAGTGTAAAGTTATTCCTGCATAAAATCATAAGGGATTACACCCAGGAAATCAATGTGTAAGCTTGCACAATTAATTGTGCAACTGACCACACAACTGACTGCTCAACTGCACCCATTGAACTGCTTCCTAGATAAGACTTCTGCCTTGGTGCAAAATTCACAATCACTTGCACATCTTCAGGTTAAGTGCAATTACACAACGGGATTTTGACCAATAGTCAAAATACATTCTGCTTTCAAGTGACATTCACAAGCTGAAGGACTGAAGAAAGAGACATGGAGTGCTTAATTGTTTTCCTTATAATAGTCCTAGGTTTTGTTATGGATCTCGCAAGATATTTGTAATTCCCCCCTCCCCCATAAGTGGCTTGTATTGCATCCTGCAATGCATCCTGCCTCTGTAAATTTGTCAACAGAGTGACTGGCATCTCTCTCTAATTCCTGAGCTTGCTAAGACCTTATCTCGTATTTCAGTAAGGAATGAACTGAGATCTAATTCCATAAGAGTTCCTGAGCAAAAGGGCAAGTACGTTACTTTGAATTTGCTGGAATGATTGCAATGGTGTTCTCTGCAAAAAAAGAAAGAAAGAAAGAAAGGAAAGGAAAAGGAACGGAAAGGAAAAAAGAAAGAAAAAACCAAAACTGAGCACAGGGAGGTTTTTTTTTAATGACAAAAAAGAATTTGAAATTAAGTCATTAGGCAACTGACAATATTTTTTACCAGAATTCCTCTTGAATAGGAACTTAGTTTGCTAAATTGACACTATTGTTACATTAAACTTCTGGAATCTATTAAAATGCTCTCCAAAAGTATTTCAAACTTAGCTCAAAGCCTGACCTGTAAACTTTACAGCCTTAATAACCTAAACTTAATTCCTTTTCTTCTTTGTGGCTTATCCTCCTTATCCTTAGGATAATTTTTAGTCCATGTGTGGTACAATAACAATATTATAGCTGAAACTGTTGTATGCTTCCCATGAGCAAAAGATTGATCAAACTGTGCTTTTGAGGCTACAGTTCTCCTAAGTACTGTAATAAATTTGAGTAGACATAGTTATATTTGGATTGTGAGCTTTCATTTGGACCAAAAATGTACCTTAGTATTTGGTGATTAGACCCAGACCACAACTTAAAATAATTACCAATTCAGCCACTAGTCATGCTGAGGTTTGATAGGAGTTATGTTCTAAAACGTAACTTCTTCTATATAGACTGCATCCATTTACCCCTTGTCTTTAGTGTTGTTCATGGATGTTGAGTGCATGTTTAAAGAACCCTATGAAGGGAGCAGATGCTCAGGACAACATGGGGAGAACTTGGCTAACCCAGTCTCAAAGACCTGAGGACCACAATACTCAAGATATGGATCAGTGAAATGTTGGTTGGGAAGTTTATTTCATCATAATCATTTATGCCTATGAAAAGCATGTGAATCAGGTGTATCCATCTTGTTGTGTCTTCAGTTCAATATCATTAACTTCATTGCTTGGAATGATATGGTCTTGGAAAAGTATGGTTTTAGGGACTACAAATTTACAGACACCATGGCCAGTGAGCATGCTGGCTGAGGGGAAATTCATGGAGTTCTAGATTCTACATGGTCATCAGCTCTTAATTTCTTTTTAAAGCTTTGAAATACTAGGCACACATACAATCATCCTTGCGCCCAATATACCTGTCCACCCTTGTGAGGTTTGAAGGTAGGCCAATATCCTCTTAACAAGATCACCGGGGGGGGGGGAGGAGGACCTGGAGGAAAGTGGCTAAAGGAACAGAGACTGAGAAGAATAACCACTACCTTCACCTTTGGTATCCTGGAACTCTTAAACTAGGAATATGGAACTTGCAGCTTTTCATGAATAGCTGCAGGCCAATGAATAGCTGCATCCCATGATGCCCTGCCATGAGGCAGGTAGTTATAACTGATGGAAATTGGGAATCCCTCAACATTTAGCAGGCCCCAAGTTTCCCAGGCCTGCTTTAAAGGCCTGGGAATTGTCTGCTGTGAAGTCACAACTGGGCTTTAGGATTCGAGGTGCAGCATTTTTCTCTCACTGTCTCTATAAAATGTTTCTGCCGCTGCATTTCACCTGTACTTTCAGCCACTTAAATACCTAAATGATTCACTGAGATTTGCCATTTCACCTAATGCAAATGATACAGTCCTAAACCTTTCATATATTGTATGTAAATCTTTTTCTGGAAATGAGGCTTCTGTTTATATATTGATATCTGAAATATGGTCTAGAAGAGCAAAATTCCCCAACTTTCTTAGCAAGAACAGCACACACTTTATACCACCTGCTCTCTCGCCTCCTATGGCACAGATCACCTGCCCTATCTTTTTAAAACTGTGATTTCTTTTTTAAAAGACAAACCTGCCATTTTAAATGGCAAACCTATTTAAACAGTCCAATCTCAGATATGTCAACAGTACCTTCATCTTTCTTACCATAAATGACAAGATTTCAGCTGCTTCTCTTTTCAGCCAGGCTGTCACTTTCTTCTGTTGACATAAGTAGGTGTCAGGACGGAATACTGTATGGTCAAAGTTTCCAAACTTTTCACCTAGCTACCGCCAGAATAACACAGATAAGAAAGAAATTGGGATGGTGGGAGCCAACTCTATATTATCTATTCAGAAGCTGTTTGGAATAGAATAGGGCCAAGCAAGAAAATATGGTGAATGTCATAGATAGACTTCAACAATTCTTTGAACCAAACACAAGGAACAAAAAGAGAGAGTCCCTATGGGCCAGTAGAGAGGCAAAGGTAATAGCTTTAGGAAATATTTGCAAGCTACCTATGATAAAAACTGAAACCACAGAGGCAACAATCTCTAAGAATCCATGCTTGGGCCTGTGAACTCATTGGAGGGCGGGGGTGACAAAGGTAAAACCAGTCCTTCAATATCTCACATCCCTTGAAAATCCTATTAGGGTCAGATGTGACTCGACAGCTTAAAACAACAGCAGCAGGACTGGAAAAAATAATCATGGGGGTGGGGTGTCTGCCAGAGACATCGCAATAAAGGCTTAGGGAAGTTCCCATAAAATATATATACAGTATACATTGCATTCATATATTTTCTCCTGAGAGCTCAAAACAGTTTAACTGTTTCCCTTCCTTTCCACTTTATCCTAATAACAAAGACAACAATAAATAAACAAACAAACAAACAAACAAACAAACAATGATGATACTTTGAGGTAGATTAGGCTAAGACAAAGTGACTGACCCAAGTTCATGGCCCAGCAGAGATGCAAACCTGGACCTTTGAAGGACCAGTCTAACACTCTACCCCACACCCACTCTTACACAAAAAGTGAGCCTATCTTCAAGTTGTCATTTGGAGATATGAATAGGACAACTTTAGTCCACCTGCACAATTTAATAATGTTGCTGGAGTATATACGTAACATATCTCAAGATAGGGTGGTGAAGAACCCTGGGAGGTTGTGGTGTAGATCTAAAAGACTGTGCTGCACCATGTATTTTGCCACCGTTGCTTCCCATTTCCACGCCCTGTGTCATCTACTGATGCCTTTGCTGTGCTCAAACTCTGACCCACTTAGCTTCCTTTTTAAAAAAAGAAAAGAACAGTTCTGGTGGGATATAGTTTGGTGAAATCTGAAGGATGTCTTAAGTTGCAGCTTTTATAGCATTCTATCTTTCCTAGGGACGTGGTGGCGCTGCAGGCTAAGCCGCATAAGCCTTTGTGTGCTGCAGGGTCAGAAGACCAGCAGTTGTAAGATCGAATCCATGCAACGGAGTGAACTCCTGTTGCTTTGTCTCAGCTCCTCACCAGCCTAGCAGTTCGAAAGCATGCAAATGCAAGTAGATAAATAGGTACCATCTCGGTGGGAAGGTAAACAGCGTTCCGAATCTAAGTCGCACTGGCCACGTGACAACGGAAACTGTCTTCGGGCAAAGGCTTTCTCTATGGCTTGGAAATGGGGATGGGCACTGCCCCCTAGAGTCAAACACGACTGACTAAAATGTCAAGGGGAACCTTTACCTTTACCTATCTGTGACAAGGTTCATCTTTTGCCGGGGGGGGTTGCGTTGTAAAGGCGGGAAAGAGACGCGGAGGTGAATCCGATTCTTGAGAAACAACAACTTTATTCGCATGCACACTCAACTCCACCGGATCAAACGGATCCTTCAACATTTCGTCAGTTAACAAGGTGTATCTTTTTGGTCTAACCACCGGCGCGTTTGTCTCTTCCCCTACCAAGGGGCCGGGCCGAAACGTTCGCGGTCCGTCAATGGTCTTAGGGGGGCACTCCGCACGGCACATATGGTCCCACAACAGGGATGACGGGCCCAATCCCCCTCTGGAGGCTTCTGTTGGAATTCTGGGCCCGGACGGATAACTCTCCGGCCCCTACCATGGTAGCCCACCGGGAAAACTGAGACCCTCCATTCTAAGGGCTCATAAGCCCTACCGCGTCCGCTGGCAAGGGTAGGCTCGGGCAGCAGTCCTCCTTCCTTCTTTAGGCTTGGAAAGCCTTGAGCCAGGTCTGCCTGGCTTCTCGCGTCTATCAGCCAGTCCGTCAGCACCCCTCTATTAGTACATCTGCCCAACTCGCCTTCTCCCAGCCAACTGAACTCCCGCGCATTTGATCCTTCCCCTTTCACCTCCTCCCACATGATCAAGTCCATTTCGGCTCCTCCCTCATCAACAAGGCACACTTCAGTTGGTCTCCTGGGTGACTCTTCCTCACACTCTATTTCTACCAAAATCCCCTCTGTACAGACACTCTCTTCTTTCGGGCTCTCTTCTTCTGAGGACGGCACACTTGGTCCTACTCCTTCACACTATCTTTCCTCCCATCACAATTCAAAGTGCTGGTTTTAACTTAAAAAGCCCTAAACAGCTTGGGGCCAAGCTATCTAAAAGACAGCTTGCCTGCCCGGGCATTAAGATAATTAGGGGACATCTTTCTCTTGGCCCCACCACCCTCACAGGTGTAAGTGGGGGGGCATGGGAGAGGGCCTTTTCTATTGCCACTCCCAGACTCTGGAATTCCCTCCCATGGGAAGCCAGCTTGGCCCAATCTTTGCTTTCATTCTGCAAGCAAGGGAAGACCTTTCCTTCCAGGTAGTCTTTTCCTTAGTGACTGGCTGTCTGAGAGGGTTTTTTAAAGGGACTGTTGTACTCTGTTACTTTTAAATATGCTTTTAGTATAGATTTTATTCACCATTTTTAATATAGTACTAGGTTAATTCTTTTTAAATATTTGAATACTGTTTAGCTTCTAAATATTGTCTTTTCAATTATGTAAGCTGCATTGGAGAAAGGTGGGGTGAAAAAATGTAAAAAAATAATATGAAATCATTACGGTCCTATTGGCATCTTCACGTGGTAAGTGGCTGATAGCCTTTCAATTGTGTCATCATGCTGGGCCTCAAGGGAAGAAGTCTCAATAAGGTGTGGGGGATGTTTCCCCCCTCCTTTGGGAATCACCCTGCAAAAGAGTAATAGCTGAAGTGATATCCTCAGAAGCAAAGGCCCCAGATCAACACCCTTCACTCAAAAACTAGTCATGCTGATGTATTTGTTTCCATCCCAACAAAGCACTACAGATTAATCCCTCTTGCTGCATGTCTCTTCTGTAGCACATCTCTAGTGGTGTGGAAGAGCTGAAATGGAATACAGGCTTTGATAATGCTGGCATCTACAAACAATAGATTTGCAGCACAGTCTCATGCACAGTGGCATAATCTATATACTAGTCCGGTCATTCTGTATATTTGGAAAAAAGCAATCTCATTCTCTCTAATGGGCTAAATCCAAGGTAAGCAGAGCTTTCTTCTCTTTGGAAAATCAAAGAGCAATGCTCCCCAAGTAAACACTCACTTTTTAAAAAAAATATATTGATTGATTGATTGATTGATTGATTGATTGATTGATTGATTGAATGAATGAATGAATGAATGAATGAATGAATGAATGAATGGTTGCTTGAGATATATAACCCCAATTAAAAACTGAAAGTTTTCTTTTCCTTCAGGAATTACTGTATCCTGCTTTCTGAAATTTAGAAATGTAGAGACATCAGTACTGGAAAAAGAAAGTCTGTCTTTATTGAAAAAATAAAATAGTTTTTTTAAAAAAAACTCTCTATAAATAATAAACCAACCAGTCACAAGCAACATCTAACCTCAGAGTCAGGGTGGAAAGCAGACCAGTTTCTCCAAGTCAGTTCTGTCCAGATCTGTAAGGAAACCACACCAAGTCAGAAAGGAGAGGGATCTGGCATTTTGGTTTTTCTCTTACAGAGACAGATTCATAGGCATCCTTCAGTCTCGAAGGACTATGATTATGTATACTAATATTGGTGTGGGGCTCAACGTTTTCTCCGATGAAACACATTCCAGTATCAGAGGTGATTGACCCAAAGCTAGCCCTACATTTGGAGCAAAGGGGAATATAAAACTACAATTTCAACCCTCTAATTTCCCTGTACATTGCCTATTTGGATAAAAGGCACAAGTAGAGACCTCAAGCTTTCAAAAAGGGGAAAGACACTACAGTCTCCCATCATTTGTTTATCTTGGGGAGATGATCAATCAGAACTGCAAAGTGGCAACAGCCAGCACAGAATAATGTCATTTGCTTAATACTTGAATTGCAAAGGGGAGTGTGATACTAATTTTTATCTGTGTATAAAAAAACAGCTTCTAAAATTCAGCACACACTCCACAAAGAAGGAATGGATCCCTCAAAAGCGCCTAGGAGGAAAAAATAGCAGGGCTTTGAGAACTCAAATTTCACTTTAGAAATTAGACTTATTTTTCTAACTATTACAAAAATATCAATTCCAAATCAAAACACTCTTTGAAAACTTAGGAATACCTAAATCCTGAACCATCACATGTAATTAGAGAAAACCTGGGTGGTGGAGTAGGAGTGTACTTCCTATTGTGGTTTCTCCTGTGGCGTGTTACGCAACAGCTGTGTTAGGAAACAGATATAATCTTCTCTAATGGGGGCATCTGGCCATCCAGCTGTCTCCGCTGAACAATGTTATATCACCGTGGAAGTTTGTCAAGTCCTTGTGTGTCTTGGAAGACAAAGTCTTAGGTTTTTGGCATATCTCTGTGGGTGGAGTAGGCCGTCTGCTCCAAGACTGTTATTTTTTGGTCTTGCTGGAACAAAGTCATAGAGTCACCAAAATCCCTCTTATTTATTTATATGGGCCTATTGCCCGGCCCATCTACAGTTCAATAAGCTGATTATATACAGTATTCTTATAAACTCACATTTGCAGAATAGCAGTCAAATCATTGCTACAGGTCAGACTTTTTTTTATTCATTCTTTGAGAAAGTGAAGGGGGAAAAAATCTCTGCTTATTCCCATTCATATGACTGGGAATTTCCCAAATGCTAATATTTTCCAGGCTCATAGTGTGCTTGTCCTCACACACATTACCAGTTAATCCCTTCTCCCTACCCACAACCTACTTTCCTCTAAAGATTCCGCTGCTCCCACCATCCTCACAAAGGAGACCCAGATCACAAATACTATTTTGATATTACTAGTGGATAATTTCATGGGCTGTTTATTACCTTGGAAATAAGTTACTTGAAGGACTTTAGTTCCTGCATAATCCTGCTCCTCCAGTCATGGGCAAGGTTTTGCTCTCGTTACAGCTTCAGCTGCTATCAGAGATACAGGTGGTGGGATGCTTCATAGAACCTTCTCCCTCATGAAGTACAAGGTATGCTACTCCTTGACTCTGGGAGAATGAAATCAACACCCTTTGTCATGGAACTTAGACCCAAAGCAGTTTTCATACCACAGTATTAACAGCATGTCTGATTTCTAAATCTTATGGGTGAACAATATGATGCAATCTTACGGATGAACAATATGATATGATATGAACGATATGATGATTAGTTTTGTAATATTCTGCTTAATGTTAGTTTCAAAACTAAAGGACAAGAAAACCTGGTCATTTGTAGACAAGGAGATGGTTAATAATTCCTGACCAAATTCAGTTTCCCCAATAAAGCTAAGGGTTGCCTGCCTCTGTAGCTGCACCAATTGGTTGGGTGTATGATCAGCTGATGAGACTTGTTTTCATACTTTATTCAGTGTTGGAATCCTTTGGTACCTGTGATGGCCTCCCAGGGGCCACAGATAGGATTGTTCTGTCTTAGAGTGCTGAAGACTTAAGAAATTCATTAGGTCTAGGGAGGAAGAAATCTCAGGACAGATGTTGGAGGAGGTTTGATGTTTGTGTGTGCATGAGGTGCCTTTGGACACAAAATCTAGATAGGTATTGTGCCCACTGCTGCAAGTGTTGAATCCATATTGCTGACTTACCCAAAGCAGGGGTTCCTCCTTGACTCTACATTGCATATCCCTCTATGAGCCTGCCTGGGCTTTATCATCAGGGGAGACTTTTCTGTCAGTCCCACCATGCTCACAAGGGCACTTGGTGGGGATACGGGAGAGGGCCTTCTCTGCTGCTGCTCCCAGACTCTGGAACACCTCCCATGGGAAGCTGGGCTGACACCATCATTGCTGTCCTTCTGTAAGCAGGAGAAGACCTTTCCTTTCAGGCAGGCTTTCCCTTAATAATACTGGTGGTATGAGAGGGTTTTTTTAAATAAACGGTTGTGCTCTGTTGTTTTAAATGTGTTTTAGTATTGATTTTATTACTGTTTTTAACATAATACTTGTTTAATTATTATTTTTTATTTATTTGTATACCTACTGTTTTTAGCTTCTATATATTGTCTGTTTAATGATGTAAGATGTCTGAGGTTTTTTTTAAGGAGAAATGTGGGATAAAAATATTTTAAATAAATAAATAAATGACCATATTACTTGGTTAACCGCTATTGACTTAGATTTGGGGCCCATTTCCATAATCAGCTGTCACAGAAGCAGTTCTAGCTCCACCAACTCCTGCCTGCCCCACCTCCGTGACAGCACAAGACTCACTCCTTTGACATTCATATTAGACCAGCCCTGGCAGGAGTCTAAGGGAATTCCCTCCAATCATGAAAGCAACAAAGAAGAAGAAAGAAAGAAAGAAAGAAAGAAAGAAAGAAAGAAAGAAAGAAAGAAAGAAAGAAAGAAAGAAAGAAAGAAAGAAAGAAAGAAAGAAAGAAAGAAAGAAAGAAAGAAAGAAAGGGAAAAGCCAGAAGAAGAATAGCAGGATATGGGAAATCTCAGGGATCTTACTGAACTCTGGCATTGGCTAACTAGGGACACCAGTGAATATTATCATCCGGAAAAGACCACAGTTACTGCCACAGTTCTGTGTACAGTGGACCCTTGACTTACAGACGGCTCGACTTACAGACTTTTCGAGTTACAGACTTCTCTGGCTGCAAAATTTAGATTCGACTTGCAGCCAGAGAATCGACTTACAGACCAGAAAAAAACCAAAATGGAATAAAAATAGAATAAAAACCACTGGTTATGGGATTAATCGGTTTTCAGTGCATTGTAGGTCAATGGAGATTCGACTTACAGACTTTTCGACTTGCAGCCACCATTCCAATACGGATTAATTCCTTAAGTAGAGGGTGCACTGTACTTTTTCAAAACATAATAAATAAATATATAATGGAATACATACTGAACTGGAACTTATGTCATGTAACACTGCCGGGAGAAGCTTTAAAATACCTTCCTGGAATTCATAACATACACCCAGAAAACAGTGAGAGTGAGAGAAAGAAGCTGCCAAAAGAAATTTATCTTAAATTTCAGTGTCGACTACTGGGTTCCTTGGGGTTTCTATGACTATCTTAATGAACTGACAGAAAGCTTCCTTTTCTCTTCTTTCTTTACCAGCCATGGCCTATTTTTTTGTGACTGTTCTTGCCAAAAGCTTGTAAAATGTGTTGTCCTGAAAGAAAGAAAAAACATGAGCAAAACATGTGCTATTTATAGTTTTCATTCCTTAAGCTTTTTGCAATATGTTTCCTGTTCAGACAGACGGCGAGTCATCAGAACAGTGTCTCAAGTTGTATATCCGGTCCCTTCCCGGTTTCTGTGACAAGAAAGAGGATTCCCAAGGATCCTTTGTAATCATAAAAAGATGGTTGCATCCAGAGGTTTGCCTGCAGGAACTTTTTTCTCCTTTAGGCACCCACTGGCACAGACCCTCCAGCTCCAGGAGACAATCTGGGCAGTTTTGTCGTAAACTGATAATGCTGGTTCTTTGGCTGAACTAGAAAAGCACGTTTCCCTCTGCGCAGATCTGGGAACCAGTTTAAAAGACTGTACTGTCCTTTCCTGCTTGGGGTCACCTCATGCATCTTCCAAGAATGTACTTCGACACTATGGAATAATAACTCATCTGGCATATGAATATAATGTTTTTCCTACTAAACCAATTCAAAGCAAAATGAGACATATAATGGTTATGAATCATGGGAATTCACACAGCACTGAACATGTGACTGTGTGCTGTTTTGATTGCCCTTCCCTGTACTGCACTTTATTCACAGCAGATGGGTGGTGTAAGGATGTTACCATAGGTCCAGAGCTTCTGGCGTGGATGTACAAACCTTCAAAAAACAACAACTTCTATTGTCTTGATTTGTGGTGCAGCTTCCACGAAACAGCATAACTAGATGTTTGGGGGGAATAGGGTTAATTAACAATGCCATCAGTAGCTATAGACTTACAATATTAATGGAAGAAATAGTTATAACATTCCTTTTTAGGTGTAACAAGCACTGTTTTATAATTGCTTTACAAAGTTACATTTTAATGCTATTTAGAGGCATTTTAATAAAATTCTTTCAGGTTTTCTGATATCCTATCACTTCCCCATGGCAGGGAAGTGTTCTCTCTTTTTTCTTTTGCTATTTGAAAGATGCAGTATCAGAACTGACCCCTTGAGGGAACCAGAGAGCATGACCTGCATTTTGCTGAGTTGCTGGGAGACAGTGTAATGTGCTGATAGGGAACAACACATTAAATCATTTACACAATGGGAACAACAACAATTTTTAAGGGAAACCTGGGTTCCAAGAAGTAAGAGAAGATCCAGCTTCTGTGATCTATCCAGACAAACAGTGTATGAATATTTAATGAGAGGCTGTGGAAATTGGCTCACCATGATTTATACATAAACATTTGAAAGGAGAGACAACCTAAGTAGCTGCTTCTAGGACTGTGCAATGAATTCTCAGTTCTGCGGTGCATGAGTTCCAATGCAGTTCAAGACCATCTTTGATAACAATACAGTGGGGTCTTGACTTGAGAACTTAATCCGTATTGGAAGGCGGTTCTCAAGTCAAAAAGTTCTCAGGTCAAATCTGCATTTCCCATAGGAATGCATTGAAAACCATTTGATCCGTATCTGCTCTTTTCCGACCATAGAAACTAATGGGAAGCTGCTATTCTGCCTTCGACCACTAGAGGGGGATATTTCATTTCTTTTTTTCTTAGGTCAAGAAAGGTTCAGGGAAGGCAGGAAAAATACAGTCCAGGCAAGTCCAGTACCAGGCAGTCCGAAGACTGTCTCCCAATCCACTCTCTAAACGCTGGGAGGAGTGAGGAAGCAGACAGGCACCCTTTTCACTGGCCAACAGTTAACTGAAAGTTCAAATTTTGCACTTTCCCTGCCTCCCACGTGGTTTTTTTTCAGTTCTTAACTCTAATATGTAAGTCAAGTCAATATTTTCCTATGAGAGTGGTTCTTAAGTCAAAATGTTCTTAACTCAAGCCGTTCTTAAGTCAAGACCCCACTGTAACAGCAAGCATTTGGAGGGCTGAGGGTTAAAAAAAAAGATATGCTGAGAAGCAGGGAAAGGGAAACGCAAAATTAGACCGCCATATAAGGCAGACACAGAAGTATTATGAGATGATGAAATCGGGAAGGAGTTGTGCTTCACTCATGGACAGATTTCTGTGTGTACAATTCCTAAGACAAGGAATTCTCCTGCTCTTTCCGGTTGCTAAGAGTGTGGGTGAAGTCCCTGAAACATCTCCTTTGGGCTTGCTTGGTGCATTTCCACAGTTTGCCTAAGTGCCAACTATGTTTAGACAAATGCTACATCCACTTATTTAGTTTCACTTTGACTTCGGATTGAAAGCATATGTGACTTTTCTGGTGTTTGTCTGGGCTTTAATCGATTAGGTTTCAGTTAATTTTACCACAGTTGGATCCATTTTTCTTCTTTCCCTTCTTTTTTTCTTTATAGGTTTTGAGAGTCCTTCTTTCATTGGGTTGGAGTCTCTGCCTAGTGTTATCCAAAGCAACTATGCTGTTGCTGCTGCTGCTGGATGAACAGAGCCCACCTCCACCCCTGACTTGACAATCTGTACAAAGAACACTCATCTATGAACTGGCAGGACTAAACAGTCAACAGCAGCAACTTAAGGAAAGAAGGCAAGAGAAGACAGAGAGAGTCAATAAGGAAACCATGGTGAAACGGAAAGTAGGCCATCCCCTAGTCACATGACTGTTCTCCAGCCCCACCGTCACCACCATGTTTTGCAAAAGTCCTGAAGCAAGGGACCTGCACTACCAGAGCTTGGGAAAGTTACCTTTTCAATCTATAGTTCCCAGGAAACAAATATCTTGGTGTTATGGCATTCTGAGAGTTGTAATCCAAAAAAACAACTTTTCCAAACTTTGTCTTCTTCTCAGCCAGTTTAGAACCTTATGCATCCTGGATTATAAATCACATAAGGATCTCCCACAAACACAGGAGCCCTGCTGGTTCAGATATTATGCTCAACATGGCAACAGTAATGGAAGAGTAGATGGAATTTTGTGTGGAGCTAAACTACTTGCCATCTGCCAACTCATGTGAGCTCCATGTGATTAGGAAGGAGTTTTGTAGGCATCCTTCAGTCTCGAGAGACTATGGTAACGTGCTCTGAATAGGTGTCTTGGAACAGCATCTAGTGTGGCTGAGAAGGCCAATTCGAGAGTGACAGTCCCTTCCCACACTGGTTTTGCTGGTTTTGGGACTGCCTATTTGTTTGTTTGTTTGTTTGTTTGTTTGTTTGTTTGTTTGTTGGACTTCTACCCCACCCATCTGGACCAAGGTCTACTCTGGGCAGCATTACAAATTTTTAAAAACAGTGAAACCAATAAACGTATACTTTGAATCCAAGATGGCAAAAATATCAAAATTTAAGATACAGCAGGAGGGAAAGCCTGCCCAAATAGCCCAAACTTTACTCCTGAAAACACCCAGAGAGGGAGAAAGGTGGATCTCCATGGACAAGTTGTTCCAGAGGCAATGGGCCACTGCCAAAAAGGCCTGGTTCCTCGTTCTTTCCTTCTGGACCTACCTTGGCATTAGGCCCCTCAGCCGCCCAACCTGGCTAGATTGAGTGACTCTGGCATAACTGGGTGGGAGGCACTGTGCCGGATATTGAAGTCCTAAACCATTTAGGGCCTTATATATCATTGTTAGGACTTTGAATGAGGGATGTGGTGGCACTGCGGGTTAAACCGCAGAAGCCTTTGTGCTGCAAGCTCAGAAGACCAGCAGTCGTAAAATCAAATCCACGTGACGGAGTGAGCTCCCGCCGCTTGTCCTAGCTCCTGCCAACCTAGCAGTTCAAAAGCATGTAAATGCGAGTAGATAAATAGGTACCACCACGGTGGGAAGGTAATGGCATTCCGTATCTAGTCGTGCTGGCCATGTGACCACGGAAACTGTCTATGGACAAACGCTGGCTCTATGGCTTGGAGACAGGGATGAGTATCATGCTCTAGAGTTGGACACGACTGGACTAAACATCAAGAGGAACCTTTTCCTAGAACTTTGAAATCAATGTGGAAATGAATGGTCAGCCAATGCAAGGTGGCCAGAGTGGGGGATATATCCCCATAAAAAGTCTGGCCTCTTTGCCTTGGCCTGCTGAACAAGGGTCTCTTCAAATTGGGAGAGGCCATGATGCCCCACCCGCCTCCAAGCTGAATGCTCAGGTGTCAAGGTTTCCCATCTGTTGAGGTCCATTCCCAAGGCCTTCAGATCCTGCTTGCAGATATCCTTGTATTGCAGCTGTGGTCTCCCTCTGGGGTGATTTCCCTGCACTAATTCTCCATACAGAAGATCTTTTGGAATCCAACCGTCAGCCATTCTCACAACATGCCCAAGCCAATGTAGATGTCGCTGTTTCAGTAACATATACATGCTAAAAATTCCAGCTCATTCTAGGACTACTCTATTTATAACTTTGTTCTGCCAGGTAATACCAAAAATGCATTGGAGACAACACATATGGAATGTGTTCAGCTTCCTCTCCTGCCGTGCACAAAGGGTCCAAGACTCACTGCAGTACCGGACACAGGCTCTATAGACTTGGATCTTGGTATATGCCATCAGCTTCTTATTAAGCCATAGTCTCTTTGTGAGTCTAGAGAACATGGTAGTTGCTTTGCCAGTGAGTTTATCCAGCTCGACATCTAGGGAGAAGGTGTCAAAGATCACTGAGTTAAGGTACTCAAAATCATGAACACCCCCATTTCTTGTGGAGATGGTAATAGAGGGAGGTGAGTCCACACCCTGGGCCACGACTTGTGTTTTCTTCAGGCTGATTGTTAATCCAAAATCTTGGCAGGCTTTATTAAAATGATTCATAAGTTGTTGGAGCTCTTCAGCAGAGTGGGCAACAACAGCTGCATCACTGGTGAAGAGGAAGTCCTGCATGCATTTCAGCTGGACTTTGGTGTTCACTCTCAGTCTAGAGAGATTAAAAAGCTTTCCATCTGCTCTAGTTTGGAGATAGACACCTTCTGTTGCAGTTCCAAAAGCATGCTTCAGCATGACAGCAAAAAGATCCCAAACAGGGTTGGTGTGAGGAGAGAGCCCTGTTTCACTCTGCTTTGGATCTGATGTTGAGCCATCAAAAACTTACAGTGCCCTTCATTTCCTCATGAAAGGACCTGATGAAGTTAAGGCGTCGAGGTGGACATCCAGTCTTGGGAAGTATTTTAAAAAAGCCATCCCTGCTAACCAACTCAAAGGCCTTTGTAAGATCTATGAAGGCCACAAAGAGTGGCTGTTGTTGTTGTTCCCTACATTTCTCCTGCAACTGTTGGAGAGAGAATACCATGTAAGTGGTGGATCTATTAGCTTGGAATCCACACTGTTATTCCGGATAGACTCTGTCTGCAAGCAACTGGAGTCTCTTCAGCACAACACCGGCAAGCAGCTTCCCTACAATGCTGAGAAGAGAGATGCCACGGTATTTATTGCAGTCGCCCCTGTCTCCTTTGTTCTTATACATCTTAGCTATCATCTGCATTAAGCATCCCAACCTTCCTCCACTGCAGAGCAAAGTAAGAGGAAAATGTTTGTCGTTTATAGGCTGCACTCCTATCTCAGGGTTACAATTCTGACTAACCACAAGCACTTTTGTTATGTCTGGCTCTAGTCTTAAGCTTGTCTGCCCACATCTCCTCCCACACGGATCTCAGATTCTCAGAAATTTCACAGCCTTCCTGAACCTGAAAGAGTGGGCAGAAGACCACAGGGCAGTTCAAAGGGTCAGATAACTTACCTGTTAAATGGCATGGGACAGAAGTTGGAATTTTATGGAATATCATAAGCCAGTATACAGCATTTGAAACCTCAATCTATTCATACTCAGCTAGCTTCTAGATCAGTCACACCAAGCATTCCACATTCAAAATTAACTGTTATATTTTAATGTGAAGTTTTCTGTATTTATGTGTCTGAAAAAGTGGGTGTATCCATGAAAGCTCACATTGAAATAGAAGAGTTAGTCTTTAAGTTTCCACTACATTTTTGGTGTGTGTTTTTCCTTTCCCTTTTTATTTTGATTTTCAAAATTTATTGTTATTTGATATATTAATTTATTGAAAGTCCCTGAGGTACAGTCCCACGGACCATCTTCCACAGTAGATTGTTTACTATAGTAGCTGGGCTGTCAGATGAAAACCACATTTCATTGCATCAGATGAAAATCACATTGAAACAAGGCCAAATAATCAGCAACAGAGAGGTGAAAATAGACCACCTAAATACTAAGGAAATGGTTAACCACTTCTGAGTACTGTCTACCTGGAAAACCCTGAGAAAACCCTGTCTCCATAAGACAGAATTGACCTGAAAGCATATGATCATTGCTTTAAAGTGCTCATTCTGGATGAAATGTGAATGTATTTCAATACTGCTTTATATTGTCCTCCAGTGTTGATAGCATTGGATCTCCTCTTTGGAGGAACTTTCTTCATCATCAGATACAAATGATGGAATGAAAGAAAGCATGTGGAATAGTATCAGTCTGCAGAGACAGGGGCTGGGAGTCCAATTCCCCACTGTGCCTTCCGGGAATAGAGCCAGCCTGTGTAGCTTTGGGCAAGCTGTAGAGTCCTACAGCCCCACACCATGAAGAAGGAAATGGGAGACTACTTCTGAGTACTGAAAAAGGGTTGCCATAAGTCAGAATTGACATAACTAAGCAAAATTAATTTCTAAGATGTTATATTTAAAGCCCACTTCAGACTTCTTGCTTTCTTTGTGGGCATTACAGTTTCCTATCTCTATGGGGGGGGGGGGGGGGAGGGTTAAGCCATTAATCCTATAATTATTTACAGTTTGCAGAGTAGGAGCCTCCTCGGCAGAAGGTATGTGACTGATTCATCATTTAGATCACCTTCCATCTATTTATATTTCCAGTCATATTTACTTCTAGAATATGCATTCTGTATATAATGATCAAGCTCTACCAATAATAGAATAGTCTACTCTGAGTATTCAGGGGGGGAAAAAGCACTTGACAAGCCGGTGAGCTGCTGCTTCAACTCAAATTACATAATACAAATGGAACATTCATGAAAGCTGGATGTTCATTTATATGACATTTTAATGGACTGATCTGGCAGCCTATTCCAGATATCAGGTGTCGCAAGTCAGCAGTTAAGTTATCGCAGGGTGGCTGTTTGCTGAAGTATAACCCCACAAACATTATCTAGGTTTCTGGATCATGGCCCGATATATTGTCCAAACCTTAATAATGTTTAATAAATATCAATCTCCCTGGCCCTAAACACTTTAACTAAAAATAAATTATTTTGAAACAAATCTGAATAACTTGCAATAAATGAATTTAGCACTAAAATGTTACAACTTTTTCTCTTATTTGTTTTTCTGATTTCTGCCACACCTTCAGAGTAGGAAAAGTAGATATTCTCGAACTGCAGCTCCCAACAGCTCCAGCCTGAATAGCCAGTGGTGGGGGATCATGGGAGTTGCAGTCCAACACTATCTAGTACATCTTCCCAAAGTGCATCAGCCAAAAAAGGGTACAGACAGAGTTACATAAATGTATATGTATAGATGCAAAATTAGAAGCACTTACCGTAACTGGAAAAAAAAAATACAAGGCATTTCACCCTACTGGGAGAGGCTGTGATCAGTCAGCCCACCCTCCAGTTATTAAACACTGAGGAACCATTTTGGAACTTGAATATCTCTTTTTGAGATTCTTTACCTTTGTATGGGACTTGGACTGGATTGGTCTTCGTGCAAGGGATATACTGTCATACAAAAGAAATGCTTCATTCACGTGTGCCCCAATCATGTATAGTTTTTACAACAAATATGAATTGTCAGTTTTCTGCCTTGCCTCACTGTGAACACTACTATTCTCCGTGGACTCCCTTCCAATATCAGAGATTGCCTGGGAGAGAAGCGATTCAGATGACAATGTGAGGAAAGATAACATGGAGGAGATGATAAGGTTTGCCTACTCTTCCTACCCAAAGAGCAGCTTTTGCTTGGTCAAGTGGGGCCTGTACCCCAACTGACATGTTAAGAGGCTAGAAATATGACGAAAAATGTGGTTACTACTGCCATTAGGCTGCTGAGGATCACAATCCAATTCTTTAATCCTCCAAGGGTTTGATAAAACAAAAGGACCAGGTTCTTCCTGAGGGCAGTTATCACAGAGTAATCCTCTTGACATCAGAATGTGCTCAGTAGCAGTGAGTGACTTCCAGACTGCAGCCTGGACTGGTAAATATTCACCTTGGGGCATTACTGGACTGACCTTTTATCCATAACAGGCACTCTCAATGGTTCCTCAAAGCCTACCTTTTAAAGTTTGTCTTTGCCTCCTTAATCCCTTTGCTCCTCACAGAAACCAAAGCTTTAAAGTATGTACACATATACCCATGTTGTTTTTCTCTCCCTTTCCTGGTATCCCCATTGTCTGTTTTAGGGCAGTGCAGTGAATGTTCAGTCAATTTAAATTGGGCTCAGTGGCAATAAAAATACCCTTTTCTCCTCTTTGTCCCAGTTCAGGCTCTTTAAACGTCAAGCTATATGTTAAAGAGATTGCACATTTTCTCCAATCCATCTTCCCTCCCACAATGGAATTTTCTCAGAGAGATGTGCCACAGCAATCAGACTATCAAACTGGATTTGTGTTTACTTCCCAAAGACCAGTCACAAAACATAGCGCAGTAAATGCAAGATACGTAAGTGAGTAAATGTACATTCTATGAGAAAATGGACATCCTCCACGACTTGAAGGAGCACCATTTCTAAATATGGGCTAAACATATGGTCCAATTTTTCTCTCAGAGCAGCCTGAAGTTGTTTAATTTTCCAGGAAGCAGGCTATTATTAATTTAGGAGAAAAATGAGGAAAGCAACTGACAGTCTCTCTCGGCAGTTTCATGTACATAGGTGTTAAATAACATTGACTTTCTTGCCTTGAGTGAGGGGATGTGTAAGGGAGTGTCTACCTGGGCTTAACAAGTAAAGCAGAGTCATCAGTTACATGAAGAACTGTAGCTAGATGCAAGCAAAGACAAGAAGACACTCACATCCGACCATTTCTCCCTCTACATAGGGAGGTTGGTTGGCATCGGACTGAAAGCAAATGGGGATACTAAGGATAGATCCTGCAGGTACAGCTGTGTACGCTCTCCACTTCTAGCCCTTATGTAAGCAGGCAAAATGTCCTCATAGGGCCAGGGTGTAATTAACTTCTGGGACTTCCTATACAAGATGTAGTACTGACCTCTAGACTAGATGGCATTAAAAGAAAATAGTAGAGAAAGGGGAAGATATAAAAGATACCAGTTCATGGAGAATAGTTGCCTAGAGTGGTCATAAATAAAATAAATAAAATAAAATAAGGTCACAGTGGCTTTTAATTTGTGATTATATGTTAACAGCCATAATCAAAATAATTATCCTTCTAAATATTAGATCCTGAAAAACAAAATTGGGACCGGCTCCTGCACTCGTGTCCTGCCTCTGCACTTATCTCAAACATCCAATTGACTCTTGTGATGAAGAGGATGCCAGGCTACATTGTATGTTTATGTTGAAATAAGGAATGTGGAAATTTTGCTAGATTGCCACTCTCACAAATCCTCTATGTTGAAGAGTAGGGTTCCTGGGATTTCCAGGAGGGTCCCTTGTCCCCTGTCCCCACAACATTGTGAAGCAATGTTTAGTTTGGGCTGGACAACATGGGGCACTCCAAATGTTGTTCAGTTAACATTTCTGCCATCCTTTTAAGGCACAGAGAATGATGAGGTATCACAGGTCCGGCTGTTAGCAATAGCTGGAGAGGAGGCTTGTTTTCCACCCGTAGTTTCATTGCCTCGGGACAGGACAATGAGGTGTTTTCAGGCTCAGTAATGCCATTCTTTCAATCCCCAGAATTATTAATTAAATAATCTATCTTCTGAATATTTCCAGAAAGTACCTCAGGATTATAGAACTGTTATCTAATTTGCACCAATAACTACTGTCAACAACTTGCCTCCAGTACAGAAGAACCTTTCAAAGCTACATATTGGTGACTAGCACCATTGTATGCTGACTGAATAGGTCAGTGGTTTAGGTATCTGGCAGGAGAGCCAGAGGTTGGGAGTCCGATGCCCCACTGTGCATCCTAGAAGAGCCAGTCTATGTGGCCTTAGGCAAACCGCACAGTCCTAGGATCCTGCCCAAAAGGTAAGGTAAAGGTAAAGGTTCCCCTTGACAATTTTTGTCCAGTCGTGTTCGACTCTAGGGGGCGGTGCTCATCCCCGTTTCCAAGCCGTAGAGCCAGCGTTTGTCCAAAAACAATCTCCCATGGTCACATGGCGAGTGCGACTTAGATTCGGAACGTCGTTTTACCTTCCCACCGAGGTGGTACCTATTTATCTACTCGCATTTGCATGCTTTCAAACTGCTAGGTTGGCGGGAGCTGGGACAAAGCGACGGGAGCTCACTCTGTCATGTGGATTCAATCTTACGACTGCTGGTCTTCTGACCCTGCAGCACACAAAGGCTTCTGCAGTTTAGCCCACAGCGCCACCATGTCCCACCCTGCCCAAAAAGAGAATGGCAAATCACTTCCATGTATTCTCTACCTGAAAGACCCTGGGAAGGGTCTCCATAAATCAGAATTGATTTGACAGCACATAATTATTATCATTTTATATGGAACATTTCTAGCAAATGGTCACAACATTCAATTTGAGTTCCACAGTCTGGCTTCTGCATCAGCTGTGGAAAAAGATGAGGTAATAACTTCAGGGAAAAGCACAAGCAGACTTCATGTTTCACAGTGCCTTGTTCTGACCGCTGAGTAACCACAAGCAGTTCCCACACGTTGGGTGCAAAGGGAAGGAATGTCCAGGTCAGGGAAGAAATGACTCCAGAAGAGAGAGAGAGATCTCATTTTTAAAATTAAGCACTGATGACTGTTTCTCACAGCTTGCCGGCTCCTGTCTGACTCAAGAAAAGATCACACTTGTTGCTGCTTTCAGAGGAGGATATTAAGGAGGAAGGATTCCCACACAGGTGCTGCAATAAGCCTTTCTCTTCCTCTTTTCTTCAATACCTCCCATGTAGCTAACATGACTTTCTGCTTCATTAATGCTTTTTAAAATTGTACTGATTGCTGTGCAATAAAAAAAAGCTGACCAACCATGATGTGTGCATGCCTTGTAAACCATAACTGTAAATTGTTTATAGGGCAAGCACAAACCACAGTTTGCTAATTCAGGTGCCATGGTGAAATAGAGTTTGAGATAAACTAGCAAGTGACTAATTACAAGGAGACTGTTGGTTCACTGTCAAAGTGCCACAAAGGAGCTTAGTATTACCTGTGATGCACAGATTTCAAATGAATGGGCAACTGTAGCCTTCCAGGTCTTATGAGATTGCAATGTCCATTAGTCTATTTACCAGAACCAATGGTGAGGGATGCTGGGAGTTGAACAGCTGGAATGGTAAGCTTTTGGCTCTCCAGATGTTGGGTCTGCAACTCCCAGAAGCCTCAGCTAGGATGGTTGGTTATGGGACCGGTAGTTCAGCAGCATTGGTGGGCTAAGAATTCTTGCTCCTGGGTTTACAGGGCCTGGATAAACAAAGCTGCTGGAATAGATTAGATTGTTCATAAGAATAAATAGTAGAGAAAGGGGAAGATATAAAAGATACCCTTCCACTTTGGATTCTCTTGCAAAAAAATATCCTGTAATTCAAACGTCTCCAACCAGCTGTGATCCAGATGCTTTTGACTATAGTTCCCATCACGCCATCCAGCAGGCTCACTGGGAACAATGGGTTTGTACATCTGGAACATCTGGAGGTTGCCAGTCTAAGAAGGCTAGTGTAAGTGTTCCAGAGTGAGTCTTCATTGAAAACAAAAGTGTTTTGAAAACATTCAGATACCATTACCTTATTGATACTGGACAAACAGTTGCTAGAGCCCAATGGCTCAAGATATTTCTACTTAAAACATTCTTTTATATTAGGTTTGGAAAAAAGCCAACCTATAAATGCATCACTTCTTGCTTCAGAAACAAAAAGAAGTGAGACTGGACCTCTTTTTTTAAAAGCCCTAATAATAAACATAAGGTAGAATTATTGAAAGAGCTAGACAAACCTTAGCTTATTTTAACTGCATTAGAAAACGCGGATTTGGTAAGCTATGTCGGCTAATCACATTGTAATTAAATCTTTCAACAATGTACCATTTTGTTCAGTGTGAAGGCCCAAAGCCAGCCTCTCGGCTTATTAAAGGGCAGATCACAAACAACAAGGCGAGGGGGGGATGTGTCTGCATTTAGAAGTTCACTTCTTTGTTTTAGCTTTAAGGGCCAATTTTGTGGAAATCTTGGAGAACTGGAACTATAACTTCCAGAATCCTGCAGTGGTGGAGGGAATATTGGGAGCTTTAATCCACAAGCATCCCTTTTCCAACCTAGAAAAGGTGCGAGAGGGCATAAACCAGCCTTTCCCGACCTGATGTCCTGCAAATGACTTGGACTTCAGTTCCTAGAATCTCCCAGACAACTTTACATACAGAGAGAACACACCAGGCCAGGCAGGGCTGCACTGAAACACAATATGGGATCATAGGCCTCGTAAACTGGGGTAGATATTTTATTATGCAGAAGTCATTGAAGGACATTTATGAAATGGTGGCCATTAGGGAATGAAAAGTAATCATCCATCTTGCTAGAAATAAATAAATGCTAGATGCTGAAACAAAAAGAAAATATCTAGTATTATTCCACAAATATTTTTTAAATGATGAAATGTTTGAAATGTAGCTCTCTGACAACAGATGGGGATGGTCCCAAATAACATTCCTGTTCTGAATGAGAAAGGACAGAAGTAGTTGTACACAATATTCCAAATAAAGGAAAAAATAAAAACCAGTAAATTTAGTAAGGTTATATTTAGCAATCTCAAGTGTCGCTAATACTTTTTCCCCATAACGAGTAAGAACTGAGTCTCTTTCTATTTAAAGGTTTGCAGAGCATCACAAGAGGCTATAAAATATAGATGATTGGTTGATCATTAGTTTTGTCTCTTGCCTTTGCTTCTACTTTTAGATTGATGTAAATGCATTTTATTATTGACTATAATTTTATGCTTTTTAAAGAATTTTGTAAGTTGCTTTAATGGTAATCATTTTAAACAATAAACACCATAATTATTTCTCACTTAGTCTTGTGGCTAAAAAACCAACAATTATAACAGAATTGCCCATTTTTTTTGGTAAAGATATTTATTTTATTAATATTAACAGATAATCTTTACAGGGATATTAGCATTTTAAGGGAATCTAAACAGGTTTCTCTATAATTACAGGAGGGATTATATTCAATAATGCTACTCTTGATGATGCCCAGCAGCAGGAAATCTGTAAACATTAACTCTAATAGTGCAGAACGCAATCAGGGCAAAGCAGAAGATAGAATGCCACTTCTGACCTTGGGAGGAAGGGGGGGGGAAGCACAGCTCTGCTAGGAGGCCATGGGCCTATCAAAAATCTACCGACACAATTGTGGAGCAAGACTCTGGGGACATCCAGACATCCATTTTGGATTGCAACCTAGAAATATCAGCCAACATGGACAACAGTTGGGTTTCTGGGAGTTGTAGTCCAAAATATTTGCAGAGTACTAGGTTGTTTGTTTTGTTCCCCAAACCTGATGCTTCCCTGTGGTGGTGTTCCATCCCCCAAACTCCATACCCTTTGTAATTCGTGTAGCTAGTGGTCTCCAAAAATGGACAACTTCTTGCTCAGGTTCCTACTCACAGAACACAACTGCAGCTTCTCCTCTCCTCTTTTATACTTTGTATACCTCCTGTGGTAGAATGCTGCTTGCCTGCCTGTGGGAGGAATCGGTAGAAGTGATGGCTACTGTGAGTCTACACTGCACACAAACATCAAAGCAGGAGTGGGAAAGGTATAGTTTTCTAGATGTTGTTTAGCTGCAACATCCAGCAACTCTAGAGATGACGACTAAAGGTCAAGGAGGATGGGAGTTGCAGTCCGGAACCATACAGAGGGTCCCATATTCCTCCTCCCTCTTCCACATTAGAGGCATAATTCATGCATACATCTTACAGTGGGTAAGAGGCAGGAAAACTCAAGAGAATCTTCATGTTGTAAGGGGTAGTTTGCCTCATCTAAGCTTGAGTAAAAAATTTGAACCACTATTTCCAGAGTCCACTAGCCAGCATAGTTACTAGACATGCTGACTTTGGAGATTCTGGGAGATATAAAATCAAGACTTACCTTTTCCAAGGTCTGCTTTCAGTGGGATGGGATGAGCAAGGGAAAGGCCATCAATTTGAAGTCTCCCTAAGGGCTTCCAGAAGTCTCTCAGTGGCTGATGTGGAAAACAGAATGCTGACCTAAATAGACTTTAAGACTTGCTTTCTCAAAATTATTCTCAACCACTTTTTTAAAAATCTGGATAAGTTTCATTTTTGTGCCAGATTCTAACTGCTGTGATGGAAAAGCTAGAAAAGGGCCCTCTTCCATTTACTCAAAAGGTAAACACTTTAAGTGTAAATAAAATAAATACCATTTACCACATCAGAAGGGAGGAAACAATTTCACTGTTCGTTTCTCCAAGCTATTTATTTGGGTATCTTTATATGGACTAAACTTTGGGATATACAGTGGTGTAAGTCTGCAGTTGTATCTACACTCTACTAGGAGAAAGTCCTATTGAACTCATTGAACTTGTTTCTGAGAAGATATCATGCTGCATAGTAAATCATTTACATGAAACAAGAGAAATTTCATAGGATGAGGCTTTTAGGGAAAGTGTACGTTCTGATGACACACCCTTTTCATTAATAGTAGTATTCATGATAGGTGCATTAATCATGGTATGTAAAATTATTGAACAAGCCAAACAGAAAACCATTGATGACTAGCTAAGAATAAGCATTACTCATAGTAAGTGAAATCTATATGACCCTCCAGCCCAAATTAAGCTTGTAACTACTCCATACTGTGTATCAGCATGATCAGAAAACTTTTCCTTCAAAATAATTTTTTCTACTTTCTAATTTCTCTGTGTGTATTACAGTGGGGTCTCTACTTAAGAACTTAATCCGTATTGGAAGGTGGTTCTCAAGTTGAAAAGTTCTTATGTTGAATCTCCATTTCCCATAGGAATGCATTGAAAACCATTTAATCCGTATCTGCTCTTTTCCGTCCATAGAAACTACAGTGGAACCTCTACTTAAGAACTTAATCGGTTTTGGAATGGTGTTCTTAAGTTGAAACGTTCTTAAGTTGAAGCAAAATTTCCCATCGGAATGGACTGAAAACCAATTAATCCGTTCTGGCTGTTTTTTTTTGTTATGTAGAGGTGCGTTCGTACATTGAAGCATTAGTTCCCATAGGAACTAATGCAAAGCTGGTTAATATGTACTCTACCACTAGGGGGAGAATTGTTTTTAATCTAAGATGACCTAAGGTTAAAAAAAGAGCAGGAAAGGTTTTTTTTTCCTGTTCTTATCTTGGATTTCTGTTCTCAAGTAGAAGCAACATTTAGCAAATGGAGCTGTTCTTAAGTTGGATTGTTCTTAAGTAGGGACGTTCTTAAGTAGAGACCCCACTGTATCTGAGTGGGTATAGTTGTGTAGGTGTGCTACCAAGGGTTTTAGGGTGGGCAAGAAAACCTGGTTAGATTTGTGTGTGGCCCTTGATCATGACATGGACACCTAATAACTCTGTTTCTTACAATATCATTATTTGAAACAGATGCTAATAAAATTTTACAAGGTCCCATGCTCCATAGCATTATGAAGTAACTAAAACAGTAGATATCTGTGGGTGATCACAGAACAAAGGAAGACTAATTGCCTTAGAGAGAGAACAAAGGTGATGACAGCAGAGGTCCGAGCCAGCAGAGCCTACTGGCAACGCCCTGAGAGCTCTTTTATTTACTTAGCATGATTACATAGTATGTTATGAGAGAAACAGATAGGACACTAGTTACCTAATCATAACTAGGATTGGCTAAAATAACCCTTTCATCTTATGCTTTACCTCTAAGGGAAAGGGCAGAAGAAGAGGTTACCCCACCTGCTGGCAGCTATCGCTTCCTGCCAGGAGTGTTTGCACATCACTGGAACAGAATGCACCTACAACCTTTAAGCAGAAGTTTCCCACAGATATTTATGCTCCTAAAAGTATATCATTAACACATAAACAGAGTAGCAGCTACTGGAGCCATTATAAACCATCAGAGTCATGTTTATGCAAGGAATAGGTAAGTAATAACACATGTCGTTCCACTCACTCTGGTTGCTTAAGAAACACTCTGTGCTTGGGAGAAATAGTTTATTTAAGTTGCTTATAAAACAGCTACTTCCTTTACTAACAAAGACTTATCCAATAATTCCCTGGATTTAAAGGGGTTTCAGATCAAGCCTTGATAGTCATTTAAAGTCTGTACTCATAGCCACATACTCTGTTTCTCTAACATCTTTCAAGTTCATTATTTGTTTGCACTTCAAATATTTCCAAAGATAGATAAAGAAAGGGAAATGGCTCTGCCTCTTCAGAGTGATAGTTGATAAACAAAGGCCCCACAAACTAAGGAACAAACAAAGATATTGTGGAGAGCTTGCCATCAGAAACTGAAATCCACTAGTGTGTATAAAATGTGATCTTGTTAGACCTTCAGAGTGTAAAATTGATGTGTAAAACCGGGTGTTAGACAATTGTCTCTCAGTCTTCTGTGTGTGATTTGATTCTCCTGCTTTTGTGATGACGATATTCAGGTTGTTTCTGAGGCAATGGATGGCCTCACACTCCATCTGGCTGAGACCATGTGGCAAATTATGTCATATGTTGATTATTTCCATGTGGGCATGGTGGCAAAAATATTCAATATAAAAGTCCAATCCTTTTATATTCAATATAAAAGTCCAATCCTTTGTTTCAAACTTCAGGAGGACACTATTTAGATTTTTTTTTCTGTAGTGATGGGTAGTGAAGAGCTATATTACAGTGTGTTATTCCTCATCCTGTTTAGTAGCCAGGGTCCTTCTATGCAGTATGCAAAATCAAGTAACCTTGAGATGGCTCATTGTAGTAAGTACTGGTACCATCACCTCTGGGATGTGTGGACCTTGTCCTCGAACCATCTCTTCCAACACCCCCAGCTATATAAGAGATTCGTCTGACTTCTTCAGTTGACAAACTGTCCTGGATAGCTGAGGACACAATCCTGGCCACAATGGTTATACATAGTTGTAGTTTTAGAAGATATAGCTGTGTTTGTCTGTCCTAGCATATCATGCAAAAAACAAACAGAAATTAAAAAAAAGTAAGTAACCCTGATGGTCAATCATAAAGCAAAGCATGCTAATCTGCCAAAATTAAATGAGTTGTCAAATGACAATCCAATGTTTTCAGGATTTAAGGATTTCCCTCTTCTAATATGAACTCTCAGTACGTGCACCCACTGCCTTGTCTGGTGGGAGGGATGCCTGAAAAGGCTCCTCCTGCATTGTTTCCATGGACACACTGGAACCAAGAGGTCCTTGAACAGTCTTTATTAACTGAAGCAGTGTTCCTCTCAACCCTGCAACATACTTGCACTCCCCTCATTCAATCCATCTGTTCCCCTTTGCCAGGGCTTAGTCCCACTCACTAGCCCCAGTTTGTCTGTCACTCTTAGATGGGGCTTAGTTCCATTTACTAGCCCCATCTCCACAGCTACTTTCAGGGATGGTTGATAGTTCTGGACAGAGAACTTTTTTTCTGCAGACCTTCTACAGCACCCTAGAAAGCTGCAAGAGGTGCAGTTGCTGCTGGTGGCATTGCCAGCATCTCCACTTGGTGGAGTGAGTCCAGGTGGCACATTGGGTTGTTGGGGTCAATGGTGCCACAGTTCCAGAAAGGAGAGAATGGGTGTGCCATCCATGGGTCCTTTTCCCCTGGTCCCACTAACCAGTCCGATGGTCCCACAAAACATTGAGGAATGCCTTTGCCAGCTCACAGTAGACTTCTGGCAGCTCTCTCCAACCTTCTACCCACAACTCTCCCCTATCTTCCTCCTCCCCCTCCTCCCCCCTTATTCCTGGCCCTGTTCTTTCCATCCCACCTGTGTGCACCTCCATGATGTGTTTCAGGTCTGCACTCTCACCAGTCTCTCCATTTCCTTGCCTGCATCTCCTGCAATGCTCACAGTCACATAAAACAGACTGGTTCTCTTAGGACAGTCCAAGCATGAGATTTAATTTTAAAGAGTGAAAGGGTAATCAAAGACCTCTTCCCTAACGTGTGACAGAATATTATTTTGCAAATGCTCAGAGGCATTTGTGATTACTGTCAATGACAATGATTATAATAATCATTCACATGCCATTGCAGAGCTAAATGTCTTTCTGAGAATAACTGGTTGGGCTCTTGTGTTTCATATGCACTGGATGGGCCCAGTGATTCCCTCCTGACTTTGTTAAGTGGCCATAATTAATTAAAGCTGCAGTGTGAAAGCCACGACCCCACTGAATTGGGTGGATCTTATTTCTGAACACACACATAAAGAATTGTGCTCTAAATGACTTTAATCTCCACTTCTTACGTATGAATCCAATTTTAAATGTGTGGGACATTTTCCTTTTCAGTCACCCAGATAACGATTACAAAAAGTGTGCTGTCAGTCTCTCACATATCCTATGGGACTGTCTCCTTTTCTCCATCTTCATTCTGCCCCAGGTGATCATCCAAATTTCCAGATTATGGTTTTGAGGAGCCCATGGAAGTTGCAGCTCACAGAGGCGGTTCTTGTTCAGCTAAGGGATGGACACTGTTGGGTACTGTCGTCATGACTCTAATAGTCTCTCTGTTATTTTTCTATACAAAAGCAGGGGAGGAAGTATTCAAGTCTATGACCCCCCTCCACCAGTAGCCTCCACCAGTAGGTAGTGCAATCCAGAAGCAAGCAAGCTGATCTGAAGTCTGTGAAATGTAGGCTTTGGGTTTGACAAGGCTGGAGATTTGAAAAATACAAATCCTCTGAATCCTTACCTATTGTTCCAGAATAAGCCTTTTCCTCTTGGCTTCCTGTGTCCTGTCTAAGCCTTCTCTATCTATACCTTTTAACTGCTGAACAAATTATATAGCTGTACTGCCTGGCTCTGCAACCGGTGGGCTTGTTAACTGAGAGTCTGTTCAGGGAAACTTATGTCTGCTTTCTTTAAAGCAGAATAATGATTGCGGAAGTGTTAGGCACTAAATTACTGTAAAGGAAAGGGAATGTCAGACTGGGGGGCAGATGGAGGGAGAGAAATAGAAGCACAATCAGCCCGATATTAAGCTTCCACTGAGAATTCTGATCAAATTGGCACCATGGCAAGTACACAAGCATTAGGAACTGACATTTAAGGATCCATACTGGCACGCTTGGGCAACTGTAGTTCTCCTGCTATCTCTTTTAATTTAACAGAGGAGATATTGGATGCATTGGCTCCTGGATCTCAAATACACAGCTGCCATATTACAGTTGTGAATGTGTCTATTGTGACTCCTGCTGAGTCAGGACAGCTTGCAAGGACTGGGGCTAACATCTGGCAATAGCAACCCACTGACTTCCATTGTTGCTCAAACCAAAGAAGCAGAGTGACTGCTCTGGAAGCTCTTATAAGGAAGAGCCCTTGTCATGTGAACTGTTTGGTTTAATTGGTAGTCAAGCAATTTTAGATGATGATGATCATCATCTATCTGTCAGACCTAAAGGTGCTTCCAGGCAAGGCTTTTGATTCCTGCCTCATTTATTAAAGTTTAAATGAGGTCTGAACGATGTCCTCAGCCCTCTCTTTCCATCAGAGGGAGAAAAAGCAGAAGAGCTGCATAATGCCCATGAATTGCTGGTACTGGGTCCTCTCTCTGAAAGCATCTTCAATTTCCCTCAGGGGTGAATGACATGGCTATATTGCTGCACTGCAACCCACACCATCCCTTACCATTAACTGCAGGTTGTTGACAGCAGATGAACGAAATGGCAGTCCCACAATATGAGGAACTCCACAAGTTGCTCCACAACCCAACCTGTCTCTGCCTGACACCACTTAATTTCTAGGTCCAGGGCATGACAATGATGGCTGGAGTAGCAAAATAAAAAAATTGAGGAAACATCTAGCTTTATTTAGTCTCAAACATTTTTAAAGTCTTGAACGTATTACTTGTCAAGTAACTGTTTTCAATGTGAATTCACTGACTGTTTTGTTTTTCTTATCTTTGTAAGCTTTCCCAATACATTTGCTGGGCATTATGCCTATAAATTCAACATGTCAATGGATCTAGGAGATGTCGACAGGAGTTGTGGGTGGTGCAGGGTATTATCACAGCTGAAGAGGGGACTTAGCAGTACTCGTTTTTATAGGACAAAGTCCTGTTCCCATAAAATAGGTCTTTGCCACTCAAAAGTTGTCATCAATAACAGTTTAACTAAAGCTCGCACCTATGCCTTAAATAACTTAAATATATAAAAATAATACTTACATACATCCACCAGCAAAACTTAGAACAAACTAAAGCCAAGCAATAATTTAAGCACAAATCCTTTTGCAGCATCTTGAACAATGTCTGTAAATTCAGGCTTGTTTATTCCCAAACCAGCAGATTCTGTCAACTGCAAAGACAACCCGTAACCATTGCATAACAGTTTAAAGCCTTTTTATAGGCCTCAGGGCCATGTAGCTTGTAAATCCTGGGTTATGAAATGCAAACTATTTCACAGCAGCATGTGCCTGCTGTCGGAAAGTCGCTTCAGCAGCAAATTCACATCTAAAAATGTCTTCTGCATCTGTATATATTGATTTCACTGCTGCTACATAAGCAAAACCTCCATGCCTTGCTCCAGAGAGGCTGTTCAGGTTTAAGCTGGATTTGGCCTTGTGCCACTGATACACCGGCTGTGAGGCTCATTGTGGATTTTTTTCTGAACAAACATTTAAATAAAGAGGAGTGCTTTCTAGTGAGAAAACAATTTAACTATGAAGATTTTGTAGAACCCTAATCCTGATTCAACCCAGTCTAGTGCAATTGAACAGTTATGTATAAAAAGAGCAGCTGTTTATACATAATAAACACAAACCATTTGATATGGATGTCTGTGGGGCTGGGGAAATGCACACTTGTAGTGGACAACTTATGAGGCAAAATACTCTTGACCATATGCAGTTCACATATTTGCAATCTTGCACTTAGCCCTATGTTTTACAGTGACTAGCCATCATACTATATAACACAGCTTTGGCTTTACTTGAACACCATGTAAAAATAAAAATGAAACACATATCACACAAGATTATACAAGGCCAGCATTCTATTTAAATCAGACCAACAGTTCTGGCACATGCAGTTTTAGAACTCAGGTCAGTGTGTCCACTAGCCTCTATTCCTGTTTTTGCTAATACTGCAGTACAGTACTAGGGAAGGCATCCACTACCAGTAAGTTTCTTTCATACCTTTTCTGCCTAGCATCAAAGCTTCCGACCCATAGCTTGGAACAAACAGTGCAGAAAGATCTCTAGCATGATACCAAACAAGGGAACTTTTGACTGTTGTAGCTGAAGATTATCTTGTGGTTACACACTTCTTGCTGTATAGTTACAAAAGAGAACCTTTGACCTCAGGTGCCTAATTAAGTCAAACTAGCCGGTCTGTCGTAACCCTTAAGACTTAAACATAATGCTTAGACGTTGATATTACAGCCTTATTTGTCCAAACGTAGTATCAGAATAAGTTAAACATACTATCATATATTTTTCTCTCTGTGTGTGTCAACCTCTCTCACACACACACTCACTCTCTCTATCTCTATCTCTATCTCTCTCACACACGTGTGTGTGCTTGTCTGTTTGAGGCCAGCAGCATATTCTACATTATATGGAGTTGCCCTTGGGTAATGCTCAGAAGCTGTTGCATTGTTACTGGTTACAATGACTGCAGCGTCTCATGTCTGGTCTATCTCACAGCTGGAGATCGGCCTGTGTTTCTGGATTCCAACATCTCCATCCAGTCATACCACTGGCAAAGGGCCAGGGAATACTAATTCATTGATATCTGAAGAACTATTGATCAAAAGTAGACATGTCAGATATTGCTTGGCATACTGCTTGACTCAGGTTTTATCCCTTTATCTTGCTCCAGAACTCTTCAGCCTAATAATCTTATCACACAGGCTGTCTCTGCCATGGCAGAATGCAGGTGTGAGGCTGAGGCCTTTGGACCATGAATGCAGCTATCCTTTGAATGGTCTTCTCCAAGGTGGAGAAAACCTTTCAGCCATTCAAGCCAATGCTGGATTGGAGAAAATTATGTTACTGTCAAAAGGAGTCAGCAAGCTTCTGAAGAACCTGAGCATCCATCTAGGTTAATTATACAGCAACTGGTTAGCCAGTGGTTTGTTTATGCCAGGATTTTGAGGCATACATCTAGGGTCCCATTCAGAAAAAATGAGCAAGATCTTTCCCACATGATCCCAGGGATGTATGTAAAGTAAGATAAATTACAATCTAAAGAGATGGTGGGGGGGCTGGATTGACCATTATGCAGAGTGAGGTAGGTGCCTGAAGAAGACAGCACGTTATTCATTATTTACTTTTAAATTCTCACAGTATAGCAGTTTTACTGCCAGGGCTTGAGATGGGTGCTTGTGGGATTTTTGAATTTCTTTGCTGGAATAACTTGTCTAACTTGGTGTCCAATGAACTTCAGGAAGGGTCAGCTCTGGAGATATCCCTTTAAACCATTATATCCAGTCAGAACCAGACACTGAAACATTGGTGGTAAGATGCTGCCATGTACATGTCACCACTTGGTGAGTGAATTGCCTCCTATGTTCTGTTACTTCTCCTATTGCAAATGAGCAATCTGGAGATATAAGAGAGGTGGCAGTATTATCACAACTCTGCAAGACAAAACATATGAGTTGACCAAGTGGTTGCAGTTGGTGTGCCATGACAAGTTATGACATGCCAAAGGGTCAGCTATAGTTACCTCCTAGAGGTGACGCAGTGCCAGTGCTTTTTGTTTATTTGTTTGCTAGCAATTTTTGAGTATTTTTCATGCATATCAGTGTGAAGCAGCACTGGCAGAGAGAATTAGGGAGGTAAGGTTCAGCAAAGATGATACAAAAGCATAAAGAGAAGTAGGAAAGGAACCTGATCAGGTGACACTTTTATTGACAAAATTTATTGGGAACCTTTGTAACTCAGTATCTCTTGAGCTAGCTAAATAAACAGGCTTCATCAGTCACCAAGCATCCTGTAGCCCATGAATGTTCTAGTACTCTGATGTAAGCCAACGGCTGAAAACTTGGACAACGAACATACCCATCTTTGGGCAATGAAAGAGCATGTTAGGTCACACACAATGTGGAGCTAAATTACCAAACACACTACCAGAAGATGTAATGACAGCCACTAGCATGGTCAATTTAAAAGGGATTAGACAAAATGTCTGCCAGTCATGATAGTTTGGTATTAACTGCAATGCTGAAGGCAGTATGCCTGTGAGTGGGTGAGGGGAGGTATAGGCACAAAGGTGCTATTGGCCTGATATCCTCTTGGGTATCATCCTTGAGACACTGACTGAAATCCAATAATTAGCTGGAGTTAAATAGGTCAATTGAATCAATGGAAACTGTGGAGAAACTGACTCATCAAATGTTCACTGATTCAGTGGGCCTCCTCTACCAGTGATTTATTACTGGACTTTAGCCTCTGTCTTCTTTCTCCTTGGAGTGACAACAGGATCAGCCCCAGGCACCAGTACAAAATTCTGCTAAACCCAGAAAATTCTTGGCTTGACTATTCAAATGGTGGTTGTGCCCATTCCGACTCCCTAGAAGTTGTAAAAGTGCAACTTGCTGCCATGAAGTAGTTTTGTGACTGCCTGGTATAAGGAGAAAATGGAAGGCACAAAAAGTGACGGTCTCCTCCCCCTACCAACCCCCATCCTCTTTAACCAGGGTGATAGAGTACTTTAAAAAAACCCACCAACTTTTAATTCATTAGATGTCCCCAAGTATTAGTTAAACAATCCAGGAGGTCTAAAGAAACACATGATGTGTAAGGTCTGCAAAAGGACTCCACCCATTATTTAATGTTACCCTTGCCAAAATTCTGATCAAAGTTGCTATTCTGACAAGCACACACGTATTTCAGCAAAGCATAATCCCCATGACTATCTACTGTTTACAGTACAGACTCTACTTAGTATTTGCTTATTTAGCCTGCTGTCAGTCACAGTGCACCAGTATGATTCCATTAGTCACTGCACATCAGAATGGCCCAAGCTGCAAAATCAAAAGAGGTTGATACTCCACCCTGGATGCTTGTGTTTGGTCTGTTCTTTGCTAATAGACATAATCCTGGCTTATTTTTATACAATACTGTATATAATAATTGCTGGATCAAAACAAAGGCGCCTTCTTCTCTGATCTGTTTTTAAAGCTATCCAAAGTGGCAGCCACTATCACTTCTTATGGAAGCAAGTTCAATAGTTTCACTAAGTGTTGTGTGAAGATAGATTTCCTGTTATTAGCAGCTCATGAGAGTGCAGTGATATGATTGTGCTGGCAGAGCAAGTCATAGTACAAGGCAATTCTAAATATAGGGGCAGCCTGAAAAAAACTGAACTTTGGATCAGCATCAAATTTGGCACATGTAGAGCAGACAATTTGCTCTTGTGTTGTGTCAATTTGGGGAAGTTTGGGCAAAGGGTTTTTGAGTTTTGAGGTTTTTTTTAAAAAAAAAGTAAAGCAGTTTCCCCTCTGTGCAGAAACAAGTGATCATTAAATGTACCCAGGTTTAAAACAAATCAAATAAATTGAAAAAGATATATTTTGCTTATCTTTAAAGAGAATGGTTCGCCCTGCCCACCTTTTTTATTTGGAAGGAATCCAGGTTGCAGGGGCTGAAATGTTGATCCTAAAAAAAGGCCTTTCAAAAAAGGAAAACCAACCACTTTGTTATAAATTAAGCATGTATAGGACAAGTTTACCACTAAGAGTGTTGCAAAGTAGATACATTATTGCAGCTTCATGCAAGACTATTTATTTATTTATTTATTTATTTATTTATTTATTTGTTTGTTTGTTTGTTTGTTTGTTTGTTTGTTTGTTTGTTTGTTTGTTTGTTTGTTTGTTTGTTTGTTTGTTTGTTTGTTTGTTTGTTTGTTTATAGCCTGCCTATCTAGACGAATGACCACTCTAGGCGGCTATTTACATTTGTCAAAAAGCAGTCCTGAAAATTGCTTTGTGTTTGGGTGAGAAGTGGTTAACTGATGAAAAAAATAGCTTCTGGAATTTTCCCTTTCTTGGTGTCACTTTGTGAATGATAATGAGCACAAGAGGGTATCCTGTAGACTAGTGGTTCTCAAACTTCAGTCCCCAGATGTTCTTGGACTGCAACTCCCAGAAATCCTGGGCAGCACAGAAAGTGGTGAAGGCTTCTGGGAACTGCAGTCCAAGACCATCCAGGGACCCCAGTTTGAGAACCACTGCTGTAGACCATGTTGCTTGCTGCCATTGGGGTTGTCAACATTCAACTGCCCTTTGCTATGTAAAGTTTGCCATCCTTTTTCCTGCTGGCAACACCAGAATGATATTGTGCAGCAATATTGGGCCATTTCCTGGCTTTTTGAATCATGGGTACAGTAGCATAATATTCCACATTCATAAACCAGACATTTTTTTTTAAAAAAAAGAATTTAATCTGTCCAAAATGTTCGCACCCCCTCCTGCATGTAGCTTTAGTGGATGGCCTTGGGTTCCAGGCCTTGGGTTCCAGTGTGATGATGGAGGTGCAAAACTCTTAGCAAAGTGGTAGTATTTACAACTGCAGAATCTGCTGATATGTAAATATGGTTCTGTAGCACTGGGTGCACTGAAGTCTCCTATACTTTGGGAAACGTTTGTAGAATCAGTCCAGAAGACGAATCCTATGTTGTTTGCTTATACAGTACGTATTTGTTATCAGTTGATAAATACGAGATGCAAGTTCTTAGAGATGAACAAAGTGGGAAAACAGACTGCTCTATATTGCCTGATTAGTGGAAGGCAGTGTTAATTAGTATACATGAGACATTTATGGGTCTTAAGTTACAATTTATGTTTAGAGTGCATTGGACACCAAAATGCTTTTGAAGGAAGGGTTGGAGCAATTCACTGAAGTGCTGGCACTGGAGTTCTCCTGCTGTGTCACTTAGTCTTATGCTACGTTCATATCCTAGTATAGGCTCATTTTAGGGGAAAGTTATCACGCATTTTAATTTGGTTTTGAACCACTTTCTGATCTTCATTGACGTTTGGTACTTTGACATTACTTACCTATTTCTTGGAGATTAACCACTGGGCTGTGTAAATGGATTCTCTGGGCCCATTTGTTGCTGAAAGATTTATATTTGCAGCACTAAAAAGACAAATACACGGCCACAGTAGATGGAGCACTTTAGAGTGTGTTATTAACATATGAATGCATGCATTATAGACAACAATTATGTATGGATAATTATTTTAAATATCTGGAGGCCTTTTATAGAAGTTTATGTATAAATGATCTTTCTTCCCCCCCTTTTTTTTCCTTTGCTTTTCCTTTCTCTTTCTCTTTTTTCATTTTCTTCCCCCACCCCTTAGGTTACTGATATCATTATGTGTCTGCTTATATTGTATCTTCTCAGCTGTTCTGGTATTTTCTGTTAGTAATTAAAATGTTTAAGAAATGGCAGAGGTTGAGAAGCTTCTCCCTATCCACTTTCTCTACACAATGCAGAAATTTATCATGTGTCTTCTTCCTCACCTAAGATAAATAACCCCAAATGTTATGATCTTCCCTCAGGGGGGAATCCTCCACCCCCTTGATCATTTTCTTTGCCCTTTCTATAAAGGGCAAGCATTACGCACTGCACAATATAATGTATAGCCATATTCTGGAAAATATTAAGTCAGTGGCCAGCTGCAGATCCGGGGGGGGGGGGCTGAAATGACCTTTATAAAATTATCACACCTGTGGTCAAGCACCGTGTTAAAGACAGAACATACATACGGAGCCAAGACTGATCTCTCATGGAGACAGACAGTCCACGCCATCAGCTAACCACTTCTGGACTCTGAATCACAAATAACTTTACAGGAAGCAAGCAACTTCAGAAAAGAACAAACACTTGACCCTTGGCTTTAACCTTTACAAGCAAATATCAGAGGAATAATTAAGCAGGAAAAGCAATGCAGTTAAGCTGTAAGCCCTTGTGCATGGGATATTAACTGGAAGAAATGCATTAAATGGAATAAAAGCTCCTTATACTTTCTTATTTTTTTCACAGTTGAAGCAGAGAAATATCTTATTGTAAACGTGAAAGTTGGAAAGGGCGCAGTCCTACACACAGTTATCTGTTTTATTCTCCTCAAATGGACTTCTCAGTAAGACACATGTGGGAGTGCTCCAGCCACAATAAACACTGTAAAAATCTTAGTCTGTACACCTGTGTACACACACACACACACACACACACACACACACACACACACACACACACACACACACACACACACACACAAATGCAAATAAATGCTAAGATTTTTTAAAAAAGAAATACCCAAGTGCATATCTGTACATTTAACAATTTCTTTAAAACATATCCAACAATGAGAAATATTCTGACAGGATCTGTCACATCTGAAAAATGAAAGCAATGCTCTCCCTGGTTCTGTTTTGTTCTTTTTCCAGCTGTATCCAGCCTCTTGCATTCAGAAGTTCACAAGCAGGGGATGAAACCTAAGAAAGTCTATTTCTAGGCCACAACACTTCTGCATGTGTTAATTTCTAAATCTATTCAGTCCCATTTCTGCATTAATTGTTTGTCTGTTTTTTTAAAAAAATCTCTGCTTGAAAATGTATATTTAAATGCAAATTCAATATATTTTATGAATTTTTTTTGCAGAAACACATTTTTAAATGACTTTCATTCTGATGGAAGCATTTTAAAATGCATTTTCATGTATTTCTTGAAAAGCATTGTAAAATTCATAACACTGCAGAAAAGAACAAAATTTAAAGGATGTTTATATAATTTTATGTATTATTTATTTAAAATATATCTATGCCATCTTCATCCCCAAAAGGACCAATATATTCCAACCAATAAATGCAAATCAAAAATGGTTTACACTGGGATTTGCAGGAAAAATGATCCCTCAGGCACCCCTGGTGAAGACACAGTTTCATTCTGTTGTCCATGTGCAGCACATGATGTTCAGAAGTATGGAGGCTCCATTGAGATATTTGATCAAATAAAACTATTCTCTATTAATCTGTCTCTCTAAGTGCTATCTCACTTAGGCCATTATCAATTCACCATGACAGTGAGTATCATGTTAGAGGTGTCCAGTACACATAAATCCATCATCTGCCAAGCTTAAATATACCGCCTTTGAACCTTCTCTGGTTGCTGGCAAGATAGATTAGATATGGGAAGGAATCATTCTTTTCACACTTTATTTACTTTATTTGTATGTCACTTTTTGTCCAGAACTGGGACCAAATGTGGCTTCCAATAGAAGAAGAGAAAATCAGAACACAATGAAGTAACAGATATTAAAATAAAATTAGGTCCATTGTATTATAAAAAGACAAAATCTCTCAGTTAAAATACTGATACTAGTGTTTTAAAAGAACTCCCTTAGCCAAGAGAAGTTAGGGTTGCCCTCACTCCCTGCTGGCTTTCTGTTGAAAGGCAAAGACTTTTTTTATTTAGGCAGGCCTTAATAGCTTCAACCCTTAGCTGTCCAGGTTCTTTCTCTTTTTAAAAAAACCTGGACGGCTAAGGGTTGAAGCTATTAAGGCCTGCCTAAATAAAAAAAGTCTTTGCCTCTCAATAGAAAGCCAGCAGGGAGTGAGGGCAATCCTAACTTCTCTTGGCTAAGGGAGTTCCAGAGACTGGGAATGACCACAGAGAGGGCCTTTTCAAAGTCCCCATCAAGCAGCCCTTTGAAGGCGGAGGGATCATGAGAAGGACCTCTCAGGCAGATCTCAAAGACCAGATGGACTTTTACAGAAGAATACAAATTGATGGGACTGACATCATACAGAGCACAATGGGTTATAGCCAGTACAGTACTTTGAATTGGTCTGGAAATGCATTGGCTGCCAATGAAACTCTTATAAGGAATGAGTTATACGTTCCCTATAATTCTATTATGTCCCTTTTTGAGTTGCCCCACTGTGATAGACTCACTTGTTTGCTTGTAAAATTGCTATAACATGATATCAACTACAGAACTATAGCAATGAAACGCCAGAAAAAAGATTCACCATTTTTATTTAACAGTTAAGTTAAGGAAAGCAGTTAAGTATCAGCAATAATGATATTAATTGCTGTATAAAATAAGTGCTACACAATACCCCATTAAGGGTTGGCGGGATCTTAATTTTTATTTTTATTTTTGCAAAGTATGTGACACAAAGTGAATTTTGTAATGCTGTTTTTGCTTTTAAAGAAACATACTGAAATGCTTCTTTTAAATTTTACCTTTCTGGTTATTATTTGGCACCACCCAATGGATACTCTGAAGAACTAATCCACTAGAATTTTACAATTTAAAACTTGGGCTATGACAGCAAACGGCCCTTCTCATATTTTACAGAGCCTTATATTGGTATTCTATGGTGTCAGTGTTGACATGTGAGCAGTAAACACCAACAGAGCTGTGAATTAAGTCAGAATACTTGGCTACACGTCAGTCATTCATGAATTCTGTCATGGACTGAAACCTCTATAGCTATATCTTCTACATATCAGATTGGGTTTTCAGTGTCTATTAAGATCAAGTGACACTCAGTTATTCTCAGTGTGATGTAGTAGATAGAGTGATGGATTAGAACTGCAGGGAACAGGGTTAAAATCCGTGTTCTGCCATGGAAACTGCCTGGGAGAGTGGAACTATCACTCCTTAAATATCTCACTTACCTTGAAATCCTTGTCTGAGTCACTATAAGTTGGTTCTGACTTGATGGTACAGAACATGTGCACGCGTGCGCGCGCGCGCACACACACACACACACACACACACACACACACACACACACACACACACACACACACACACACAGTGACACTCAAGGATTCTTTTCTCTATTGCTTGAACATAGATGCTGTACATTGCCATGGTTGCAGCGCAAAAGAGGTGAAAGTAGGTTCCAGGATGCTAGTGGCTACTTTATCCTTCTTGGTGTTAAGGCTTGTGCTGTGTAAACACCATGGGCTTTTGCAGTCTTGTTCAAAACCATGTTTTTAGCTTGCATGCTTCCTCTCCAGTCTTGTTCAAAACCATGTTTCTAGCTTTCATGCTTCCTGCTGGCATGCACTCATTTAAGCTTCCAATCAGCAAGCATGTTTTGCCTGTAATGTATTACTAGAATGCTGCTGGCGGGGTGGTGTTTATGGGGATAGGGTTCCATGGCCAAAGTTGTTCTGCCTGCTCCCAGTGTATAAGCAAATGGCACCCGTAGTAAGCACTGAAAGTCAGTGTGATTTACACCCAATACTAGTACAGTGGGGTCTTGACTTGAGAACTTAATCCGTATTGGAAGGCGGTTCTCAAGTCAAAAAGTTCTCAGGTCAAATCTGCATTTCCCATAGGAATGCATTGAAAACCATTTGATCCGTATCTGCTCTTTTCCATCCATAGAAACTAATGGGAAGCTGCTATTCCGCCTTTGACCACTGGAGGGGGATATTTTGTTTCTTTTTTTCTTAGGTCAAGAAAGGTTCAGGGAAGGCAGGGAAAATACAGTCCAGGCAGTCTGAAGACTGTCTCCCAATCCACTCTCTAAACGCTGGGAGGAGTGAGGAAGCAGACAGGCACCCTTTTCACTGGCCAACAGTTAACTGAAAGTTCACATTTTGCACTTTCCCTGCCTCCCACGTGGTTTTTTTTTCAGTTCTTAACTCAAATCTAAGTATGTAAGTCAAGTCAATATTTTCCTATGAGAGTGGTTCTTAAGTCAAAATGTTTGTAACTCAAGCCGTTCTTAAGTCAAGACCCCACTGTAGTAACAGTTTTACCATTTTTTTGGTCAGATGCTGTCAATCTTGCCGAAATTTGTGCAAGATTAGCCCAGCTTCATTCCGTAATGCGGGGCTGAGGTACAGCTCTAGATAGCTAGCACTATAAAGCTGAAATGTTACAGATGTACATAGGAGAGGTGGGAGGAACTGTCTTGAGAAATGCATGGTTTAGGATCAGCAGGAGTGATGTGTCAATAAATATATCTTGGGCTTTCCAATTACAGTACTTGTTCAGTCTAGTACATTTTACACTAGTAGTGCCCTAATAATGCATTGAAGTTGGAAGTACTGCTGTCAGTGTTTCTGTTCCAGACTGATGGAATATAATACCGATAAATCTGTAGTTACTCAACTCCTGCTAAAGATGTCACCTCGAGATGTGAAATCTCCTCAGAGGTAACTACACCTTCCTGACTTCCTTTTTGGGTGAGAGTTACTGATTGTCTGACCAGCAGATTCAGATGCTTGACCCACAAGTCCAGGTGTTACTGGACCACATGAAGTTTTTGTCATCTGTCTTCCAACCTGACACATAAGAAAGATTACATGATGAGCAACCTTTGCTTGAGACTGACAGCAGCAATTGTACCCTGTTGATCTTATTACATCAATCAGCTGCATTTGATACTGTCTGATCATGAGGTGCAGGTGACAATTTCAAAACCCAAAGGCTATTTGTGAAACTGTTATGGAAAGACTCTGCTCATATTTAGCTAGAAGATCTCTACAAGATATGACACATTTCATCATCCCCTGTTGATATCTCTTGTTTGGATCAATGGATTTCCTTTTGTTTGTCTTCCTGTTATGATCAACGCATGAGGAAAAAAAGGAAAATGAAAGGTCATAGCAGAATTAATAATACAGTGGAACCTCTACGTAAGAACTTAATCCATATTGGAATGGTGTTCTTAAGTTGAAATGTTCTTATGTTGAAGCAAAATTTCCCATAGGAATCCACTGAAAACCGATTAATCTGTTTCGGCTGTTTTTTGTTCTTATGTAGAGGTGCGTTCATATGATGAAGCATTAGTTCCCATAGGAACTAATGCAAAGCCGGTTAATCCATACTCTATCACTAGGGGGAGAATTTTTTTAAAACCTAAGATTACCTAAAGTTAAAAAAAGGGCAGAAAAGGTTTTTTTTTCCCATTCCGATCTTGGAGCTCCGTTCTCAAGTAGAAGCAAAATTTAGCGAACGGAGCTGTTCTTAATTTGGATCGTTCTGTAACCAGCTCCTTTTCATTTACATCCAACTTCAGCTGTGCATGCCTTTTTAGGCTTACAGGGCATTCTTAGGAAGAAAGAAAGCTGCATATAACAACTGTGGACTCTTGATTGGAAGGAGCTGTGCTAGGTTTTACATCAGAGGCTCCTCCCTCTCCGCTACCTGATTCTTTAACTGTAGGATGCAAAAATCTGACAGTCTGTTTGCAGTGCCCTGAAATGCAGATCTATCCTTCAACTACAAATTACTTCCTGTAGCACATGTATTAACCACAAGGTACACAAATATTTACTTACAGAAATAATAAAATAAAAAGACAAACATAGATTCACTATTGGTGGCCTATAACTTGTACTTCCCCAGAACAGCAAGAAAGCATTTCTACAAGGTTGTACAGATTTTCATTTTAAAGTGCTAAAATCTGAGTTCCCTGCAAACAACAAAACACTCTCATTTGCAAGGGAATGTATGTTTGTGGGAAGAATCTAGAGGCTTTCTTCTGATCTCTCAAAGTTCACAGGTAAGCAGGTAGTGTGGGAGAGCTGAGGATGGGGGTGGATGGGAATTGGAACCCTATATCTGACATTACGTCCCTACTGTCCTGAATATACTAGATACTTATTTCTATTCTTTTAATTTATCTGGTCTTTTCTCAGTGTAAAACCCCACTTGTTCCTACTTTCAGTATTTAAAAAGAAAGCAAGAAACAAAAGGCCACAGCAGACATGAATGATACAATCCCAAAACCAAGATGGGTAGTACTTTTGTTAGAGCACCAGAATCTCATCAACAGGCTGGCTTTCAAGTCCTGCAGGGTCTCTACCTCAAGCTGGGTGTGACAGAGCCGGGAAGGGGGTGCAGAAGAAAAAGATCACCCTTCAGAATCATGGCCAGGTGTATTGGCCAGGTTCCTGATTTATTTTTTAAAAGCAAATTCCAAAATGGAAGCTGCAGTGTTGTAGAACCAGTTCCAAGAGGGAGGGGTTCAGGTTTCATCTCAGGTGACATAGACTTCAACATCCAAAGGAATTTTGTTTATTGCCACTCCATTTTCTTTCTTATTAAAGATGGAACCTTTGTGAACATATGTCAGATATCAGTATAGTGCATGTTCTCTGTGTGCTCATATAATGGGCCAACATGTTTGGTTGTTTTGAAAAGCTTGCTATCATTTATCAAAGAGAGGGAGAAGCCCGAAAGCCTAAATACAGTATGAAATGTTTGATGCAAACTAACGGAACTCATTAACAAGGAGGAGGAGGAGCAGGCTCCATTAGCCTTTTCCTGTATCCAGTGTGGTGTAAATTTATTTATTTATTTATTTATTTATTTATTTATTTATTTATTTATTTATTTATTTATTAGATTTATACCCAGCCCCTCTAGACCATGTATACTCGGGGCAGCTTACAACATAAAAATCAATATAATATATATATAATCATTAAAAATACAGTTACTATATTAATTAAGACAATTAATTTTAAAAAAATTTACCAAGATGGGGTAAGATAAGGAGGGAAGAAATAAAAAGACTTAGCTGACTGGAGGGAAGGCCTGCCTAAATAGCCAAGTTTTTAATTCTCTTTTAAAAACTCTAATGGATAGAGTGATGGGCTAGCACTCTGGAGATCAGGTTTTGATTCCCTGCTTGGCCATGAAAACTGACTTGGGGGAAGAAACTGGTAAAAACACTCCTTAAAATACTGTATATTGAAAGCTCTTTCAAGGTTTCTATAAGTTGACAGCACATAACAACAGCCTTTTCTTTCCTAATGAAAAGTTTTTAAAATTATCAACTCCAGTGCTGTGTGTAAACTACGATGTGATGAGTATTAGATTACAGAAACCCAGGCTCAAAACCTCCTTCAATCATTACACTTACAGGGTAAACTTGGGTCATTCACTTTCACTTTATATTGTGAACTCTGTTCAAAACCATCCAATACATATGTTGACTCACACCAAACTGGATCTCTTCCTTGCACATCAACACATACAGTTTTTGCATATATATCGGCTTTGCAGAGAGCTGCTGGTGCTGGTGTCACTGAGGCAAGAATGTGTAAAGCATAGACAACCACAATTATTCCTGACCTGGTGGCAGCTTATCATAAGCATTGCAAGAAACAACATTTGGCACAGAATGGTTAAGGGACACATGCCAGCGATGCTTTGGATCTGGGGAAGGGTGGGATGGATTGGGCTGAACGTGCTTTGGCAAAATGAAGGAGAGAAACAGCACAGCATCTGTCCATCTGCTAAAGGCAGCCTGTCAACTTGTGTAACCACTAAATTCACACACAACAGGAAGTTACAGAGGACCTTAAAACTTCTAGAGATAAACCCGTGTTGGAGAGCTGCCTGCTTCACACTTGTGTATATTCTCAGTCAAATTCATTCACTACATTTCTTTAATGTAGATTAGAATGATGGCTACAGGTCAACTTTAAGAGAACACAAATGTTGATTCCCAAGGGGATGGGTGAGCTGATTCAAGGGGTTTTCTAGGACACAGATTCCCAACCTGTGGATCATGACCCCCAAGGCTGTCACAAAGTGTTATCTGGGTCTGTGTGTGTGTCACCCCAGTTATTTTTAGTTGAAATTATTTTTATAGGAAATTTCACCATGAATGTTTTCAACACATTGTTATTCTCCAGATGTGAGCACAACCATCACATCATATATTAGGTTTTATGTTCTGAAAAATGTATTTGTAATATGTTTTCTTTACCCCATTAAAATATGTTTTCATACAAAGGGGGTGAGGGCTTGCAGGTTACTTGGCTATTACAAAAGGAAGTCACAACTTTAAAAAAAGGTTGGGAAACACTGTTCTAGGGATTTTAAGATATAATTTAAGAAGTTTATCTGTTTGTTTTTATAGCATTAGTCTGTGCAAGCATGTCAGACAAGATTTGCAAACAATGTCAACGATGCTATTTGCAGTCTGATGACCTATTCCTTTACTAATGAACCAGAGCACAGAGTCCTCTGAAGATGCCGGCCACAGAGACTGGCAAAACATTAGGAAGAACAACCTTCAGAACATGGCCAAAGAGCCCGAAAAACCCACAACAACCATTGTCATTTTGTTCATTATCTTTATCCCCACCATGTCTTGCGGCCATGTATCAATGTAACAGTCACACAGTCTCAATCTTATGTTAGAGGAAGTGGCCTTGGCCCACAAAAGCTCATGGTAAAATATTGCAGTTAATCTTTAAGGTGTCATATTTTGTCTCCTGTTTTTTGCTTTGTTTCTTGTCTACTTTTTATTGAATTGCATTCCACTTTTCTCCCAAATATGGCACCCAAGGAAGCTAGCAATAAAGGTTTTACCAACCACACCTCATACTTTCCCCTTAAAGACCTGTTGAAGGGTTTTGTGGATTTTTTGGATGTTGAAGTGCCCTTGGGAGGGTATTTCACAGCATTTTCACTGTGAAAACAGCCCAGCATTTATGTGTCTAGGCTGCTGAAAACAGATCATAATATAAATGTATTACATCATGAGACAAAGAGACTTTTGTTGCCACTGAGGAATGTTTCAGGCAACTGTTACAACTTCAGTACAGTATTTGTGTGTGTATTGTTGTCTTGGGCCTTCAATTTCATTCATTGTACTGTATATTGAAACTAACTACTCATTCCACTAGCTTTTCTTTACAACAGACAATGATATTGTATGTTACTTGTAAACAGATCATGTATGTTAAAGCTCAAGAAACTTTTACACCTGTTACATGCAAAGTCCACAAGGTGGCACTGAAGTAAACACATTCTTAAAATTTAAAATGAATATATATATCCAGAGAATCTTCGATAAAATGAATAAATATATAGAACAAAAATCTTCAAGGAAGCTTTAAAAGTTATAAATACAGTCTAAGAAGGATGAATGTAAACTTCCTCCTGGTCTCAAATTAAAGCTTTAAGTGCTGTAAGTAATGCCAGGCCAATCAGTTTATATCCCCAGATTTTTCAGGAATCAAATATGACAAGAAGATGTGATATTAATTGTGTGAATATAACTGACATGCAACTGTGGAGGGTTATGTAAATAACAGCCAAGAGAGAGTGTGAGGAGTTTTTACAATGACTTGTGGTGGAGAGGCAGGAATTAACTGTTTTTCTCATTCTCTGAAGCTGCTCTTTGCATTTCAGAGAAAATTTGCCAATGTCAATTTTTTTGCAAATGGAAACAGAAAGGGATAAACTCTCCTTTCCTCATCCCACACAGTTTAGATGCTGCTTCCCCTTAGTTACCATTTACCTAAAAACAGACAAAAAATTCACATCAGTTACAATGTCTGTTTGACTGGCCCACAGCCAGATTGACAGATTAGGCATCCTTCACTCTTGAGAGACTATGGTAACGTGCTCTGAATGGAGGACTTGGAACAGCGTCTAGTGTGGCTGAGAAGACCAATTTGAGAGTGACAATCCTTTCCACACTGAAGACAAATACAATCTGTCCCCTGTCCAGCTTCTTGATTTTAATGGGTTCGGGACTGCCTCTTTGCCTTGGCCTGCTGGACAAGTGTCTCTTCAAAATGCGAAAGGCCATGATGCACCGCCTGCCTCCAGGCTGAACACTCAGATGTCAAGGTATCCCATCTGTTGAGGTCCATTCCTAAGGCCTTCAGATCCCACTTGCAGATATCCTTGGATTGCAGCTGTGATCTCCCTCTGGGGTGATTTCCCTGCATTAATTCATCTTTTGGAATCCGACCATCATCCACTCTCACAACATGCTCGAGCCAACATAGATATCACTGTTTCACTAGTGTATACATGCTAACAATTCTAGCTCATTCTAGGACTACTCTATTTGGAACTTTGTCCTGCCAGGTGATACCAAAATGCGTCAGAGACAATGCATATGGGACATGTTCAGCTTCCTCTCCTGCCATGCACAAAGGGTTCAAGACTCACTGCAGTACAGGAGTGTACTCATGACACAAGCTCTATAGACCTGGATCTTGGTATATGTCATCAGCTTCTTATTAAGTCATACTCTCTTTGCGAGTTTAAAGAACATGGTAGCTGCTTTGCCAATGCGTTTATCCAGATCGACATCTAGGGAGAGAGTATCAGAGATCGTTGAGCCAAGGTACACAATGTCATGGAAAACCTCAAATTCTTGTGTGGAGATGGTAATAGAGGGAGGTGAGTCCATGCCCTGGCCCATGACTTGTGTTTTCTTCAGGCTGATTGTTAATCCAAAGTCTTGGCAGATCTTGCTAAAATGATTCATGAGTTGTTGGAGGTCTTCAGCAGAGTGGGCAACAACGGCTGCAACATCAGCGAAGAGGAAGCCCCACATGCATTTCAGTTGGACTTTGGTCTTTGCTCTCAGTCTAGAGACATTAAAGAGCTTTTTATCTGACCTAGTCCGGAGATAGACACCTTCTGTTGCAATTCCAAAGGTGTGCTTCAGCATGACAGCAAAAAAGATCCCAAACAGGGTTGGTGCGAGGACAGAGACCTGTTTCACTCCACTTTGGATGTCAAAGGGATCTGATGTTGAGTCTTCAAAAACTACAGCCGCCTTCATTCCCTCATGAAAGGACCTGATGATGCTGAGGAGTCGAGGTGGATATCCAATCTTGGGAAGTATTTTAAAAAGGCCGTCCCTGCTAACCAAATCAAAGGCCTTTGTAAGATCTATGAAGAGCACAAAGAGTGGCTGTCGTTGTTCCCTACATATCTCCTGAAACTGTCTGAGGGAGAATACCATGTCAGTGGTGGATCTATTAGCTTGGAATCCACACTGTGATTCTGTACAGACTCTGTCTGCAATCACCTGGAGCCTCTTCAGTACAACACAGGCACAGAGATGCCACAGTAGTTATTGCAGTCACCCCATCTCCTTTGTTCTTATACAATGTTACGATGTTTGCATCCTTCATGTCCTGTGGTACTCTATCTTCCCTCCAGCAAAGACAAAAGACTTCATACAGCTCGGTGGTGATGATCTCTTTACAGCACTTCAACACTTCAACAGGGATGTTATCCTTCCCAGGTGCCTTGCCAGAGGTGAGGGAATCCAAGGCCACTTTTATTTCTGCTAAGGTTGGTTTGATGTCCAACTCTTCCAAGACAGGCAGGCACTCAATATTATTTAATGCCTCTTCAGTTACTACATTCTCTCTGGAATATAGCTCAGAGTAGTGTTGCACCCAGCATTCCATCTGCTGTGCTTGGTCCTGGATGATCACACCTGTAGCGGACTTCAAAGGAGCAGATTTCTTCTGTATTGGACTTAAATCCTGCTTGATACCATCATACATTCCGATACCATCATACATTCCTTTGATGTTACCCATGTCCACTGCTATCTGTATCTGAGAGCAGAGCTGAAGCCAATAATCATTGGAACATTTCCTGGTGGCCTGTTGTACTTTGCTACAAGCAGCTCGAAGAACCTGCAAGTTGTACTCGCTAGGACAGGCTTTGTATGCTGCTAGAGCTCTCCTCTTTTCCTTAATGGCTGGCATCAGCTCCTCCAAACAGGCTTCAAACCAATCTGCCATCTTTTTGGTCTTCTTGACAAATGTGGACAAGGTGGTGTTATAAACAGCATTCTTGAAATGTTCCCATCGTTCAGGCGCATTTGCATCTTCTGAACCTGGAAGGATTTCCTCAAGCGCTTGGGCAAATTCTCCACTTTTCTTTGATCATGAGTCTTGCTGATGTCAATATGTGGTCTTTTTTCCTTTGTCGTGTGATACAATCTCTTTGTTCACAGTTTTACTCTACTATATACCAGGGAGTGATCAGTATCATAATCAGCACTCTGGTAACTGCGTGTGATCATAATACTAGGAAGGGTAGAATGTCTGTTTGTTTGTTTAGTCGTTTAGTTGTGTCCGACTCTTTGTGACCCCATGGACCAGAGCACGCCAGGCCGTCCTGTCTTCCACTGCCTCCCGGAGCTGGGCCAAATTCATGTTGGTCACTTCGATGACACTGTCCAACCATCTCATCCTCTGTCGTCCCCTTCTCCTCTTGCCCTCACACTTTCCTAACATCAGGGTCTTTTCCAGGAAGTCTTCTCTTCTCATGAGATGGCCAAAGTATTGGAACCTCAGCTTCAGGATCTGTCCTTCCAGTGAGCACTCAGGGTTGATTTCCTTCAAAATGGATAGGTTTGTTCTCCTTGATTAACTGTGCACATAAATACATTTAATTTCAAGAGCACTTAAGCATGATTTAATTGAAACCCATCAAGCTCAACACTGTTTTACAGGGTAATTTTTGGGCTATTTCAGCACTTCTTGGTTTTAATCACAGTTTGAAAAAATCAAGAATGCTATCTTAATGAGGGAGCTTGAACCAGATAATCATAGTGTCTGTTTATGCATTTTCCAGGCATTATGCCTCAACATGGATAGAGGGTATATTACAGTGTCCCACTCCCAAAGTTTCCATTTCCATCTGCTCTGTTCATGACCCTCCTGAATTGATGAGAAATGTCAGGAAGGGGCTTGCTTCTTCAGGGTTTTGAACTATGTAGGGGTCTCTTATAGCAGTCAAATGTATCCCATGCCTTTCATGACAACACAAGGAAGGTATGGTTAAGAGGACACCTGGCAAATACAGAGAAATAGTGGTAGGCCCAGTATACATAGCCTTGTTGTCTCCTGCATTCATTGATACACCCTGTTTTGGCTCAACACTTCAACAGAACTTTCCAAATCTTTGCATCATTAATAGCAACTGCAACACTAGTGCTTCATAGAAATACTAGCTGGCATTACCTATAACATTATCTTTTGCAGTTTCATTTATTTGCTACTCTTTTAGACCAGTAAGGGTCTAAAAGCTTTTAAGGTAGCTCCCAACACAAAATTAGTGGAGTTTTAATTAACAGAACAACCATCTTCTTGTTTTGAATTTACATTCCTGTTTATTTCAACTGAGAATCAACACATTGCCTGTTTGTTTATACTTACATCCTGTAGAATAAAGAGTCCATTGTTGTTTCTATTTGAATTATAATGTTTGTAATAGTTTTAAATATGTTGTAAAACCAGCTTGGTGCCGCATAAGCTATATAAGCAAGGAAGTTTTCCCAGTTGCTTTTCATGTCTGCTCTTGATAAAAAGTTTGAGTTGTCAGCAAACAGTTATTTCAGTAACATTGTAAATAAGTATTTTTAAATATATTTTTTCTGCGGAAAAGCAATTTTGCTAGAACATGCCATACTTTCATTAATGTTTCCGATAACCAGTGTTTGATGCTGCAGTGATGTTGCTTTTTAATGGATAAAATATTTTTTTTTTCAAATTGTCCAGTATGATACAACCAAATAATGTAAAATGCAACCAAGGAGAAGCGATCAAAACAAATAATGTTTAACAACAGAGCTTCTACCAGTGGTTACCATGGCACCTGCAAAGTTCCACAGCTGCCCTAGGGGGCAGCAGTGGTTCCAGATACAATTGTTAAAATTTCCAGGATGCTTGGCTTGGAGGATTTCAGTTTCCATTGTCAGATTCACTTCGTGGGCATCAGCTTGCAGTTGTTTGGCTGAAAGGAAAACCATGAGATTGCATCATAGTATTATCAGTCCAACTCATTTTTTAAAACATATACACTTGGCCTGATATTCAGAGCTATGTGTTGTGACCTAGAATTTGATAAAAGTCTCTATAAGTCCTATTGCCATTGTCATTTGAAGCATCATGGGGACAGTGTTAAACTTAGAAACCATCTCCGTGTCATTACAGCCGGAAGAGGGAAAAACCAGCTCATTGAAAAAAACAAAAACAGAATATTCCCATTCTTGTTCGAATACTTATATCTAAGAGTGAAATCTAGGGCACTTCCATATCAGAAAGATTATCTAATGACTCTGGTCCTGTGGAATGGCAGCATACATAACAGCAGGTTACAAAGAACCACTGATAGTCACAGTGCAAAGTACAAAAGATGAGATGAAAGATGCTTACAGCCTAGAAAATTAAATAATGGAAATGACCAGGAAGAGAGGGAATCTGTAAAAGGTAGTTGTAGGAAACATTCTTTACATAGCTCTAACCCTAACAACATATCTTTGGGGACTTTAGATCAGTGGTTCTTAACCTTTGTTACTCTGATGTTTTTGAACCTCAGCTCCCAGAAACCTCAGCCAGCACAGTTGGTGGTGAAGGCTTCTGGGAGTTGCAGTCCAAAACTACTGAGTAACCCAAGGTTAAGAACCAGTGCTTTAGATAACTAAATAGTGGGGCAATGCTAACAATGCACAAGATCCTGTTCTGATGAGTGTGTTGGAGTAGGACTTTTTTTAAAAAAAATAACAAAGCTTTATTTTAGACAATCAATGACATTACAAACAAATAATACAATTAAATATTTGTCTTACTTCCTAAATATTTTAACATTCTAAACACCAGCTATTCACACCATTTAACAAAATTACAGTTAATCTTGAATCCCCATTCCATTGTAGAAAGTTACCGACCAACAATCTGAGCAATCTAGATTATTTCCTAAATCATGTGTCTTCTCATTTATTTTGCTAGTGTATTTTAATAAAAGTTTCCAAGTTATGAAAGAAATGGACTGTGCTTCATTTCTCCTCTGTATATTCTGAACTTATTGGTCAATTTCTCTATCAAGAGCATTTGCCACGCCCTATTCAAAAATGTCTGTAATGAGTAGGAGGACTTGAGTGCTTTGATAGGCATAGGCAAGTAGCATCACTTTCTCAAGTGCCCCTCCTGTGGGAGAACTCAGCTTCTTAGCTCACATATCAAGCTGATGTGAAAAATAGTACCATGAGTAAAGGGGGCTGCAGCATCTCTTTATTTTGGGGGGAAGACTATTAACAAGCACTAGATGGAGTAAAGAATATAATATGTGGCTATATTTTTCTCACACCCTCCTCCATCATTTAAATTTGACCTATTCTGGCAATCATTTCAACTGAAGAGCAGAGTATAAGGCAATAAATGAGTAAATAAAGGGTCTCTTGTATACCGTTCAGACTCTTGTTTTCTTCCTCCAGGTAAATTATTCTCAAGTTGCATAATATAAGGGCATGAAAAGCAGATGGTACAATGCCATCTGGCATTGCTTCTTAAGGGGAAGAATTCCCGTGTGGCCAAAAAAAAAAAAAAAAAAGGCTTAGAAAAAGAGGAATGAGTGATACTAAAGATATAAGGCTGCCACTTATTGTCCTTTTATCTCAGAGTTTGGCTTGGTTTGGTTTTTCTTTGGTTTTTGCTGAATTTATAAGCACCCTTTATTTATGCAATATAGTTGTGAGAGGACACCCCTTAAATATATCCAGTATCAATTATGTTCATGTGAGAGCTGCTCCTTCATTTACAAACATTTCAGTTCTCTTGCAATGCATCAAAACACTGTGGAATTATGGTACAAATGTTCTTAAAATGGAACTGCAAATCAGCAGACAACTATACATATTAATTTGCTGATACCATCCACAAGGATTGCCTTTATTAGGATATCATTATGGCAACAGAGTGCGGCCTAATATGTTAATATGATTCATCTCTCTTTCTATTTTGGACCTCAAAGATAAGGAGTGAGTTGCCAGGCTGGCACAGCTGTACTTCCACAGACTCTGTCATAATAACATAACATGGCTGTCATCAGTGAATCTTTGGCTGACCTACTGAGTCATCTCAAACTGAAGCCACTAACACTGTCCAGATGTCATATTATTTCCTTATTTTAATTTGGTGGAAATGAACCATGCAACTAAATATAGTGTTAATGACTTTATGATTATCCAGGATCTCATTGATTTTGTTTGTATTTTGTTCATTTTTACATTAATGTAACATGCAATCTGGAGACTGTATGTTTTATATACACACACACATACACACACACTGCGTGTGTGTGTGTATGTATGTAGATAGATAGATAGATAGATAGATGATAGATAGATAGATAGATAGATAGATAGATAGATAGATAGATATAGATATAGATATAGATATAGATATAGATATAGATATATAGATATATAGATATAGATACAGATATAGATATATAGAGATATATAGATAGATATAAGGCTTTGCCAGAAAGTATATGGGTTGGTATGGACAGGATGTCTTTCTTTTTCAATTAAAGGAAGACTCTCCTCTCAACATGTTTATTGAAAATCTGTTTTTATAGACTTTTGCCAGATGGTTGTTCACCAAAGCAGATAAAAACTGACTGCAATTCTAACATTTATCTGTACCATATCTCTTGAGTACGCTTCCATGGATAATTTTGTTCCATTCTTCACTTAAATGTATTTATTATTAAATGTATTATTAAATATTATTTAAGGCTGCAATCCTGAAAAGCCCTGCGAGTGGAGGACGTGGCAGGAGCTCTACTCTATTGGCAGAAAACCAGATATGCTACTTTGATGAGAGCTACATCTCAGAGAACACAACAGGAGCAGAGCTGTTCCACTAGTCAGGATACTCTGGCAGGAAGGTTAGAACAGGGATGGGCTGTCAGTGGGACGTGAAGAGTGGGGAACAGGCACAACATTCCTTTAATGCACAGAAAGTAGACCTGGCCTATGGGAGGGATGGACCACAGTTCTCAGAATCCCATAGCCAGCAATAGTCACACTGGCTGTTTGGTTCTGTGTGGAATAGTTATAAAAAAAAAAGGTACACACGTTTCCCACCTCTACTGTTTCTTCTCTTCTTCACAGGTGTTTCTCATCTTGTACATCTCTGCGTGTTCTCTACCATCGAGTGAAGTGCTTAGAATTATAACATCAGATGAATATAAGAGTTTCCTTGCTGAATCATGTCAATATTCATGTTAGATCCTACCATGTGTTCAACGGCAGCCAACCTCATGTTTCTGGAATTTTAGGAGCAGAGACACAAAGACAGGCAGCTACATTTTCAATATGGCATAATTGTTAGAATTCAGGGCTTGGAAAAGTTACTTTCCCTAGCTCTCTTAGCTATGAGCTGTGAGCTGCCTTATTGTAGATCTCATCCATCCTGGTCAGTACTGTCTTGCACTGATTTGTAGCCAGTTTCAGACAGTGGTTTCTTCTGGTCCTACTTGGAGGTGCCAGGGGTTGCCCCTGGGATGTTCTTGTTAGAAAGAATGTGTCATACCTTCAAGCTATGCACCCCTTCCTTTAATGTAGCTCCCACTGTGGAAATAAAATGTATTTCTTGTTTTCACTAAGTTTCCTTCGAGATTGCCCTCACTGCTTCTGCGCTGGATCTAGACACAGCAAAATCAATGGAATTTCAGTAAGTCATGTCATTAACAAATTCCATTGAATTTCACTGGATCTCCTCTAACTTGGATGAAGTGTGACTAGCACTATATAGTTTTGATGAAACTGGCTATTAAAATTAATAGTTTTATTATTTTGTGTAATACTGGGAATATAATATACACTAAAGAGTGTTATTTATCTTGCCCCATAAATTCTACCTCTCATTCCTCCTTTGTAAAATGAAGCAGTTAATGACCTGTCTCACAGAACTCTAATATAAACAATGAACTAAGTGTAGCTCACTTCACATATAATAGAACTTAATAATAGTTGTTTGAATGTTATAATTGGATTTTGTTTGTACAGCCTGTTTAAAAATGACCTCATTCATTAAAATATGCTAAAATGATTGCCTTATAACTCTTTTCTGGTGGCTCAAACTCAACCAGGCTCAGATTTCCCCACATGTAAGAATCACATGTAGAGAGAAACATTTTCTTACATCTATACATAAACTGCCAGGTTTCCATGGTCTGGCAGACTGAAAATGATTCAGAGGTTTAATATTTCTTTGCAGTTAGCTGCATAGCTCTTGCAGTATATAATGGATGACTCATTACTCTGTCTCCCCAATCTTCTTTTATGTCCAATAGAACTAATAATAATGTTAGGTTTCCTTTTTAATTTCCAACATACAAGATATGGAACTCCAGGAGATACAGAACCACAAACTACAGTTAAAATTCAGAGAGCGTAATTCCCCCCCCCCCCCCCCACTGGAAGAGGTACATTTCAAACCAACATGAGATATTTGTACTAAATCTTCTGCAAACTTTAAATGTGATGTGGAAGTTCCTGGATGCTATAATTATATTTGAATAAGATTATGCACTGTTGTTTCAGCAAACTGTAATAGAATATTTCTCATGTGATATCATTTAATTTCATGTGGAAAAGCCAAAGCTTTAAATCTACCTGGTATGTAAAGAAACATGATGATACTCTACCTTTAAAAAGCCCTACAAATCCTACATTTTCTTCATTACAAGAGGGATGGTGAGAAAGAAAGAAAAATTACAGTCCATTTCAACTCCTATTGGCACATCAGGTTTAAAATGCAACTGGTCCTTCACAATAACATCTCATGTTACTGGGTTTTTTTTCCACAGAAATGGTATGGCCTGTATTTATAGCTCATTTTGGTCAATATAGCAGCTTTGAATGGTTGTGTACCATTCTACATATCTGTATTTCATCATATGCAAAATTACATGTCTCTTATATTTTTTAAAAATCCTATGAACAAAGAGAAGCATACTTACTTGAAAACCAATCTCAACAATGTCAACACATTCAAGTCTGCATTCTTTATCTGCTTGATTCATGTGCGCACAATTATGTCTTTTCTGGAGAATCCTGCCTTCTCATGATGTGCTCAAAGTAGGACACCCTCAGTTTCAACATTTTTTGCCTCCAGAGATAGCTTGATTTTTGTTTTGTTATTTATGTAACGATATTAGTGAGATTGTCTTGGATGCTTCAGCATCGACAGCTGTATATTCCCTTTAAAAAAACACAAATCCACAACTATATTCAGACCTAATCACTGAAAAGCAAACTAGTTAATATTTCTTAATGTCATTGATTTTGAATAAGTTAGGCTTTGATGCATACATCTTAATTTGCAAGATGAATTTTCTTCATTAAAAATGAATAATTGTGGGGGATGCCTTGGAACTCTCTTGATCTTTTCATTCATCTGCAAAAAGAAGCACATTCTTATTTAGATATTGATTCATTTCCTTTAAATAAATGTGTATGAGCAACATTTTATACATGCATGTCAAACTGTAATCCTGGTTTTTTGAAGGCACACAGATACAGGTCTGGCTCCTTTCCTATCACATGTACTAAATTTTGCAGCCAACATGTTCATGGTAATATCTGTGTGGGTTGGTGGGTGGAATCAAGATTCAGTATTGTAAGAAAACAAAGAAAGCACATTTTAAAATTCAAAATAAAGCCTATATTTGGATACATAATTAATCATGCTCAGAGTTTTTGTTACATGTTGTCAAGTTGTTTCAAACTTACAAAGACCTCATGAATGGATAACATCTGGAAGGTCCTGTCATTAACACTGCTTATGTCCTTATAAATTCAGACTCCACTACCTGAATTGTTAGATTGCCTAATTTTCAGCTCATTCAACTTCATACATGTTTTACTCTGTGGCTATTTGCTGATGCAGTGACCTTGCCCTGGCTAAAGTACATGCTATGCAAAGACCCATGCAGGGAATATCTAAATGAGTGCAATCTTTCTTCCTTAGCAAAAAGGTGAGGAACCAACTATGTCAGGGATGGGTGGTGGGTGGGGGAATGTTGTCTTCCAAATGTTGTTGGACTACAAATCCCAACACCGCACACCACAAGCTATACTACCTTCAGATGGCAGGAGCTGTAGTCCAGCATCATCTGGAAGCATCACAAAGGTGGAACCTTAAAGACTAAGCAGATTTATTTCAGAGTGAGCTGAAATAAGTATATAGATCCGGAAAATCACACATTTCCTAGCTCTGCCCTATGTGGACCTGCCAGACAAGCACAGAGGTGGACAGCCTGTGATTTTCAAAAGACAAAGGGGGAAAAGACCTGCCTCCAGCCTTTCAAACATAGGACGGTCACCAGAGGAACAGCTTATTACTCCGTGCGTGCTGAGAGGTATTCTGAACACTTGCGTTCCACCTTTGCTCTGCCATTAGGGGAAAAGCTCCTGGCTATGGTGGGCTATGTTTGAACTTTAGCTGAAAGGGGTGGGGGATGGGGAATTAGTGATCTTTTCTCTTAGCCCAGGTTCCCTTCAATTAAGTACTATGAAGTACACACACCCTTAGATCCCAAAGGGTCCCACTGAAATTAGGAAGCCTTACTTACTTTGCTGTCCTAGCCTCCAGGAAAGGCATGCACGTATTATAACCATATTCCACCTACCCCACCCTCAACTCTCTCACCTTTCCTGTCCCGGCAATAAGCAAGGAAAACGGAAAACTTTTGCGCTCCTGCTCGGGAGAGGAGCCCATCACCATTCAAATCCATGGGGTAAATCGAAAAGGGCTCTCCTTCCCTCACGCCTTGTCAATCACGCCCCCCTCTCTGCCTCGAGGCCACGAGCTTTCCTCCAGTGACGTCAAATACTCATCCTCCCCCCCCCCCCCAGTGACGCCTCTGCTCTTTCCAGGGCTTTATCTCCCTCATCCCCACCCCACCTCCGAGGGCTCAGCGTGGCGCGCGGGACGGCTTGCAGCGGAGGCGGCTAAGTGCGCCCCCTTCTCCCCCCCCTTCTTGACTGGCCACCTGGCCCCTCCTCCTTCATTCATCTCCCGCCGCCGGTGCCTCATCCCCCGTCCTGGCCTGCGGTTGGTCTCCTTGGCTTCACAGCCAATAGCGGCGAAGGTTGCGCAGGAGCCGCCGCCGCCGCCCGCTTTTGTTGGGCTGAGGAGAACGCGAGGGGTTCGGCCGCGCACCGGGAGGGGTGAGTGGACTGGCCGCCGGTGGCCGCCGGGGAGGCGGCTCGGAGGTGGGCCAAGCATCCCTCGCCCTGGGGCGGACCCGCTGGAGGCGGGAGGGCGGCCTGTCCCGGGACCGGTGCGCGCCTGCCTGCCTGGCTCTGGAAGGCGAGGACCCGGCTTTTCCGGGGGGGGGGGACCTTTTACGGCGAGGGAGGGGAGGGCTGGGCGCTCTCTGGGCAGCCGCCCGGCGTGGACGGCGCGCAGAGCTCAGCCGTCCGATGCGAAGGAACTCGGCAGAACTTGGTTCAGGGTGCAAGCGCGGAGGACCGGGCTTGGGTGGGCAGCTTTGGCTCCCGGTTCCGGGTGCTTGTTGAGGGCTGGAGCGGGAGGGCAGGTGGCTCTCATTCTTCCCAAACACCGACAGAGTTGCGGCGCGGTTAGTCTCCTCCCCCCCCCAATCATTCCTCTCCCCCCCCCGTTGTTTCTGCCACGGTCCCCCCCCCGCGCAGGATGAGGGTCGTTCAGGGCTTTGTCCGCGCGTGCCGTCTGCAGGCGCTTCTGGTCCACCTGGGGGCGATTTCCGTGCATGAGAACCGTTGCGGACCTGTGGGGACTTCGTTGGCCGGCTCCATCCCCACCTGGCCGTGACACTCCTTAGGTGACCACCTTCCAAGGTGGTGGTGGTGGTGAGGATCCATCCCAGGGAGAAAAGGAGAGCCGTTGCCTTGAGCTCCCTGGAGGAAAGGTGGAGCGTAAATGTAACAAACAAACAGTGCTAATTAACTTCAGTGCTAATTGGACCACTTGGCAACTCGGGTTGCTTCTGTTCTCACAGAGGCATTGTCCTCTGATTCGGTGCAATTTGGGTGAAGAGCACCCATCCTTGCCATTTAAAGCTCAGCAATGTCGACCTTTAGCCTCAAGGCTGCTACTTAAAATATACTTTACTCAGAAATAAATGCCACTGTTTTCTCAGAAGGACTTCATAAGGCTCATTTTCGTTAAAGAGGGGGAGAGAGAAATGTTTGGGGTTGAGCATCTGTTGTGAGAAGGGTTCACGGACTGGTCAGCTAAGGAAGGAAAAAAAAACATGGAGGAGAAAGGAGTGTGTCCAGAGAGAGGACACAGCTGGACCCCTGAAAAAGAACAGTCCCTATGGCAACATTTTATTGCAGATCTTTTGTTGCAATCTTGTGTTCAGCCTTCAAGGGGACACTTGACCCTGTCAAGATCAGGAGCTGCTCTGCTCTGAATGGGAGTGGGGTATATTCCACCTATGTGATGGGTTTAGGTATTCCCTCACTTAAACCATGGGCCGCTTGTAGTTATGTTACTAGTTTGTTTTTAGTTAAGTGCCTTCAGGTCACAAATGACTTAGTAGCAACTCTGTTGGGATTGTCAAAATATGAGGGATATTTTAGGAGCAGTTTTATTGTTGCCACCACCACCTACCCAGTGAGTTTCTGGGGCTGTGTATGGATTTGAACCTGGGTCTTTTGTGTCCTAGTCTGTCACTTTATCCATTGCACTACACTGGCTCTCACTGATAATAGTTGCTAGCTGAGCTTCCAGATGCAGTACAGACCTACAATTCTAATCAGTCACCGGTGGGATGTTTTTTCTGTTTATTTGGCCATTCCTAATCCTAGTGCTATTTTGCATAGTCACAGGCCACTTCTGTACAATATCTGTAGGTTCTCTGGAAAGTGTTTCTTATCTATGTTACTATGCAAGGGAGCAGTTTCAAAGAGGGAATACAACTGGGGACAGTGGGCTAGTCCTACCCTCCCCACATGACAGAAATGCTTCCTTCTCCCTTTGGATGACAGCTAACTTTTTAAAGAAGCCCACATTCCTTGGTAGCTGTGGGAGCTCCCTGCCCAAGCCATAATAACAATTTCAGGAGAGGATATTTCCAGGACAATGCTACTAAGAAGCCCTCTTTATTTTTTTTCCTTCCCCTGCATCCTGCCCACCTCCATAGCAACCCTGTGTGTGTATTGGGAGCTTAACTGGTGGAGTCAGTTTCCAACAGGAAGGGGATGGGCGATGATAGGACAGAGAGAAATTACAGATTTTTAATGAAGATGAACTGCTGTTTTGGGCTGATCTGAGCCTTGGTGCAAATTAATTCAATAATTTATCTGAGATGATTTGGCAGGCAAATTAATTTGCTGTCTTTGCCTTCCATGAAATAGAAATGCATCCTAGTAATTATTTCTAGTATATATATAGATGTAAATTAGCAGCATCTGCACATCTTAATCCAGACCTCTATGGCTCTGGCTCTCAAATCAAAGCTGAGCAATGTCCCTGCTGCTTTTGTCTCAAAACCAGCCCAGTTCTTTGTCTTTTGGGCTTTTGTTCGCAGGGATTGAGTGAGGCACTGCTGAAGATGTGGCAGCTTGGCACCGGATCCCTGTTCTTTCCCATCCTTCTCGGACTGGTGGCAGTGTCTGCTGCTCCTGCTCCCGACAACACTGATGAAGACAAGCAGCCCAGGGAGGAGGTTCTTCTGAGCTTTCCCAGAGATGAAGCCAGTCTGAATGAAATGTTCCGTGAAGTAGAAGAGCTGATGGAAGATACTCAGTACAAGCTAAGGAATGCCGTCAAAGAGGTGAGGTGCTCCCTCCAAAGCGGTTTGTATAGTTTTGGAAAGCAGCAACTTTGAGCAGCTCTGCTGAGTCTGGAACTGGGCTGCCGTCCCCAGAAGCTTATGCCAAATAAAATTATTATTCTTCAAGGCACCACAATGTTCTTTTTTGGTGCAACCAATTAACGTGGTTAGCTAACTGCCCCCTCCAGCATCTATCATTGTTACTAAATTAATTATAGCCATTCTAGCAGAAAGGGTTGTTTTGGGTCTGACTGGGAACAAGGGAAACCTGGAGATACTGTGACTAGAGCTTCACATTTTGAGTGGTTTGCTGTACTTTTTGTCACTCGGAGCACTAATATCTTCAGGATATAAGTGGTCTGGGTTTTGTATTATAATGCCTCTGTTGATTGATTGGTTCTCCTGAGCTGCTTGTCTGGGGAATGGGGGTGCTGCGATTTGAAGCATCTGAAATAAGTTTCCTGCTGTCTCCGTGTTTCAGTAAGGGTGAAAAGTTACTTCCATTCATTTCTAAATGGCCAGGGTTCCAACAGCTGAGTGTTATTTATATTTGTTCTCTACAACTTTTAAAAATTTCTGCAGGGTAGTTTCGAAGGATCTAGCAGCATATCCTAGTCTAGCTTTTGTCAGTCCTGGTAACAGATGCCAGAACCATCAAGGCTGGGGAAAGGCTGGAGGGGAAATCAGACCAGCCACTGTAATTCTAAAAGGTGTACCATATGAAAAAGGCTAATCTCATACAAAGAAAGTATTCACTTTTGTTCCCATGAATTCAGGTGCAGCCTTTGAACAAGCAGGCTTTAGGTCCTGTCCACAAATCCCTTCTTTAACTTGGCACAAAGAGAGAGTTTATTTCATTTCTGATCCTGCTCCCATTTTTCTTTCTTTGAGGTTGAATGTCTGTCTTCTGATTAGTACTGCTAGGGTGGAGTGTAGTTTGAACTTGTTTCCCAGCCTCATTAAATATTTTGTCAAGGTGAAGGGTTTGCTGCAACTCTTTATCCTGTCACAAGCTTGAAAAACTATATGGAGTCTCCCTAGAGTTAATTTAATGATGGATACAATAAGCAGGGAGATAACAGTCTACTTCCTGAACAATGTTGCTAAGCTTCCTTTGCAGCCACATTAAACTTTACACACATTTTTACATTGCCATTAAGTTTTAAGAGTTTCTAAATTACTTTTTCTCTGGCTGGTATAGAAAAGGAAAATGGTTTATTAACTTTGTTCCCTCCTCCCCCCCTCCCCCACAAAGTAATCTTCCACCAGTATCATGATGGTAGGAGAGTGGCCAGAGTTGTGTTCTGACTGGCAGCAAAGACCCTGACAAACATGATAGGGAAGATTCACAAACAGAGCATTCTAATAAAAGTCACCAAATTGTACTTGGGCTGTTGGGTAGGGAGGAAAGTTGCTATTCGCTTCCTAACTTGCTGTCTGCCAGGTCTAAAGCTGCCTATTCAAGAAGACTTACAAATGCTAGATTGTTTGCTATTCCCACAGGTTAAATGGGAGTTTGGTGGCAGGTAAAGGTAAAGGTTCTCCTTGACAATTTGTCCAGTCGTGTCCTACTCTAGCAGGCGGTGCTCATCTCCGTTTCCAACCCATAGAGCTTGCGTTTGTCCACAGAAAATCTTCGGTGGTCATGTGGCCAGCGTGACTAGACACGGAATGCCATTTACCTTCCCACCGTTTACCTTCCTACTCGCATTTTTGCATTTTGCATGCTTTCGAATCGCTAGGTTAGCGGGAGCTGGGTCAAGCAACGGGAGCTCACTCTGTCGTGTGGATTCGATTTTATGACTGCAGGTCTTCTGACCTTGCAGCACAGACGCTTCACCGGTTTAACCCGCAGCGCCACCACGTGAGAGGTTAAATGGAGGGCAGGGTATACAGCAGTGGTTCCCAGCCTTGGGTTCCCATATGTTCTTGGACTATATCTCCCAGGAATTCTGGCCAGCATAGCTAATGGTAAAGTCTTCTGGGACGTTTAGTTCAAGAACATCTGGAGATCACTGATATAGAGAATGGATTAATTCCTTCCTCTAGCTTAAGGTACATGACCTCCTAAAGACTTGCTTTGTTAAGCCACAAGCATTTGCAGACTCTTGCATATCCCGTTGTGGGTAAACTTCAGAGTTTCGTAGTGCATGGAAAGCATGGAGTTATACGGTCAGAAGGATCTACAAACAATGAAGAAAAATCTGACATGTTGAAAGACTTTACAGCAGGGAACAGTGATTTCCAGAGATCCAGGAGCCACACATGGTCATCTCTGGAGCTGGGAGGACCACCTCTGCTCCGTTCCCCCCCCCCCATCATTACTAATTTGTTTTTACTGGGCCCCCTTGTGCTCTCTAGTGAACAAAATATTTAACTTTTAAAATTTTTATTTGGGGCTGGAGAGCTGGGTAAGTTCTGGAATTCTTCAAAATATGGCAGAACTCCCTCTCTCAAGCCCCCATTTTCAAAATCTGGAGGCTAGGGGCAAAAGCCAGAGAATACATTTTGGTCCCTGCGCAGGGAAGGAATTTCTTTTTAGTTTGCTCTCCCCAAGCCACTATTTTTCAAAGTAAGACGGCTGATTCTTGCACAGTGGTTAAACTGGAGGAGTTATAATGCTGAAGAGGGAGCCACAGAACTTTGAACAAATCTGCACTGTGATGTGTGTAAGCACACTGCTGAACGCAGGCTGCACCAGTGTACTCAATTATGCAACAGTTTTATATTTTGCACAGTATTCAAGTCTTTGATCAGCACCACATTGGGTTGGATTTTACATTGTTGTTATTAATAAGTGCCTGTATATGCCATTGACTTTATCAAATGGTATCTTCAGAGCTTCTGGTTTAAAGGATTAGGGTGTTTTATGTATTTAGGTAGCTGACCTTTTTTGAAAAGACTTTGAGAGTTAATGAGCCTCTTTGGTAACAAATTACAGTAAAAGCAGTGTATAAATTGAATGGAATTTAGAGATATCTGCTTGAAACCAGACATGGGGATGAATTTATTGTGTGTGTGTGTGTGTGTGTGTGTGTGTGTGTGTGTGTGTGTGTGTGTGTGTGTGTGTGCGTGCGCGCGCGCGTGCGCACACACACACACCACCCATCTGGCAGCCAAGGCCATTCTGAGATTTCACAAATAACAAAAAACAACAGAGTAACACAATAGCAAATAGTGACATTAATACATGGGGTAAAAATCATAAAGTGAGGATAAAATTATAATACAATAGATACAATTAAAAGCATAGAAAAAATTAAAAACATGGAGCATGGCAGTATGATAGAAATTATATTATTGGACACCATTGTATCAGAGTGTAGTTTATTCATGAAAGGCCTGTCTAAATAGCCAGGATTTTAGTAGCTTTTTGAAGGTGCCCAGTGAAGGGGCAAGGCAGACTTTGGGCAGAAGAGCGTTCCATAATTGTGGCACTACCGCAAAGAAGGCCCGATTTCTAGTGGTTGTTTTCCAGGCCCCTCTCAGGGTCAGAACTCTCAGCCGCCCTGCCTGCAATCATCTTATAGGATGAGCAGACCTAATTAGAAGGAGGTGGTGGCCAGATATCGAGGTCCCAAGCCATTTAAGGCCTTATAGGTTAGTACCATCAGTTTGAAACTGGAACGGAAGTGAACAGGTAGCCAGTGTAAGGCAGCCAGGGTGGGGGAGATATGTTGGTATTTTCTAAGCCCACTCAGAAGTCTGGCCGCTGCATTCTGGACCCATTGCAGTCTCTGTAGTAGTACCAAGGGCAGCCCCATGTAGAGAGCATTACAGTAATCTAATCTCGAGACTACCAGTGCATGGACCAGCGTAGTAAGGGACCCAGTGTCGAGGTAGGGACGTAGCTGGGCAATCCACTTTAGGTGGAAATAAGCTGAGCAGACCACAGACACTATCTGAGATGTCACTGATAGTGATGAGTCCAAAAGCACGCCCAAGCTACAAACTTTATCCTTCTTAGAAAGAGTGCCCCCCCCAAAAAAGAGAGGGAAGCACCCAGACCACAGACACTAGGGGCCTCCACCCACTCCAGTCCACCCACAGGATTTCAAGCAGATGTATAAATAAAATGAATTTTAAAAAGCATGGTATTTTATGAATTAAAAAGCATGGCAATATGTTAAAAATTGCTGATTTGTTTAATATTTGTCCCTTCGTATCTGTCAATTCCAGAGACACCAGCAAATACAAAGGGACAAATATTTCTCGATTTTTATTCAACCCCCCCCCCCAATAGGCAGAGAGGGAAGGCTAGCCCTCCGCTCCCACAGACTTCCTCCCCTTCCCCTCCCTCCTTTGGTTGCTGTGGCCTCCGTCCTCCACCACTGCCAGCTTAGCAAAAAGCAAGCTGCTGTAAGGGAACCAGAGCCACCCTTAGGGCAGGGAAACAGGAGCAGCCATCTTTGCAAAGGGCAGCCCAGTTTCCCTTATGAAAGGTCTTGGCAGTGGAGTCAGGCCACAGTGCCGAGATGCGCTGGATGGCAGTGGTGCAGGCTGTGGCATCAGGCCATATCGCTGGGCTATGGTGGCAGCAGATGGTGGCGGCCAATGTAGGGAGGTGATGGGGGCAGTGGGAAAGGGGCAGGTGGTGGGGTGGGCTCAGCTTTTCTTTTTTAAAGGCAGCTTTGGGTCATCTAAAACAAGAACCGACAAACTGATTCATGGTTCATCAGTTCAAGGGTAAGAAATTAACGGTTTATCAACCTTGACAGACCATGAACAAGGACGAACAGCCATTTTGGTGATTCATCTCCATCCCTGCTTGAAACATATCTATGGGACTGCATAGCCCATGATGGGTGTGAGAAATTTGTGGCCCTCCTCATTGTTGCTTTTGGTCTATCTATTTTCTCAGCCCTAGCATAGCCAAATGTGAAGGAGGATAGGAGTGTGGCATGTTTCCAGTCTTGACTGATGCATTTGTTGCTTCATGAAGCTTTTAATCCGCCAGTCTGTTTCTTCTACTGAATTTAGTGAGACTTGCTTCTAAGAAAATGCAAGTAGGATTGGCCTATAAATAGGATGGATTTTTTATGATTTACATTTTTTAAAAATCAATTTTTAAACATTTAAATCATGAATTAAATCCATTTGATTTAAGATATCATTTATTTTTATCCACTCTACCTATATATAAAAGTACCCGTGAAACAGTTATTTGTTCCGTGAAAAGATAACCACATTTGAAGGTTATATGAATGCTTGAGTGGCACTTCAGGGAAGTGGTCTGTGGGCCTAGAAAAGGCTTTTTCTTTTACACATGCTTCTTCTACCAATGTAATAACTTTCTTCTTGTTATAGTGGTACAGCAATATTACATATGCATTTGATACGTTAACAGGAAAACGCACCTTTCCAATGTTTGAAGGTTAAGAGGACTGACAACCTGTAACACCTTGAAACTGAAACCCTTTTCTTAATATAAGGTGCTGCCCTGTTTCTGTGTCTGTGCTGTCTGCCCCAGCCCACAACAAATGCATAATCATAGAGCTGAAAGGGATCCCAAAGGTCTTCAAGTCCAGCCCCCTGCCAGTGTAGGAAATCTACACCTTAAACCATCCCTGACAAGTAGCCATCCAACTTAAAAATCTTCAGTGGAAGTGAATCCACCACCTCCAAGGCAGTCAATGCCACTATTGAATGGCTCTCACTATCTGGAAGTGCTTCCTAATATTTAGTCAAAATCTTCTTTTGTTTAATTTGTATTTATTACTTCTGGACCTATCCTGCTGAGCTGCAAAAAAGCTGCCACTCCATGGGAGTTTTATCTTCTCCAGGCCAAACTCCCACAACCTTTCCCCCATAGAGCTTGGTTTCCAGACCTCTTACCATTTTGGTTGCCCTCCTCTGGACATCTTCTAGATGTCACTATCTTCATCAACTGGTGCCCAGAATTGGACACAGTACTGTAGGTGAGGCCTGATCAAAGCAGCTTACTGGAAAGGATCTTACTGAATATTTGTCTTACAACCTTAAATCCTGTTCAATGTTCTACTGTTTATAAAAGTGGGTGTGGAAGCCACCCTTGCCTCTTACAATACTGAGCTGAAAGAACTTCTCTGCTTGAGAGAATACCATGATGTTTGCTTGCCAGGATTTTGAATGTTCCCCTCCTCCTTTCCTGCTGCTTCACAAGAAGGCAAATTGTATGCTGACCAGTCCATTTGATTGTTTAAGTGAGCTTCTGGGGAACCTCCTCCCACCTAAATGCCTGTTCTTCTGGGGAAACAAGGGTCCAAAGCTGCATTCGTAAATGTCCATGTCCTAAAAAATCAAGCAACTGTTGTTTATTTGTTTAAAAACCAATTTCCATATCCCTGTTGTCTTTTTTCTCTTTGCCAGAGAAGTGATGGGAGGAGAAAACTCTTTCAGGGGTTTTTAAAATCATTTGTGTTCAGGGAGAAAGCAATGAAGTGGGCAAAGACTTTGGTGTGTGGAACCATGGGTTGTATTTTTGATATATGGGTGCAAGGGGTGTGGGTGTGTTGGGAAAAGCCCAATCTGTCTTGTGGAGCTCAAGTAGTAGACGTTCAGTATTTCTGAGGGGGCCTAGGAAAGAGAGAACAAGGCCTTTGTTTGTATAGCTGAAAGTTGTCCAGCTGTTTCAGATTTGTTTTTCCTGAGAGACTGAAAGTATATAGTTGCACTTTTCTTTGTGCTGATTTCTAGCAACTTATACTTGCACAGTTATATTTGCTTCTGTGAACTCTCGGCTGGATCTATTTCAGCCATATGTGAAATCTCTAACCTCTTATTTTTAAAGTACTCTGCGCACATGTTACTTGAAGCTCTGCAGCCTCTCTCTAGAGTTCAGGCTTGGAAGATGGACAATAATGAATGCTGTACACAGAGCTATCTTTCTTCTAGACGGCTAGTAGTTGTATATGTGGGATTTGCTAAAAGTGCTTCCATAGCTGAAGGCATAATGTCAAGGCAAGGCTGACATTTGGCACCTCATTTCAGATTACATTGAGGACGTGCTAGAAGCACAAGCTCCTTTTGCAAAACTCTTTGTACTTATAAACCATCTCCACATAACTTCTGCTTCTGGCCTCTCGTAAAGCATTCTTTACTGACATGGTGGTGACAGGTTTTTGTAGGACTGCTTTCCATTACTCGCACCTCTCACTGCTTGGAAATAAATGGCACTAACATCCGTCTGCTTGCCTTGAGGATGGAAGCATGGGGTCATGATATAGTTGTCACTTGTAGAAATCTTGGAATTCATTGCTCTTCCACTTCCACCCTCCAGTATTTACTTTGAGCAGAGAGAACAACCATAATATTTTCTCCACATCTTATAAATTCTGATTCTCTTCTTATCAAGTACTTTCGAGGAGTCTTGTTCACATAAGATGAATTGGATCACTTTGACTGCAAATTCTAAAATAAACAATAGCAGTCTGTTTTTTAAGTTCTATTATTTCAAATGTAACATTTCTATACTATATGACTTCCAGGTAACATAATCTTATACGATTTGGTATAGCCTAGATTTTATCCCTATTTCACCTTAGTGCTTGAAAAGGGCTCTGTTGTAAAACAAAGTGTGCTGCCTATATACCACCACACAGTGCTTAAAGCATTCTCTGTGCAGTTTACAATTTAATTATGCAAACAACTACTCCCACCCACCCCAAGCTGGATAATCAAGTTACCAACCTCAGAAATAATAAAGGCTGAGTCAACCTCAAACCTACCTGAGCCCATGACTGAACTCAGGCCTTGAGCAGAGTCTTGACTGCAGTACTGTAGTTTAACCACTGTGCTACAAGTGTAATGTTTATTCAAATTAATTAGTAATCAGTATTAAAACTTGATTACTGATTCATACACATTTATGTACATCAATGCTTTATTCTGTTTACTGGAACAACTTACCTCCTGAGATTCGTGTGGCCCCCTCGCTGGGTATTTTTAAGAATCAATTAAAAACATGGATGTTTAGGCAGGCCTTCCCACCAGATAATTCCTGACGCTCTCTTTTTTTTCCCTCCTCCCCCTTTCCTTCAGCTCTCCCATTCCATTCAGTATTTCTGTTATGTAAAATTGTTTATACGTATACTTATTGTATTATCTTTTAATTGTTGTTAGCCGCCTAGAGTGGTCCTGACACGACCAGATAGGTGGGATATAAATGAAATAAATAAATAAATAAATAAATAAATAAATAGTACTTTGCTCAACAGTTTGGATAAATTTTGCTATAAAATGGAAGCTGAAATGCTTTAATTACACAACAGGAAGCTTGCTCATTGTGTGTGTAGATTATGCCTGTCATTAAAATGTGTTATGAAACAAAACCATATTGAATGTAAATACACTATGGAAATGATTATTTATTACTTGAATTTGCATGCTGCCCTTTGGCATATCATACATAGTAAGGTAGGTAATAGTAACAATATGAGCAATTTTTAATTAAAAAAACAGATAAGATTAACCAGGACAAATGGCATATTGAAACATTAAGAGGAGCTATAAATCAAGTTAAGTCAACCTGATGAGCCACAGTTCTGTCTAAATAAAACAGGTTGCCTGACAGTAAAAGGACATCACGTTGAGGACTCAGCTAGTCTCTCAAGGGGTTGTACATTCCAAATATGCCTCAGGTATTAGAGGAAGAAGGAAGATCTCATTACTAGAGGTGACTTGCTTGACCAGAGGCTGTTTTTCAGGTAACTTGGCTTCAAGCTCCCTTGAGCTTTGTAACGGACACTTTTGATTATTTTTGGAAAATATCCCAGTGGTGTAACCCTGAGGATGTATTGCTAGGTTTACTAATTTGTGCATAATTGTAGGCTGAAATCCAGTAATAGGTTGCAGTTAAAGTAGGCTTATTGAATTAATGGGAATTTGAGAAATTAACACCTATGTAAATTCCACTGATTCAATAGGCCTACTCTACTTATGCTGTGCTACTGAATTTTAGCCATTGTGCATTATTTTGATAAAAATATAGATCAGGTACAGGGAAATCAAGATTTGGAAAATTCAATTTTTTTTCTTTGTGGCACTTAGAACTGGGTGAAAGAGGGAAAAGAGCCTTGGTGGGAGGTTAGCTACACTTAGAGATCTTATAAAGTCCACCTTAAAAACCTTATGAAGTCCATCTTTAAAGTGGAATGGATCAGAGGTTAGAAATACAGTAATGTGTTCAGAACAAATTGGAAGTAAAAGCATTCACAAAATATATACCATTTTCTCTAAATTCTAGTGCTTCTTTAGAAAATGTTACAAGTATGACAACATAACAATTTAAAAAATTCCTCTACCATGATATGTTATATGTCATCATGGTGATTCCAATTCATGTTAACCTTAGTAGGATTTCCAGAGTATGTGATTTATTTAAGTGGTGGTTTTCCCAGTAACCATCACCCCAAAAATTTTCATGGCTATTCAGCCAGGGGAAATTTGAATTCAAATCTCTTGAGTCCCAGTCTGACATCCTGTCCACTACTCTGTACTAGTTTTCATTAACAGCATTAATGATAACAAATGAAATGTTGGACCTAGTTAAAGAATAACAGAATGAATCAATTTTTAAAGTTAATGTTCGAATAATGTTAGGAAAAGTTAAAGACTGCAAGAAAATAGGACCAAATATGAGATGAATTGACTCCCTAAAGAAAAAAATAGCCTTAAGTTTTGCAAAAGCTGAATAGGGCTGTTCATGACAGGATGTTTTGAAGGTCACTCATTTGTAGCATTGCCGAAGTCAGAGCCAATTTGACAGCACACACCAGCAACAACAAACATTTAAATATCTGAAATTAAGGCTATATGTTTTGACCTACTTCATAATTATGCTGGCATTATGATCTTTCTTCATTTAGAATGTTGCATAATTTAAAATTATGGACATATATGAAAATAACAAAAACAGCAGCAGCAGCAGCAGCAGGAAAAATGTGCTGTCAAGTCAATTTTCACTTATGGCAATCCTTTTCAGCATTTTCCAGGTATAATCCCTCTCTCTCTCTCAAATCTATCTCAGTAGACTCAATATAAGCTAAAGTTTCTTAGGCTATTATCAAATGCAAAATATTTTGTTGTATCTGCTGTAATTCCTAGCTATTTTTCCTGGCTATGTTTCCTTACTAACTAGCTAGTGCTACCTTACAAGCCCCACTGATGTTTAGCGATATTCATTACAATGTTGTTCCTGCTCATTAGCTAGAGCCTGGGATTAATATAGCCTCCAGTCATTTTCATGGTTTACATAACAATGTTTCCTGGGAGGGGAACTGAATATCAACAGAGAACTTAAAAGACTATTGCCACACTATCAACAACTTGTGCCCAGTAAAAAAAATGTTTTGGGCCAGGTATTAATGAGTAATTATTTGCCCTGTAGCCCCACTTAGAGAAGGACATGAACTGCGGTTCAGCTATTCCGCAGGTACCTTGGCTTCCCTTGCCCTTCCGTGTATGGCGGGTGCCCCCTCAGAGACAGTGGTGTGACTTCCCAGCACTGCCTCCTCCAGATGCTGCCTCGGAGTGGGTGCCTGCCAGAGAAGGCAAGGCAAGGGAAGCTGGGGCAGCCGCTTAACTGGGCAGTTAAACTGCTGAACTGAGGTTTGTGCCCATCTCTAGTCCCATTATGTCTAAAGATGTGGATTCGTCCATGAAAGCTCACACTAAAATATAGCAATTAGTCTTTAAGGTGCCACAATATTTTTGCCATCTTTATTTTTTATTTTTCTTTCATTTTTGCCTGAGAAGTTAGCACAGACTAACACAATTACCTATTCTAAAACTACATCTAACCCGATTATACTCTGCGTAAACACTTTTCTTTATAATGTGTGAATGATCTGTCTGTGGAAAACAGACCCCTTGAGCAGTTTCCTGCAATGAGACAAGGGTGAAATATCATTAAGCATAGGCCAGCATTTCCATATGTGTTTCTTGAATGGTTTATATTTACATTTTAAGAACATGTTTTCTCCTTAACTTTAAAACTTAGTTTTCAGTGTTTCAGGAGAAAGTATGAATGTTACACCAGTAAATAGTAGTAGGCCAGGGAATATAATTTTATTTATGACATATTAAAAGTGAGCTGAACACAAACAAATGATTGTATTATTATCATTAAATATGTTATTTTTTCTTTACACATCAATAGTATGTCATGGATCAAGCTAAGGGGTAGTGGCATTCAGATCTGCATTAATGCTCTGCTGCTCATTTTCCATTATAGCTGACTGATCTTTGTCATGTCAATGCATGTAAAACTTTGATAGCCTCATTGGATGAGCAAGTATGCTTTGGGTGCCCCCTTGTTCTAACCTGCTCAGCCTAGTTTCTCTCACTGAGACATAGCTGAAAATATGGAGCTGAATTTTACTAATCTTTTGGAGTTTCCTATTGAAAAAATTGATGGAAAGTGTCATCAAAACTACCAGCATGAATTTGACCAAACTCCGGGAGGCAGTAGAAGACAGGAGGGCCTGGCGTGCTCTGGTCCATGGGGTCACAAAGAGTCAGACACGACTTAACGACTAAACAACAATTGAAAAAATGATGATGTGTTTAACAACACAAGAATTAGTGCAGCCGTTTTCTGTTTCCATCATTATAACCAAAAAATACATCAACTCATTCTGTTGATTATCTTGCTCCATATCCTGATAATTTTAACATTCCAGTCTAGCATGCCTCTGTTGGTTTAAATGAAATTTAATCCCAAATTGCCATTGCCTGTTAGTTGAATTCAGCAGGTATCCCAACAAATCCATGTCTTTGTATTGGCTGTTAGTTACACATTACTTCCTCAGTTAGAGGCTCCATCACTTACGTTGTGAAAAATGGTTTCATCTCTGAAAAGAGAGACAATCAGTTCTGTGTATCTTTTCCAGAGGAACTGTGCAATGCATTTATGCACAGATCAAACATGACTATTCACTCATGGGTAAAGTTTGACTCTTGAAGAACTTGTCTGATTGATAATATTCTGGGCTACCAATAGGATATTTTCTTGTTTAGAATGATATTTGTTTTCACATGTGATCTCTAGTTGCTTGATAACCTCCTAATAATTACCTCTACCCAAAGGGTCTGGACCATTGCAGTGGCTTTCAGTTGAAGCTATGAGTACAGTAAGATCAGGGGAGGGGAGGGATAAAGCAGATAATACTTTTTACATTAATAAAGTTGTTATTAACTATTAAAAGGGGCAAGGAGTTTGGGATGAACTTCCCTAGCTTTGTTCATGCTTCCACCTCAAATAATATAGAAATGTCTGATACAACTGAAACAGCAGCTCATGGGATTGTGGTGTGTGATCAGTAATAAGGTGTTTCCTGGTGAATGGATAATTTTCGTTTGGGCTCCAGATTGTATTTAACCACCTGCTCCAACTTGGTTACAGGCTTGTGCCATGTTTGCTAAAAGCAAACAGAACATTGTCCTTCCGCTCTCTTCTGTTAGGACAAGGAAGGTACCAATGTGTGAAAGCGCAGGAATAGATGATAATGAGAGTGGATTATTCTGTCCTTTGAATAAATGAATAACCAGCATAGCAAGGAAGCTCCTTTTTAAATGGCAAACAAGATAACAAAATAGACCAAAGAAAAGAGATCTTAGTGTAGAAGTCTTTATGCTGTGATTATGATCAATTTCTCCACCAAGCATATGAAGCTAAATGCAGTAGATGTCTGCTCAGGAGTAAGACCCAGTCCACTAGCTTCCCTGATTGCAAAGTGCATCTCAGTTCTGTTTTAAAGCTTTCCTGCTTTAAAAGTACAATTCAGTTCCCTGCAAAAACTGTCTTGGATTTGGTGGTGTGTTGCCATAACCTGGTAACATAGGGCCAGACTGGCATGTCAATCTGCAGACAGTAAACATTTGAACAGGGTGAGGGTGTTTCTGAGCATACATATTACAGCTTTGTATAAAAGAATGCTTTGTTTGCTTGTATGTTTGTTGTATGTATATTTAAAGCACTTACAGCCAACCCTACGTTGTGAGATACTGTATTGGGGTGGGTTACACAGTTGTGTAAGACTATTTAAAAACATAAAATCTTTAAAACTATTTAAGATTAAACAGTTTAAAACACATACATTTAAAACATTGTATTAAACATTTAAAAAATTGTATTAAAAACCTGCATAATCTAGCATTCTCAACCTCCAAAGGCTCTAATAAATAGGCATGTTTCAACATGGCATCAGAATGATGTCAGTATTGGTGCCAGTCTGGTGTCCAAGGGGAGAACATTTCACAGTCAGGGTGGTACAGCCGAGAAAGCCTCTCCCCCATCTCCACATAATGGATGGTTCTCAGTGGTGGAATACAGAGGAGTCCCCCCCCCCAACATATCTTAATAATTGGGCAAGTTTATATAGGGAGAGGCACTCCTTTCGGCGAAGAGACTAGTAATGAAAGAGTGAAGAGTGCCTCGCACCCACGTGGGGAGGGAGACTAGGTAGGTAGGTAGGTAGGTAGGTAGGTAGGTAGGTAGGTAGGTAGGTAGGTAGGTAGGTAGGTAGGTAGGTAGGTAGGTAGGTAGGTAGGTAAGATATCACCTCAGGGAGGTGGGTGATGATAACTTCCTCAATGGCTCAAGGGGGCATTTCTTTCAAAAAGGTTAAGAACCACTGGTTTAGATAATATATATTATTTCTAACATGATTTGATCATGAATTTGTTAGATGGAGGCAGAGGAAGAAGGCGTCAGAAGACTAACAGGAGTTGATTTTGAGAAACTTCCTGCCAATTACCACAATGAAACCTCTATAGATACAAAAAGTGGAAATAAAACCATACATAGCCACCAAGAAATTGATAAGGTAAGAACCTACATTTGTATGCTGTTTATTTATTTTTATTTCCTTTCTTTATTTTTTCATGATTTAATCACCTGAGCCTGCCTTGTCCCTAATTGTTGAATCAATGTTTTCTGTCTTTATATTGCCTGCTTTCTTTATAAATATATTTTTACATTTAAAACAAACCCAAACCAACATTTTGGGTGGTTAGGTGTTTATGTATCTGTAAAAATGTATGTCCTTCAAATGATCCATATGTAACATCTGTCTGGGTGGTAGTTAATGTATAGCTGTAGTAGTATTGTTGTATTAATTTAGGGTATTTGTTTTCTTTTTCCTTTTCTCTTTCTTTCCTCTTTTCCTTTCTTCTTTTTTCTCTGATATGGAATGGAAGGCCTGCCCTCCCAGTGAGGGGCCTTTGATTATGGGTAGAGGGAGATATGGCATTGACACAGTTCCTACCCGTGTTAGAAGAACGATGAACAGATGTCTGAAGGCTGTTCATTGTTCTGGGACTGTGACCAACCATCAGTATCGAGGTAGCCAGTCCAGCCAGCCCTCCACTCTAAAACTGGTGCTGTTGAATGCCAGGTCTGTATCCAATAAGCTCCAGGTGATTTACGATCTTATTCTGGAGGAGGATGCAGACCTGGCATGCATAACTGAAACGTGGATTGGCGGAGAGGGGGGCCCTCCCCTAGTGCTCGCCTGTCCACCTGGTTATGCTGTCCAGCACCAGGGTGGACTGGAGGGGTGGGGGGAGTAGCCATTGTTTATAAATCCATCTTGAAGGTTACTAGGTGCTCCTCAGTGGTAAAGCCGGGTCTAGAGGCCCTCCACGTGTCGATTGGGGCCAGGGATCTTGCTGGGTTACCGTGCTTCCCGCGACCCAGCCATTTCCCTACCGGAGCTGGTGGACTTTGTCTCTGCGGCATTGTTGAGATCCCCAAAACTCTTGGTTTTGGGTGATTTCAACATTCACGTGGAGGCAGAGACTTCTGGGCCAGCTCTTGCTTTCTTGGAAACTATGGCTTCCTTGGACATGTCCCAACATGTCAACGGCCCCACCCATGTGGGAGGTCACATGTTAGACCTGTTTTTTTTCACCAATTGGAGTGAGTGTGGTCTGATGGTGACTGACCTTGTGTTGGTCCCCTTGTCATGGTCAGATCACCACCTAATAAAATGTAACCTCTCAGTGGCTCTCCCCCCTTGCAGGCAGCAGGGACCTATTTCCATGGTCCGCCCTCGAAGGCTACTGGATCCTGTTGGATTTCAGGATGACATGAAAGGTGTTATGGCTGAGCTGGTTGGCGCTCCTGTTGAGGCTCTGGTTGATAGCTGGTTTACCACCGCCACCAGGGCTATAGACACGATAGCGCATAATCGCCCTCTCCAACGCAGAGCTTGGCCTGGACCCTGGTTTAACCAGGACCTTCAAGCGATGAAGCGGCTTAGGAGAAGGCTAGGCCACAAGTGGAGGAAGAACCCAACAGATTATATTGGATAATAGTCCAATATAATTGGACTAACTTCTACCTGACTAAGGTAAAAGCTGCTAGTCGTGCATACTTCGCTAACCGGACAAGCGAAGCTTCAAATCAGAAGGTGGAGTTATTCCGTATAGTGCGCAACCTATCCGGAATTGGTCTGAGTGATGGGCCTCCCCCTAGTTTTTCACCGGACCAATTTGCAGCATTTAAAAAATCTAAAGTGGAGGCCATCCGCTGGGAGCTCACTCCTTTTTTAAATACAGTGAGTCGAGCAGAGATGTCCAGCACTCCGTCTTGCCCGGTGACTCTTGATTTTTTTCAGCCTGTGATGCCAGATACTGTGGACAAAGCGCTTGATCGCTGTTGTGCCACCACCTCCCTTGACCCTTGTCCGGCCTGGCTATTCAAAGCAGCTGGGCCGACAACAACAGAATGGACCACAGTAATAATTAATGGGTCTTTCCTTGAGGGTAGGTTTCCACCTGCCCTCGAGGAGACACTCATTAGGCCAATAAGGAAGAAACCTAATTTGGTGGTGGAAGAAATTGGCAATTATAGGCCTGTCGCCAATGTTTCTTTCATTAGCAAAGTGGTTGAGAGGGTGGTGGCTGACCAGCTTCAGGCTCATGCCATGGATCTGTTTCAGTCGGGCTTCAGGCCATGCCATGGTACAGTAATGGCATTGGTCTCCCTGTACGATGACCTGTTGAGGGATGCGGACAGGGGTTAAACATCTCTGTTGGTCCTTCTCGACATCTCAGAGGCTTTCGATACCGTCGACCATGGTATCCTCCTGAGGAGGCTCTCCGGGTTGGGAATTGGTGGCCATGCTCTTGCATGGCTCCGATCCTTCCTCGGGGAGTGTCTTCAGAGAGTACATCTTGGGGAGAGGTTATCGGCCCTGTGGACCCTCAGTTGTGGGGTTCCGCAGGGCTCAATCATTTCCCCAATGCTGTTCAACATCTATATGAGGCCGCTGGGTGGGGTCATCAGGGGGTGTGGGGCATAGTGTCATCAGTATGCTGATGACACTCAGCTCTACATCTCCTTTTCACCAACTGCAGGAGATGCCATTCTGTCCCTCCAGTGCTGCCTGGGGACTGTACTGCAATGGATGCAGGAAAATGGGCTGAGGCTGAACCTGGACAAGACGGAGGTCCTGAGGGTGGGTGCCCCTACTGTCAGCGGTTTGGGTGTTTCTTTCTCATTTGGGGGGGGGTGACCCTTGCCACAAAGAGTGGGGTTCGCAGCTTGGGGATCCATCTGGCGCTCACCATGGAAGCGCAGGTGGTGTTGGTGGTCCATACTGCCTTTTTCCATCTCTGGTGGATAGCCCGGCTGCAACCGATATGGGGGTGCTGACTACCTTGGTGCATGTGCTCATAATCTTAAGATAAGACCACTTTAATGCACTCTACATGGGGCTACCTTTGAGGCTGATGCGGAAACTCCAAGTGGTGCAGAATGAGGTGGCCAGACTCCTTAGTGGAGCGAGAAAATATCATATTTCTCCTATTCTGGCCGCACTGCACTGGCTGTCCATTCGGTTCCTCAAAATCTTAATGCTTACCTATAAAGCCTTAAACAGTTTAGGGCTTCGATATTTGGCGGAACACCTACTCCCACCAAGGTCTACCCGTTTCACCCGAGCAAGTCAGGAGGTGAGGCTGAGGAGTTTGACGCCGAGGGAGGCCTGGAAGGAAAAAACAAGAATCTGGGCCTTTTCGTCGGTAGCTCCTCGCCTCTGGAACTATCTTCCTCTGGAGATTCGTGTGGCCCCTTCGCTAGGAATCTTTAAAAACCAATTAAAAACATGGATGTTCATGTAGGCCTTCCCTCCGGTTAATATTTGATTTTCTCTTCTTTATTTATTTTTTGCTTTCTTTTTTCCATCTTGAAGAATTTGTTATTTGATTTAATAATATTTTTCTGTTATATTTTACATGTCGTTTTATGTATGTATTTGGAAGTCACCTTGAGTGGTCGCAAGACCAGATAGGCAGGATATTAAATAAATAAATAAATAAATAAATAAATAAATAAATAAATAGACAGACAGACAGACAGACAGACAGACAGACAGACAGACAGACAGACAGAGACAGTGTCAAAACCATATTTCTGTTTGTGGAACTAAAAAGAAAACCCCACAGATTAATATCCAAATATAAAAAAGGATTTCAAATGCAGGTTTAATGAGCTGTGCTTCTTTGCAATATTAGGCAACGGATAACAAAACGGGATCTACCAGCTATTCTGAAACAATTATTACATCAATACAAGAAGACGGGAGCAAGAGGAATCACGTAAGTAACTTTATTTGGAATGTAAAATGAGAATCAAGTATCTTTCCAAGGTAAAGCTTGTCAAAACCTTAAGAGAAAGTTAAAAACAATAAGAGCCCTTCGTTTGGAAGTTCTAGTGGGGGTGTGGTTATTGTATAAACTTGACTGAAGAACTATATACTCCTTCTATTTGAAAAGGTTGTGCTCTTCCATCAAGTGTGCAGTTTTGGGAGTGATCTGCAGGAGGAAGGGAGATCAGTGTTCGATTTGCAATATATCTTCTAACTCTGACATTCTAGGACAGTTGTTTGGGTCTCCAGAGGTTATTGGACTACAGCTCCCAGAAATCCTGGCCGCTGCAGCTAGTGGCAAAGGCTTAGTGGGAGGTTTACATCACTAACATCTATGGTATTCATATACAAATACGAATATCCCCGCACAGGTGGCATTAACAAGGGTCCAGCCCCATGGGGCTGGACGGTCCACTCACCAATCCACATGGATGCGGATGGTGCGATTCTACGAATGACTCCGCAGCGCACAATCCGCTCACCACTCTTCGACCCTCATTAACGCCACCTGTGTGAGGATATTCGTATTTGTATATAAATAGCCCCATCTGTCCTAGGGACGCAAGGCTGGGAACTACAGTACTGTTCCAGGAGAACAGAGGTTTGAAAATTGGTTGAGAACCAGGAAAAAGAGAGTAGGTGTCAGTGGGCAATTTTTACAATGGAGAGAGGTGAAAAGCAGTGTGCCCCAGGGATCTGTCCTGGGACTGGTGCTTTTCAACCTTTTCGTAAATGACCTGGAGACAGAGGGATAAGCAGTGAGGTGGCCAAGTTTGCAGATGACATGAAACATTTCTAGGCGGTGAAGACTGGGAGGCATTGTAAAGAGCCCTAGTAGGATCTCTCCAAACTGGGAGAATGGGCAGCAAAATGGCACGTGTGTTTCAATATAAGAAATCTAAAGTAATGCACACTGGGGCAAAAAAAAATCAAATGTTTATCAGCTGATGGGTTCTGAGCTGTCTGTGACGGATCAGGAAAGAGATCTTGGTGTGCTGGTGGACAGCTCAATGGAAGTGTCATCACAGCAGCAGTGAACGCCAATTCCATGCTTTTGTTGTTGTTATTTAGTCGTTAAGTTGTGTCCAATTCTTTTTGACCCCATGGACCAGAGCACGGCAGGACCCCCTGTCTTCCACTGCCTCCCGGAGTTTGGTCAAATTCATGTTGGTAGCTTTGATGACATTGTCCAACCATCTCATCCTCTGTCATCCCCTTTTCCTCTTGCCTTCATCATTAAAAAGGGGGTTGAAAATAAAACACCCCATATTATAATGCTCTTGTACAAAACGCTGGTAAGGCCGCACCTGGAGTATTGCGTACAATTCTGGTCATCGCACCTCAAAAAAAGACATAATGGAACTGGAAAAGGTGCAGAAAAGAGTGACTAAAATGATCACTGGGCTGGAGCACCTCTTTAGTCTTGAGAAAAGGTGCCTGAGGGGGGACATGACAGACGTATAAAATTCTGCAGGAGATGGATAAAGTAAATAGAGGGAAGCTCTTTTCCCTCTCACACAATACTAGAACTAGGGGCCATTGACTCAAATTGAGTGTTGGGAGAGTGAGAACAGACAAAAGAAAATATTTCTTTACGCAGTGTATTGTTAATCTGGGAACTCCTTGCCACAGGATGTGGTGATGGCATCTGGCCTAAATCCCTTTAAAAGGGGATTGAACAGATTTCTGGAGGAAAAGTCCATTGCAGGTTCGAAGCCATAATGGGGATGTATAATCTCCAAGTTTAAAAAGTAGGTACCTCAAAATGCCAGATGCAAGGGAGGGGTATCAGGTTGTCTCATCTGCTCCCAGAGGCATCTGGTGGGGCCACTGTGAGATACAGGAAGCTGGACTAGATGGGCCTTTGGCCTGATCCAGCAGGACTCTTCTAAAGGCATAATTTAGCTCTCAGTCACGAAGGACATCCCTTCACATCACAGTTTGGGTGATGGCTGGGCTAACATCCTTCTGGCCTGGGTGATGGCTGGGCTAACATCCTTCTGGCCTCTCTGTGAAAATATCTGTTGCTAGAACAGAAACTGGGCTTTCTGCCAGTACAGCTCAAAAATCCAGTTCTTGGAAGGTGCTGTGCTGTTGAGTGGCGCCATTTACATACTCAGACTAACTATTCCTCTCTCAGATTTCATTTGGGAGCGATAGGCACTAACATAGATGCTAGGCTGCCATCCAAGAATTCCATGGACTTCAGTTGTCAAATGACAAGACCCGTAATAAGCAGAGCATGCCTCTTTGTCTGTGGAAATTAGTCTGTTTCTCTTAAATACAAAGAGTCAGAATGTTGCCCATATTTAAACTGAGAGAAAATGGACTAGATCCAATGCTCTGCAAAAGATCCATGTGATCTTTCTACTTTCTATTTTTGCAACCTTTGAACCCAAGCTATAAACTTTAAGGTCAGTAAATATACCCTCTCCAAACAAACAAACAAACGAATTCTGGTGACAAGATTGGAGTTATAAAGAGTCTTGTGGCCTCTTGAAGACTAAGATGTTTTGTCATAAGATTTTATAAGATTTTTGAAGCATATGCCAAATAAGCTACCCATGTAGCTTATGCCAGACAAAAGTGTTAATCTTTCAGATGCCACAAGACTCTTTGTTGTTGTTTTTATTGTGACAGACTAACAGAGCTACTGCCCTCCAGACAGGCTCTGAAGGTCTCATCTTTCAAACAACATAGCTGAAATGGAAACAGTTTCAGTTCCATTTCAGCCCATTTCTCCAGAAAATAATTTTCTTCTCCTTTCTTTGCCTTACCAGCCAGAACTAATTATCTGCAGGTTGTTTGATGAGAGCTTCGTTAGGAAAAGGTACCAAGTCTCTCCATCTTTTCTAGAAAGCTTACATTAACTGAATCCTTGGTAGCTTGGGAACGATAGCTTCTTTGTCTCTGAAGTGACAGGGTAATTCGTGCCATGTTGGGACCATCCTTATTCCTCCATTTATGTGTTGTTTTATGAACTGTTTATTATTTTATAATATTTAGGCCACTGTCTCATTCTTCAAATACAAATAAAATAAACTAGATTTGATGTTGACTGACTTTTATGAATTAAAGTTTCATGTTAATTTTAAAACAAAATCTCAAGTATGTATGAGATTGTCTTTATAAGAAAAATGAGATATGGCATTGTTTTCTGTATGTGTTGTTTGTGTTTGCAGTTTGCTCTGTATATGTGTGCTAGTCCATATACTGACTGGGGAAATAACAGTAGTTGTAAGTAGGTCTCTGTCCCAATGATAGCGTTGTTACAGTTTAAAGCTAGGATCCAAAAGCCTCATATGCAATAGAAAATCCATTATTTCATACTTATTTCAACAGTGTGAGATTTTTACTTTGGTAACTTAACAAAGTAGGTTTGCATAGTGAAATCTTAGTACATATCTATGTTGTTTTAAGAACTATGGACTGCTGTTAACATTAAGGAGAAGTTTTTGTGACATGCAAGCATGGGTGGAAACCAAAATTTGTACAACAGCAGTATTACTAGAAGAGTTCCCAGCAGAAACCTGATCATCTTTCCTTTCTAAATCTGGTGTTACTTGCTAGCCAGGGTAAGTGCCACAAAGCAAGCTCCCATCCTGGCATGTAAAACGAGTATTAGCCTCCTTGAAGTGATCTGATGTTTCTCCAACCGTGGCTTTATGGGATGGGAAGAATTGGATCTTTGGGAATGAGTGCTTGACAGTGGTACCTAATGGGACAAATCTTTTTTACACCAATCTGCTTTTGTGGCTCTTTCAATCTTTATTGGTTTGCAAATTTATGAAGTTCAGAAATACACCTAGCATATCCTAAATCAAATGAACCCTAACTCCTTCTTCATTATGTGAGAAGAGCCATAATCATGAAGATTAATTAACAGTCGAGTTCTTGAATCAATTGCTTACAAGAGTTATACCTAGAATCAGATACCATCAACTCTTTCTGTGTAGTCATATCAGTGGGTCTTGTGTCTTTTCCAGTTCATTGTCTCTTCTAATTGTTATGGTGATGGGGTGGAGTGAAAGTGTTGCCTGCATATCAGAATATGAGGGTGTAAACTGGTGTATGGCAAGAGGAACAGTCTGTACCATCTCAGGGAATTATTGGCTTATGTGCTGTTTTAATGTTGTGATAGGAATGGATATGGGAAATTGACACTTGATTTTCCATTTACTCATCACTTACCGCTTGCTTTTGCTGATCCCAAATCAAGGCAGCAGGTGTGTAAATAATGTTGAAACCTGCAGCTGCTCTAGCCCATCAAAAAGAATGCTGGCACACTTGAATTATTGATTCATTGCTTGTTTCTCATTTAAAATCTAGCCTGCAGCAATATACCACAAGGATGGTCAAATAATCAAATAACAGTAATAAAGTAAAAACATAGCAGCAAAAATTTAAAAACAATATATTCAGGTAATGTTTAATGGGAGTAATTAAGACATGTTGCTTGGGGGAGGGAGTGAGGATCAAAATACTTAATAGGAAGAAGAGATAGATTATAATGATACAAACAAGTATTGTTGAGAAATCAATCCCATCAGGTCTCAGCAGTGGTTAGGCTCATTTGGGATGATGGAAACTGGAGTCTAGTCTCTAGTCTCAGTCTCCACTTTGTTTGAAAGCTTTGTTTCCAAAGAACTGCATGACGCTACTCTTGGTACATCTCAGTGCCTTTTCAGGAATTGGTTCTCAGACTGTGCCAAATACCACTAACCTTCTGTGTGCAATTCATGTGGTATTTTGGTGTGAAAAGACCACGGAACAGAAGCATACTTCTGTTTTAGGCTGGATTTTCCATTGTCATTATTTGCTATAGCAATATGTGCGGGTTGAGTTCAGTTACATGAAGCACATCCATTTTATTTCTTTGCAGATGACACTTAACTGAGCTGTATCCTTCTCTAATTATTTTCAGTAGAGTACAGTATAAAGAATGCTAGTGTGATGTGGTGGAAAGTGGATTGGACTAGGACTCAAAAGACCTGGGTTCAAATTACTGCTTTGCTATGGAAATTTGCTAGAAGGATGGCAATGGCAATCTGCCCCTTAAAAACCTTATTGGGGTCACCGCAGGCCAGAATTGACCTAACAGCACATAGCAATCACAAATAATATAATAAAAGAAAGATGTAGGCATGCCCATTGCTGATAACCAGTGTAACAGAAACTATCAAATGATGAAGGAGACAGCTAATAAAAATGCTGAAATACTTTACATAATTTTGCTTTACTGGAGTTTACTATATGCTTGCTCAGCATCTTTGCTTGAAATTATTCTGATAGGCAATTAAGTGTTTAACCAGGTATTGTAATAATAAGGTATGCTGCCTGGTTGAATAGCAAACTGTACATATTTATTCTCTCTTAAATTACATGTGCCCCTTACTGTGTTCTAGATTTAAGTACCTCAGCTATTTATGTGCACCAAGACTGTTGTTGTGATTGTATCATTTCCTGTATTTGATGCTAGAGGCTGAGCATTGGTAACCTGGCCTTGAGGTGTTTTGGACTACAATGCCCACAATCCTCCCTTACTCTCCTTGGTTGGGGAGGACAGGACCTGTGGTCCCAATACTTCTAGAGGGTGTTGGATAGAGGAAGGACCATGCAAAAAAGAGCTGCTCATTGCCTTGCAGAGGTTGACTGAATGAAGTGTCTTCAATGTCATCAGACAGAAAAAAAAGTGGGGTTAAGGTTAGTGCTGCTGCTCCCTACCAGTGGGCAGATGTACTCCCCCCCCCCCATGACTCCTGTGAGCAGTCTGGAAATACCAGCACTGATAGCAGTGGCTATCATTTTGAACAGAATGTTCTTGGATTACAACTCCCAGAAGCCTTCACCACCACCTCTGCTGACCAGGATTTCTGAGAGTTGAAGTCCAAGAACATCTGGAGGCCCACGGTTGAGGACCGCTACCATAGAAGAAATGGAGTAGCCCTCATAGTCAACAAAAGAGTAGGAAAAGCTGTACTGAGATATAATCTCAAAAATGATAGAATGATGTCAATAAGAATCCAAGGCAGACCTTTCAACATTATAGTAATCCAAGTTTATGCACTAACCACCGATTCTGAAGAGGCTCAAATTGACCAATTCTATGAAGACTTACAACACCTTCTAGAACTGACACCAAAGAAAGATGCTCTTCTCATTCTAGGGGACTGGAATTCTAAAGTATGGAGCCAAGAGATAAAAGGAACAACAGGAAAGTTTGGCCTTGGAGTTCAAAACAAAGCAGGGCAAAGACTAATAGAGTTTTGTCGACAGAACAAGCTGGTAATCACAAACACTCTTTTCCAACAACACAAGAGATGACTCTACACATGGACAGCACCAGATGGGCAATACCGAAATCCGATTGATTATATATTCTGCAGCCAAAGAAGGAGAAGCTCTATACAGTCAGAAAAAACAAGACCTAGAGCTGATTGTGGCAAAACTCAAGCTTAAACTGAAGAAAGTAGGAAAAACCACTGGGCTAGTCAGGTATAATTTAAACCAAATCCCTTATGAATACACAGTGGAAGTGAAGAACAGATTTAAGGAACTAGATTTGGTGGACAGAGTGCCTGAAGAACTGTGCATGGAGGCTCGTAACATTGTACAGGCGGCAGCAACAAAAACCATCCCAAAGAAAAGGAAATGCAAGAACGCAAACTGGCTCTCCAACGAGGCCTTACATATAGCAGAGAAGAGAAGGGAAACAAAATGCAAGGGAGATAGGGAAATTTACACGAAATTGAATGCAGATTTCCAAAGAATAGCAAGGAGAGACAAGAGGGCCTTCTTAAATGAACACTGCAAAGAAATAGAGGAAAATAATAGAAAGGGAAAACCCAGAGATCTGTGCAAGAAAATTGAACTCCCAGAAGTACAAGCTGGATTTTGAAGGGGCAGAGGAACTAGAAACCAAATTGCTAACATGAGCTGAATTATGGAGAAAGCCAGAGAGTTCCAGGAAAGCATCTACTTCTGCTTCATAGACTATGCAAAAGCCTTTGACTGTGTGGACCACAACAAACTATGACAAGTCCTTAAAGAAATGGGAGTGCCTGAACACCTTATCTACCTCCTGAGAAATCTATATGTGGGACAGGAAGCAACAGTTAGAACTAGATATGGAACAATTGATTGGTTCAAAATTGGGAAAGGAGTATGACAGGGTTTTATATTGTCTCCCCGCTTATTTAACTTATATGTAGAATACATCATGCGAAAAGCTGGACTGGATGAATCCCAAGCCGGAATTAAGATTGCCGGAAGAAACATCAACAACCTCCGATATGCAGATGATACCACTCTGATGGCAGAAACTGACAAGGAATTAAAGAACCTCTTAATGAGGATGAAAATGGCGAGTGCCAAAAATGGCCTGAAGCTCAACATCAACAAAACTAAGATCATGGCCACTGGTCCCATCACCTTCTGGCAAATAGAAGGGCAAGATATGGAGGCAGTGACAGAGTTTACCTTCTTCAGCTTCATGATCACTGAAGATGGTGACAGCAGCCACAAAATCAAAAGACTCCTCCTTCTTGGGAGGAAAGCGATGACAAACCTTGACAGCATCTTAAAAATCAGAGACATCACCTTGCCGACGAAAGTCCGCATAGTGAGAGCTATAATTTTTCCAGTAGCGATGTATGGAAGTGAGAGCTGGACCATAAAGAAGGCTGACTGCCGAAGAATTTATGCTTTTGAATTGTGGTACTGGAGGAGACTCTTGAGAGTCCCCTGGACTGCAAGGAGAACAAACCTATCCATTTTGAAGGAAATCAACCCTGAGTGCTCACTGGAAGGACAGATCCTGAGGCTGAGGCTCCAATACTTTGGCCATCTCATGAGAAGAGAAGACTCTCTAGAAAAGACCCTGATGTTGGGAAAGTGTGAAGGCAAGAGAATGGGGCAATCTAAGCTACCAACATGAATTTGACCCAACTCTGGGAGCAGTGGAAGACAGGAGGGCCTGGCGTGCTCTGGTCCATGGGGTCACAAAGAGTTGAACATGACTTAACAGCTAAACAACAACAAGCTGGAGGTTTTGGTTTTTTTTTTTTTCCAAAAAGCTAGTCTTCTAAGGGTTTTTCCACATCTTCTGCTAATGGACTTTTATTTATGCTTTTTGAGTGTCTGACTCAGCAGTAGTTGTTATGAGGAGTGCAGTCCAAAAGAATACACAGCCATCAAGGCCAGCATCTGTTTGGAATAGATGTAAATAGAGAACCTTTGTAAGCTATCTCTGTTTCAGTTGTGCCTTGCAATATCTCCATGGAATTTCTGCTGTCCTTTGAAGCATTCCCTTTTCAATAGTAATTGAAAATGGCTCAGTTTTCTTGTGTAGCAACTTTGGTAGTTAGCCCAATCCAAGGGAACATCAAAAAAGAACCTCCAGTAATGCAAGGAGAGCTCTTACTCATTTCAGAGGTGCAGGGAGTGTTAAAACCTGGTGAAAAAAAATAAGGCCAAGTGAAAGCAACACTAAAGATTTAAATGGCTTATCTCTGATATGAATTCAGAGCAGGTAATTTTGGCTGTGACATCTCATCTCTAGAACTCAAGAGTCCTACCTGACAAATATTTGTTTTTTAAGAATAGGATGAGGATCCTTAAATATAATTCCACTGTATTTCTATGTGTGTCTTTAGACTGTATCAAGTGGTGCACCACTGTTGGCTGAAGTGGCTTCTGCCAGCCTCCCTTTCCCATCCTTCTCATTTCTCCTGCAGCTCCCTGTACACTTAAAAAAACTCGAGGGTTGGGAAACCCTCTAGAGCAGCTATTCTCAGTGAAGGCCACATGGCTCCCTGAGAGGCCCTGGCACATTTGAAGGAGGCCACAGACTGGAAATAATTCTCCATGTACCACATTATAAGGTTTATTGTGCGACTCATACAATCCTGATCCAGACTATATTTCTTTCATATTGTGTAGCCCTGGCCCCCCACCTCAAAAAAGGTTGAGAATGGCTGCTCTAGATGATTTTTTTCTGAAGTGGAGAGAAGGTCTTGATGCTACTGCTGATTTTCATATTGGACTTAGCCTGATGTGATACAACCATAGATAACTGGATTTTGTCTGTTGCCAAGCATTCCAGTGTGTGCTTACTCAGAAGCTCCACTTTATTAATGAGGCTTATTTCTCAGTAAACATGTTCAGGATTGAAGCCTTAATCTGTTTTCTTTGGCTGGGACATCAAACTTTTTGGGCATGTGGCTAAAATATTGCTTCCCTCACCTCTTGTTTGATTTGTTTTGTTCTCATGATATTTTCCAAGCTGTGTGGATCACCTGAATGCGTGACCAGTGTTCCACAGCTGTGAATTTCATGAACTTTTAATTGTGAATTCCCTAAGTTAAGGAAGCAATAACACTTAATGGTTGAAATTTTGTGTATGGAGCTACGGCATATAAGGCTGATGACATCAACAGCTGCATTAATTTTTTTCAGAAATAAACATGTTCTGATTTCCACACTACCAAGTCCTGAGACTTTCTTGGGATCTCTTTCATTGTGAGGACAATGAATTGGGACCACAGGATGGGGGAAAGCCTTTAATTTCTGAGAATCGCCAGAGATGGAAAAGGCATATTTGTGGCAGTGATTTTTGGAAATTAAAGATTTTTTTTCCACCCCTGATCTTGTGGCTCCCTACCATTTTCCCACAACAAAAAGGGATTCTGTGGAAGCCTCAAGATTTTCATGGGTAATATGATTTTTTAAAATTATTATTTCTGAACAATCAAGATGGCAGGTGATATCATCAACCTTGTGCAGTGCAAGTTAAAGCAGGAGGATCTCACCCGATGCCTAACTATGCTTAGAAGTTTCTCCTTGTGGTTGGGGAAAAAGATGAAAAGGAAAAATGAAGGAGAAGAAGACTGTCTTTTCTTCCTCTCTTTGGAAAACAGATGAAAGCAGTTAAAAAAATAATTTAGATTACTGTTACAACATTCTGTGAAGCTTGAAAGCACTTTTCTCCATTCCTCTCCATTAATGGAATTTGTTACCATTAGGATCCTTCACATGGTCATGCTGTGAAGACTACAGCATAACTTAAAATGATTACAGATGGCACATCACAAAATTCCCTTCAATTGTTAGAAAACTAGCAGTACAGATTGTGACTATTTTCTCCATTCTGTAGTTCTGAACATGAAAATAGCAGCAGTTGGGAAGGGCTGTTCAGAAATACAAAGAAATACAAAGAACAAAGCACTGAGATAATTCCTCATTCCTTCCGTATGTCCAAGTTCAAGAGGAGGGCTAGGACTCTTCCCTGTTGAAGTGTATTTTATGTACAGAACCCTGTTTGTAAGGCCTCAGAAATGCAGCCTGAATAAAGACAGCTCCTCAGATCCCTCCACAGCTTGTAAGCAGGAACAAATTCTTTAGCCTTCCACCACTGGCCAAGGTCATGGAAAGAGTGGGTTTGGGTGGGCCTGCTGTGAAGTGACCAAGTTTAGGAACACGGCTGTTGGCAGCAGGAAATCCGTCATACCAATGAAACAGTATTTTATGGAAGATGAGAGAGAAAGTGGGTGGGTGAGAACCCCTTGTTCCTTTTCTCTTTTTGACTGATTTCTAATGAGAAACATCTGACCAAGAAAAGAAAATTAAGAGGTTTGGCCCTCTTGATTTTTTCACCCAGTCTCTCCCACTCCCACTCAGTGACCACTCCCATTTTCTATTCAAGTGGGAAAAAAATCAGCAACAAAGTGGTTTAAAAGTAATTATAACTGATTTTTAAAAATTTTCATTTTTATTTTCTGCATTTTATTCCTCTATTTCCTTCTGTATTTCCCCAAGAAAGACACTAATAACCAGAAATGTGCAACTTACTAATGTGACTACATCTCCTCAGATGGTGATTCTAAGAACTGTGGTCCAGAAAGGAACTTCTTCAAGCTCCTCTTTGTGTTTCAAAGGCTGCTTTGAATTAAACACAACCATTTCTTGTGCCACTTTTCCACCAGTGTTCAATAACGCTGAGAGGCTTTAGTCTCTCTCTTAAAAAAAAAAAGTTTCATAATTTCCCTTCAGCGATGAATCATGGAAAGTTCCAATGTAGTTTGTAACAGAAGACGCGAAAGTAAACCAGACCATTTTCATATTAGAAATAGCAATGCAGTGTGGTTTTCCAGGAACAGCCTTTTGTACCAAAAGTTATAAGCATAATGTACAGGTGTTCCGTTTCCTTTAACATTTCTAGTCCAGTACTTTGTATAGTATAATAGGTGACTTCCACCTGTGTGTGTGTGTGTGTGTGTGTGTGTGTGTGTGTGTGTGTGTGTTTTTGCGTGTTTCTGTTCTTAGGCAACAGATTTTCTGTGTCATAAAAGAATAACACATTATTATCAAACTTGTGTATCTTCACTGCCAGATATGAATAGAGATGCTTAAAGCGTTTTCGGCCTCCTGTGCCAAAAATCTAACTGGTATTGGGTCATAATATCTGCCTTGACTGAGAGGAATTGGGGGTTGGCACTGTTTCCTCCCCTGCTTGAAGTGGCTGAAGGTCTCTGGCTTACCTTAGGCAAGCTGCTATTATAACTTTGTAAACAGCTGTTTTCCTGTCCTTTATCTTTTCAATGATTTTATTCTCTGGAGCCATGCCTATTGCAACTTGTCTTTAAATAAGGAGTTAAATTTAGATGTTTGCTAATGGTTTAAAAATGAATATTTTTATCAATCCCAGAAACTTGGGTCTTTTTGGCATTGGCTTGGTTCTTGCCTTTCATGTTTCTTTGAACCTTAATGCCATTAAGGGGAATTCCCTGGCCATTGTTCAAATCAGTGGAAGGATTAGGAACTCAGCTTCTTTCCCTCTTTTAGTCTGGACTGAAGAGGAAGCAATACCTTTACTTCCCTTCAAGCTAAGCAGCCTGGAAGGGAGTGAGGCCCTGTGGCCTGTTGGTTGGTTGCCATTAGAGATGCGGACGAATTGCCATTTTGGCAATTTATCCTCCCCATGAACCAATGAACCACAAATCAATTTGTCAGTTCATTAGAGGAGGGAAGCTGACACCCCACCCCCACAGCCTACCCCCCTGCCCCCTTTTCTCTACCCCTGTCACCTCCCTACCTTGGCTGCTGCAGTCTGTGCCACCGCCGCCGCCACCATCTGTGGCGACCTGTGCTACAGCAACCTCCGCAGTCACCATCCACCGCCAATTGCTGTGACGGCCTCCACCACTATGATCTGCCTTAAGGGAATCCGGGCTGCCCTTTGCAAAAATGACAGCTGCAGCTTCCCTGTCTAAGAGAAGCTATAGCTGCCATTGTTGCAAAGGGCATCCTGGATTCCCTTAAGGCAGGCTAAGGTCAGCCAGTGTCCCTTATGGCAAGCCATGGTGATGGAGGTCATTGCAGTGGGAGGTGATGGATGGCGGCAGTGCTGGGCAGTGGTGGATGGTGGCAGTGGCTAAGGTAGTGCTATATAGTGTTATAGACTAAGTGCTATGTTTTAATGTGAGCTTTTATGGAAAAGTCCACTTCTTCAGACTTGTCACTGACTTCTTTCAATATGAGGCAGTTCAGAAATGAATGATTCTTCTGTACTGGAGTTAGGTATTGAAAAACAGTTTGTGATATTAAATAGATTCATTCTGTGTTATACAGAAGCCTATATTCTTTGCCAATAAGTTACATTTTTTGCATAATTTAAAATGAAGAAATAAAACATTCCTAAAATGCACTAATTCTACATTTAAATCATTCTTTTTGGCATAACATTATCATCTATATAGTTACAGTAGTATAAATGGCTCTTTATGCCTTTTTTCTGGTTCACTTAGCATTTCTTACTGTCTGCAAAAGTACTTGGAAACCATTGCAGCCAAAACGTGTCTAAGATTCCTAGTAATATTTCTAAGTTGTTAATCCTTCAGGATGCTGACTGCTGATTTCTGGAAATGTTTGAAATTGAAGTCTGCTCCAAGCTCGAGGCATAGCACAAATAATTAGTTTTAAATGCACAATAAATTGCTCTGCCATCATAGTCTAAAACCATTCATTACTCAAGAGAATGCAGTTCACAAGATTCAGGATTGGCATGTCACGTACAGGCTGTTGTTTGCTTATAAATTGTATGTCTGTACTGTGACGTAGCTAAAGCTGTCTGGATGGTGCCCCAAATAAGATTAAAACCATAAAATAGACAAATGTCATAAAGTAGAAGTAAATCTAAAACAGGCATATATAGCATGACCAACATCAGCAAGTAACAGCAGTTATAAGGATCTGAAAAAGCACGATCACATCTTTTAAAAATATATGTAAACTGTTAGAGATAAAAATGGTCTGCAGACGGAGCTGTACCAACTTTGAAGTTCTCCAGAGAGGACTTTCAATAAAGGGTGGTACTTCTGGAAAGACATTTCTGTTTGCTGGTTGCCTCTCCTCATTTGGTGGGTAATTGGACAAGAGACAGGAGGTGATATTAGGATCATGTGGGGAGAGGCACCTTCAGTCATTCTGGTGCAAGGGGAAGTTTTATATTATTGAGGGGGCATGCCCCACATGCCAGTCCCCTGTTTTTAGATTTCTCATCTCTGAAGTGTTCTCTCCATCTATGATTACCATGGTGGGCTGCTCACAGTTTTCTTCAGCTCAGCCTCATCTTCTAGATGCCTTCCTTGCTTTCCTCCATAATGCCTTATTGGCGGCCCTTACATGGTCCATGGACTTTTGTCAACTAAGGCTTAGTATCTTGGGGGAACAGGTTTGCTTTCCCCAGTTTCATAATGTGGATGAAGCGTCTGCAGGAACTGAGCAGAGCATCTCCTAGAAAGCTCTACTTTAGAATTAGTATTATAGGAATCCTGATCATGGCCAGTTTGTAATGGACAAAATCCAGGGTCACCAAACCTTGGAGGCATGCAAGAAAGCCACCAAATGTAGTTGTCCAGTGCAGCTGGCAGCAACTACATAATATATAGACATCTTTCTTTTCTTAAACTGGTGGCCCAGGTATGGGGTGGGGGTTCATGGGGTGGGTGTGTTCTTGGAATCTCAAAATGCTCCTTACCTCAATTTTTTACTGAGTGTAGTGAGGGTGCAGCAATGACTGTTGGTTGTCCAACTGAACTTCACATGTTTTCAACCCACTTTCCTTCCTACTTTATTCCCCCCCCCAAAGTTTACCTTGATATGTTGGGGGTTTGGAAGTGACTCTGTTTGTGTACAGTATATATATGTGTGTGTGTGTCCTTGAATCCACTTACAAACAACATTTCTTCTGCTTACAAAAGGAGTCTTTCTTCATTTTTAGCCTAGGCTCACTTTGCTATTTCTGTGCCCCTGATCACTGCTGAAATAGAAAAATATCTTTTGGATCAGCTTTGTTTCTACTTCACATTCATGATCCTGAAGTTACTCTGTCTTTTGTGCACATTTATATCCACCCTAGGGACGTGGTGGTGCTGCGGGCTAAACCGCAGAAGCCTGTGCTGCAGGGTCAGAGGATCCAGCAGTTGTAAGACTGAATCCACGCAACAGAGTGAGTAGATCAATAGGGACCACCTCGGTAACAGTGTTCCGTGTCTAAGTTGCACTGGCCATGTGACCACGGAAGATTGTCTTCAGACAAAACGCTGGCTCTATGGCTTGGAAACGGGGATGAGCACTGCCCCCTAGAGTTGAACACGACTGGACAAAAATTGTCAAGGGGAACCTTTACCTTTATATCCACCCTGCCCTCTATCCCACAAACCACAAAGGCTACAAGTCAGTGCTGCCTATGCCCAACTGCTAAGGTTGTGAATACTGACATCAGAACATTTCCCAGAAAGAGACTGGAAGCTCATACAGATAGCAGAGTGCACATGGCATAATATTACCATATTGCCCACAACTGATTTGAGATGGGTCCTTATCCTATGGCTCCTGGGACATATTTTTACTGAACGTTGGTTTGGAATTTATGAATTGCGAAGAGCAGAATCCTCAAATATTGTGTAAGGTACAATAAGATAGTCCTGGTGGTGTGTACATGATGACTAATATGCTTTACAAAAAGTAATGCAAAATACAGGACTTCAAATGTCAAAAGAAATTGTAGAGCCTCATTTTAAATTTGTAGTCACATTTAAATGGCCAGGTTTCCTCCCATAATCCATGGCAGTAGGAATTCAGTCCTTGCCCATTTATTTATTTAATTGTAATGGTCTTGCATTAAACCTGTGCCTTATTTGGCAAAGAGTCAGTCCCGAAACCAGCAAAATCGGGGAGATGGAGAGGGGACAGATTGTATTTGTCCTCAGTGTGGAAGGGATTGTCACTCTCAAATTGGCCTTCTCAGCTACACTGGACGCTGTTCCAAGGCCTCTATTCAGAGCACATTACCATAGTCTCTCGAGACTGAAGGATGCCTACAGTACAATATTCACAGTGGGCGGCACTATAACCTTTGCATTTAAGACAAAAAAAAATCCTTTATTGGTTTATTTATTGAGATTTAAATGTGGATAAGCCAGTAAAGTTTCTGTCTAAATGCTCAGTTGAAACCAGCAACACATCCAATCTGTCACTTCACTCTTTTTGCAGCTTCAGGGCAGTAACCTGCTGTGCTAGAAGCTGTTTCATGCTTCCACCCTTATTTTTATGTGTCTAACTTTGGCATTTAATTATTTATTGAAATTAAACTAATTCCTGTATGCTAAGTACAGGAGACACCAGATGTTATATATTTGCAAAAAGGTTTGAATAGAGATGACTTAGCTTTGCTAGAATTTAAGTAAACTAATAGAAATAACTATAGCTTGTTCCCTGTCTAGTCATGCTGGCCACGTGACCACGGAGGATAGTCTGCAGACAAGCGCTAGCTCTATGGGTTGGAAAGGGAGATGAGCACTGCCACCTAGAGTTGGACACAACTGGACAAAATTGTCAAGAGCTTTACCTTTATAGTTTGTTTATTTGTTTGTTTAAAACATTTTTACTCTGCATTTGCCTTAAAAATGACCCAAGGTGGCTTCCATCATAAAAAGACAGTATTTAAAATCTAAAAACAGTAAGTAAACAAATATTTAAAAGAATCAAACAAGTACCACACTAAACATGGTAAATCAACACCAAAAACAGATTAAATGCAGCAGGGCACAACACTCCATTTAAAAAAACCCTTTCAGACAGCCAATCACTAAGAGAAAGGTCTTTGTCTGCTTGCAGAAGGACAGCAAAGATGGGGCTAACCTGGCCTCCCATACGAGGGAATTCCAGAGTTCAAGATTTAAGGTTGGGTTGAACAGCTAGTGGTCATCATAATACTTTATTTATTTGTTAGTTAAATTTCTGTCCTGCTTTTGTGCCACAGCAACCTCGTGAAAAGCAAAAGCAAAGTGTGTTGCTTATATACTGCCCCATAGCACTTAAAGCACTCTCTGGGTGGTTTACAAGTTAATTATGCTGGCTACACATTGCCCCCCCCCCAGCGAGCTGGGTCCTCATTTTACCGACCTCGGAAGAATGGAAGGCTGAGTCAACCTTGAACCAGTTACCTGGGATTGAACTCCAGGCCGTGAACACAGTTTTGGCTGCAGTACAGCAGTTTAACCATTGCACCATGAGGCTCAGTGAACTAGGTGAGGCAGAGGGAGAGCCATTGACCAAACTCATCCCATGATTTTCATGTCTTAGTAAGGGCTTGAACCTAGATCCTGCAAGTCCCAGTCTAACATTTTTTGCACCACATGCTCTCGGTATCTTTGTAATGCCTCTCCCAACATCACTCACTGTTGACTCTGGCTCTTGGACTTCATCTCCTAGCACTACTGGTGTTGTGTTTTGGAGGCTATGCTGGCTAGATATGATAATTGTAGTAATCCAGCAACAATTGAAGGCTCATACATAGCTCATCCTTCCCTGATTGAGCTGCCTCTACTTAAAACTAGACTGAAAAACGGGTTTGGTTAAGTGTAAAGGGCTGGCAAATCAAGTCAGTCTTCTCTGTAGGGTATTTTTCTCTCCAGTGTCCCTCTTATTCAGGAGTATGGAAGATGTCATGAGAGTGATGCAGTTAGTGACAGTGAGGTAGCTACACTTCTTAGGAGTCTAACAACCTGGCAAAAAGGCCATGGCAAGTGTGGAGGTGTCTGCTGTTGTATTGACAAATGTGATGTGTGTGGAGTAGTCTCCCATTGACAACAAGAATATCTGGCTAGGTCAGGTCAGACCCATGTATAGCTGCTCATTGGAATAGCCAATATCCAGTCACATGGTATTATAAAAATATTCTTGCACTAAATTGATATAGGATCTGTGCTGCCAAGACCTTTTCACAGCTGACTGCATAGGTGAGAGATTCATCCATAGAGGTTTGCCAGAGCCTAGTCAGGGTACATGTTTGAAATGTGGAATGTCTTAACAATAAAAATACTCTAGCAGGAAGAAGATCACAGTTTTGAAGTTATTTGATACAGCATCTCAAAAGAATCCAGAGCAGGGCATGAGAAAAGACATTAAACAATGAAGAACTGAAAATATTCGGTTCTACAAATAAGTCAAGCAGGATGGGTGGAAAACCTTGCAGCTAGCAACAGGAGGTATATTCAGTCTGAGCATCAGACTGCTGTGGAAAGTTAGCACTGCAGTTGGACGGCCTGTCTCCTGTGTGGAGCGAGGACTGGAAAGACTGACAGCACGAAACTTGGCTACAGAGCGAGAGCATACGGAACACAACGGAAACAGTGGCTGTCTCAGACACACAGGGAAAGCCTAGTGGGAAGCACTGATCATTGCTGTTTTTCAAGCAGAGCTAAAGATGTTACCCAAGCTCAAGTTAAGAAATACCACAAAAGTTTAATCCTGCCTAAACAGTGGTAACTGGATACATCCTGTTGCAGAGATGGACTGCAGGCCCACACACAGTAATAGGGCTTTCACAGTTTATATTTTTTCCACCAAATGATCTGAAAAAATGTGCCATGAACTCCCATTATATGATGCCTCCACTGCGTAGAATGGTGCTGCTGTTGTAAAACTGATGGTAAGCACAGTTCCATATCCCCAGGATAGCTCATTGTGCAGAATTTAAAATTTTGAGGGGAAAAAAAGTGAAGTCACATTTTCAGTTAAGTGTTAAGGCATATCTTGGGGAAGAATTTTGCCACATGACCTATGTTCAGGAAGAAACGGTGTAGCTCAGTGGATTGGAGTACCAGGGACCAGGAATTCAGATCCCCACTGTGTTTCCCTGGGAAGGGGCCAGCTGAGAACATCCAAATCATGTGTTCCTAACATCCATATGTTTTGTATTTGTTAAATATAATATTTCTCCCCTCAGGAATGCATTATTGATGAAGATTGTGAGACTGGAAAATACTGTGAGTTCTCTGGACTGGAGTACAAGTGTCATGTGTGCAAAATTCAACACACAGTGAGCATTGCATTTTTTAAATTCTCACTCTATCAATCTGCTTTTAAGGTGGTGACTATTATTAGTTATTAGCATTGGTACTGGATATTACTCATAATAATTAGTGATGCAATTATAAAATAATAGCAACGACAGAATTAAATAAGGCCTTTATAGAGCTCCTGTCCTCTGAGCAAAGAATTTGCTTCTGTTTCCAGAAATGGGCTCCAGCGCCACCTATCACCTGCAATCTTTGACAAGAAGTTGCCTTAAAAACAGACAAGCAAGCAGTGTTAAAATGCTATACTTCTCAGAAGTTGAATTATGAATACAATTGAGTTCAGTGGGGCTTACTCCTGTGAAGATGTAGGTAGGAGGTAGTGAAGCCCGAAAGATAATATGATTCCTGAAGGAGATGTTTACCAACAACTCCGTTTCCCCTTCTCCTCCTTCCCCACAGACTTTTCCCACAGGAAGTAGATAAAACATAGGTAAAAAATACAAACTGCTGTCAATTAGCCAAGGAAGAGAAGTATGTCCTAGGAAGCAGCCATTGCAGTTTTCCCTCTTTCTGTATTCGTGAATTTACACAGTGCCTTCCAACTGCCAATGAACCCTTTATGGCTGACTCTTCTCTTACAGTGGAACTCAGATATCAGTGGTGGAAGGAGGGGAATGACAGAGAAAAAGGTCTACAAAATGATATGCCAGGAAAAGGTGTGGGTCCAAAGGATTTTTAGTACTTCTGGTCCTCAGTCTATCATCCTGTAGCTTCAGATCTATGCTAGTCCTGGAGCTGCTGTAGGTTATTTCACACTTATTGAAACCAAGAGAAAAAAAAAGTGGCTAAAAATGACTGGGAAAAGAGGCAGCCACAAAAATGCTGTTCATTCCTCATTTCTGGTCCACTCATATGAGAGTGGTAGCACTTGGGATAGTACAGAGTCCCTGTTTGAGCTCCATCTCACTAAATCTTCACAATAACACTTTGCCATACTTGTTCTTCCCCCCTTTCTTTTCTGAAAAGACAGGTTTTCTTTAAAGAGCAAAAAAACAACAATCTAGCTTTGCTTTAAAGAAAGTAATGGAATGACAATCCTCCAGAAGGGGGTTATTTTGCCATTCATCATCAGTAATCATTCTCTCAGGATTTCTGAGACCAAACTGTCTTCTCACATACTGTATGTTTTCAAAGGGGAAATCAGCTCCATGTTTGGAGCCCTGACAATTGCTTTATGTTTTGGTGACAAGTGGTTTAAAAAAGGAGTCCAGTTCCAGGATTTTAGGATTTTTCTCCTGCTTGGTTTCTCTTTGTGAACAATAGTGAGCACAAGAGAGTATCCTGTAGACCATCTTGACTACTGACATTGATGTCATCAGCATTCACGCTGTCCTTTGCTATGTAAAGTTAGGCATCCTTTTTCTTACTGCCAACATGAGCATGATATTGTGCAGTGATATTGCATCATTTACTGGCATTTTCAATCATGGATATACAAGCAGAATATCTCGCATTCATAAACTGCTGGTTTTTTAAAAATATATAATTGAATCTACTTTGGGAACTTCAGTCAAACCTGCTGTATCTTCATGACTGAGGTGGATATACTTGTGAGGCAATCTGCTATTTTGTTATAGAATTACTGATGTAATGATGCAGTGTTTTTCATAGCTGAAAACACTGATGATTATTTGAAGCAGGATTAAACTACACAGATTTAATCAGTTGTCATAACTAGAGTAGATATTTTGAACCAGTGGAATCTTATGGAGTTGTTGACCCACCAATGCCTAAATTTACTGTAAAGAGATTGTATTGACTGGATTGATTATATCTACCAGTTAGTTGTTCACCTGTGAATTTCCTTCATTTTCCTGCTCTGCCCTCAGCGTTGTTCTCGAGATGTAGAATGTTGCGGACACCAGCTATGTGTCTGGGGCGAGTGCATAAAAACTGCCTCTAAAGGAGAAAATGGAACCATCTGTGAAAACCAGCATGACTGCAGTCCAGGATTGTGCTGTGCTTTTTCAAAAGGTCTGTCACTTCAGCATACATTCTTGTTCCTATTCTTTCCCATGGATGAGAGATCAACCAGCTAACTACATCAGTCTTTTGTGTTTGAATTTCTGTGTATCTGAATCTGTGTCTGTTACTTAATGATTGATACCAAAGAACATTACAGCGAACATAAAATATCCATGAACTATCTGTAAGATGAAGTGTGAGCAAATGGACAAACATTTGCCTTGGCAAAATAGCATATTTTATTTCTTGGTGATTCTTGTGTGTTTACTGAACACTGCTGCAGAGTATCAGAATATGTGATATAGCTGGCATGGTGGACTATCACCACTCAGAAGGGGTGTGTGCTGGTCTTCATATTGTGTATTTTCAACCTTAAGGAATCCCCTCTTTAAAAACATGAAGGGAAAACAAGAAAAAGAACCCAAACTGCTATAAGAATGAAGTGACAAACTGGAGTGCTTTCACTGGGACAGCTTGCCTGAATCTGAGCAGTAGACCTCTGTCTCGGTTCATATCCCATACAGTACTAGGGTCTGTGTTTGCTCAGCAGCCAGAAGGAAGCTTTCAGAGAAAGAAAGTTTACTGTAATTGTTTCAGTTTCTTTTCATATTCACTCAAGCTCAGCCAGAAAGTGATTGTTCTGTACAAACGTATCATAGGATAGTTATTGTACGTGACCCACTTGCTTATAGTCTCTGGCCAGCTATAAAAGAGGACACAGGAAGCTGCCTTAGACTGATTCAGATCACTGGTCCCTCTAGCTCAACACTGACAACTCTAGCTGGCAGCAGCTCTGCAAATTGTTGAGCAGGATCCTTTCCTATACTAACTTGGGATCTCAGGTGTTGCTTGCTCATTTGCTATCCTTTTACTAACCAGACTTGGCCTTGCTTGACTTCTGAAATCAGACAAGGAAGTGGACTTGTTCATGAAAGCTCACATTAAGATATAGCAGTTAGTCTTGAAGGTGCCACTACATTTTTGTCTTTTTCTTTTCGCTGTGGCCCCAGGAGCAGTTTAGGCAACTCCTTCTTTGGTGACTGATGGTAAAGATGTATTTTTCAGCAGGAGAAAGGAAGGTGATGCTAGAAAAGGTATATATGGCCAGTTCCACTGGGCAACCATGATGACTGAGATTACTTTGCATCTGCTTGTTATTAGTGGTGTATTGTGGCCTTGTAACTGCCATGAACATTGAGAACATTTTTTCTAACTCAGCAGTCAGATTCTGCCAGAGAAAAGGACAGGTCATTAGCTTGGAAACATAGATCAAATTTGATGTTAAAGAGAAGGTATATTATGTGTATGTGTATCATTGCCTGAAAATTGATATATGTGTGTGTGTGTGTGCACAGAACAAGACAGATGACATCACTTCCTCTAGACCTGGCTGATGCAACTGCACTGCAATACTTGATGAACACACCTGAGTAGATGAGATCACCACTTTATGATTGGACAGACTAGGCTGGACTTATGTATAAAAGTAGTCAGAGAACACTGTTCGCTCTCTCCTCTATTACTCAATTTCTGCGTGTCACTCTGTCGGTTTGAACACTGTATGCTGATGCTGTTGATGATACAAAGCTGTATGTATGTCCTGTAAATACTGTAAATTATTTGTAAATACACCACCGAGAAAAGGCAGCATTGTGGTCGTTTATCTGCGCTGTACTCTGCTGTACTCTGCAAAGAAGAGATAAAGACGCACCCGAACCACACACGTTCCCGGGTACTGAGGTTATGGGCCCAGCACGCTCCCGCTGCGCAAGATAAAAGGTGGTGAGTAAACGTTGTGCAACGTGGGAAGAATAAATAAATGAAAAAAGAGGAGGAGAGCAGTGACAGCGAGACAGAAGCTAGTTCGTCTGTGGGGAAGGTACAGAGAACAAAAAGGCTTCAGAGAGACAGGACAATGGCAACATACAGCTCAGGAGTTGGTGCTCTGGCTATAAACAGGCTAAATGAGCAGAACTATAAAACGTGGGCAATTAAAGCGGAGATGTTGTTGAGAAAGGAGGGTCTTTTTCGCTACATTATTAACCCCCCAGCGCAGCCCGATGATGAGGAATTGGAGCAGAGTGAGAAAGCTCTAGCAACTTTAGTGTTGTCCCTTGAAGATACCATTTTAGTTCATATACAGGGACTAACAACAGCCCGGGAGGTCTGGAATAGACTAAAAGGGATTTATCAGCGAGAAACAACTGGAACAAAAATAGCACTTACCAGAAAATTGTTCCAGTGCAGAATGCAGCCGGGGCAGAGTGCATCGGAGCACTTAAAAAATATGAAAGACATGTTCAATCAGCTTCAACTCATGAACGTTGTATTTCCCCAAGAGCAGCAGGTTTATATACTTCTTAGCTCGTTAAATGACTCTTATTCTATGCTGATAACAAGCTTGGAATCGTTAACAGATGCTCAGCTAACTTTGGAATATGTTTCGAGTAGAATTTTGCAGGAGGAACAGCATTTACAGGAAAGAAAAATGAATAAACGCCAAAGCCACGTGGAGGCTGGACGGGATGGATATCCGGAAGCCAGCAGACGTGCCGCGGAAGAACAAAGGGGGCGAGTCCTGATGACAAAAGCTTGCTTCTTGTGCGGTTCCACCAATCATCTCCGGAAAGACTGTGATGCAACAAGAAGTCCTCCAAACCATAGAGGTACAACAGGAAGTCCTCCAAATCATAGAGATGTGACCGGAAGTCCTCCGGACCATAGAGTCTACAGAAAAAAGGGCTCCAGGAGATTTCAAAGAAGAGACAACGTGGGACAAATCTCTTCAGTAACGAATGACACAAGAAGCAGCAACAAAACAGAAATGATTAGATGGTTGTTAGATTCTGGAGCTGCAGAAAATTTGTCTAATTCTTTAGAAATGTTTTCTTTTATAGGTAAATCTGATCTACGGCATGTGACGATGGCGAACGGCCAGCAGGTGGCGGTCAAAGGCAAAGGAACTGTGTACGTCTCTGCATTGAAAACTGAGATAAGGGAAGTCTATTACACTCCAGGTTTAGAATTTAACATTATTTCTATTGCGTCTTTGGTAGATCAGAAGTTTGCTGTAAGTTTTGAAAAACAGGAGTGTGTGATAAAGAAAGAGGGCACTTTAATTGCAAAAGTGAGGCAAGAAAATAAATTGTATTTCTTACAGAGCCAGGCACATGAAGGTGCAAACACATTGCAAGTGAACAGACCACAACATGATAATTGCATACACTTGTTGCATAGGAGGTTGGGTCATGCAAATTTTAGAACAATACAAAAGATGGAGCACTTAGCCAGGGATGTAAGTTTGAAGAAATGTCATAATTACCTGGACTGTGCAGTTTGCAAAGCAAGTAAAACATGTATAGCTCCAAAAGGAAAGAAAACTGAAAGAATTACTACTAGACCTTTTGAATTAGTGCATACTGATTTAATGGGACCATTCCCACCATCGCTAGGGGGAGCGAGATTTTGTATGGTAATTACTGATGATTTTTCGAGATTTTCTTTTTGTTATACGTTAAAGTCTAAGACAGAAGTTTTTGACACATTCAGAAAATGGTTGGTTGCAACAGAGAGAAAATTTGGCCTCAAGGTAGCTCAGCTACAAACAGACAGGGGCACAGAGTTTACAAACCACAGGTTTCAGAGGTGGTTGGAGAGTCTAGGCATTAGACACAGATTGACAAGCCCTTATAGTCCCTTTCAAAATGGTGTTGCAGAAAGAAGGAACAGAGTATTGCAGGAGATGAAAGACTCAATGCTTGCAGATGCTAAACTGCCACATGGGCTTTGGAGTGAAGCAATACTCACAAGTAATTTTATTGTTAACAGAATCTATTCTTCTGCCATAGATGAAACGCCATACTTTCTATTATACGGTAAGAAGCCATGTATGAAGTACTTACGCGTGTTTGGGTGCACGGCTTTTGTGCACATACCAAGACAGCTACGAACAAAAGGTAAAAGTAAAACGAGAAAATTAATTTTTGTGGGTTATGAACCAAACAGCAAAGCTTACAGGTTTTTTGATGGCAACAGGGGCGTGATCATATCAAGGTCTGCTAGTTTCAATGAGGGTGAGAACTGGGACCAAGTACATGCCAATTCACAATTATACATTCCTCTGCACTCAAGAAGAAACCAAATTAGAAAGGCAGGAACACAGATGCGAGATGAGGAACCCTATGATGAAGATGCCACAGATAACGAGGCAGATGTCGATGAAGAAGAAGAAGCTACTGCAGAAGAAGAAGGGCCTGCTACAGATGATGAAGGAAAAGAAGATGAAGAACATGAAGCTCACACAAGTAGGCAGTCAGAGAATCAGACACATAGTCCCAGAAGGTCTCAGAGGGCTAACAAAGGGGTTCCACCACAAAGATACGGTTTGGGTGGTGTTACAGTATGTAATGTGTATGTTGAGCCTAAAAATTATAAAGATGTCTTAAAGCTACCTGATTTAGAAAAGAAGAAATGGATGGAGGCCATGGATGAGGAAATGAAGTCCATGAAGAAACACAATGTATTCTCTGAGACCAAACTGCCAGCAAAAACAAGGTAATAGGATGTAAGTGGGTGTTTAAAAGGAAGTTACAAAATGATGGAAATTACAGATATAAAGCAAGGTTAGTGGCACAAGGTTTCACACAGAAAAGATTTGAACATTATGACCAGGTATTTTCGCCAGCAGTTAGGTCTGAAACACTAAGAGCTGCACTCACATTTGCTGCCGCCAAAAATTATGTGATTCACCATTACGATATTACTACTGCTTACTTGAATGCAGATTTAAAAGAAGAATTGTACATGGCGAAAGCACCAGGTTTCCAAGGTGACAAACCAGAATTAGTATACAGATTAAATAAATCCATTTATGGCCTCAAACAATCCGCCAGAAACTGGAATGACTGTTTACATCATGTATTGGTAAATTTAGGTTACAAAAACAGTCTGGCGGATCCTTGCATGTACACCAAGAAAGTAGGTAATGAGTTGAATGTACTGCTTGCTTATGTAGATGACCTATGTTTCATAACCAAAGACCACAGTCAAGTAGAGCTATTTGAAAGACAATTAAAAAAGAAATTTGAATTTAAAAATCTGGGCCCCATACAAAATTACCTAGGCGTACAAATAAAGAAAACAGAAAAGGGGTTTGAGTTAAGCCAAGAACTAAAAATAAAACAAATGCTAGAAAAGTATAACATGGAAGATTGCAAATGTGTAAGTACACCTATGGTAGTAGATTTTCAGAAAGAAGATGAAATAAGCAAAGAATTTGAGGACCAAGAGTTATACCACTCTGCAATTGGCAGTTTAATGTACTTGGCCAATTGGACGCGTCCTGACATTGCAGCGTCAGTAAACATCCTTAGTAGATATGTGGCAAATCCAAAAGAAAAACACTGGCAAGGTGTGAAAAGAATATTTAGATATTTAAAGGGAACGTGTAATTACCACTTAATATTGAAGGCATCAAAGAGTTTAAAGTTGTCAGCCTATGTAGATAGCGATTGGGCCAACGATGAAACTGACAGGAAATCAATGACTGGGTTTGTCGTCAGACTTGGAAACAGCATAATTGGTTGGAAGTCAAGGAAACAAGGGTCCGTGGCTACCTCAACTTCAGAGGCAGAATTTGCAGCTTTGTCTGAATTATGTTCAGAATTGATGTGGTACAAACAGTTAATAAAAGATCTGCAATGCAAAACTGATGACACGATAAAGGTAATGGAGGATAATACAACATGCATACACATGGCTAATTCTGATAGAATAAAGAGCAGAAGTAAGCATGTTGATATAAAATATCATAATGTGAGGGAAGCTATTAGAGAAAAGTTAATTGAGTTACAGTATTGTAGCACTGAAGAGAATGTGGCAGACATTTTAACAAAACCATTATGTGCTCAGAAACATGAAATGTGCATAGATGCAATGGGAATGTGTAATGTTTAATAAGTAACGGATTCATGCAATTCAAAATAGGGGGAGTGTTAAGGTATATTTTTCATTGCCTGAAAATTGATATATGTGTGTGTGTGTGTGCACAGAACAAGACAGATGACATCACTTCCTCTAGACCTGGCTGATGCAACTGCACTGCAATACTTGATGAACACACCTGAGTAGATGAGATCACCACTTTATGATTGGACAGACTAGGCTGGACTTATGTATAAAAGTAGTCAGAGAACACTGTTCGCTCTCTCCTCTATTACTCAATTTCTGCGTGTCACTCTGTCGGTTTGAACACTGTATGCTGATGCTGTTGATGATACAAAGCTGTATGTATGTCCTGTAAATACTGTAAATTATTTGTAAATACACCACCGAGAAAAGGCAGCATTGTGGTCGTTTATCTGCGCTGTACTCTGCTGTACTCTGCAAAGAAGAGATAAAGACGCACCCGAACCACACACGTTCCCGGGTACATTATATGTTTTTCTGTGTTCTGTACATGAAACTAAAGTGATAAGAAGCACAATTGATTCTCATAATCTTTATGTACAGATCTTCTGTTTCCTGTGTGCACCCCATTAGCAGGCGAGAGAGAACCTTGCCACGATCCTTCCAACAGGCTTCTCAATCTCATTACATGGGAACTGGAGCCTGATGGAGCCCTGGATCGCTGCCCCTGTGCTCATGGATTGAGCTGTCAAATGCAAAGGTAAGACTCTGAAATAAGTAGCATTAGCTGGGTGTCATTTGACCAGAACTGCTGGCCAAATTGGAGAGTGAGTCCTGAATGTGAATGAGGGCCAGAATAGTTGTGAATGTCATGAATACAATCAACACGCTACCCCTGGTTAGGCACTTCCCTTCTCATGTGTAGGCCTATGTTCATGGTGCGGGATGGGAACACACTTAAGAGGCTCATCTACAAACATCTCACTACCCATAAATTAGTTAGACCTCCATACACGGACATGAATTGTCTGAAAGGGACTCTGTAAGAAGCCCTCTTCAGGTGTTAAAAGTATGTATTGGAAAGTGTTCTAGCCACTTACTCCTTTAATTCCATTGCCCTCCACAGGTAGGAGGGTAATGGAAGTAACAATGTCTCTGAAGAGGGACAGCCTGTGAAATCCATAGGAGTTCTTCACTTGAGTTGGGACTTGATACATTAGGATCTTGAGCCCCATGATGAGCCTTCAGAGGCAAAGCTCTTCATTTTCCGCTTCATCAACTTATTACACCACCACGTCCCTCTACTTATTACATAGGGGGCAGCAAAACTGGATGTGGAGGAAAATAGGGCTCAAGTGCTCCCTTTTACACATGGCCATTCTGCAGTTTCTCCTGCCTGAACATGACTAGTGAGTTTGAGTTCCTGGGATGAGGAACCTGATCAAATACACTTTGCCAAATACACTTCAGGCCATCTGTTCAAACCTCCATGCCCAATGCATGAAGGTCTTCAGCATGGCTGGTGCATTGGAACATTTGGTTTACATACATCCTACCACAAATTTAGTCTTACCTGAGTTCAGTCAAATGCTTGGATAGGAATATTTAGAGTCTTTTCATTGTATAAACAAGAGGAAAGTGAAAGGAAAGGTTAAGCAGACATAGGACTTATTAATACCAGTGGAGGTTTCTCACGTAATGCAAATAAAATAGTTTTGCTGGGTAGGGAAAAGGGAAAAGGAAGAGTTAAGCTTCACTCTCCACAATCCCAAGACTTTCCCCTTGGTTGCTGTTCTATAACCAAGTCATGCATGGTAGTCACATTCCCAGGATTAACTTTGCGTACAGTTTGGCCTTAAAAATGAATATCTGATCCACCTCCCAACTTTAGTGTGGATAATATTGGAGATTCTTGTCTATAGCATTATTTTTTTAAAGATCTCACACCACATATTGTCCAGAACTTAAGCAGTTTGAGGAAATTTTTTACAAATTAAAGAGTTGGCTAAGTTTTTTTTATCACTATTTTCATGTGAAATAGCAATATTTATTTTTAAATAATTATAAATTTTTGGTAATTCTGAATGATTTTGTTCTAATTTAGCAATTTGGTTATTGTTCTTATTAAGGATTGTTATTTTCTCTTAATGCTTTTATATTTCAGCATTAGTTTTCTGTAACCATTTAACACTAAAAAATGCTGACATTTCCTGGCTCTAGTTTTACTAGTTTTAGGTATAATAGCCTTCTTAGCTGTAATATGAAAAATGCCTAGTGCTCACCCTTAACCCCTTCTCTTGGTAAGACCAAGAGCAGATTTTATCTTCCTGAAAGTATTTCTTCTGTACTGAAGACAAATGAACACCCACCTAAACCTACCCAGTGTTTACTTATTTGCACAAGTACTCCTTTGTATGCATTAGTTCCCATGTGGATGACAGTGTTATGACCACCGCCACTGTACAAAAACCAAAATAACATAGGGGTCCAATTCTTATTGGTGTGCCTGATTGTACAAACACTCTGACAGCAAACATCTGTGTGAGTGATGCTAACAAGCAGAATGTGTAATTTCTCCCCTCAGTTCCAGCAGCGATTCTCACTGTGTACTCCCATTTAATAAGACCCAATCTGATGAGAAGAACCCTTCAATAATGGATGAAATAGCACTTCTGGATTTCGTAACACAAGATATTCCTGGTGACTATGAAGACAGGCTGGTCAAAGAAGTGCAAAAAGATCTGGAGGAAGAAACAGCTGACTCAAGGGAGCTGGAAGACCTGGCCGCTGACCTGCTTTGGGGAGATGAAATCTAAGTGAATGAAACAAATCAGTGGATTGTTCACACATTTTTAGCAATTGACAGGTGTATTGTTTGATGTCCCTGCACAAAATGAGCCGCCCAGAGACCTTTGGGTAGAGTGGGCGGCATATAAGTTGAGTGAATGAATGAATAAAATAAACACATGCATCTACATACACCTACCTTCTCTTTCTGCTGCATAGAAGTGCAATAATCAAGAATATATTTTACATAGTTAATAGCCCTCTGCCCTGCATGACAAGCTATTTTCTTTTCTAAAGCTCAACCCAAATTCTGCTTTACCAAATACGACCAGTGGCTTTCTGTACGGACAAATTCTTAAAATTTAAAAACAAAGCGTGTTTTGAGCTTGTTAATCAGTACATTAATTTAAGTCTATTTAAGATTATTGGTGGTTGTTTGAGCACTCTGTTTTCTGTATATATTGTTTGTTCTTTTAAAAAAAATTATCAGAGGAAGAACTGGTGTTTCGACTGGATGCTGTTTTCTTTTTTATTCCCTTCTCTTAAAAATATAATCAGTGAAATTGCAATAAATACTGTGCTTGGGTTGTTGCTGTTGTTTTTAAAAACAATTACAAGGCAGCAAGCTCTCAGATGAAGTAGAAAGGACAATGGCTTGAATATTTCTGCTCTTTGAAAATCCAGGTTGAAAGGCACCATTGACTTTAGCAAGAGCAAAAACAAGTACTTCCGAGGGTCGTTTCCAGTGGGAAAGGGTGGTTAGCAGCCAGTCCTTTGGGTAGCTGCATTTTCTGTCCCAGGATGTGTATCTTGCATGTGCCAATCTGTAAATGAGCACAGTAAAGCCACAAGGTTGGAGTTACATAGGTACAGCCTGTTGCCTTTCCAAGAAATATTGCATTTATTACTAATAGAGCTATGAATATAAATGATTGACTCCATAAAATTATTTTTAAAATAAGGTAGTGCTTTTGAAAAGATGCAGCCTGCTCTAAATTTCCTGTCAAGAATAAAAAACTGTCAGTTAAATCTACCTTTTAGTATTTCTTGGTTTTAATCTGGACCAATCTGCTTGTTCTAGAATTAGTTCTTTGAAATTAAGATTCATTATCTTAGACCAATGAGTTTATTCTTTGTAATAATATCAAAGCACTCAGAGATGCAAAGTGGGATTCTAGCTTACGAAGTTTTACGTGTACAGTGGTGCCTCGCATAGCGATGTTAATCCGTGCAGCAAAATCGCTAAGCGATTTCGTCGCTATGCAATTTTAAAAAGCCCATAGAAATGCATTAAAACCTGTTTAATGCGTTCCTATAGGCAAAAAAACTGACCTTAAAGTTAAGATCCTCCATACGGCGGCCATTTTCGCTGCCTCTTATGCGAGGAATTGGCGCGAAAACACAGCGGGCGGCCATTTTTTTAAACCTGGCGGCCATTTTGGAACTGCTGATCAGCTGTTTAAAAATCATTGCTTTGCGATGATCGGTAAGCGAAACAGGGAACTGATCATCACAAAGTGATAAAACCGCATAGGAAACATCGCAATGCGATCACTTTTGCAATCGCAAGTTAATCGCTATGCGGTTTCGTCGCTAAACGGAGCGCCCGTTAAGCGAGGCACCACTGTACATAGGTCTGGGAATATGCCTCACTCAATTCCTACTTAAGAGAGTTTTTTAAATTACTTTCATGATGTTTCAGTAGGCCTTTCTAAGTGCATCATGTCTCTTTTGGTCATTGTAAATAAAGATAGAAATGCAAGCTGATAGTTTCAGAGACAAACCATATACTACTATAGGTTATGGGAACATTCTTTCAAATATGTTCACTTAAGATTCTGTGCAGAACTCAATTTAGGGTTACTATTCCCCCAAATGTCCAGAAGTGGGTGTGGAGTTGTTACAGGCTTAGTTTTCTAAGCATTGCCAACATGTGCAGGCTAGACATTGCAGATGTGCTCACTTGTCAGAAGAGTGTTGTTAGATCACAAGCCAAACATGAACCAACAGTGAAATGCAGCTTAAAAAAAGCAAAAGCTTTTTGGATTCCAAATTGCATGAAATACTAGTTCCCCTCTATTCAGTGCTGGCTAGGCTTCATTGTGAGTACTGTGTTATCCTGGACACTGGACTCCAAGAAGGATGCAGGCAAACTTGAACAGGTTCAGAGAAGAGCAAGAAGTTTGATCAAGGGACTGAAAATCAAACCCTATGAGGAAAAAGTGGAAGATCTGGGCATGTTTAGCATGGAAAAAAGACTGATGCAAGATACGATAATGCTCTTCAAGTACTTGAAAAGCTGTCATACGGAGGGAGTGCAGGGTCATTGCAGAATACAAGACATAATGGGTTCAAGGCACAGAAAACTGGATTTTGGTTGAATATCAGTGGAACTGATTACCTCAAGAGGCAGTTAGCTGTCCAAAACTGGAGGCGTTCAAAACAGACAAACATTTCAAATGTACTTTTAACTTGCATTCCTTCACTTAGCAGGGAACTTGATTGCCTTTTAGGCCCCTTCCAACGCCATTATTCTATAATTCTATGAGTGTGGAACTCTCTCATCTCTAACAAGACGATTGTAAATGTGGAGCAGCTTGTGTGTTAATGCTACGAACACCTTTCCCCTTCTATGGAGTGATTGGAGGAACTATGATTAAGATTTTTCTGTGCTAGAATACAGATCTGGTAATAAAAAATAGGAAGTGATCACCTTGGGCAAGTAGTAAAAATACTATAGGTAGGAGGTGCACCCTACTTTTTCACACTACCCCATGGCATAGTGATAAACTGCAATACTGCAGTCAAGCCTCTGCTCATTACCAGAGCGGGTGTGTGTGGGTGTGTTGTTTGCAGAATTATGTTGTAAACTGCCCAGCAACTGAACCTCTTCATGTTTTCCCAAGGTTACAGATTCCCAGTGCTTGCTATTTTGAGAAGTCACTTGATTGTTGCCGGTTCACTGGCAAGCATCTGCAATAGTTCTAAGACTGCTAATAAGCAGCTAAAGAGGTAACACACAATGTCAGAATGTTGCCTGTAGGAGAGCAAAGAGACATTGCAGTAGATGAACTTTCATCCAACTTGAGAAGTCATACTCTTAGTTTTGTCATGACCAGGAAAATTCATTAAAATTAATTTCCACTGGCAGTTTTTGCTAAATGAACACAGAAATGCTAATTTATCAGAGTAGCACAAAATAGGCTGTACTGTACACAAATACAACTATAGCTGATAGTTGTTGCCATGTATGTATACTTTTATCAACAAATTAAGCAAGGTGCTGGAGTGGGTTGTGGCTTCTCAGCTCCAGGGGTTCCTGCATGGGATTATTTAGATTTATTTACCCTGGTTTCAGCCAAAGCTATAGGACAGAGACTACTCTGGTCGCCTTGGTGGATGACCTATGCTGAGAACTGGATAGGGGGAGCATGCTTCTGCTGGACGTCCCAGTAGCTTTAGATACTATTGACCATTATCTATCCGTCTGGCCTATCTCTCTGGGATGAGACTTGAAGGTATTTTACAGTGGCTCTGGTCCTTCCTCGAAAACTCAGGTGGTGATGCTGGGAGATTCCTCTTCAATACCCTGGCTGCTGGCCTGCAGGGCTCCCAAAGGTTCTGTTTTGTCACCTACTGTATTTGCCGGCGTATAAAACAACTGGGTGTATAAGACGACCCCCCCAACATTTCCACTCAAAATATATAGTTTGTTATATACTCACCGTATAAGACTACCCGCTCTTCCGCACACCTTGCACACACCAAATAAAAGGTGCTATTCATTGTCACCATTGTACGGCCACAGCACAACCGCAGCGCCTTCGGCCCGCCCCTGCATCTCCCTGTGACCGGCACTAGTGCGCAAGTGCGCATATGTGAGCTCTGCGTAGACAAGGGGTGTGCTGGAGCGCCGCTGCTTTCCACTGAGCAGAACGGGCTGGTCACATCGAAAAAGCTGACACCCCTGTCTCCTGTGGGATACTGGATGGTATGTAGAATGAGATGGGCAAGCATCGGGAGGGTACTATGGGCACCGGGCGAGCATCGGAAGGCCACTATGGGCAGCTATGTCTATCCCAACTGAAGTGAACCCGGTGTATAAGATGACCTCCCCATGTGGAGGCATGTTTTTCAGGGCAAAAAAGTAGTTTTATACGCCAGCAAGTACAGTATGTTACTTAACATGTATATGAAACTACTGAGAACGTCGTCCAGAATTTTGGGGTTCAGTGTCACTGGTATTAGGATGAAACCAAACTCTATCTTTCTTTCCCATCTAAGTCCTAGGAAGCTATTTTGGCTCTAGATTAGTTTCTAATGTCAATAATGGACTGGATTAGGATGAATAAATTGAATCTTAATCCAGACAAAACAGAGATGCTTTCCAATTATTTGTGAACACAGAAATTTCAGAGTGGAAACCATGTCATTGAATTTCTCCAGCAGGAGAAATTCTCCAAGTTTCTCAGAGGTGGGGTTCACCATTGGTATTGGTTGCAGCATGCCTGGCTGGATTACTGCAATATGCTCTCTGTGGGGCTGCCTCTGGGAAGCATTCAGAAACCAGCAGGTTCAAAATTAAACTGCCAGATTGCTAACTAGGTCTGGTTGCAGGGTTCAGATAATACAGCAGCTCCAGTGGGTGCTAATACATTTCTGGGCACAATTCAAAGTTTTAACCTATGAAGGCCTAAACAACTGGGGTACAAAGTATCTCAAGGACTGCATCTCTCTTTATGCGCCTGCCTAGCTATTCAGATCAGGAGAGACCTTTCTCTTGGTCCCATCACCCTCACAGGCATGTTTGGTGGGGACACGGGAGAGGGCCTTCCATGTCGTTGCCCCCCGACTTTGGAACTCCCTCCCACAGGTGGCCAGGCTGGCCCCTTCTTTACTGTCCTTCCGCAAGCAGGCAAAGACCTTTCTCTCCAGGCAAACTTTTCCTTAATTGGCTGCCTGGGTGGGGTTTTTTTAAAATGAATGCTTATGCCTTACTGCTTTGGATGCATTTTAATGTTGCATAGTGTGGTATCTGATCCTTTTTACTATTCATATACTTACTGTTTTTAGTTTTCAATATTGCATTTTACTGATGCAAGCCACCTTGGGTCCTTGTTAAGGAGAAAAACAGGTAAAAATATTTTAAATAAATAAGACAAACATCAAACAACTCATTGCAACAGGAGGACAATGACCTTTTGAATAAACTCTTCATTAGTCTTCAACTGAAAGGTTTCATATCATGCTCCTTTTGTACTTTCTGGCTAGGCAAGGGACTTGATTTTTGTCCCCTTAAAGCAAAATCTGCTGTACAAATTACTTGAAATGGAACTGGTATTCAAGTTCGCATGGGGCTTTTAAACCAATGACTCCAAAATAAAAGGTAATTAAGGCAAGTAGAAATTTTCCAAACCTTGATTTGGCTATCCAGTGGCAGAACACAGTCTGGCACCCTTCTGTGTGGAGATTCAGTAGATTTCCCAAAATGGGCCTTAAACACAGAAAAAGCTACACCTATCATTTTCGTAACTCCCCGAAAGAATTCCATGCTGGCTATAGTCTGCACAGCCTGTTGAGCTAGCTAAAGTTAAATCCAAAAGGAAAATCTAGTTATCCTAACAATATATTTAAGAAGTCCAGAGGTTTGGTTAAAATAACAACAAAATGAACAAATGTTTTATTGGCATGTTCATTGTTGTAAACAACATCTGGCATGGAAAAGTTTACCAAAACCTTTTATTGATTGATATAAATTAGATGGTATTTTCAAAGCCAAAACGAAAGTGAAAGAATTCTCTATGGAATTATTTGTAAATGATCTTGTAATGTAGCAAAGCAAAATTGTACTTCTCTAAGCTTTGCAATGCAATCATGTTTACTGTATCAGTCTGTACCACATCCGGAACTACTGGTGAATTTATACTGGGAAGTGTTAAAAGACATCCAACTCTGGAAAAAAAACACTCTACATATAAAAACTATGAATCAACTCGAGGAAAAATAAAATATGACTTGCAATGGTACTAGAAGATGCAAACGTGCAATGAGTCCCCAAACAAAAATGTACAAAAATACGTAGCCGATCAAAACAAAAACAAAACCCCAAAACTCATTAACATGGGAAAATTACAAATCTAAGTACCCAGCATTGCTCAACAGAAGATGAATACAAATTTAAATAGGCAACTATACTCATAAAAGTACACAAAGAATATTGATATGTGAAAAGAAACATTGTAAGCAGCTGAAATGTAATCCTGCCAACTTGTAAGGGCAGAATTGTATTTACACACACTGAATAGAACAAAGAAGTTGCCTGTATCCATAACCTAAATAAAAATCAGTTACAACATTTCTGCAAAATGGAACACCATCTGCTGGTATGGTAACTTTTGCTAAAAATACTTTCTTCTTCTTCAGATATCCTGTTCTGTGGAAGAGAAATCCAATGAGATTCAGCTAATTTTTAAATTCATTTTGTAAAGTTGGGTACTGCCAATTTTACCACATATCCGTCCACTTTCACTCTCATGCTTTAAAAAAAGCCAGTCATATTTACTTCAGAAATCTTCAATGAGGTAATGTGTGTATCAGTGAAACAAACAGAAAATAATTCATTCATGGCCTTTCCACAGCTTTTATTATCAAGCTATGTGTATCCTGTTTGAGGCTAGTTTACTAGCTACCGTTTTGTGCACATTGTCCTCGATTTTTGCTTATTACCCTCCCCACCCCATTTTCATACTTTTCTTTTTTATTTGCACATCCCTTTTCTCTTTACAGTACATTTGACTATAGTGCACAACATGATTCCAAGTCAAACAGTGACCTGACTGGGGTACTGAGCTTGATGGGGCTGCAGTTTTACCAATCAGTGCTGGTGTCTTGTCTGTACACCTCATGTCCTGCCATAACGGCACTACAGTCGTAGTGTACCTCTCTCACACTTCTCAAAAAAGCTTCCTCAGAGAAAGTTCTGAAATAAGTATCAGTCTTGAGTCAAATCTTTATTTGGCGCTCCATCCAGATATATTTTTAGTGCTTTTTCTTTACGAGGGGAATAGGTCACACGGTGTCCAGTTTTCTGAAGTCTGCTGCTTTCTTTTTTCATCAGTTCATTTCTCTGTTCCTCTGTCAATTCCACCACTTCTTCAGTTTTATCCCTATTGATAAACAGAACATGTTTTCAACTGCATACATACAGTTTAATTTACACACAGTGAAACCTTGATCATTTTTTATCTATCTGTTGATGTAAACTCAGTCAGAGTTGCTAACATCTCTGCCATCTGTGGTCATCTTGTGGTAAGAACTGAGAACCGCCAGTTCCAAAGGCAAATTCTGAATCAAGGATAAATTCTGCACCAGAGTCAAAAGAATGGTGCTGCAAAACAACTTTGCCGAGGACCATTCTGAAATGGAACAAAGGGTCAATATTCATTTTCTCTACTTAGGCCCCCAAAGGAATGTGCCAGCAAACTAATTACAGACAACTATCTTTGGCCATCTCATGAGAAGAGAAGACTCCCTGGAAAAGACCCTAAATAAAATAAATAATAAAATAAAATGTTGGGAAAGTGTGAAGGCAAGAGGAGAAGGGGATGACAGAAGACGAGATGGTTGGACAGTGTCATTGAAGCAACCAACATGAATTTGACCCAACTCCGGGAGGCAGTGGAAGACAGGAGGGCCTGGCGTGCTCTGGTCCATGGGGTCACGAAGAGTCAGACATGACTTGACTAAACAACAACAATCTTATGGTAAGAAAATCAACTGGAGAAAATCATAGAATAATGAAGTTGGAAGAAGCCTGTAAGGTCATTGAATCCAACCCCCTGCTCAATGCAGGAATATAAATCAAAAGATATCTGCCAGGTGGTTGTCTAAATTTCTCTTCAATGACTCCTGTGTTGGAGCACCCACTACCTCTCGAGGTAACTGATTCCACTGCCGTATTGCTCTAATGTTACGAAGTTTTTCTTGATAACCAACTGAAATATGGCTTCCTGTAACTTGAGCCCATTGTTACATGTCCTGCACTCTGGGATGTTTGAGAAGAGTTTCTGCACTCAATGAATCCACTTTGAGTTAATTCCCCAAACAGTGGCTGAAATCTTGTTGAGCAATGTACACTGCATAAGGCGGATGATGTAAGAACATAAGAAGAGCCCTGCTGGATCAGGCAAGGGCCCATCAACTCCAGCTTTCTGTATCTCACAGTGGCCCCACCAGATGCCTCGGGGAGGACACAGGACAACTAGATAACTGTTTCCTGATACCACTCATCTGCATCTGCCATTTGGAGGTACCTTCCTTTTAAGTCTGGAGATTATACATCCCCATCATGGCTTGTAACTTGCGATGGACTTTTCCTCCAGGAATCTGTCCACTCCCCTTTTAAAGGCATTTAGGCCAGATGCCATCACCACATCCTGTCATCAGTAATGACAATTTTTAAAGAAATAAAATATTTCTGGTTCCCTCTTGAAGGTCGCAAGGCTCCCGTGAGATCCCTTTCATGGAGGACAGGTGGAAAATTTGATTTCTAAAAATCACCACTGCGTACGTTAAAGCCACAGGATTTCAGCTGGTGCATTCTAATCTTTAAAATGTATTCAAAATAATGTCATAGTATCTGTCCTGTATTGCTGGACATACTGCATTGTAACTTTATTTAAATTTTGCCCAGGTTTGGGGAAGAGAACATTCTGGACAGTAAATAGTTGAAACAATCACACAAAGCCTGTATATTTTGTCACACTTCTGTAAATGAAATTACATTTTTGGGGGCTATCCCAGTCATTTACAACATGGCAGCTACATACATAGCTCTTGAACAACAACAATGGAATACATATAATGTTCTTCCATATAATCTCCATGCAGCTACAGATTCTGTTGTGGCCAGCATCACAAGATGCTAACAAGGTGGCTACTGTGTTAGTCCACAGATATCAATTTTGATAGTTAAAATGCAAGAGTTTAAAGAGTAGTAACTTCACACATAACAACAATTTCAGCAGAATGGTAGTGAGGGGGAGAAGTCTGATCTGTGATCGGCCCACTCCAGACTCGCCAAACACACAAATTCTGAAACTTCAACCCTCTTTCTGTTTTTTCATTTCATACCAAAACTTACAAGTTAATTTAGAATGATGTTACAGCAATAACAACAGCAACGAAGAGACATACCTATAAAATATCACAGCTCCATCATCACAAATGTAAAGAGGCCATACATTCAGTGTCGAAACCTTAGGATTCCAATCCAAGTCCTGATGTATCTCTAAAACTGAGATCTCACATGGAAAAGTCCCCCTACCCTGGAAAAAAACAGAGATTCATACTAAATAAGTGTATATAATGTGAAGGGTATACAGAATGTACAAAGCCTACCATACAATCTCAAAGGTAGGCCCAGGAAGACCATCAGATTTGCACTAGTCATCGTTTAGACCCCTGTTCTCATTCACTTCTTTCATTCCCCAAACAAATACTGTAACTTATATTTCTGTCTACTGATATATGAACTTAAAAATCCGATTTATGGCACAGAAAGAGATGTTGAAGCACCCACAGGTTAAACACTACAAGCTGGGTGCATACATGCCCTTTAAGGAAAGAAGAGCTCCTTCAGGTCCTGAGGCCTCAAATTGAGAAATGAGATAGTTTTCACCAGTTCTACTTTTTTTTTCTTTTTCCTGTGGACACCTATAGTCCCATAAAAGCCTTCCTGGAAATTTCAGGGATCCTCACAAAAGTGTGGAAGGAAGGATGAATTTATAAAACCACCTCATCTTCCCAGAATCTTAGTTTAACTTCATTCATGGAAAGTCTATTTAGCATGGAGAAAAAGTTCTTACCTTTGCAAACTCAACATTTTCTAATGGAATTCCGCTTATTTCACTTAACTGTTAAAAAAAGTAGACAATTTATTTGTTGGAGGTAAATGTAAGATTAATGTTCCCCCTAAGCCATGTGGGTGCACGCCACTGCATCCAGTGCGCACAGCAGAGCAAGTGTATCTGCCCATTAGCAGCTGAACTCTGTGCGCAAGGGGCAGAACCTCCATGCAGAGCTCCAGAAATTAGAGGGAATGTTGTTTAAGATGAAACACATTTTTATGTTCTTCTTATGACATGCAAAGTTCTATATAAGATACGTCATTTTAATTTATGCAAGATTCTGAAAATCCTTGATTTTTTTTCCCTTTGGGAAGAAAAAGCACATTTCTATCTTTGCTGTGAGTTCTTTGAAAATACACACATAAGGACATAAAAGGTTCACAGTTCACTGTAACAACCTATCATTCTTTGCATTTTCTAGAACTTTCTCTTCTCATGTTGTTTAATCAATACATGCTATACAGTACATTAAAGCAGAAGACAAAATAGTTTTTTTTTAAAAAAAAAAACACCAACTGACCATAGTTTGTAAATACTGAATAACATATACACTGGCAAACATAAAATCTGCTCCATTTAGGGGAGATATCACACCATCAATGGCTATTTTATATCTATTCAGCAGCTCTGCCCTGATTAGGTTACCTTTCACAAATTAAGGAGACATATATGGATACTATGAAGTACGTTTGTTAATGCAAATCTAATTTACCTTTTCTTTTAATTCATCAACACTACTGCTCTCCAAAACTACTTCCTGAAAAGGATCCAGCTTCATCTCTGATGGCTTCCATCTTCTTGACAGAACTGCAAGCTGTGACATAGATTTCATTTTTTCTGGTCCTACAAAAGTTATTAGAACTATTGTAAAAGCTTTCAACAAGATATTTTATTGACAAACACAAAATTAAAAGTTGATGTAAAAATCAAAACTTTTAAAAGAACAAATACTCGAATGCATATTAAACACAGCTCCCATTTGAAGCTTTGGCCTAGAGCTTCATAACATATCATAACTCACTATACTATTCAAAAATCTGGCTCGTTATTATATAAGATAATAAAACTACACATCTGTGCCTTCTGAACTACCATTATACATTAATATGTACATACTGCACAGCATCCCACTAAAGCTGTAAGCCTGTATTTCTGTGCCTGTAGAGCTACGTATAAGGCCTAAAGACCTCGGTAGGATTGATTTTTACACACACAGACAGGATTGGGCTGTTAAAAATGTTTAACTGCTAAATTTCAGATAATGTAGTCAGCTAATTATGATGCAAATTAAATATATTTCTGATTATTTCTAAATAATAAGCTAGATCAGTAGTTACCAACTGAACAGTGTTATTACCATCAAGTATTTCCAGAAAGACTTCCCAGTTACTTGAAATATTTATATCTTCTTCATAAACATGATAATCTAGAAACACAGTTCCTGGATTTTTCCACGTCTTCTTTCTTAGGCGGAATCTAGAGAAACAAATGAAACACAAATTAGCATGTATCTGTAAATTACATTTGCTAGTAATAGTGACATATCTTGATCAAAGCTAAAGCTAGAGTATTTATATTACAGGATGTGCTTTTTATGGAAGGGATCTAACAAATTTGAGTTAAAAACAGAAAATACAACTTCTCAACCTCATTTCATGGAAACTTTATTTTTAGAACACTGTGACTGAAATCTCAGAAACTCGGTATTGTTTTAGTTCTAAAAAGTAATATACAAGATAGCTGCAAAGACTGTCACTGAATGCTACACAGCCCAAAATATCTATCATGTTCATTTCAGTTATTAAGCAACACTGGATAATTCTGATAAATTGAAAGTTGTAGGAATTACTTCTCATGCCTCGTGTTTCCTAAGGTTTAGTTTTAGCAGACATAATAGCAAATAAGTGTATTTCTACTCAATTTTTGATACATATGGCCAAAATCAATAGTTCCCAACCTTGCAATCCTCATGTTGACTATAAAGATATAAACTGGAACTTCTCTATAATGGTGTTTACCTGTCAATGGTTAGATTTAGCCCACACTGCTCCCTGAGCTGAGGAAGTAGTTCCTCTTTTGACTGCCGCACTGTCATTCCTTTAGCAAAAACAGAATCGAGAAGAAACTTGCAGGGCTGTGAAAGCAAATACAAAATCATTACACTTATCACATAAAATATAACTTTTCTATTTCACATACACCACAGCTATAAAATATAAGAATACCACCATTTCCAATCTTCCCTTTCCAAGATATGCAGTACAAATTATTTCATGTCTCGGTAATCTGCAAAACTCCCATCAGCAGCAGCGCATGATACACTGGCAGTGGTGGGAAGAGTACAGCACAATGTTGGGCAATGAAAGAGAAAACTGGTCAGTCTTCAGTGGTCTCTCCACGTTTATCATAATGGCTTGTATGGATGACCAATATTGTGATTTACTAATCTGAAACATACATAAGTCTTTTTGCCAAGACAGTAAAACTAAGATAAAATGGACTTGTCCACAAAAGCTCATGTCAAAAATGTAGAAGTTAGTCTTTAAGGTGACATACCATTTTTGTCTTCTTTACTTTTTAATTTTAATTTTGTTTTTGTCTGACACGCTATGTCTAGAATGTGTGCTTATTTGCTATTCAATCCTGAAAATTTTTGCTCATATTCAATCCTGAAAATTTCTACATTATGACAATGTAGTAACAAGAGTCCTACTTAGGAGTTAAAAGAGTTAATCTAAATGTGAGGAGAGGTTGCTGTTTTTGTGCGTTTATGCAGAGTAACAACCTTATACATATGTATAGAATTCCAACTGTATAGCAAAGCTAAAGGAAACTCCAGACTTTCACTTTCCACATGCAGAGAATGAAGAGCTCATTTTCAGGAGGAGGTTGCTGCACCTGCTCCTGAAACATTCCCACGCTTGAAAATACTTTAATTATTTTATATATTAAATACACATATTCCACTACGATTAATTTACGTTGGGGGAAAGTACTATATTAACTGGCCCTTAATTGCTCCAGTAATTAAAAAAAGCATGTGTTACACATGCAAGGAAACCGCAAGTATATCCTTTTTGCTCTCTAGCTATTGTTGAGATATTAAATGTATTTTTGGAGCTTCAAGACATTACTTACCTCTGGATCATTTATCAAGAGCTGATAAACCTTGACTCTGTATTCCCCCTTCTTCAGTGCTCTCCCAAGCCTAATTGTTATCTTTAAAATGGGGGAGAAAAGAAGCAAGATTAAAAAAACAAACAAACCAGAACCTAAGACTCTTATCTTCAACAAAAAATATTGTCAATATAACAGAACCCCAACAAGTGAAGTGTCTATATACTTTTGTGTCTGTGACAATACAAACAGAAACACTGTACTGTTCAATTTGCATTAACAAACTTGGGAGGTGGGGCGAGGAAGCCTTCATTGACAGGGTCTCTCCCCAAAGTTCTGGGAGCAGGAATTCCGGACAATTCTGTGCCTTTTTGCAAAACAAAATTCTGGAATGAATTTCACTGAGCATCTCAACATTAAAACTCTGCAAGATACAGATGTGGTGTTCCAGAGAAAGGTAAATTTCACTTGTGTAACAAGCTTCCCTGGCTCTTTGCATCCATATGAATGGAGGGGTAGTCATGTACAAAAATGGACATAACCATATTCCAATCTATTCCACTGATTATAACAAAGAAAAGTAACCGCTTTTTTCCTTTAAAGAAGGCTGAACAAGTTAGAAGCACGGTATGCTTTACATACAGTCATGGCCAAAAATATTGGCACCCTTGCAATTCTATCAGAAAATGCAACCAACCCTTCTCTCAGAAAACTGTTGCAGTTGCAAATGTTTTGGTACTCATGTGTTCATTTCTTTGGTTTGCGTTAGAACAACACACACACACGAAAAAAAAAACCAGAAGAAAAGTCAAATCTGATACAATCCCACACAGAAACCCAAAAATGCACTGGCCAAAATTATGGGCACCGTGTCTAAATTGTAAGAAATAATTGTTTTCAAACATGTGATGCTTCTTTAATTTGTATTTAGATGCACCTGTTGCAAGCAAGAGGGGTGGGCAATACAGTAAGCTGGAGAAACGTTGACTCAACCTTTGTGTTGTGTGTGAAACTAAGCATGGAGAAAAGAATGAAGTGTAAAGAGTTGTCTGTGAATTTGAGAGAAAAAATTTGTGGAAAAACATTGATAATCTCAAGACTACAAGTCCATCTCCAGAGATCTTAATGTTCCTGTGTCCATTGTGCACAATGTCATCAAGAGGTTTACAGCCCATGGCACTGTAAACCTCCCTGGATGTGGATGGAAGAGCAAGATTACTGAAAAATTACAACAAAGGATTGTTCGAATGCTGGATACAGAACCCAGATTAACTTCCAAACAAATTCAAGCTGATCTGCAGACACAGTTACAACAGTGTCAGCTCGCACTATCCATCACCATCTGAATGAAAAGGGAAGGAGACCCAGGACGACACCACTGCTGACACAAAGGCATAAAAAAAGCAAGACTGGAGTATGCCAAAACTTATGTGACAAAACCACAATCCTTCTGGGAGAATGTACTGTGGATAGATGAGACAAAAGTAGAGCTTTTTAGTAAAGGACATCATGACACTGCTTACAGAAAAAGAAATGAGACATTCAAAGAAAAGAACACAGTCCCTACAGTCAAACGTGGTGGAGGTTCAAAGATGTTTTGGGGTTGCTTTGCTGCTTCTGGCACTGGATGCCTTGACTGTGTGAAAGGTATCATGAAATCTGATGATTACCAAAGGATTGTGGGGCGCAACCTAGTGGCCAGTGTCAGAAAGCTGCATCTCTACCAGAGGTCATGGGTCGTCCAATAGGACAATGACCTGAAACACACTTCAAAAAGCACTTAGAAATGGTTACAAACAAAGCACTGGAGAGTTCTGAAATGGCCAGCAGTGAGTCCAGATCTGAATCCCATAGAACACCTGTGGAGAGATCTCAAAACAGCAGTTGGGAGAAGGCATCCTTCAAATCTGAAAGCCCTGGTTCTGTTTGCAAAAGAAGAGTGGTCCAAAATTCCAGTAGGGAAGTGTAAGAAACTCATTCATGGTTACAGGATGTAATTGATTTCAGTTATTTTTTTTCCAAAGGGAGTGCTACCAAATATTAAGTTAAGGGTGCGAATAACTTTGGCCAGTGCATTTTTGGGTTTCTGTGTGGGACTGTATCAGATCTGACTTTTCTTCTCTGTTTTTCTGTGTTGTTCCAACACAAACCAAAGAAATGAACATGTGAGTACCAAAACATTTGCAACTGTAACAATTTTCTGAGAGAAGGGTTGCATTTTCTGACAGAATTGCAGGGGTGTCAATATTTTTCCCCATGACTGTATACTACACACCAGGCTTGGATATGGAACTTTTTAAGATGACCTATCTAGCTCTCCTAGGACTATATGAGAACTGTATGTCCTGCATAGTATGTGAAGAAAATCCTACACTCTCTGTCTTATTGACTGAAATTCTGTTGCCTGATGTACTAAAATGCACTAGAGTAGATCACTGAATCAGTAGGCATTTGGTGAATCAACTCTGTAAGTTTCATTCATTCAAACAGACCTACTTTAGTTGCAACTTACTTTAGTTTAATAAGCCAAGCCACAACTAGAGCATGCTCATTTGAATAAACTGAGCTTATAGAGGAGCAGACTCATCAAAACCTCAATGATTCAATGGATCCACTGCAATGTGCTATCTAAGTACAGAATTATAGAATCATGTGAAAGGGGCCTATAAGGCCATCGAGTCCAACACACTGATCAATGCAGGAAAACAAATCAAAGGATACAAGTAAAAGGATTTTAACCATTAAATACTTTTCAACATTCAGCAGGACATTCTGCTAACCTTATTGTCATCTGAAAAGGATGAAAGGGTCTCATTTAGCCGAACACTCTCAAACTCTTGATTGCTGGCATAAACGCGAAAGACCTTAAATTGAGAGGATGAGACTCCAACAAATGGCTCCAAGTGTTGTTTGAAGGAAGCAAGCGTAATTCTTTTATCCACATGAACCAACAACCCTAAGCCAAAACAGAGAAGGAAGGAAAGAAAAGTCAAACATATCCAAGCTCTCCATGTTGGATGTATATTTGCCTATATTTTTCTTGTAATCAAGCACTCACCTGTTTGATTACAAGTTACAGCAGTTGACAAAAAAAGCCTTTAGATACTCTCTGCTGCCACAGAAATGGAGATCACACCCATGCTGCCCTCAGTTTACAAACAGCTGCACTAAGATAACTGCACATGTAACTCTAATTCTTCCTTCTAGCTTTTAAAAGCGTTTTGGTGTATGCTTACATATGTCTAAAGACTTCTATCCACACCTTCTACAGTTGTGTGTCACAGAGGCAGTATACTTAGCTTTGTCTTTTCTGCAGGGCAAGGATAAAAAGCCTGTCTTAATATTCATGCAGTAATTTACTAGAATACACTGATCCTATTTTAAAAAGAGATTATTACTGTGTGTAAAAGGTGAGCCATTTTCACACTGGGAACCCAGCTGGAGGGAACAGAGAGTCAAACGAAGCTGGTGTCTCTGACTCCAAAGGGGGGAGGGTTTAACGTAATAGGAGGGGTTCATTCTTTTGTCTGTTGGTGTTTGATGATGTAAGTTGTGTGTTTGTAGTGTATTAATTCAATAAAATGTTTATTTAAAAAAAGGTAAGCCATTTTCATGTCTCGCATGGTGTATCTGGAATTATGTTAAAAATTAAGTCTCCAGTGGAATGCACAACTGATTGCATTCATCTTTTGTCTCATTAAGGTTACAATAAGCTGAAATGTCTTGGACTACTGGTATTCTAAATCTACAGCGTATTTCCTACAGTCTAAATCAAAAGGCACATTCAAATTACATATACATATAAAAAGAGGACTCTGGTTGAGACATTAGTAATTGTCATTAAAAGTAAGGGCTTTGAAGAGAAGATATACAGTCGTGCCCCGCTTAATGATTACCCTGTATAATGACGAATCTGCTTCACAATGATGTTTTTGTGATCGCAAAACGATGTTTTAATGGGTTTTTTCCACTTTGCGACAATCGGTTCCCTGCTTCGGGAACCGATTCTTCGCATTACGACAATCAAAACAGCTGATTGTGGGGGTTTCAAAATGGCCACTGGTTGCTCAAAATGGCTCCCCGCTGTTTTTAGGAGGCATTTTTCGCAAGACAGGCACCGGAAAGTGGCCGCCTTATGGAGGATCTTCGCTGGACACTGAGGTATTCAGCCCATTGGAACGCATTGAACGGTTTTCAATGCATTTCAATGGACTTTTTAATTTTGCTTTATGACGTTTTCGCTCTACAGCGATTTCGCTGGAATGAATTAACGTCGTCAAGCGAGGCACCACGGTACTGTATAAGGACTTGCATCTTCTCATGATTTTCCTTCAATGTAATACTGTATCAAAGATGTCAAAACAGTTCACCAAATGTCTTGATTTCCAAGGAATGTTTCAAATACACAGTGGCTTGGTCATCTATGGATTATTATCTACGAATGGCATGCAAGTATCTTTCCAGAGAATGCAAAGGATTCCTAAAACTTCCCATTGAGATCTTGGATGGTAAACAATTATTTCTACTATAAATATAATGTGTTTTCAAAAGAGTAGTATAACCCATTTCTCTCTTTTTAAGTTTTCTAAAATATGACAAAGCATTTTGCCTTATTGTGTACATAAACTGTTCCTGTGTTTGCATGTATAGCTGGACAGGTTTTGTTGAAAGACATGCAAATACAAATAAAAATGAACATCTCTAAATTCAAGTTGTTTGCCTTCATATATGTAGGTTTCCATCATACATACATTTTTGTCCCTCTCCTGAACCTTCTTCTGCAATGTAGGGCTCTGCTTTGAAGTACATATACTGTGATTCTCCCCTGCTCTTTCCACTTTCATCGTATTCACTGTCAGTTCCAGAATCCTCTTCAGCTGTGTCCCATGTTTCCTTTTTCCCTTCATTGGCTTTAGATCGCCTGCTACTGGTTATGCTGTGCGAATCAAGTCCATTAGCCAATGGCATAGGCGTATTGTCTACATTGCACAACGTGTCACTGCTGTGGCTGGAACTGAGAATATCACTGTCCACTGAACTTGTACTTCTGTCATTATTCATATCAGAATCTGACCGCTCCTCTGACTGGAAATTATCTGGATCAGAAACCTGAACTGGATGTTCAAGTTCTCGATTTTCTGCTGATGCAGATGAATCTACCTCATTGGAAGGTGATTCAATGGTCTCAAAATCGCTTGCCTCTGTACTCCTGCTGCTGTCTCCATTATCCCCCTCTTGCTGCTGCTGCTGCAAAGACAAGGTTTTGAGTTTTTCAGTACTTTCTTCTAAAATAGCTTCCACTGATTTTATGTTACTTGAAGGTTCTTTTATTCTTTCACAAATTTCATCTAAGTTGGCAGAATCTCCACTGGCTTTTTGAAAAACTGTTTTTCTGAACTGTGATCCAGGAGATTGTTCTGGTAAGGAAATATACAGCTTGATTGTATTTGCATGGCGATCCAGGAGCCTCCATAATTGTGAATCTGTAAATACCAGCTGTCGATCCTGTGACTCTGAACTTTCAACAAATACCTAAAATATAAAGGCACTTACTTCAATAAATTATCTAAAACAATCAGACACAAAACTATAAACAGAGCTATCTGTTAATTGTGGTATTTTCAGACAATGTATTTATGATCATGGCCTTAACAGTGCATACATGACCTTAATACTGCTTATATTCAAAGAACAGTTATTTGCTAGAAATAGCTCAGTTTTACTACTTTGTTTCTGTAAATAATTTGAGACAAAGATTTTTCTTAAATGTGTTGAGATCTGGTGGATTTTCAAAAAATGTTTTCAATACATATTAGCACTGACACTTCAAAAAATAAATAGAAAAGCAGAAACATCTTACTTTATTGCTCCTAAAAAAGCCTTCAGCTTTAAGTGTTTTGTTGGCCACACTGAGAAGACGTAAGTCATTGTAGCAGCGTTCCAGAACAACTCGCATTGTTTCTGCAGGCAAATGTACAGCCTGCAGTGACAGAAAGAAATAAGAGCGACAGTAATTATTTTCCTGTCTTTATTGTATTGGTTAGAATTTTACAGGACTCATGAGCAACCACCCAGAGAATGAAGAAAAAGATATGGGACAGCAAATGAGTCATACATAGCACAGGACTAGTGACTAATGTAGGAAAATACTATCAATGTACCTTTGAAACTAGATGCTTGAACTCTGTAACTGTCTGGTTCAAATAAGCACGAACACTAATAGGAGGAGCCACGTTTTCTTGCTTTAGGTCGACAACATGAACTTTTACCATGACTTCTGTTATAATAAGAAGACAAATATTATACATGAAAATCACTTAAACAAAAAGAATTGGGGCATTATCTAAAGATCCAGTGAAAATTTGTAAAATGATTTAAATACTCTAATATAGAATTCTCTTAAGCATGAATATTAAAGTTATTTCTATTTCCCATCATAAGCAGAGCAATTTTGTAACTTATCACTTACCACCAGGTTTATAACACTGGAAAGCCTGATCGGGCCGTCGTGTTTCTAGAAGGAGATCAAACATGTAGGTTGATTTAACACCTCCAAGTAGGATTCCCATTGGAGTATCCTCTTCTCCTTCATACGATCTCTCCAAATAATCATGGAACTCATCATACTTAACAAGACGACAGCAGTCTAAAGGAACTGCTTCTTCTAAATCCATGATCTAAAACCAATACAAAAACAAAGAATTATTCAAATGATTCTGCCCAGACAAACATTCAGTTGATATTGAAGGAAAGGATACCATTATTTCAAGTTCTGCAATTTAAGCATTTCTTAGGTTTCCTTACTAAAGAAAATAATATTAAAGAAATATTTAAAACATACAGCAGTGTTAAATAGTCTAAATGTAGCGTGGTGACATTCCATACACACCCCTCCAATTCCAATGCTTTGGCACAGCTATAATTGCAAGGTTGCCCTTGTTTAAGATCTCTGTTACTTCCCAAGTGTAAAAGGCAGCTGAAGTAGTATCTTAAATTACAAAGCATTTGCTTATACCACTTTGTCACAATTTGTCTTAAAGAGGAAGATGATAGAAAATTCCATGACTTGCAGCAAAAAGTCCACCTTGCACATGTGGAATAATCTCTATGAGCACATAGGTTGCATCACCAAGTTTCTCCCTCCTATCTACTCAGTATGGTGCTATTACAGATATATTTCTCACTTGTCATTTTTCCTTTTAAGAAGAGAGAAGATGCAAGAGACAGGGCCAATGTCCATTCACTGTGAACATATAGACCACCACCTGCAGCCCTTAGGATCCCAGCAAATTTATCAATTACCATTGAACTATATCAGGCTAGCACAGACAAATATGGCTACCTCTTCTAAAACACCCAGAAGTATGTAATGTAAAGCATACACATTATACTTTACCTTATAAGCTATCTCTACAGCTTCCTTCAGAGTCTTGTCCTTGTGAACTTCCAGTTTGTTCTCCAGCATTATTTGTTTCACAGGATGCATACAAAATAATTTTATCTATTTAGCCATTAATAAAAAGGAGAGAGAAAAAGTCAAAGAACAGACTTTCAGCTATGTTTGATGGTTCTGATCTAGTAAAGGCTTTACACCAGGATAGATGATATCAGCAGGGCCAAGGGCCAGCAGCCTAAGGGCCACACTTCAAACAGAGGTGGTTATAGGAAGGATGTGGCCAAAATGGCTTTTTAAAAAGCTTCCTTATGCTTTCTTGTGGACAAACAGTATTATTTTTTAGAAGATTATGGGAGTCCAAGATGTGCTGGCAAAATGCCCTCATGCCCCTAGAAATCATAAGGGGACATTTTGAGTAACACCCCCCCGGCCACAAAAACTTAAAATACATTTTTTTGGTGGGTGAGGGCTATAGAGATCACAAAAGTGGCCCTGGGGGCTCCATGTGGCCCTTGGGATCCATGTTGCCCACTAATTTTACATAATAAATAGAAGGTAAAATTGAGTTTATAGATATGTAATGTTTTAAACATGATTAATTATACAGTGGTGCCTTCCTTAGCGATTGCCTCATTTAACTATGTATTTGCTTAACAATGAGGTTTTAGGAGCGATCTTGCGCTCCGTTTAGCGATGTTTCCAATGGGGAAATTTTGCATAGTGATGTTCGGGACCATGCCTCGCATAGCGATGACAGTTTGGCTCCCCCTGTTTCGCTTAGCGATGTCCGTTTTCACTATTTTTAAAGTGTCCTAAAATGTTCAAAAACTGTTTAAAATGCTTGGAATTGTTAGTGCACCTTGTAAAACCTTTGCAAACTTAATTTGGCTTTGTTCTGAGTCTCCGTTAATTTTTGGTGAATTCCCCCCCCATTGGAATGCATTGACAGCTGTCAACCCTACAATTCAATGCATTTCAATGGGGGAAAAATTCACCAAAAATTAACAAAGACCCAGAACAAAGCCAAATTAAGTTTGCAAAGGTTTTACAAGGTGCACTAACGATTCCAAGTATTTTTAAACAGTTTTTGAACATTTTAAGACACTTTAAAAATAGCGAAAACGGACCTGTCAAAAACATTGAAATGCATTGAAACCTATTCAATGCATTCCAATGGGGGAACCGAGTTTCGCTTAGTGATGTTTCCTATGGCGATATTCGCTTAAGGACGGTAATCCGTTCCCATTGGAACGGGTTATCCGGTTTTCAATGCATTCCTATGGGAAATGGTGTTTCGCTTAGCGATGTTTTCCCATAGCAATGTTCTTTTTTGAACCAATTAACATCACTAAGCGAGGCACCACTGTACTTTGTAACAGATAAATAGACTGATTATACTTGCCAAAATCCTGTTGCTTAGCATAGAATCACACTAGAAAAGGCCCACTAAAAGAGTTGGGATTTTGTTACTCCTCCATAACTCCTCCATAACTTCCACTGATTCCAATGGGCCTTCTCTTAACTGTGACTTACTTTGTCATGGCTGGTGTATTTTGAGAGCTCTGTAGCACCCTCATTTTATTAAAAATATATATGGCCACTAGATAGCAAAACAGAAGTTTTCAGCAATTCTGCCTCACCCACAAAAAAAAATTTTGGCACAGGGATCACAGGAGCTATGCATTAATATCCAAGGAATGGTGAGGGGGACCAGGAACACACACATCTCTACGTGCTAAACTCTAACCAGCAGTTCATAAAATTTACTGCGAAGAGAAAACATTTTTCCTAGCCAGTGAATGTTTACAAAGGACACAATTTGTTGTTGTTGTTTAGTCATTTACTTGTGTCCGACTCTTTGTGACCCCATGGACCAGAGCATGCCAGGCCCTCCTGTCTTCTACTGCCTCCCGGAGTTTGGTCAGATTCATGTTGGTAGCTTGATGTCTCTGCTTTTTAAGATGCTGTTGAGGTTTGTCATTGCTTTTCTCCCAAGAAGCTGGCGTCTTTTAATTTCGTGGCTGCTGTCACCATCTGCAGTGATCATGAAGGCCAAGAAAGGAAAATCTGTCACTGCCTCCATAGCTTCCCCTTCTATTTGCCAGGCGGAAATGGCCATGATCTTAGTTTTGTTGATGTTGAGCTTCAAACCATTTTTTTTACGCTCTCCTCTTTCACCCTCTTTAAATCCTCTTCACTTTCTGCCATCCGAATGGTATCATCTGCATATCTGAGATGGTTGATATTTCTTCCAGCAATTCCATCTTGGGATCCTCTAGTCCTGCCTTTCGCATGATGTATTCTGCATATAAGTTAAATAAGCAGGGAGACAATATAAAGCCTTGTCGTACTCCTTTCCCAATTTTGAACCAATCATTTGTTCCATATCCAGTTCTAACTGTTGCTTCCTGTCCCATGTATAGGTTTCTCAGGAGATATATAAGGAGGTCAGGCACTCCCATTTCTTCAAGGACTTGCCATAGTTTGTTGTGGTCCACACAGTCAAAGGCTTTTGCCTAGTCAATGAAACAGAAGGAGATGTTTTTCTGGAACTCTCTGGCTTTCTCCATAATCCAGCGCATGTTAGCAATTTGGTCTCTAGTTCCTCTGCCCCTTTGAAATCCAGCTTGTACTTCTGGGAGTTTATTTATTTATTTATTTATTTATTTATTTATTTATTTATTTATTTATTGATTGATTGATTTATTGATTGATTGATTGATTGATTGATTGATTGGACTTACATACCGCCCCATAGCGCTACAAGCACTCTCCGGGCGGTTTACAATTTTTAATTATGCAGGCTACACATTGCCCCCCAGCGTGCTGGGTACTCATTTTACCGACCTCGGAAGGATGGAAGGCTGAGTCAACCTTGAGCCGGCTACCTGGGATTTGAACCCCAGGTCGTGAGCACAGTTTTAGCTGCAGTACAGCGTTTTAACCACTGCGCCATGAGTTCTCAGTCCACATACTGCTGAAGCCTGCCTTGGAGGATTTTGAGCATAACCTTGCTAGTGTGTGAAATGAGTGCAATTGTACGGTAGTTGGAGCATTATTTGTCACTGCCCTTCTTTGGGATTGGGATGTAGACTGATTTTTTCCAATCCTGTGGCTACTGTTGAGTTTTCCAAACTTGCTGCAAATTGAGTGTAGCACCTTAACAGCATCATCTTTTAAGATTTTAAATACAGTGGACCCTCAACTTACAGATGGCTCCACTTACAGACTTTTCTAGTTACAGACTTCTCTGGCCACAAAATTTAGGTTCGTCTTGCAGCCGGAGAATTGACCTACAGTCCGGGAAAAAAAAATGGAACAAAAATGGCCAGTTACGGATTAATCGGTTTTCAATGCATTGTAGGTCAATAGGGACTCGACCTACGGACTTTCCGACCTGCAGTCTCCGTTCCAATACGCATTAATTCTGTACGTTGAGGGTCCACTGTAGTTCAACTGGAATGCCATCATCTCCACCGGGCTTGTTGTTAGTCATGCTTTCTAAGGCCCACTTGACTTCACTCTCCAGGATGTCTGGCTCAAGGTCAGCAACCACACTGTCTGGGTTGTCCAGGATATCCAAATCTTTCTGGTATAATTCCTCTGTGTATTCTTGCCACCTCTCCGTTGTGTCCTCTGATTCTGTTAGGTCCCTACCATGTTTGGCCTTTATCATGTTCATCTTTGCACAAAAGATTCCTTTAATATCTCCAATTTTCTTGAACAGATCTCTGGGTTTTCTCTTTCTATTATTTTCCTCTATTTCTTTGCACTGTTCATTTAAGAAGGCCCTCTTGTCTCTCCTTGCTGTTCTTTGGAAGTCTGCATTCCATTTTCTGTAACTTTCCCTATCTCCCTTGCATTTTGTTTCCCTTCTCCGCTACTGTATTTCTAAGGCCTCGTTGGACAGCCACTTTGCTTTCTTATATTTCCGTTTCTTTGGGATGGTTTTCATTGCTGCCTCCTGTACAATGTTACGAGCCTCCATGAATAGTTCTTCAGGCACTCCATCCACCAAATCGAGTTCCTTAAATCTGTTCATCACTTCCACTGTGTATTCATAAGGGATTTGGTTTAGATTATACCTGAGTGGCCCAGTGGTTTTTCCTACTCTCTTCAGTTTAAGCTTGAATTTTGCTATGAGAAGCTGATGATAAGAGCCACAATCAACTCCAGGTCTTGTTTTTGCTGACTGTATAGAACTTCTCAATCTTTGGCTGCAGAGAACATAATCAACCTGATTTCGGTATTGCCCATCTGGTGCTGTCCATGTGTAGAGTAGTCTCTTGTGTTGTTGGAAAAGAGTGTTTGTGACAACCAGCTTGTTCTTTTGACAAAACTCTACTAGCCTTTGCCCTGCTTCATTTTGAACTCCAATGCCAAACTTTTCTGTTGTTCCTTTTATCTCTTGGCTCCCTGCTTTAGAATTCCAGTCCCCTATAATGAGAAGAACATCTTTCTTTGGTGTCAGTTCTAGAAGGTGTTGTAAGTCTTCACAGAACTGGTCAATGTGAGCCTCTTCAGAATCAGTGGTTAGTGCATAAACTTGGATTACTATAATGTTGAAAGGTCTGCCTTGGATTCTTATTGAAATCATTCTACTAATTTTGAGATTGTATCCCAATACAGCTTTTCCCACTGTTTTGTTGACTGTGAGGGCTACTACTTCTTCTATGGGTTTCTTGCCCACACTACTAGATATGATAATCATCTGAGTTGAATTCGCCCATTCCTGTCCATTTTTACTGACGCCTAGGATGTCAGTGTTTCTTCTTGCTATCTCCTGTTTGACCACATCCAGCTTCCCAAGGTTCATAGATCTTATATTCCAGGTTCCTATGCATTATTTTTCTTTGCTGCATCGGACTTCCCTTTCACTTCCAGGCACGTCTGCAGCTGAGCGTCCTTTCAGCGTTGGCCCAACTACTTCATTAGCTCTGGAGCTAATTGTCCTTGTCCTCTGCTCTTCCGCAATAGCATGTTGGATGCCTTCCAACCTGAGGGGCTCATCTTCCAGTGTTATATATTTTAGCCTTTTGTTTCTGTCCATGGAGTTTTCTTGGCAAAGATACTTTATTGGCTTGCCAGTTCCTCCAGGTGGATCGTGTTTCGTCAGAACTCTCCACTATGACCTGTCCATCTTGGGTGTCCCTGCACAGCATAGCCCATAACTTCTCTGAATTACTCAAGCCCCTTCGCCATGCCAAGGCAGCAAGCTGTGAAGGGATTGGGCCACTATCAAATTAGACAGTCACTGAAATCTTGGATCTACCATACTTGGGCAAAAATGACGCCCTAGAAATCTACATTTCACTAATAATTCAGTAGCACAATGGCAAGTAAAAATATGCAGGTAATTCAAATGCAAATTATTTCTGATTTAACAAATCTGCACAAATCAATTATACCTGTTTTGTATAAATAAATAATATACAATCCATTAAAACATCTCATTTTATTCTAAGCAAGAATGAAATATACAGATACAAACCTTGCAGGTATTGCGCTCTATTTCACGCTGCCTCTTTTCTTGTTCTTCTAACTCCTTTTCTTTTTCTACCAGTTTCTTAATATGCTCAGGATATTCATCCACTTCTAGGAACTCTATCATAGGAATAAGCAATAAGAAAAATATGGACTAAACTGTGCTGTGCATTTGTTTGTTAATTTATGATCTTATCTTCCTTTACAGAAAGCACAGAGGATCTTTATATGATTCTCATGTAGTCTCTTATTTGGACAGCATTTAAATCATATATCTCATTAATTTCAATAGCACAGTTGCATTTTGTGCCTAGAATATCTCTAGGCTTACAGCAGAGAGATCTTCCCTTTAGATGTACTATGTATAGTTAGGAGACAGCTGTGTTAGTATGCTTCAGCATATACAACAAAACAATTGTGGAACCTTTAAACCTCTGTTTCAAATATGTCCAGTTACTGTGATCTGTCATTATTTTTTTAAAAGATATCATCACAAAGATGTTATGTTTGACACAAATCTTACAAGTATTTGTTATAAGTGAACGCTGCATATATAGTTTTAAAATAGCTAGCTGTTAACAGTATCTAAGGAAGTTAATGAACAACTGTAGCAATTTTAAAAAATATTTGCCCTTTCATTAAAAGAAAGGAAAATTACTATTATTTCATTTACAAAATTGTATTTTTACCATGTTGTATTTTAACAGCTTCATTTAGTTATGAATGATAAAAACACATACTTACTTGCATTTCTTGTTGCATCCTTCAATCTGTATATGAGCATATATGCATTTGTAGAGCTATTGGAGAAATTATTATTTTGAAAAGAGTCAGGATGTATATATGAATAGCAAAATAGAATATTCCTGCCTACAATATCCAAACTAAACTATATCTTCTTAAGGCCATATTTCCAAAAGATCTGCAACTGCCAGTAATGCAGGAGTATTTAAATGAAACCAAGCCAGAAACTGGGCAGGGATGAACTCATCTGGACAGCACATAAGTGTACATACAAACTGAGGAGCCATTTGTCCATAATTCTCAAAATAATAATATTCATTCAGTTAAAAAGGCAATTACCTGGACTACATATTACAATGTATTCAATAATCTCCTAACCTTGCAAAAGCACTGGAATAATACCCTCTGCTTCCAGATGTTCCACCATAAGTTTTCTTGATATCTTCACGAGTGATCTGATTTGAAAATTCAGAAAACACAAATACATTTACCAAATTAATTATTTCACTTTCATTTATCATACCCCTACGCATGATAGAGGAAATCTCAGAAACAAAGGGTGATCATACATTAAATTATGTTTCTATTTACAGAATTTTTTTTAACTTATGAATCTATATGTGGAGGCAAACTACTCATCTTATACAACTAAACAAACTACCAAATCTAGTTACTTCCTTCCCTACAGGGTAGACCACTGTAGGGGTACACACAGTTGTATAAGCACCAATATAATGGCCAAAATCCTACCACTGACGTATGCCAAGAGAAGTGCAATGCCTTACATAGCAGCAGTGAATTGCTGCTAGTTAAGGAGTTGACACTTGTACTCCTACTTGTAAAGTGCCAGTCATGTGATTTGCATGCAATCAAGAATGTCAGTGTCAATTCCTTAAACAGCAGCAATTTGCTACACCAATTTACACCACTGCACTTACATAAATGTGTATCAGTAATAGACTAGTGGTGCTTGCTTAGATAGGAGTGGAATATTACCCTCATAGAGAATAAACAGTGCCTCAACAAACTATTGCATTGCTAATTGTTCATATTCATAGTTCCAGCTAGTCAGCCATACTTTTTTCGAGGACACTCAATTCCCCTCTTTTCCAGGTTTTCTAAAAATGCCCAATGCACATGTTCACTTCTCCTTGGGCTGTTCCAGATCCCCTCCGTCATTTTTTCTGTAAAACTGTGGGGTTCCTCCTGGCATGCTCCTACCACCATCTTGTTTTTGGGTGGTGTGATATTTAAGTAAACCAAGCTATTCAATGTCTGTCCTACTGTTATACCTAACATGCAACTTACCTTGCTAACATGTTGATCATTGAAACTGTACCACTGGTCATCGCTAAAAGATTTAATGCACGCATAGTAATGTCCACCAGCTGCACTTCCCGAATGGACCATAACAGAAAATAGTTCATATAATAATGAATTCTGTGAAATGGGGGAAATAAACCAATATACTGCTCAGAAAAGCTTATGGTTGACATATCCATATCATTTTTCACAGCTATAAAGTAAAAAAATGTTGAACTGTTGTGAAACATTGTTGATCATGATGTCCAGATTTAGAAGCAGGTTTCATGACTGCTGCAATTATACACTGCACAAGGAATATTAACATTTAGAATTTAATCCTTCATAGCTATCCCACAATGAAGCAGCTGCCTTTGTCAAATGAGAAAGTCTGATGTCTGAACAACTTCCTAAGAGCCTTATAGACCTTTAAAAGCTCTAGGAAAAATCAGAGGCCCATGTTCATCACGGCTGGCATTTATTCCAGAAAGGGTGAATGAGATAACCATTTCTAATCGTTATCAAAATTCATCTGGGAAATAAACAGCAACATCAGCTTGTCTACTTCTACAAACTTTATTTATCCACATTGTTTCTAGGTTCCATATGCACAAAATAAAATTGAAAAGATTAAAAACATGTAGCTTTTTGACAGGTTACTAGCATATTTCTGTTGGACAGAAATCAGACTAACAGCTATGGAAAAACTGTAGGGACAAATGCTTAAAAATATGAAAAAAGAAAACATAAGTTGCAGGCAAATATTTAAGTCAGATTTCAATCCAAAATGCAGGTGCATTAAAATATCAAAAAGAATGTTTTAATTACGTTCTAAAAACACAGAAGCTTACAGCCTTAAAAAGACACACTGAAAAAGCAGAGAATAAAACTCTAAAATACATCATTAAAAAGTAAAAAGCATTACAGCTTTAAGCAATGTTTAGGCTTTAGGTATATTTCTGGGCACACAAGACAAATATTCAAAGTGCTAAACTTGCCACGCCAGTTTGATTCTATGGAGTGATTGATCTTTATTGTGGTCAATGACCAGCAAATGTATTCAAATATTAGTATAACACGAAAATACAATGAAAATTGTATTATAAACCTACTGCAATATGATTAAATTGCATAGAATCTCCATAGTTTCACAGGACTGAGGAGATCAGTAAATAAATTCAGTAAACTTTGTACGCCTCCAATCTTATCATCCTAAGTAGTGTGGCATATAAAGTATATGGTGGCCAGTACATACCATTACTAAACATCTGAGATTGCTTGAATCAGTGCAAGGAGGTAGCAGCGACACTTCTATGGAGCAAAATCCATGATTTCTTTGCTGCTGCTGCTACTACTACAGTTGTGCCTTGCTTAATGGGCACCCCGTATAATGACGAAATTGTATAGCGATGAAGATTTTGCGATCGCTTTGCAATGGTCTGAATGGGGTTTTTTCGCTTTGCGATGATCTGTTCCCGGTTTCGCTTACCAATCATCGCGAAGCGACGATTTTAAAACAGCTGATCGGCGGTTCCAAAATGGCCACCGGGTAAAAAAATGGCCGTCCGCTGTGTTTAGGGACGGATTCCTCGCTTACCGGGCAGTTAAAATGGTCGCTGTATGGAGGATCTTCACTTAAAGGTCAGTTTTAAGCCCATAGGAAAACATTGAAGGGGTTTCAATGCATTCCTATGGGCTTTTTAAAATCACATAGCAGCGATTTTTACTGCACCAATTAACGTCGCTATGTGAGGCACCACTGTACTACTGTTTCTTCTACATGAAATCTGATGCTGCTTGGTATCTGTGTTGTTGGTATCCAGTGTGTGTGACATGCCACGTGCTGTGTCTGTGTCTCTTGCTTCCATATATTTATATTTTTTTCAGATGTTTCATTTTCTTTCAATTGTAAGCAACTGAATTTTGCCCATGTAGTACACTGCTGATCAGACAATGTACACAGTCAGAAAATTTTCAATAGAAACTTCTGTTGCTTTTACTAAGGTAGCAAACTTGTAACGGAGCAATTAAGTTGATCCTGCGCCCTTGCGAAAATAGCTAATTGGTCCTACAGTAATTTATTTTGGTAGTGTTCTACCAGGTAGGCGAAATGCTACGTGTGTGTATAGCGTTGGTAAACTAACTGATCAGGTACTAATTTACTCTATCTGCATTTTAAAACTCTGACTTTTTTTCTCAACTCTTTTGTATTTCCTTTCCAATTTCTTACAATCTGTTTACATTCACAATCAGGTGTTAGGTATGAAATAGGTTCTTTTTGCAAAGCAATGTTGTTTTACATTGACCTTTTGTGGGTCAAAGGAACAAAGAACAAATGAAGGCTAACTGCCTTAGAGAGAATACAAAAGGGTCGACAATATGTATGTCACAGCCAGCGATGTCTATAGGCAATGCCCTGAGAGCTCCCTTTATTGACTTAGCATGAGTTACATAGTATGTTGTGAGAATTCAGAATGGATACTAGTTACCTAATCACCACTAGGACTGGCTGAAGAACTCTTTGATCTAATGCTCTACCTCTAAGTGAAAGGGCAGAATGAGGGGTTACCCCGCCCACTGGAAGCTGCTGCTCTCTGCCAGGAGTGTATGCTCGTCACTGGAACAAAATGCAGCTACAACCTTTAGGCAGAGGTTTCTCACAACCTTGCCTTCAAACTTAGCTGGAGAACATGCTGTTTCACAGTGACTTTAATAAACTCCTGTTCAAACTTCATTTTTAAAGCACAATGTACACATTCACAGTTGCATTTTTTAAACAGTACCCTTAATTACTTTAAAACTCCAAGCATTCAAAACTGAAACCTTAATAATTTTGCCAGGATATTAAGCACATCCTGAGCATTTGCAAGTATACCTCAGGAAACAGTTTCCCGAAAGTAGTTAGAATTTTTCAAGAAACTCTCCTCCAAAATGGCCACAATATCTTTGGTCCTATATTAAGTTGCATTGGAATGTGGTATTCAAACTGAAGACAGTTCACAAATCATTTACTGTTTTTCACTCAAAGCAGCCCAGAACTTCTGGACCAAAACATACAGGGACAAGATATAACTTCTTTGTCAGCAACTAGTTTTAAAATTGAGGCATGTCCTTTCCCATGATATTCTGAAAATGTTTAGCTTTGATATCTGTTTTCACTTATCCTTCTGCCTCTTACTATAGGAAATAATTGGAGACAATTTTAGAGGCTAAGAAAGAGTTTCCTACATGTTAAACTGGCTAGTGACTTTGGCGTCCTTGTATTACACAAGTTATGTCTTGCCTTCTGCTCAAGTCCCCACAACTGTTACTAGATCATAATTTGTTTTCCTGATTTTTACCTAAGTTATATTTAATTAACTTTAAGTTGTCACTGCCTTGAAGTTGTCTCTTAAACTCTTTCAGCTTCTGTTAGCCAAATTTTACACCGTAAAGCTTTTACAATAATGTGGAATCGTATTTTGTTCACTGATAGCGTAAGAGAACAGTATCAGTCCTTAATTTTAAAACATAATACTAGTGGAGTAAATCTGTAATTATTTCCTCTTTCAAAAACTAATCAGTCATACAACTTTTTTTAAAAAGTACCTTTTCACTGGCAACTTTAGAAATCTTTTCAGCAGTACTATTGTTTTCAAGACAGATTCCTTCATCAACTCCATCATCATTTGAGAAGTCGTTGCTCATCTGATCGCTGTGACAACTGCCTTCATTCTCTGCTCCACTGTCAGTGCAACTCTCTGTTTGAGGAGACTTCTTAAAACAAGCAGAAAAACTAGTTTTGAAAATATTCAGAATAGCTCCATCGATTAGAATACTACCAATATTTAATATAGAATGAATATACTGTATAGTGCAGTGGTTCTTAACCTTTGTTACTCGGATGTTTTTGAACAGCAACTCCCAGAAACCCCAGCCAGCACAGTTGGTGGTGAAGGCTTCTGGGAGTTGCAGTCCAAAACTCCTGAGTAACCCAAGGCTAAGAACCAGTGGTATATAGTGCATGTATCATGAACCACTTGTTAAAATTCCTAGTTTTCTAACAGAATTCTAAAAGACCAATCCTGTTCTTGTTCTCCTGGGATTCAAGGGTCCTATGAGGGGAAGTAGGGGTCTTGCAGATGAAGCCTGTCTCGGAATCTGCAGATGAAACCTCCCTCCCCTCTTGACCAGCAAGGAGAAAGGAGACGAGCGCTCAGGGGTATGTTTCAGGGCGGGATCCGGATGAACAAGGACAGCCTGCCGTCAGGCCTCTGTCCAGATGGAATCTTTTCCTCCTTTGCCGCGCCCCCTTTTTTATTGTACTCTACTACCTTTGCACTAGTTAATCAATACAGAGGTAACTAATTTCCTGAATACACAGCCAGAATAACCAGAGTGCTGGTAAACAGAGACAGCTAATTTCCTTGAATACAAAGGCATCAGTAAACAGAGTGGTTGGTAAACAGACAGGCTGGTAAACAGACAGTTAATAGTAAACAGACACAGCTAACTTCAAATACTCAGACAATGTAAACATTCCTCAGGTAGACACTTTAACTACATTACCCAGAGACAATAGACAGCAGGTTAATGATCATCCTTACTGGAAACTAGTGACTTGCAGTTTTAGCATGAGGCCTGCCATTGTCATAGATATACATTTGCTACTGCCACAGACATATACATTGTAACAGCATAACAGCTAATGATCATCCTTACTGGAAACTAGTGACTTGCAGTTTTAGCATGAGGCCTGCCATTGTCATAGATATACATTTGCTACTGCCACAGACATATACATTGTAACAGCATAACAGCATAAATTTTCCCCACACCTATCTCCAAATCTGCTTTCATTTAAGAAGAGGCATTTTGATGTAAAATGCAAGTGGAAAGTTTGGTTTTTCTCCCTGTTCCTTGTTCCTACATAGGAGAATAAGAAAGGGGACAGGCCTACATAGACACTTATGGGAACACAGGTTGCATGAGAGCCATGCCTGCACTCTGACTAGATCAAACCCTATGTTGTCCATTAGAATGAAACATTTTAAATTTCCGTTCAAACATCTAAACAGCACTTAAATATGAAAAGATGCAAGGCTACATCTTAATAGGTCAAATTTATCGGAAAGGGAGGGAAAAAGTAAGCAGAAAGAGAGGAGGAGCTTTATACGTAAAGAAGTCATATCCCTGTGATAAGATTCTAGACTTGGAACATGGAAAGTTGGAGTAAAACACCAGGATAAACATCAAAGTAGAGGAAACAACAGTGACACTGGGGTGGCAGTTCTGCTACAAACCTCCAATCCAAACTGAATCCTAGGTCAAATTACCAAACATTCCCAGAGGCCATATCAATTGGAAGTCCAACTTGCCAAGAAGGTAAGGTCCAACAAATTCCTCATATGCAGAAAGTAGAAGCAGCAAAAAAGGGATTAGCTATCTTGGACATGGTCCTCACTAATAGGGAAGAGCTGGTGAACAAGGAAAAATTGTGGGAATTTGGTCTTCCCCTTTGGACTGGTTACACTGACTAAAGGAGGCTTGTGTTCAACAATGCATGCTCTGGATTTAAGATGGCTGATAAGGTTAAAGGAATATCTGCTGAGATTCCATAGTCAGAAATACAGTGGTGCCTCGCACAACGGGTGCCTCACACAACGATGAATTCACACAACGATGCCTTTTTCTGTTAAATTTGCCGCCTCACACAGCGATGTTTCCTATGGGGGATTTTCACACAACGATGTCTCTTTTTCGTTCCTGTAAAAGTGTCTTACAGTGGGGTCTTGACTTAAGAACGGCTTGAGTTAAGAACATTTTGACTTAAGAACCGCTCTCATAGGAAAATATTGACTTGACTTACATACTTAGATTTGAGTTAAGAACTGAAAAAAAACCACGTGGGAGGCAGGGAAAGTGCAAAATTTGAACTTTCAGTTAACTGTTGGCCAGTGAAAAGGGTGCCTGTCTGCTTCCTCACTCCTCCCAGCGTTTAGAGAGTGGATTGGGAGTCTTCAGACTGCCTGGTACTGCCTGGACTGTATTTTCCCTGCCTTCCCTGAACCTTTCTTGACCTAAGAAAAAAAGAAACAAAATATCCCCCTCTAGTGGTCGAAGGCAGAATAGCAGCTTCCCATTAGTTTCTATGGACAGAAAAGAGCAGATACGGATCAAATGGTTTTCAATGCATTCCTATGGGAAATGCAGATTTGACCTGAGAACTTTTTGACTTGAGAACCGCCTTCCAATACGGATTAAGTTCTCAAGTCAAGACCCCACTGTACAATGTTTGGAAGCCGTTTTAAATGGTTGCAATGGTTAGCCCACCTCCTGAAACCTATGCAAACTGATTTTGGTGTTGTTCTGACACTTCGTTAATTTATGGTAATTTTTTGTTTTTCCCCCTCACTGAAATGCATGGAGTTCAATGAGGGGGGAAAACAAAAAATTACCATAAATTAACGAAGTGTCAGAACAACACCAAAATCAGTTTGCATAGGTTTCAGGAGGTGGGCTAACCATTGCAACCATTTAAAACGGCTTCCAAACATTGTAAGACACTTTTACAGGAGCGAAAAGGGAGATTGGGAAGAGCTTTAAAAGACAAACGGAGATCAAAGAGCCCTTTCCCGGGGCCCAACTCCCGGCTTCAATACATTCCAATGGAGGAAACATTGTTTCACACAGCGATGTTTCCTATGGGGATTTTCACTCAGCGATGGCAATCCGTTCCAATTGGAATGGATTAACCGGTTTTCAATGCATTCCTATGGGAAACGGTGTTTCACAGAATGATGTTTCACACAACGTTGATTTTTTTGGAACTAATTAACATCGTTGTGTGAGGCACCACTGTACTGATAGAGAAGGAAGTTCACAATGAATGGGCTATTAAAGTTGAGATACTGAAGATATAATCACAATTTCTACAAAGAAAAAAAGAAGGGAAAAATGTAGGAAAGAAGATAGTTATATAAGAAACTTTCAGGTAAGCTAAGATTTGAAGGGTATAGAAACGAGAGCCAAATTATTAAGGAAGAACAGAAAAAAGTAATCAGTATTTGTAGGAAGGCAAGGACAATTAAAACACAGAGTGAGTTCATGTTTGCAAGGAAGGTTAAAATACAACAACAAGAACAAAAACCCCACTTGTTTTAGCTATGCTTGGAACAACCCCACTTGTTTTAACTATGCTTGGAACGAGAGGAAGGACATGGGAATGGGAGTTCTTTTGTGTAGAAAGGATGCAGAAATACGAATGGAGATAGAATGAAAGTGGATCTGCTCAACACCTATTTTGCTTTCATATTCTCCCAAAAGGGAAACACACTGTTTGGTTTAAAAGAAGACAACAAAGGAGATAGAGAGCTATTGCCTAAGGTAGTTTAAGTGAGGGGGGAAACCTGACTACTTTAAATGAATTCAAGTCACCAGGACTAGATGAACTGCACCCAAGGGTACTAAAGGAATCTGCAGATGTAATCTCAAGAGTTTGTTTATAATCATCGACAATCCTTGGAGAACAAGTGAAATCCCAGAAGAACAGAGCAGGCAAATGTTGTCCCCATCTTCAAAAAAGAAAAAACAGGATGTGGACAAGGTCAATATCAATATTAGGAAGGTTCTAAAAGAGATAATTACACTGTTTGCAAGTACTTAGTAGAAGACTCCCTGGAAAAGACCTTAATGTTGGGAAAGTGTGAAGGCAAAGGGAAGAAGGGGATGACAGAGGACAAGATGGTTGGACATAACTTTGACCAAACCTCAAGAGGCAGTGGAAGACAGGAGGGTCTGGCATGCTTTAGTCAATGGAGTCATGAAGAGTTGAACACAACTTAACGACTAAACAACAACAAGTAGTCTGCTAAGATTACTAACAGCTAACATGAGTTTTTCAAAAATACTTCAAATTTTATATTTTTTTCCCCCCGAAAAAGGTACAAATTTGGTAAATGAGTGGAGTGGCCTCAGGATTTTGTTCTGAGTTCAGTGTTTTTTAATATTTCATTAATTATTTGAATGAAGGAGGAGAGGGTATGCACACTGACTCCTCTGCTGGCATGAAATTTAGCCAGGTGATTTTAGCTAGCATTTCTAAAATCCAAAAAGGATTCAAGATAAATAACAAATCAGAGAATGGAATGAAAACAAACACAATGACGGAAATTATTTTGAGTAACTACAGAGGCATAAATAGCAATGATGTCATCAGCCTGCAATGTTACACTTAATTTAAAGCTTTCTGCACCGCTTCAAATTCCAAGGTTTCCTAGGGATCCCTTTGGACCTAGGAAAGCCTTGGGGAGCTTCAGACCAAAAAGAGGGCAGTCTTTAACACTGGAAAATCACCACCAGATTGCTGGCAATGGACCTGGGAAAGCCCTCAGTGATCCCCAGCATCAGAACTTGAATTGAGGTGATAGATACAAAGCTTTAAATTAACTTAACTTAAATTAGAGTTATGTTACACGCTGAGCAGCAGTTATTAGTGACTTTGTACCAACTGTATTTTCACAATTGAGTAAACAGGGAAAAAGGTAAAAATATACATTGTGACAGCAAATAACAGATGCACAAATACAGGATAGGTAACACGATTTGGCAACACAATGTATGAAAAAGATCTAGGGTCTTAGTAGACCAAAATTAAATATGACTCAATACTGAGAAGATGCGGGGGGGGGGGCACACAAATAGAATACTAGGGCACCTCAACAGTAGTATCCAGATTAATTGAAGTAACAGCACCATCCCAATTTGCTTCAATCAGACCTCCCTTTTAATACTGTGTGTAGTAAAGGGCACCACAGCTTAAGAAAGACTACTGGCAAGATAGAATGTGTCCAGAAGACAATAACCAGATTGTAAAGTGTCTGAAAGCCAAACACTATGAGGAACATAGTGTTTGGCTTTCAGCCGGGTAGGTGGCGCTCGTCAGCCATGGAAGGCAGCCCATCTAGGAGAAGGAAATCTCTGATTTCAAACCTCCACTGCCCTGTGGCTATATCCACTCATGGAAACAGCTTCAGGAGTTAACCTAGAGGCAAAATCCGGAGCTGGAGTCCCGAAGGCAGTTCGTGTTGTTCTTCCAACTCCTGTGACGTTGCTGGAACCAGTTGTATTGGCTCTTGCCTTTCCACTGGACCATTTCAGCAACGTGGAGCGGGGGGAATCTGCTGCTTGGGTAACAGCCTATCTTCCATATTACTTTATCCAGGCTTCATGCTCTGGAGAGGACACTCCTCGATACAGAGCACGTTACCATGGTCTCGTGAGACTGAACGATGCCTATGCTATGAGAACAGTGAAAGGAGCTGAGTATCTTGGAGAAGAAAAGATTGGGGGGTGGGCAGGCTGTGCTATGATAGCTATTTTCAAATATCTGTAGGACCGAGAAAAAAATTTCTGTGGCTCGAAGGAGCAGGATCTGATTTAATGGATTCAAATTGCTGGAACAAATTCTCTTGACAGTTGGAGCCATTCAGCAACAGAATGGACAACCTCAAAAGGTGATGGACTCTCTTCCACTGAGTTTTAAACAGCAGATGGATTGTCATATGCCAGGGAAGCTTTAGCTATGGATTTCTTGTTTCTGCATGTTGTTAGACTCAATTATGCTTGAGGCTTGTTCCAGCTATGCAATTCTACAGTTAAAGAGATTTCATAGCTAGTATATGCACAAGCAGGAAGAAGGTTGATCAGGATTTGCTATTAGAACACTACAGAATTAACAGTAAACTGGCAAGGCTTTTCAATTCCCTATACTTCACAGTAACAAACAAACAAAATCCCAGTTCGTGGTGTGTGTTTTATGAAAATATGGCATGTGGACACAGGTATACCATTCTTCAGTTCTAAGTGTAAGCATATACAGTACTCCGTAGTCATCCTTGGTCTAATCCATATTGGCATTCCTCAAAGTTCTGATCTTCTGCAAAATGAAAAAATGTACAGTGGTGCCTTGCATAGCGATCGCTGTTTTACAATGAAATTGCTTTGCAATGGACTTTTTGCCATCACAAGAGCGATTGCTTTGCGATGGCCCCTATGGGGAAAATTCGCTTTGTGATGATCGCGGGGAAGCGCTTCCCCGCGATCACCCCAAAGGCCTCGCCGATCAGCTGTGTAAAAATAGGGCCTTTGGGATGATTGCGGGGGAGCGCTTCCCCACGATCATCCCGAAGGCCCCGCCAATCAGCTGTGCTGCGAGGGGTGGAGAGAGCGAGAGCCAAAGCACAGCTGATCGGCGGGGGTTTGTGATGATCGCGGGGAAGCCATCATTGCAAACCCCGCCAATCAGCTGTGCTACGGCTCTCTCTCCCCTCGTAGTTCCAGCCTCGGTAGAGAGACTGAGCCAGCGCCACCACCCTGGCCGAGAAAGACCCTCTGCAGGCAAAGAGGGTCTTTCTCGGCCAGGGTGGCGGCGGCGGTGCCTCAGTCTCCCTGCCGAGGCTGTCAGTCTCCCTGCTGAGGCTGGAGCTTCGAGGGGTGGAGAGAGAGAGAGCCAAAGCACAGCTGATCGGTGGGGGTTTGTGATGATCGCGGGGAAGTCATCATCGCAAACCCTCGTTGATCAGCTGTGCTTCGGCTCGCTCGCTCTCCCCTCGCAGCTCCAGCCTCGGCAGGGAGACTGAGGCGGCAGCGCCACCCTGGCCAAGAAAGGGTCCCAAAGGCCCCATTTTTCCACAGCTGATCGGCGGGGCCTTTGGGATGATCGCGGGGAAGCGCTCCCCCGCGATCATCCGAAAGGCCCCATTTTCGCACAGCTGATCAGCAGTTCAAAAATGGCTGCCCGCTGTGTTGCCTCGCTTTAGAGCCACCGAAAATGGCCGCCCCTATGGAGGATTTTCGCATAAGGTGAGTTTTTAAGCCCATAGGAACGCATTAAACGTGTTTTAATGCATTTCTATGGGCTTGATGAAATCGCTTAGCGACGTTTTTTCCTGCACGGATTAACGTCGCTAAGCAAGGCACCACTGTTTCTGGTTTTTCTATAAGTAATCAAATTCCTTTCCTGTTTCACAGCACATAAAAAAGCTAGTATGTTGCAAAAATAGGCAACGTACTATAGAAGTCACTACTCAGAAGACTCACAATGTGGCAATTCAACTGTGATTTACTATTAACTCCAGAAAATACAAACCATAGTTAGTGATAGGCTTAAACATTTTTTGTTGTAATTCTAAAAATCAGGCTCCACAGCAAGTGGTCAGTGTTGGTTCTATGCTTAATAAGAAACTTATGAAAGAGAGAAAGGAAAAAAGATGGAAGCTGGGAGTAAATTTCAATGTCATAATGACACCCTTGCCAACAAAGCTAAGTAAGAGATAATAAATATTTCCAAAAGCCACATGGACTATTACCTCATCTTCAATATCAATAAACGTGCTCATGTCTAGCTCTTCAGGAAATGTCATGCGGTCATTAAGCTTGATCCTGTGCATAGTGGTATAATCAAAGTCAAACCTCTTCAACTGTAAGGTTAGCAGATAAGGGAAATGCAAGAACCGCAAACCCTAGAAAACATAAATGAAGCCGAATAGAGGATTATGAAATGGTTTTCAGAAACACTGATATAGACACTTCATAGTCATATAAAAAACAAGTCAAGCTACCTTTCGTGCATCACACTTCTTCTTACATCTTTCACAGAAATATTGATTGGGACCATCAAGGATCTCAGGTTGAATAAAAGCATGTAAAGCTTCCTCCTAATTATGCAACAAGAAGAAGAACAAAACTTTAGCAATTGGCAAGAAATATATGTGCAGTTTAGAACTAAACAGACTGAAACAAAAAACTTGAATTCTATGCACAACAGAATACATACAGATTCGGGTGGAGGGAGCTATCAAGCATACAAATGTCTGAATTCTGCAAGCACCAAATCATTTTATTACAGGACTGGTAGTTTTGGGGACAGTCTGAAGCAAAATCATTCTGTTATCTTGCACATCACATTAAGTCAGAGTGGCACACTCAGTTATTAAAAGCAGATCAGTTTCGTATTCACACCATCTTGGCTTTCTTGATTTGGGAACAAGAGCATCAGTGAGCATGGGATATTAAAATGTATAATCTTTCAATCTTGAAGCATTGCCACATTAATCTGAAATCTCAGGTTTCAGCTCCACGCATGGTATGCATGTAAAAATCTCATTAAACATAGGAGGCATATTTTAGTGTACAAAATGTCAATAACTTAAATTCTACACCTTTTGAAGGCTATATGAGACTATTGTTTTGTGCAACACAGTTCTATGTACTAAAAGATATCATAACTATCAGGTATAAAAGGCAGCACAAGAAATAAAATTATTTTTTCTGTTAATTTCAAAATGACAGATAATGCCATTTATTGGATTTCTGCATGGTCTTAACTCTTGCCAGTTAGTATCTGCATTCAATATGATCATTCAGTCATTTGGTCCAAGATGCTGCTTCCAAATTAGTCAGTTTTGGAGAACACTGCAATTTTACAGTAACAATAATTCACTGCTGGGCTTGCTTCCTTCTATTTAAGACATATAATAGATTAATGCCTAATACAGAAATGTGAGGGATGACTTTTGCTTAGGAAGAGAATCCTTATCTTGTACATTCTAAATGTAAATCTTTCTTGGTCAGGTAGGTCTAAAGTTTCAGGTTCATAAAAGTAGGCTTTAGCTATTACAGGTTGAACTGTACTCAGAACATATCACAGTTGTAACACCATTATCATCAATCAATAAGGCAGTCTCTAATCCACTCCTTGAGACTGCTCAATTTATGCACCGGACCACACATTGCCCAGCATTTTAAGCAAAAAACGACAAAAAATGAGACAAGCAACTCTACAGGACAACTACTTCCAGCAAAGTTAAGGCTCTTTCCACATAAACAAAGTATTCTCTTCTGTGTCAAGGCTCTGTAGGAGCTTTGAGCAGCATAGTAATTGTAGTTTGATCATAAATATCCCCTTGTGATTGCAACAAGGAAGGCCGATTTAAGGGTCAGGAATTTGAGGTTGATGGACGCCATGGGCTCAAACAGAGCCCGCATCAAGGCATTAAGAACCAGCTGCAGTGACCACTGGGGGATGATACGTTGTTGAGGAGGGTGAATGTTGTTGAACCCTTGAGGAACTTCTTGACAGTTGGGTGAGAAAACAACTTGGAGGAGGGAGAATCATCCGACTGGTGAGCCATAATGGCTGAAAGATAGACCTTTAATGTGGACTGGGAAAGGCCGAAACTGAAGAGATGCAGGAGGTAAGCGAGCAGTGTCTTCAAAGAGACAGGTATGGCAGGTAAGTTATTGTCATGAATATATTTTAGAAAAGACTTCCATTTATTTTCGTATAGGAGGGTAGTGGAAGGTTTTTGGGCTCGAAGACGGACCTGCATCACGTTGGGAGTATCCTCCATGCTGCAAGACTGAGAGAGGCAACGTCTGGGTGAAGAATGAGGCCGTGGTTGAGTGAGAGGAGATCTGGGCGGAGAGGAAGGCGGAGCATGTCTGACGACATTGAGACCAGGTGAGTGAAACATGGCTGGCGGGGCCAGTACGGGGCTATCGGGATCACGTTGGCTCCGTCCTGTCGGAGACGGACTATTACCCTCTGGATTAGAGGCAGAGGGGGAAATACGTAAAGAAGATCTCGAGACCAGTCCATCAGGAATGCGACTCCTAGAGAGTTGATGTCCTGTCCTGCTCTGGAGCAGAATCGGGGACATTTCTTGTTGGCATCGGCTGCAAAGAGATCTAGTGAGGGAGCGCCCCATCGTCGGCACAGCCGCTGAAAAATGAAATCGTTCAGAGTCCCATTTGTGTGTCCTCATTGGTAGTCGACTGAGCCGGTCTGCCAAAGTGTTGTCATCAGTGGAGGTGTGGACGGCAATAGGGAAAACATGGTGGGAATAGCACCACTCCCAGAGGTCGACAGCTAGGTAGATCAGAGAAGGGGAGTGGGTATCCTCCTTGCTTGTTGAGATAAAAGACTGCAGTGGTGTTGTCTGTTGCCAACTGCACTACCTGTCCTCGGATGAGGGCAAGAAAGGCGTGGAACGCTTTGATGATTGCCAACAGTTCTAGATGGTTTATGTGACGTGGCAGTTCCTGATTTGACCAGAGTCCGTGGATTGTGTGTTGAAAGCAGTGCGTACCCCATCCCGTGGGGCTGGCGTCGGTTGTGACCTGTATGGAAAGTCTGAGAGGCGAGAAAGGCCTGCCGATGAGAAGGTTGTCTGGGCAAGTCCACCAGTTGAGCTGGGAGGCTAGTTCTGGTGTCACTGGCAGTAGGGCAGAAGGAAGATCTGGAACGGGATTGAACAGGGAAAGGAACCATGCCTGCAGGGATCTCATTTTGAGCCTGGCGTGTTGGACAGCCGTCGTCGATGCCATGAGCCCCAGAAGGTGTTGGGCACGATGCGCCGAAACGCAGTGGTGTGTTTGGAAAAGGTGAACAGCCTTTTGGATTTTCCTGATCCTGTCTGGAGGCAGGAAAGCTCTTGCACGGAGGGAGTCTACCTCCATGCCTATGAATTTGGCCGTCTGCTTTGGGATCAAGTGCGACTTTTCGAGGTTGATCTTGAGCCCGAGACTGTGAAGCGTATGGAGCGTTGTGTCTCGGGCTTTTATGGTGTCGTGGTATGATGTCACCACTATCAACCAGTTGTTGATGTACAGATGTTTACTCCCTGCAGCCAGAGGAAGGTGGCCACCGGAGCCATGCACTTCGTGAAAGTCCGGGGGGCGGTGGAGAGCCCGAACGGGAGGGCACAGAATTGGAAGGCAGTGCCATCGAAATGAAACCAGAGGAATTTTTGATGGTCTGGATGAATGGAGATGTGGAAATAGGCATCCTGCAGGTCGATCATTATGAACCAGTCTCCCTGGGAAAGCAAAGGGATAATAGAGTCCAGTGTAAGCATGCGGAATTTGCGGAGAGATATGAAATGGTTGAGGTGAGTGAGTTCAAGGATAGGGTGGAGGCCTCCATCTTTTTTAGGAACAGCAAAGTATTTTGAGTAGAAACCGTTGGGGGAGTCCAAAGCAGGGACTGGAAAAATTGCGTGTTTCTGGAGAAGTTTGGTAACCTCGTCCTGCAGAGCAGAGGAGTAGGGGATGTATCGAATAAACCCCAGCGGAGGTAATTCAGAGAATTCTATGAGGTAGCCAGATGCTATGATGGATAGAATCCATTTGTCTGAGGTAATGGATTGCCAATGATGGAAAAATGGGGCCAGTCCGGTACAGTTCAGTGGGTAAAGAGGAATGTCAGAAAAGGAAGGCATAGGTAGTTGTCAATATTGTTTACCCTTTTGTTGTCCTTTACGAAATGATTGATGTTGACGAGGTAGGCTTTGAGGTCAGTATGATGCCATCAGAGGTTGACGGGCAGGTAAGGACCTGTTGGTTTGATGGGGACGATACTGTCTATAAGGTTGGAACTGTTGATTCTGGTATTGTTTGGGATGAAACTGGCCCAAACGGTAGAAGGGCCGTTGGTAGGAGGTAGATGGCTGAGCAGAATAAGAGCGCACAGTTTTGCACTTCTTATGAAAGTCCTCCATGGTATCATCGGTTGTGGAACTGAACAGGCCGGCACCATCAAAGGGCAAATCCTCGATTCTGGACTTGGTGTCATCAGAGATCGTGGTGAACTTGAGCCAGGCATGGCGTCAAATAAAGATGGAGGTAGCCAAAGTTTTAGAAGCAGCCTCAGCGGAGCGTCGTGCCGCAATCCTCTGATACTTGGCGAGAAAAATGGCTTGCGAATGGATGTTGATGAGATCAGATCTCATGGGTTCAGGAGATGAGTCAATGAGAGGAAGGACTTGATTCCAAAGATGACGCTGAAAGGCGCCCATAGTTGTCTGGTAACTGATACTCCTGAGCAAAAGGATTGCAGAGAGTAAATTCCTTTTGCCATTGTGTCAACTTTTCGGCCGTCTTTATTGGCAAGGGTAGGTTTGGACCTAACTTGAGTTTGGGCCTGATGGATTTGACGATAACAGAGTTAGGCACTGGATGTTTATTGAGGAATTCGGCATCGACACCGTGGGTCCTATAGAGGCCATCGGTGCGGCGAGAAATCTGCATAGTGGAAGGAGGTTTTCCCCAAGTGTCCTTAGTAAGTTGAAGGATGGACTTGTTAAAGGGGAGACTCAACGGAACGGGACGCTCCTGGTTGATGTCATCGAACACTGGGTCGGCATCCGCGGACAAGGGCTGTTCAGTGTCGAGATTCAGGGCTTGTGCCATTTGGAAAATAAGCGTAGAATAGGAGGAGAAGTCATCCGAGGAGGACGAAGCATGGCTGCCCCTCGTATCTGGGACTGGAGGGGGAAGCTCGGGCTCATGGGAGGACTCAGAGTGTTGTGCCTCTGAAGATGCAGGGGAGCCTGGAGATGAAGGGTAGTCTGATGGACCGAAGCCCTCTGTCAGGGGAGCTTGGTGCCGTTGGATTGGTAGGCCTTCAAAGGGGCCTTGAGATGGTATTGGGTCCGGCATCGATGGTGTGAGACGTAGGGGTACGGCTTCATGAACTCTCACATTCGAGTTAGAGGAATTGACTTAGATGGGGCAGGAGGGCATACAGGCGGAGCCGAAACCGTTGGGGCCAAAGTGGTCGCACGGAGGCGATTCGAGTCGATGAAAGGGACGGCATGGGGGAGTTCCGGCGTCATTCGGGGCCGTTTAGCCTGTTCAGGCTGGTACCTTTCATACAGGGTTTGCCAGATGAAAGGGTCAAAATGGTATGGCACCATTGGAAAAGGGCATAAATCACCTTGCGATGGCACAGACCTCAGTGGGGAGAGGTGCTTTCGTTTCTCCTTTCTCTTCCATGGAGGTGAGGAGGGGGGGAACCTCCAGAACGGATGCCGAGCTTTCAGCTGCCCACCCTCAGTCAGGGTTGGAGTGGACTGTGGCCAGGCTGGACTGTGGCGCAGCCGCGTTGAGGCCAATGCTCGGGGTTTGGAGCGGCATCATTCCTCGAGGATGGGTGAAGGCAGAGAAGGCTGAGGGGGCTCCACACGGGGAAGTCTGTCCTTTCTAGGCCTCTTAGGGGCAGGTTTGAGTTTTTTCTTCAAGCTTGCATTGTGCGCTCGAGATTTCTGAGAGGAGGGCAACTTGTGCTTACCAGACGATTTTGCTTTCTCAGCAGTGTCCTTAGCTGGTAGCACAGAGGTAGAGTCAGAAGTAGACTGGCCTACTGGAAGTCTGTCGGCTGAAAGGGCAGAAGATCTAGCCGCTTCTGAAGACGCAATAGGAGGATTCATGGCTGTTTGCCAAAGGTAAGACTGAAGTCTTTGGAGCCTCTGTTTAAGTGCTGGCTTGGTTAAGTTTTTACAAGCAGGGCACGAATGGGTCAGATGTTCCTCGCCCAAACAAAAAAGGCACTGGCTATGACCGTCAGAAAGTGCGATTTTATTCGCACAGGTCGTACAACGTTTAAAAGGAGATGGCGAGGCCATAAGCAAAGGACTGGGGGGGGAGGGGAAAGGGAAGGGAATAAAAAGACCGCGGGAAGCCGATTAGGCAAACAAAAGACGCGGAGGATCATTAAGTAGGTAAAGATAAACAAACAAAAGCTCAAAAGAGCCTAGAAAAATAGCCAAAAGGCAAATAGCGAAGCGCTCGATCTTTCCTGAGAACCGTTCAGCTCGGCGGAAAAAAGGAACTGGGGAAGATGGTGGGTGGGGGGAGTATATACCTCTTGGAGGATCACACCATAAAATTGTTACTTTTAGCTCTAGAATCTTCCGAGAGAGTCAGCACAGGCGCAGACAATATCCATATGTGTGCATTCACAGAGGCCACGAAAAAGGATACCTTTTTTTTTTTTTGCTACCACTGCATCTGCACAAATACGCCTAATGGAAGTGTTTTTGAGTGAACAAAGGGCTATTACACAGCCACTCACAAGAACCAAGATGCAAAACATTCAACAGCCTGCTGTGAAGAATATGCACAGCATTCAACAGATAAAACTATTCTGCTTCACTCTGACCTAGATATTGTAGTTTATGTGGCTATAACCTTGGCTCCCACTAGTCCTGTTATAATTGATACTTTTCAATCTGTGTAGTCTGATGGAGACAGGGACCTTAGAGATGAAAATGACCACATTCTTACTTTTCCTGGCTTATAAAAGCATTCAGAGGGCAGGCAGGCTGAGTGGGTGAGAGTACTACACACCTCCTTACAGCAAGATTTTAAGACAGCTGCTGAAAAAACAAATCTTCCCTGAACTCCACTATATTAGATGATTATCAGCTAATCTCCAATATTCTCATTTTGAGCAAGGTGGTGACTTCTCAAATCCAATGAAATGGATCATCATTTCAATCCAGTTTCTGATCTGGTTATATGGCATGGACAGCTATTTACCTCTGTAGACAAACTGTGCTGGGGAGCAGACAGAGGAAGTGTGCCCCTGTTGGCCTGCTTCACGTCACAGTGGCTTTCAATACCATTGGTCATAATATCTTTGTGGACCATATGTCTGGAATGGGACTTAGAGGCACTGCCTTATAGTGGCTCTCGTCCTTGTTGGCAGAGCAAACTCAGGAAGTGGTGCTGGAGGACTCCTGTTCAATGCCTTGGCTTCTTAGAGTGGTGGGTCCCTCGGGATTTGATTTTGTCCCCCATGGTATTTCATGCTTACATGAAACAAACTGGAGAGGTTTTCCTTAGTTTTGGAGTTGTGGGTCACCAGTATGTTGATACACCCAACTCTATGTCTGCTTTCCACTAACGGTAAGGAGGCTGTGTTTTTGTTCTAAACAAGTGTCTTGGTGTCAGTAGTGACACCATGAGGGAAAACAGATTGAAACTTAATCCAGGCAAGACAGAAGTGTCCCTAGTCAACTGAAAGACAGATGAATAGGGATTCAGCCTGTGTGTGATGGGTTCCTTATCCCCTCCGAAACTCAGGCTTGCAGCTTGCAAGTACTCTTGAGCTTATTCTAGAGCCAGGAGGCTGAGATATCAGACACGGCCAAAATTACATTTGTATAGTCAAAGCTGATTTCCCACCTGTACCCATTCCTTGAAACATCTGATTTGCCTGCAATGACACATGCCTTAGCTATATCTGGTTTGGACTACTGCAACATACTCTGCATAGGGCCACATCTGAAGACTGTTTGGAAACTTCAGCTAGAGTAAAATACTGCAGCCAGACTGTTGATCAGTGTTGATTACAGGGAGCATATAATTCCTCTGTTGCAGAGGCTGCATTGGATAGCAGTTCATTTCTGGGTCCAATTCAAAGTGCTGGTCATGATTTATATAGGGCTATATAGTATATGGGTTTGGGTCCAGGCTAGCTGATAGACTGTATCTCCTCATATGATCCTCCTAGGTCTTAAAATAATCTGGGAAGACCCTTCTCTTAGTCCCATCTCCCTTACAAGTAACACTGGATGGGGGAGCTGAAAGATAGCTTTCTTGGTTGCAACTCCCAGGTTACGGAATACTTCCCCCCATGAGGCTAGGATGGCCCCCTCCCTCCTAGCTTTTCAGCAACAAATGAAACCTTCCTTTTCAGACAGACTTTTAATACCTAATTTTAACATAAGGTATATGCACTATGGTTGCAACTTTTTAAATCCTTTCAGTATCAACAGATTATATGTGCACGCATAACTAAATTAGAAAGATCATTTTTCAGCAATTGGCTAAATTTTATGTATTACTTGCATATTAAAAATTCCAACCACCTCTGCTTTTAGAAAATGAAACCACAATGCCACATTGGGACAAGCAAGTTATCACAGATAAAAAAATGGATTTTAATAAGACAGATATTATACTTCTGGATAAGCAACAAAGAAACGTGTACCTTATAGAAGTTGGAGTTCCTCTAATAAGCAACTTCAAAGTACAGAAAATTCAACAATTGCAAAGTACCAAACACTAAGATAAGAAAGTTTAAAAATATGGAAGCAAGATCAGATCAACCCCCTCCCCATACTAATTTTAGCTGCAGTGGTGCCCCACATGACGATGATAATCCGTTCCATAGAAATCACTGTTTAGCGAAATCATCTTCATGCGAAAACTGTTTCCCCATTGGAATACACTGAAACCTGTTTAATGGGTTCCAATGGGGAAAATACCTTGTCGTCCTGCGAAGATCACCCATAGGGAAGCCATTTTGCGAGCACCTATCAGCTGTTAAAATGGCTGTCTTGCGAAGCATGGGTCCCAAAAACACAGGGAAGCCATTTTGCAACACAGGCGATTAGCTGTAGAAATTGTCATCTTGCAAACTAACGGTCTGCGAAGCACGGACCAAATCATCGTCCAGCAAAAATCCCCCATTGGAATCAGTTTTGTAAATCACTATACCGATTGCAAAACCTCATTGTCATGCGGATTCGTCGTTTTATGAGGTTGTCGTCTAGTGAGGTACCACTGTACTAGAATAGTTCCAAAATCTTTTGCAAGCAATTTAAAATAATTGCCAATATTGCTAGTTTGCTCCTTATTTTTTTTAAGTGATTTTGCAAACATGTCATTTCACCCACAAAATTTTAGGATTTGATTCTTACTGTTTAGGTTTGACCAAAGGATTCACCCCAGGCACCAGCAATGCTGAGAAATAATAATAATTATATAATCTTGATTTAAAACACTGGTTATATATTTGGAAAACATATCCCATCTTTCCCTGAGCCAACCCCCATATCTGTAACAATCTGAATACAGTGGTGCCTCGCTTAGCAATTGCTCTGTTGAGCGATGAAATCGCTCAGCGACGGAGTTTTTGCGATCGCAAAAGCGATCGCTTTGCGATGGTCCCTATGGGTTTTTTTTTCGCTTTGTGATGATCGCGGGGAAGCGATCATGGCAAAGTGACCCTTTTTTAACAGCTGATCGGCGGTTTCAAAATGGCCGCCGGGAAAACAAAATGGCCACCCGCTGTGTTTCCTTGCTTTAGAGACACAGAAAATGGCCACCCCTATGGAGGATCTTCACTTAAAGGTTAGTTTTTAGCCCATAGGAAGGCATTAATCGTATTTTAATGCATTTCTATGGGCTTTTTAATATCGCTTAGCGATGAAATCGCTTAGCGACATTTTTTCCGGAATGGATTAACGTCGCTAAGCGAGGCACCACTGTATAGCTTGAATAGTGTACTCCAAGTATCTAAGAAAACAATTGTAATCTATGAAATTTCATGTTAAAATAAATTTTATTATGCTGATGACACACAGCTCTATTTCTCTTCTGATAGCTATGAAATGCCGATGTAGAAATGAGACTAGAAATGCCAATCCAGATTATGGAATAAACAATTCAAAGGATGGGGCTAACAAACTGGAAAACAATCTTCAGAAGACAGGGCGGATTGTTGTTGTATGGTAGACAATTTAGGATGGAATCTTGAATTGAATACTCCTTCCAAATGACCAGGCTATCCGAGAAGAGGCTCCAATTAATCTTTTGGCAAGATTCACTAGCTTATATATGTAGACAAGCATGCTATATTCTGGGGATGAAGATGCTCGCCAGTTATTCACAGTCTATTAAGCTTCACATTAATGTAAAATTTTCCAAGAATTTGTGGTGGGGGGGGGGACTGTTTGATTTTTTACATGGTCTTTTTTTGTTCCTTTTCAAAAATCTGAAAATTTTGGTTATGAAATACTTGATTTGGAAAAATAAAGTTTATAAGGTTTTCATATACTGCTACCTAGTCTTTGTTTTCCCAGAATTATTTTTAAGCGCATTCGATGTTACATAGTCACTTTCAAAAGCTGAAAAAAACTAAAACATCCTGGAGAAGGATTCTGCCAAACATATCCTTCCTGCAACAAGGTGACAAGTTTATAAAATGACATAGGTAGGCTCTTGTCTTGTCTTTCCTCTTGCTTGTGTAACATTCTTCCATCTTCTATAGTATGTGAAAGTTGCTGATCTATCTTTGGAAATACACCAAATCAAAAAATAACCTGATACGTGAAAGGATATAAAAGTTTATCTTAATCTGGTGAAACCTGCAGTTTTCAGACATCCATGAAAGCAAAACTGAAGGACCAAAAAGAGGAAACTCAGAAAATGATAGTAATCAAACATTTTTGAACCAGAATTTATATTCTGCAAAACTTTAGGTAAATGTAAAGGTTCCCCTTGGCATTTAGTCCAGTCGTGTCCGACTCTAGGGTGTGGTGCTCATCCCAGTTTCCAAGCCGGAGAGCCAGCGTTTGTCTGAAGACAGTTTCCGTGGTCACGTGGCCAGCACGACTAGACATGGAACACCATTACCTTCCCACCAAGGTGGTACCTATTTATCTACTTGCATTTACATGTTTTCAAACTGCTAGGTTGGCAGGAGCTGGGAGAAGTGACAGGAGCTCACTCCGTTGCGTGGATTCGATCTTACGACTGCTGGTCTTCTGACCCTGCAGTACAGAGGCTTCTGCAGTTTAACCTGCAGCGCCACCATGTCCCTGCAAAATGTTACCCTCCCCATTTATATTTTAGCTATTCTGAAAGTGATTGTTTTCTCTGCTCACTCAAGACTCCAGAGGTATGCAAAATTCTTTTTTTTTCCTTTTTGCTACTCAAGTTATTTTTTTTGTTTTCCAATTTAATGCTTCGCCTACTTACAAAGATCCTGAACTTCTCTACATCTTGTAGCTGCATTTATTACAAAAATTTAGAATTCAACTATTACATTTTTAATTATTATCTAAACCAGTGGTTCTTAACCTTTGTTACTCGGATGTTTTTGAACTGCAACTCCCAGAAACCCCAGCTAGCACAGTTGGTGGTGAAGGCTTCTGGGAGTTGCAGTCCAAAACTCCTGAGTAACCCAAGGTTAAGAACCAGTGATCTAAACAGACTATAACTTTATAGACATTTTTCTTTCTACATACATATTAATTTACATCTAACCTATAGCAAAGTACATGGTGCTAAAAAAGCACTGAATATCTCAATGTTTCGGTCTTCAGAACACAGCCAGAACAAACCCACAACAACCACTGAATATTTGTTAACGTTTTCTTTTTTTCTCAGGAAAAAACACACACACAAAGTTTCCCTCCACTCTGGCTTCACTATTGCCGGGCACAACAGTTCCTTTCAGCTCAGTTCAAAATCTTGCTCTTTATTTACAGAGTCCTATCCAGTCTGAGCATGAGATACTTGAAATATTTTATTTATTTTATTTATTTATTTATTTTATTTCTATCCCGCCTATCTGATCATATTCGACCACTCTAGGCGGCTTACAGTAAAAACAACAATGTAATTTTAAAACTTTACAGCAGAAACTTAAATAAAAAATAATAATAATAAAGAACAGAATAAGAAAAAAGATCGTCAAGGGTTTTCTGTTGGGAAGGCCCGCCTATACATCAATGTTTTTAGTTGTTTCTTAAAAATGCCCAGCGAGGGAGCCGCGCGAATCTCAGGGGGCAAGTTGTTCCAAAGGCGAGGAGCCACCGCCGAGAAGGCCCGGATTCTGGTCTTTTCCTTTCGGGCCTCTCTCGGCGTTAGGCTCCTCAGCCTTATCTCCTGGCTCGCACGAGTGACACGGGTAGATCTAGATGGGAGAAGGCGTTCCGCCAAGTATCGAGGTCCTAAACCGTTTAGGGCTTTGTAAGTAAGCGTTAACACTTTGAAATCAATGCGGAATCGGATTGGCAGCCAATGCAATGCGGCCAGAGTGGGGGAGATATGTTGGTATCTTCTCAGCCCACTGAGTAGTCTGGCCGCCGCATTCTGCACCACCTGTAGTTTCCGCAGCAATCTCAAAGGTAGCCCCACGTAGAGCGCATTACAGTGGTCTAATCTCGAGACTACAAGCGCATGCACCAGAGTGGTGAGAGACCCCACATCAAGGTAGGGCCGCAGCTGGGCTATCCGCCTGAGATGGAAAAAAGCGGAACGGACCACGGACGCCACCTGGGTCTCCATGGTGAGCGCCGGGTCAAGATGGACACCCAAGCTACGGACCCCATCCCTGGCGGGCAGGGTCACCCCCCAAAAAATGAGGGAGTTTCCCATGTCCCCAGGTGTGGGGGCGCCCACCCTCAGTACCTCTGTCTTGTCCGGGTTCAGCCTCAGCCCGTTCTCCTGCATCCATTCCTGTACAGCCTCCAGGCAACGCTGAAGGGACAGAACGGCATCTCCTGCAGTTGGAAAAAAGGAGATGTAGAGCTGTGTGTCATCCGCATATTGATGGCACTGCGCTCCACACCTCCTGATGACCCCTCCCAGCGGCCTCATGTAGATATTAAACAGCATTGGGGAGATGATCGACCCCTGTGGGACCCCACAATTAAGGCACCACGGGGCCGAAACATTCTCCCCAAGCTGTACTCTCTGGGGACGGTCCTCCAAGAAGGAACGGAGCCAAGCAAAAGCCCGGCCACCTATCCCCAACTCGGCGATCCTCCCCAGGAGGATACCATGGTCAATGGTATCAAAGGCCGCTGAGATATCGAGGAGTACCAACAGAGACACTTTGCCCCTGTCGGCCTCCCTCAATAAGTCATCACACAGGGCGACCAATGCCGTTTCTGTCCCATGGCGCGGCCTGAAGCCCGACTGGAATGGATCCAGGGCATCTGTTTCATCCAGGAACGCCTGGAGCTGATCGGCCACCACCCTCTCGACTACCTTGCTTAAGAAAGAAACATTGGCGACGGGCCTATAGTTGCCAATTTCGTCCGCCGCCAAACTGGGTTTCTTTCTTATGGGCCTAATGAGTGTTTCCTTGAGGGCAGAGGGAAATCTACCCTCAAGGAAAGACCCATTAATTATTACAGTAGCCCATTCCGTTGTTGAGGGCCTGGCTGCCTTGATTAGCCAGGCCGGGCAGGGGTCCAAAGAGGAGGTGGTGGCACGACAGCGATCAAGCGTCCTGGCCACAGTGTCGGGCGATACGGGCTGAAAAGAGTCAAAAGACACCGGGCAAGACGGAGCGCTGGACATCCCAACTTGACTCACTGTATTCAAAAAAGGAGCGAGATCCCGGCGGATGGCCTCCACTTTGGATTTAAAAAATGCTGCAAATTGGTCCGGGGTAAGACTAGGGGGAGGCCTATCTCCCGGGCCAACTCCGGATAGGTCACGTACTATACGGAATAGTTCCGCCTGCTGGTTGGATGCCTCACTTATCCGGTTAGCGAGGTAAGTTCTACTGGCAGCCTTTACCTTAGACTGGTAAAGGTTAGTTGCGACCTTAACAGCTATACGATTGAAAACCGTCGGGTCCTTTCTCCATTTGCGCTCCAGCCGTCTCCTGACCCGCTTCGACACCCGAAGATCCTGGTTAAACCAGGGCGCCGGGCGATCTCTGCGGCGGAGAGGGCGTTTAGGTGCGATCGTGTCAATGGCACTAGTCGCGGCGGTGAGCCAGCCGTCAGCCAGGGCCTCGACAGGAGCGCCAGCCAGGTCAGCCGTAACCCCTCTCATGGCATCCTGGAATCCAATCGGATCCAGTAGCCTTCGAGGGCGGACCATGACAATAGATCCCTGCTCCCTGCGAGGGGGGAGGGCCATCTTGAGGAAGCATTTTATTAGGTGGTGATCCGACCATGACAAGGGGACCGACTCAAGGTCAGTCACCATCGGTCCACTCTCACTCCCATTGGTGGAAAAAACCAAATCTAATGTATGGCCGCCCACGTGCGTAGGGCCGTTGACATGTTGGGACATGTTCAAGAAGGCCATGGTCTCCAAGAACTCAAGAGCTGGTCCTATCCAGAGAGACGGGATGTTTATTGAGTTGTTCCTACAGACTTTTTCTAGAGAATCCTGCTTGGTGCCCACAGTGCAATTGTTTTAGCACCAGGCACAGACATTTTTATTTCCCACAAGCTTTCAAAATGCTATTTAAAATACTTCCACATTTGTAATGTTTATGCTAGTTTTATCTTTTTCATTTTGACCACAGATTTATAGTATTATGTTTTTAATTCTGTGTTGGATTCAATTATAGCTCTCTATCAAAGGAATGGAAACTACCCTGAGTGGATATCTTCACCCTCCTGCAGCCCTCTAAGCAAACAACCCAATTAACTCTGAAAGACAGAGATAGGGAGTAGGGCAGAAATAACAATCTGCAGAAACGTGAGGAAGGGAAGAAGAAAGAAGAGGAAGAAAATGAGAAGGGGAAGATAAGAAGGCCCTGTTGTGCATGTGGAAACCTGCTTGTAAAATGCTGTACTGAAGGACTTTGTAAACCATCTCAAAACAGATGTCAAAAGGTGGCAAAAACACTCCTTAACAAATAAAATATTGAATTATATTGCCTTTGGTTTGCAGCTTTAATTACTGCCACATAAACACTAAAATGCAGCTGGGGAATATTTTGAATTTATCACCTGGCTAAGCTCTTGGGGGGGAAAGTAAAAAGAATTCCATTTGCTCCTCAAGACACTACACTATTTCTTTCTTCAATACAATACTTCCAATATTGGGCAAATGATAAAAAATGCAAAATGATGTCATGGATTTTGAGGGGTGGTTTCAACTTTTAAGTCAACAGGACTTTTACTCAAAAGTTAAAAAAAAGACATTTCACCCAGTAAACATGAAAATTAGAATAAGACTGGGCTCATGAAATCATGAGGTACCTTTGTCTGGCAAGAGTAAAACACACACCATTTGCAGATTACTAAATTGTTTCTTGAAGTCTAAATAAATAATAGGGGCTTAGTTGGGCAGAAGACTCACCAATTGCAAAATGACTGGTACACAGCTTATAAGATTACTATCTAAACCATGTTGTTTGATCCATCCCACTTTAGGAGGTGATCAAGGATATGGGAAGGTCTCCAAAAAGCTTCCAATTCATCCTTTTTTCCCTCCATTTCTGGGAGCCCAGAGAAGCACTAAGAACAAACAGAACAAAAGTTTTACAGCCCCAACTTTTCCAAGTGAACAAAAATTCTATGTTGAAAGAGAAGAAACTCCTTACAAAAGAAGTCTTTCAGACAATAATAATTGAGCAAAAGGAGAAAAATCAGACTACAGAGTGAAATATAGTATCACACTATTGCTTTCCTCTATACCACTTTCCTTTGAATTTTTTTAAAGTTGAATACTTTCCCTAAATAATATAGAATCCAAATCAAGTGTTTTTTTCCCAATCAAAGGCCACTTTAAAAAAAATCAAAACGGCAGTTACTGAAAACTATGAAGTGGATGACAGATTTTGCAGTTCAATTGTATTACGTATAAGACAATTCTGAAGCTTTCATGTATACCATTTCACACGTTGAAATCTTGTTGCTTAACAAAATAGGTTGCAACTAGATTAGGCCCATTTCTATCAAATGGAATGCATGGATAGGCTGACTCACAATATTCTCATTCGTACAATGGGCTTACTCTAGCGTTATTTACTACAACTAAGTAACAGGATTTCAGTCACTATGTTTTAGACAAGAATGTAGCACCTCTCAAGAAGTCTGTACTAGAACACTTCTGTGGTACAATATTTTGCATCAACTCCTGATCACAATGTCAAAGGAATTAAACAGACATGAATATACACTGTACAACAGAAAATGTTGCATCTTTCTTAATAAATAAATGGCATGTGTATGACCAACAGAAGTGGTTACATACAATTTATGTAGACTTTGTGTGATGTGCAAGGCAACAAAAACCCATACTATTCTATATTATTTTATGGAGATTTTTTTAAAGTGATGTTCCTATGGGTCTTCAAAAGCAGATGAAAAATCATTAATAGTATTATTTAACAAAATTACTGCTTACCAAAGAGGAAGTTATGCTTAAAATAATTATTTTAGTGACATTTTGATAGGTTTTTAAAAGTGCCAAGAATTTGACTTCCATTTACTTTAATACAGTACTTTCCTTTCTGAGTTAGCTTTGTATTCATTCATAAACATATCAGTTCATAATATTTGTCATGACTAAAAAGATATATTTTATACCATGTTAAGTACAAGAGAAAGGTTCCAAACTACTAGTGTAATCCTACACTGCAATCTAATGTATGTGTTCTTTGTCCCATTGAAAATAAAGGGTATCCAGACTAAGGGTGTGTCTGTTGTTGTTCTCCGCCGTCAAGTTGGAACCATCTTATAGCAACCCTAACAGAGCTTGCAAAGTAAGTGAGATATCTAAGGAGTGGTTTTACCAGTTCCACTCCCCCACTTAGTTTCCATGGGCAAATGGGGACTCAAATGCTGCTCTTCAGAGTCCTAATCAATCACTAGATATGTCTAGACAAGGGAAATTATCCCATCTTGACTTGGATCAAATAAGCTCAAAAAGGTCGCTTGCCAGAAACCAAAGCAAAATGAAGCATTCTGAGTGGCACCAGAAGAACAGTAGCCACTGATGATGAACCAAAAAGATCCTAATTAATACTGAAAAGGTTTGCAATTAGTTTTATGTAATGTAGTCATGTAAAAATACATCACACCTAACTAGGCTGTCAGCAGCTCAAATGGGGATATATCACTTTATAAGCTCAACTAATGTACGACTGAAGCTTCATAGCATCTTGACTTACGGCAAACCCCACCAAACTGCATTTAAAGTGCGAATTTTCCACAGACTGGTCATTACTACTGATAATTACATGTATTAAGTTTCTAATGGTTGCTTAAGACTGACACTGAACTGCAGTGTTTAAAACTCTTTCAAAAACACTTTAAAAATAATTTGCTTTAAAATATAAAATCTTAGGTGTACAAATTGAGATTGTACTGTTTTCTGAGAAGAGTAAGGTAATTTATGCATACATAATAATATGTGTCAGAGCTTCAGCTGTGGCAAACAGTTCAATGGGGAATGAATTCCTACTATTACAAAGACAAAGGTGCTATAAAAACTTCTTTTTCAGACATATTTGTACAATATTATGTGAAGATGATTAGCTATACAATATTACTCGACTCAAAACAACTAGGCAACAAGTAGGCAACTAGGAGGCTGGTACTAGAGAGGGCTGAACTTACAATCCTTTTTCAAGGTTTGATACCTTGTCTAAGAGTATTTGAAAAAATTATTGGAGGGGAAGCTATAGAAAATTGCTAAAACTGTCCTAAAATTATAGTACTTTTAAATCTGCAGCATGAAAAAAATAGTTGATTATGTTTTTTCAAAATAATGAGCCATCTCCAGCAAAGCAAGGTCGCTGAATTCATAAAATTTGCTGCCAACTGACTATTTTGCTTTTCAACTTCTAAACAGAAATACGATTATAATAAACATTTGACAGATGAGAATAATGCTGTATTGTAAAAGCATATATTCTGTAATACAATAATGCCATCTATTGATGCGAGTTGAATTGTTGTAAAATATCAGCCCCAGCAATCAGCATTCACAGCAATCAGCTCCTCCAGCTATCAGCAGCTAAACCCGTTAGCTCCCTTTGTTGCCTACTGACTCTGGATAAGAAAGTAATGTTTTGGTGTTGTGCTAAAGCACACACAGTATAAATATGGGGAATAAAACGCACACAAACATGAGACAACTCATCGTAACATGATGACTTCACGCTAAGCTACACATGCCAGAAAAAAAAGAGAGCAGAAGAAAATTAACAATGGAGTTTCCTCCACAGATGTAAACTAGCACAAGGCTAGTTTGGCTGGGTGAGATCTTTTTCTTTTACAAATTTTGAGTGTGTGTCTGTGTGTCTAGATACACTAATAGGCTAAATAATGCATTTTATATGGATAGATTTTTAAATTTATTTTATTACCATTTCTGAGGACACTGTTGATAATATCCATTCTGTCATATTTTAAAGAAATAGGAAATCACTTACCTCTAATTAGAGTTCTTTGAAGGTAGTATCCTCCTTAGATCCCCTATTTTGGGTAGTGCCGCCTCTGGGAACTGTACAGCAAGATCCAAAGACTTTTATATTCCCTTCTACAAGCCCTATTAGCGCATGTGTTTTTTATTATGACCGCTAAGCCAAATCCTTAATTATTCTAATCAATGAGGATCAATGGAGGATACTACCTTCAGAGAATTCCATTGAGAAATATGCAATTTTTCCCTTCTCCAAAAGCAAGTATCCTCCATAGTTCCCAACTGTCAAACATCTAGAATATTTTACACCACCAGAGAACCAACTCGACAATCCAATGTAAGAAGTACAGCATAGCTCAGAAGACTAGAGCATCAACATGTTTTCTAACATAATGGTGTTAAAAATAAGTGAGCACATGTTAAACCAGATTCTGCTAAGTTATTCATAAAAGAAACAGATCATGTTGAACTAGGCAGAACAGGTAAGAAGTCTTTATATCTCTGCAGGTTTCTAGTGGTTATGATTTATGAAAAAATGCACATATTCAGATACTTAATTGACTGCTTATTTCTTCCCTTTCAGAGGAAGGGTTTTAAAAAAAATCAGACACTAATATTACATTATTTTGTAAAATATAATAGGAAAAAAAAAGAAATATTTAGTCTTCACTTCCCCTACAGGCTGCTCCATTAAAATTTAACTTTAACGGTGTGCTGAATGCTAAGCAAAATATGGAGGTAGTCAAAACAGTCCTCTTTAATAGATAATGTCCTCTACATATTTTCACTAACTAAAATTTCTTAAACCGCATAAAAAGGTTAAAAGTATAAACTTTTCAGATACTATAAACCAGGGAAGTAGATCATGGGCCACTACCCATTCACCAGTTGATAAGTAGCCTCTGCTTTATATTGGAATTTTAGGAAAGAATGCTGGATTACATGCATCTTAGTCTAATTCTTACAAAACACTTATATTCACAAGCAAAACCATATATTTAGACTTGCTTCTGTTTAACTTGAATAAATGACAAACAATGCACTCTTGGTATATATAGGTAAACACTCAAAGGACAAAGGAGATTCTGGTTTTGTTTTTAAACGCTTTTACCATCCTCATTAAACAAAAAAGGAGTGTAACACAGACTCTTCTCTTGTTTGCCAAAAGCAAAAAATCAAAATTGATACACTGAAAAAGCAGCAATGACAAGGGGAACAAAGAAAAGTTGGCAACTCTAAGAATATCAATGTATGTCAGAAAAGAATATTTAAAATCTTTACAGCATGTTCAAAAGAGTGATAAGATTTTTTATCACTATAATGCCAAGGGAGAATAAAAAGCTGCACCCAGTATTAAATTTAGAATCACGTTCAAAAGACCACTGCCAAACAACTTAATGAATTGTATCTAGTTAGCTAGGTGGATAAGTCACCTACTGCAGTGAAAAACAGATTTTAAAAAAGAAACACTTTTTGATATAATTAGTTTCTCTGCTTGGGTCCCCACATCCACTCCTAAAAAGCACAAAACACAACTCCAAATTCTGTTTCATAATTCTACAACAGCTATCACTAGTTTCAGGATAATTAGTCCAAAAAGCAAGTTCTACACCATCTTATTCCTCATTTCAGAACTACCCAGTTCTACTTGTAATAGAAGAAAAAGTTTTATAATTCTTTAGTGATATTAAGACTTCAGATATTCATAAAGACATCCACACAACAGCTCAATAAAACTAAATTCCTAAGTACCGTACAATGAAAAGGAATGTACAGTTATATTGTAACCTAAAGCTACTTGGCTGATCTTCCTTCCTCTTAAACATGCACCAGTAGGACTCATTGAAGGGCCAAAAACCTTACAGAACTTGCTATCTGATTTACTGCACAAAGACGGACAACCCAAGATGGAGTATCTAGGATGATACTTGCCTTTCAAGAAAGCGACACCACAGGGGCATTATGTACGCAATACATGTATAGATGTACTAGCAGTCAGTTTAACAGTACACACCACACTTGCAAAAGCCTGATTGGAGCCATAAGGCCGAATGACCAAAGGAATATCCAGGTATGTATCAATTCTCCAACTTTCATAGCCACATTCCAGACATCTTACATAATCCTTCAGCTTGCCTTGGTAGAGCTGATTTATCAGATCAGCCTGTAATTAAGAAAGAATTTTCATGTTTTAGTGAAAGATTGTAAATCTGTTACTTTGCATTATGCAATATTCTATCCAGTGCCATTTAAACATAGCCAATTTACTGACTTTTAAATGTCTAAGTAACATGCAGAGATAAGAGTAGCTCAGCATATATTAAATCTGCCAATCACTTTCCTTTGATTCATTAACAATAAATTCTTTTTATTGAATGAATAAAATATATTTTAATTTCTTTCTATCATGAGATAATTGCCTTGTGTTGTAACGCAATGCTTATCTAGGGTACCCAAAAGACTGAATCTCCCCATATGAACCTTCTCGGCTCTTAAGAATATGATAGTTTAATTTGTTTTTAGTGTGTTGTTTGTTGTGTTTTAATTTTACTTCCCTTACCCTTGTGATCAGCCCTAAGTCCTCTTATGGGGAGAAAGGTGGTTTATAAATTAGAACAAACAAATAAATAATCCATTATTTCATATTTTTTTCAAATAGTGCATTTTAAATTGAAACTAAAACTATTTATAAGGCTAAGGGCAGGTAAAATGTTTTTCCATCCAATTTATCATAAGCACATTTTATATAGATCATTACTGTTAACATTCCAGCTAGGAGGTGACAGTCTACTCCGTCTCAATTTTGCTTGCATTCATCCCTAAATCTGTTCCCTTTTGACATAATATGTAATTCTAAATATTTGCATGAAGGTTTCAATATTAATACATATTTATTTATTTATACTTAATATGCAGGTGTTAGCCCCTTTTTAAATGTTATTTCCCATAATGTACAGTACACATTTATAAACTTATTTTAACTAAATGTATGCTTTAATAAATAAATCTGAATTGATTTTTTCATTCAGGAAAAAAATATTGGCCTTCTGATGTGCTGGGAAAGAGGCATGAAAGAGCAAGCTCTGTCCTCTTACTGCTGAAGAAGAGAAGGGCTCATGTTCTCCAACTTTAAATACCTGGCTTAGTGCCCTGGAAGACATCCTAGTGTCATCCTAGGGTCAACCACACATATAGAAAGAATCAGCTGAGGTGTTCACAGGAAAAGACAGGAGTGTACAGGAGAGATTCATAGAGCAAATGTTGCTTGTATGGATTCTAGGGATTCATTTTCATCCCTTGAAACTCACAGATTTTTGCAACGTTTTTGGTCTGCCAGATGGTCATCTGAACAACGTATATATTAGATTTCTCAGATAAGTGAATGGGAGAAACCTTTGCTGGATACATAAGAGATTTTGGCTATAGACCTTTCTGTTTTTCCTTCCAGCTTTAAAGAGAAGAGGTATGCTCCATTTGTGGCATCTGTCCCTATCTTGATCCGTAAGTTGCTCAGTAAAATAATGGATAACTTGTGTTTTTTAAATTAATCCTTTGCAGGATCTTTACTTCCCTGAACCAGGAGGAGAAGCCTGGGAATTAGCTCTGCAGGAAACAAAAGGTCCTCCCGTGAAGACTAGGGAGACTGTTGGTTTGGATCACAGCAAAAGGCAGTGTGACAGGGATTAATATAGGCACTTCTTGCTGTAAACTGAGCAGAGCTACAATGACTGCATTGCCATTCAGTGGCCAAGCCTGGTAATGCAATAGTTTTTGCTCTTAACAGTTTATCCCTTGCTTCCGCACAACAAAAGAACTTAGAAGCATCAGATGTAACAATGTGTTACTGGGAGAGGGGGAAGAAGTAGAGACAATACATTTTTTTTAAAAAAAGATGGTAGTAACAATTCTCATCCCTAGTTAAAAGCAGTGTATCCTATCTACCCCTTACTACAAAAATAAGATCAAAGCATTATACCTGTTCTGTTTGCTTCCATTTTTGTTCCAATGCATCAAACATGACTCTGCAGAGTTCCTGCACATCATGCTGCTGCCATGCTGTTAAAAAAATAGAAGAGGTAAGTTAATATAACAACTTTCTAACATGTTATTTTAAGCTGAATTATTTAATTTTGTTCTTACTTCAGAAAATATTTTTTAAGGAAGAGTTGCTGAAAATTGTACAGAATTCAGTCAACAGCTGAAGACTAGACTCAAGCAAAATCTTGCAGGCACAGTTATGCTGGCATAAACTGGATCCAAGCCACTGGAAGCAATTAGTTTAAGTGACTTGAAAGCTTCCTATCTCCTGCTTTCAGGTTCTGGGGCATTCAAGGGCTCCTTTTTGCCCTGGGAAATCCTCAGGAGCCTATGGACAGCAGGGATGAAGTCTTCAATAGTCAAAAACTGCCAGTGGATTGCAGCTGCAGGGACCAGGATTGCTGACAGCAATCTGGAACCTATTATGACTAAAGGTTCTCCCTGCCCCATCCCAAGATTCCCAAAGGCTTCTCCAGAAAAAGGAAGTCCTAAAGAGTCTCAGAATCTGAAGGAGGAAGGATGGAAGCTTTCAATTTGTTTAATTATTTTCATTGCCCAGATCCAGTTTACCCCAGTGAACTACACCAACAGGAGTTTGCCTGTTTACGGAGAATATACGTTATATAGACTTATAGGCTGATAACAAACATCCAAGGATCTGGCCTGGCAATCTATATATTCTTCCACATGTTCCTGCAAACATCTGAGTAGCCACTATGGCCAGGTAAATAGAGGAATAGACAACCCAGCAGTGACCTTTATTCCTTAAAATCAATGGGCTCATTGGGATTCTTTAGGTAGAAGATTAACATATCCCAGGTACAATATTTGCATTTAAATAATATTTTAATTTAATAAACCTACATGGGTGTACACAATCCTTCTGCTGCCACCTCACTCCTCCCTTCAAGCAAGTAAGCAAAGACACAGGGAAGCTGCACAATGTACCATTATCAGTGAAACAGGAACGCAGATTAATAGCTCACAACCAAGCCAGGATTCAAAAGTCATATTAAATTCATAGCTTCATATCCTAGCTTATTTGAAAGCTATTATTCATACATCCCTAGCTGAGGTGTTAACATGGTTAATTGTGGTTTCTTTGCTTCCCTGCTCATACAAAAGGAGAAAGTAGTACATAAATAGAGCTCATATATATTTTGTCCTACTAAGAGAGAATTTGATTAGCAGTTAGTATCTATATAGTATCTACTCTAATGACTGATGAAAATATTTTGTTATAATTACCCTCACTACTATCCCATCCGAAGCTTCGTGTAACATCTGTTGTTTCAATTGCTCTCTTTTTGCTGGTCTGTAATAAAACAAACAGCCTTTGAAGCTGATAAGGGATGCTTGTCACTGGATCTTCTTCAGATTCCTCAAATTCCCATCTATTAACAAAACAAGGCATCTTAGTAACATCACGTGTACACAATTACTAAGTTACAAGGAAATACTCTCAAAACATTGTAGACACAGATGGTTTTAAGAAGACTGCACGACATGGAAATATAGTCGTGTCCCGCTTAATGATTACCCTGCATTACGATGAATCCGCTTCACAGCGATGTTTTTTGCGATCCCAATTGCGATCGCAAAACGATGTTTTAAATGGTTGTGTTTTTTGGGGGTTTTTTTTTTTTTGGTTTGTGAAGATCGGTTCCCTGCTTCAGGAACCGATTCTTTGCATTACGATGATCAAAACAGCTGATCGTTGGGTTTTCAAAATGGCTGCCAGGTGCTCAAAATGGCTCCCCACTGTGCTTAGGGACGGATTCCTCACTATACACGAACAAAAAATGGCCACCATATGGAGGATCTTCGCTGGACGGTGAGTTTTTAACCCATTGGAACGCATTAATTGGGTTTTAATGCGTTTCAATGGGTTTTTTATTTTTGCTTTACGACGTTTTCGCTCTACAGCGATTTCGCTGGAACGAATTAACGTTGTTAAGCGAGGCACCAATGTAGTAGGTAAAAATACAAATTCAGAAAATCAATGATCTTATTCATGTTTGATTGTAATCTTAATACAATTACAGTGGTGCCTCGCTTAACGACGATAATCCAGTCCAGGAAAATCGCCATTAAGCAAAAACATCATAAAGCAAAATAAAAAACCCCATTGAAATGCATTGAAACCCGTTCAATGCGTTCCAATGGGATAAAAACTCACAGTCCAGCGAAGATCCTCCATATGGCAGCCATTTTTGCTGCCTGTGTAGCGAGGAATCCGTCCCTAAACACAGCAGGGAGCCATTTTAATTACCCGGTGACCATTTTCAAACGGCCGATCAGCTGTTAGAAAAACGTCATTTTGCGAAGAATCAGTTCCTGAAGCAGGGAACCGATCATCGCAAAGAGAAATTCCCCCATTTAGACCATTGTTTTGCAATCGCAATTGCGATCGCAAAAAGATCGTCATAAAGTGGATTCGTCATAATGCGGGGCAATCGTAAAGCGAGGCACCACTGTATAAGGGAAAAAATCCAGTTACACTTGAAGAGTAAATATTTATCAACAGGTAAGTTTCTATCTACCAGAAAAAAATTATGGTGGCTTTTTTAAAAAGTACATAAATACTTTTCAAACCAAATACTGTATCAGAATGCAGAGATTCATAATGTTCAAAAGTAGTGCAGTCAGTTCCAGACTGACCAAGTCAGAATGAACTTGGATAAATTCTTGGGAACATTATTATAATTGGACCATATGCTGTTTAGAAATTCAGTGAACAATAAAAAAGAACAACAAAAAACCCACAGTGAATAAATGCTCATACATTGTGCCTTCATTAACTTTTTTCCATCTATACTTTTCAATGTAAAGAACAATATTTACAGCCAGAAGGCACAGGTAGTTATTTGATTACTTTGCTGATTATATCTGTTATATAGATTATAGTTGTTTCCATAGTATACTTTAAGAGTTTTTTTCAAGGAGAAAAATTCTAGTCCATTACAGACACTACAGTTCTCAAAGATATTAGCTGCGAGCCATTCCTCCTACTCAGTTCAAAGACCTTCATTCAGCACTTGTGGATACCAGGGCATAAACAAAGAATGACACCATATAAACTGTAGTTATCCAGCAACACTGATAGTTCTTATACAGTGATTTTTAAAACATGTTCAAGGAAGTTCTGCTACAAGTATGCTTGGTGTTGCACTAACTCTTGCTCAACTTTACAGCATGCAATTAGGGGTCCTGGAAGGCATTCTCGGGCCCTTTGGAGGCTTCTCCCACACTCACCCCCACTGGCCCAGCAGGCCGAAATTCCCAGATTATTTCTTTCCTGTTTTCTTTTCCTAAAAATGTGGTGAGTCTTATGGAGAGGTCTGTCTTATGGAACACACCCTAGGACTCTTTGGAGGCTCACCCAGCCCCCCCAGGGGCCAGAGGGGGTGAAATCAACACCTTCAGGGACTCTTCTGAAGCTTCCCAAGCCTCAAGAGTCCCAGAAGGTGGCGATTTTGCCCCCTCTGGCCCCGTGGGGGGGGCAGGGTGTGCCTCCAAAGGGTCCTGGAACACACCCTAGGACCCTATGGAGGCTCACCCAGCCCTCCCCCCGCAGGGCCAGAGGGGGCAAAATTGCCACCTTCAGGGACTCTTCTGAAGCTTCCCAAGCCTTAAAAGAGTCCCTGAAGGTGGCGATTTCGCTCCATAAGACGCATACACTTTCCCCCTGGCTTTTTTTGGGAGGAAAGTGCGTCTTATGGTGCGAAAAATACAGTAATTGAATGCAAAAGTGACCACATGAAAATTAATTAATTAATTAACATTTATACCCTGCCCGTTTAGTGAACATGCCACTACTCTGGGCAACTTGCAAAAGTTTATTAAATATATATAAAACATATAAAAATAAAACAAACCCTAACCCCTCCCCCCATAAAATCATCCATCTGGGGCATAAGATGACAGACAACAGGCCAGCATAATTTTACATAAGGGTGGTCCTTGGGAACACCTGGGTAAAAAGCCAGGTTTTAATTTGCTTGAGGAAGCTCAGGGGGGTGGGGGCCAGTCATATATCCAGAAGAAGAGAGTTCCAGAGTGGAGCAGCCACTACTGAAAAGGCCCGGTTTCTGGTTGATGTCTTACAGGCGTCTTTTGGAGTGGCCACATGCAACATTAAAGACTGGGAGGTTCAGGTGGGATGGGAAGATGACCTCATGGAGAGGTGCTCTGACAGATAACAAGCTCCTAAACTGTAAAGGGCTTCATAAGGTAGCACCAATACTTTGAATTTGGCCTGGATGCATACTGGCAGCCAGTGTAAGTGAGCCACGACAGGTTAAATATGGTCAAATTTAGATGTATCCGTGACCAGCCTGGCCGCTGCATTTTGCACTTACTGTACCTTCTGAACCATCTTCAAGGGCAGCCCCATATAGAGAGCATTGCAATAGTAAATCCTCAAGATTACTAATGCATGGACCTGTGTTATTAGGAATCTCCTGTCAAGAAGGGGACAGAGGTGTGCAACCTGCCTCAGATGGGAAAAGGCAGATTTGGCAACAGCCAGGATCTGTTTCTCCATGAAGACGGCCGTGTCCAGAGCACACCCAGATTTCACACCTGATCCTTCAGGGGGAGTGTGGCCCCATCAAGATCTGGTAACAGGCCCCCTAACTGATCAGGATGCCCTCCCAACAACAGGATCTCCGCCTTGTCAGGATTCAATTTCAGCCTATATGCCCTCGTCTAGTCCATACCCATGGACAGGCAAAGTTCTAGAGTCTGTACAGTTTCCCCTGCTGAAAAGGAAAGATAAAGTTGTGTATCATCCGCATACTGATGACAGTGAACTTTGAATTTCCAAATGACCTCTCCCAACGGCCTCATGTAGACGGGAAGATGACTGACCCCTGTTGAACACCACATTGTAGTGTCCATGGGAACAAAACAGCCTCCCCAAGCTGAATTCTCTGGCATCGGCCATCAAGGAAGGAATGGAGTCAGCATAATGCTAGATCTCCGATCCGTAATCTCCATAACCAATCCAGCAGGATACTGTGGTCGACAGTATCAAAGGTGGCTGAGAGGTCTAGGAGGACCAACAGGGCCACACTCCCCTGGTCAGCCTCCCATAATAGGTCATCTAGCAGGGCGACCAGAAGTGCCTCAGTCCCATGATGCAGCCTGAACCCCGATTGCAATGGATCCAGACTATTGGTATCCTCTAAGAACATTTGCAATTGGTTCTTGAAAAATTAACAAGAGCCCACTGTTGCTTTATTTAGAGGAAGATTTCCAAGTTACCAGAAACAAATCTGCAGGACCTCTTAAAATCATTTTAAAACAGAATACATACTTCAGAAAAATGAAAAAGTCTAGCAAATGCATAGCACAACTTGTGCATTATTAATAACTATTTTCTTTATATTTTTACAATAGTTTACATTATTTTTTACAATAATGGAGAACAACTGGTATAAAGCTTTTTCATACTCACTGACAACCATCACAGAAATACATGCGTCTCAGGAAATGCAACAGTCTTTGAACATCTTTGAAAAGTAGAGTCCAAAAATACCTACAATAATATTACATGCATATGATCTCATGTACTTACTTATATAATGCATTTCTAAATTCAGGAGTCATGAAAAGGGTTTGCAGCAGGCTGTTCAAATAGCAGGTCATTGCTTGATTTACTAGACCCACATATCCTAAACAAACAACAGGTTTGCAATAAGATTAGTAATTATGCTAGCTTCTAATATAAACACAATTTTTGGCGCAACAGGAATTAGCAACAACTGTTATAATAACTTCAGTGTAGTTTGGAAAGCTGACTGCTGTCTCTACTGAAATTATTTTAAATTCGCTGTATCAACATAACAATATTTTGATCTCCACCTAGGTCAAATAGAAGTTCACTGGATTTCAGAATATAAGCATATCCTCCAAATTTCTGAGATGGAAAAACTAATAACGTACAGGACCTTACATTCACATAGCACACCAAGTTTAAGAATTTTTCACCTTTGGATATCAGTTGTAGTATTCAACAAAATCACTTTGCAGCATGATAAATGTTGAGATGTTTCCCCATCCTGGCAAGCAAGAATGCACAGGAACCGGATGACTATTTACTGGATCTGATCACATGCAGAATTAGACATGCTTAAGACCAATAATTTCTATGGGTTTAAACACAGAACAGCAACAGCAGAAAAAGTTGGAGCAGGACAGGTGCTGCATAAAACAGCACCTCATACAGGCTGGAGCTCTTCTCTGAAGGGAAGTCTACTAGTCAATTAGTTAGATATGGAACACAGCTTGTTCTCATCAACCAATGGATTCTTTATGTTGCTGGAGTAGTGCACAAAATAATGAGCTATCCACACCAAGTGAACTGTAAGGAAAGAAATATCTTAATTGCACACCAAGGAGTCCGACGCAAGCGCAGACTAAACCCTATTGTGTGCATTCACAGAGGCCATGAAGAAACTTTCAAAACAGAACTAGAAAAAAAGAGGAAAACTTGATCTGGGATTTTTATAATCTACTTGTGCTACGATGGTGAGCATTTAATTTCTAGATACATGTAGAAATTCAGGATTTATGTGACAGTGACATTATCTGGTCTCATGTATCCTTTACTTTAATTCTGTGTGGTCAGGACAGGACATGCAACACTTGCTCTGTAGAAAGAGAGATATTGTGCATGTGAACAGGTCACTATTAATGTTCCCAAGAGTGTTTGCAATGGCACAAAAGTACCCATGTGTGTGAATCGGAGACCACAAAGAAGATCTGGTAACTTCTAAGCCTGGACACAACTCACTCACAAGGCTGTATGCATGTGGAGCAGAATTATCAAAGATACAGTTTAGGTATCAAGTAATACTAGATTTTATTTTTAAATTAAACATATGATATATACTTCCTATTCTCTCACATCATCACTGAAATCAGTAGAACTTCTCCAAACATACTGACCCAAATTTCACAAAAAGAGTGCTCTGCTCTGGTTCCATTCTGCCTTGCCAATACTTAATTGCTTCTACACATGGTTGAAATATGATTATACTATGTAGAAAGAGACAGATCATCATACCTGTTTCTGATTTACTTAGAATTGATGAGTAAGAGTAGCTCTGACTGACATAATCATTAGAACAACCAACTGAACCTTCTCGTGGAAGAGGGCCTATAAATCTATCCACATTCCGTTCATCTGCTCCACTGGATTCCTCCTGAAAAGTGGATACATTAATTAGTGTCTTTTCAAAACACATAGGCCAAAATCTTGTCCAGTTAAAGTACACACTCAATCACTCACTCAAGCATGAACAGTTTTACTTTTTCACTGCTTCTACAAGAAGGTATATGGCACTTCTTTGGGCAAGTAGTAAGTCAGCTATTTCCAACAACATTTCTGCTGGTGGTACCTAGCAAGATGATGACCCCACTAAACAATGAATCTGCATAATGATGACTTTTTGCGATCGCTATAGCGATTCACAAAACAGTAATTCCTATGGGAGATTTTCGCTGGACGTCGATTAGGTCCGTGCTTCGTGAACCGTTTGTTTGCAAGATGACGATTTTTTCGGCTTCGCAAAATGGCTGCCCTGTGTTTTCCGGATCCATGCTTCGCAGGGCAGCCATTTTTACAGCTGATCGGTGCTCGCAAAATGGATTCCCTATGGACTATCTTCGCTGGATGACAAGGTATTTTTCCCATTGGAACGCATTAAACCGGGTTTCAATGCATTCCAATGGGGAAAGGGTTTTCACATGACGACGATTATCGTCATCATGCGGGGCACCACTGTATGTGCAAGTGGGGCTTTATACTTTGTCAGTGTCCAACAGGATCCTGGGAAAAGCTAACAAAATTGTAGCAATACAAAATATTTCAATTAAGGAAGCCCACATAAATTGTGATTACATAAAGAAAACATAGATGAGTCCCACCACACAAGTGCCATAGTTTACAGAAGACAGCCAGGATATTACTCTGGTATAATCCATCACCTCTCAAATGCTGGGTGTAGGTATTTCTTCTTTATGTCCCACATTGTAGCCTAAGATACACCCATCTGAGGATAGCCATATTCATTGCCATTTAATACAGTTATACAGAACTGACAAGATTGAGAACTCATTCTCCTCTCCAAAGAAATGAGGTGTGATTCTCGGGAAAACAGAGTGTATTACTGTATATAAAATGATAATACATATTTTTCCTAGCTTGAAGCTAGAATGGCTTTGATTCTTAAAGACATGTTACAAATGGGGAAAAGAGAGAAAAGGATTTGGCTTTACTTATATTACCAAAGGCAAGGATGTGCATTACATTCTCTCTGTATACAGACACACTGCTGTCATTTTTATTTACCAGAATATACACATTATATATTCAAATTACAAAACTGTCTACAGTGGTGCCTCACTTAACGAGCGCACCGTTTAACGACGAATCCGCATAGCGATGAGGTTTTTCTGATGTTTTCAATGGGTAAACATCGCTTTGCAATGACTGGTAAGCGTTTCGCTTACCGATTATAGCATAACGATGTTTTAAAAACAGCTGATTGGCGGATCCAAAATGGCCGCCGGGTGAAGAAAATGGCCACCCGCAGTGTTTTTGCGCCCTTTCCTCACTTACTGGACAGCGAAAATGGCGGCTGGATGGAGAATTTCCGCATAGCGGTGAGGTTTTCCCCCATAGGAATGCATTAAACATGTTTTAATGCGTTCCTATGTTTTTTCCCCGCATAGTGACGAATCTGCATAGCGACGATTTTTTTGGAACGGATTATCGTCGCTATGCGGGGCACCATTGTATCAAGTTTATTAGCCTTTTGCGAGATACAGTAGATGATTCATACACTGGGGACAGCTTGGATGTTAACCGTGAAGTTTATGCATGCCCTTGAAGAACAGAGCCTTTTTTCCTCACCCTTGCCTAATTACTTCTTCTTAGGGCAGGGGGGGGACTGCATATTTTTCAGGCAGCACAACTGTTCACTTCAACAACCACCCTGATGATTTGGTCTGCATGGCATGGAAAGATCAATGCAGGGAGCTACAGGAGGAAGGACTGTAGTACTTTTATTCTCCACCCCCAAAAAACAAATTCTAGCATGCACATTAAGACATCAACACCATCAAATGCCACTGTATCTGTGTCTCAACAAATTAACAGCCATAATTCCCTTGATTTTGTTTTTTCAAATCCCCTGGAAAAAAGTTTACCATTGTTCTAGAATTCTCAGAATGCAATAGCCATAGATATAAATAAACTATCATTATGAAAGCACGCCTATTTATATAATCAATTTAATCTCATAATTACACAATACTCTTCAACAAGATACAAAGAAACTAAGTGTGGCAATTGGAAGTACAGTATTGGTACCATGAAAATAAAAGTGTAATAAACAAAAGCTTCCATGCAAGTTTATACACAGAAGCAAATTTGTAACACTGGTTACTATAAACCATTTCATTTTCTCTCACCAAGGCTATCTGAGGCTGTTCTCCGTCTTTATCTGTTAGATGCAGAAAATTCTTCTTCCCAGACTCAAAACCAGCATCAACCACAGATTTATCACTAGACTGATCCAATGGTGTCTATAAAAATCAGAATAAAGATATAGTTTATCAGATAAAATCAGGTGATGTCTGTTTTCAGAATTTCAACAACAGGAGAGCAGGTGCATTTTTGTTTGTTTGCTTGTTTTGCACTGACTCATTTGATATATCATCATGCTTTTGCCTCAGTTACCACTAGCGAAAAAGTACAAAAACATGCTGGCTGAAATCCTATTTCTGTATCATATGCGACACAAAGTTGATTTACATCATCAACAGTGGAGATTACTCAGAAATTAAACTTGAAAATTTATCTCCTGAAGCTCCCAAGATTCCCTGGTAAGCCCTTTCACCTTTGGGAACCTGTGGAAGCCATGAGATGGGAGGGGAAAATATTTAATTACTGAAAATGACCAGTGAAGTCACCCCAGTGGAGAAAGTAAAGCATAAATCCCTATTCCATTGTTTCTGTAGATCAATTAAAAGGATTAACTGAGAGCCTCTAGCCAGGCAAGAGAAATGTTTAATTTCTGAAAGACTTCCACTGCTAATGACATCAACAATCTTAAGTAGCACAAGTTACAGCAATAGGATTTCAGCCAAATTTTCTTCACAGAAAATCTTGATCTCCAAACAAGTCAAAGAATCACACAAGCTTTTTACATTACAGAATCTGCCTGCTTACTACTCCATCTGTAATAACTATTTAATTAATTTTTTATATTTCAATTTACATCAGCTTTCCTTAAGTTGGTACCCTCCAGGCATTTGGAATTCTACTCAAATCAGCCTCATCAAGCAAAGCCAATGGTCAGGAATGTTGCGAAGACACTATCTAGGATCAACTCTGGCCTTTGCCATCTGGAGGGTATCGGGTCTAGAAAAGCTGGTCTGTAGCCTATATAACAAAACAACAATCTATGGATCAAATACAAGAAAATCAAATCCAACATCTACAGAAACCAGAAACATTGCACTGGCTGTAAATCACAGAAACAAATGTAATATCTGAGTGCCACATAATTCATACTACTGTATCAGCTCCAATTTACTGTTTTATATTTTAAATGTGATTCCATTTTCAAGTGAATTGTTTTAATCTTAGCAAAAGCAGAATATACATTTCTTAAATATAATATCTGTAGTCCACTCTATCAGCTGACTAAAAAATTTCTATCTGGCTTTTGATTCTATTTATATCCTAATATTCCCAGTATACAACTGATTACCTTCAAATTTCTAGTTAGATTTTAGAAAGAAACTGACAAAATATTTTCAATCAGCCTCACACACTATAAAACAAGAGTGAAGCACTTTTTAAGTGCTTTGTTTCTTTTCTATCACTCTGTACTCCCTGACCAAATTTTATCAGGACAGACTGCTGTCTCCTGAGATAATAACTAGCACAGGAGTTTTGAGAAACAATGCACAGATATAGGCTGATCATCTGTACTCTAGATATAGATGCATAGATGATCTAATCATTTCCATTAAGTGAAATAACTGTTTTTACCGTATCTGCCACGTTGATGCCATTGGCCCAAATTAAATCAAATGTTCCATTAACATAGCCCACTTTAGTGGCCACATCCTCGAACAATCTTTTTACAGGGGTGGAAGCTGGCAAGTTCAACGTGATGCGCTCATTCACCGTTTTAGCATTAGTAGTATCTTGTATTATACAAAGCACTCTAGGTTCATCAGCAGCATTTTCAGTCTGTAATGAAAGAAGAAATACATTATGAAAATACTTTCTATTTTAAAAAAATGTTTATAACTAGTCAATTTCAGGTTTTAGTTAAGATGTAAGAATGTGGTATTAAAATAAATTTAACTAGTTTGCAAAAAGAGAAATGACACAAAAAACCCACTCTTTTATATAATCCAGTTCCACTTCTAGATCTTCTTGACCGCCCCATAGTAAAGCCGTATCTTTCAAACTACATAACCTTTAAGATACATTTATGAGTTCGCTTTGTATCTGTATGCAAACTTATGAAACCTGCTATGCACACACCACTTACACCCAGATCGGATTACCCTATACAGGGTTCCCTCTGAAGGTCCAAAATTTCAACTGGTATAGAATGTTGTTGTTGTTTAGTAGTAAAGTTGTGTCCGACTCTTCATGACCCCATGGACCAAAGCACACCAGGCCCTCCTGTCTTCCACTGCTTCCCAGAGTTGGGTCAAATTCATGTTGGTAGCTTTGATGACACCGTCCAACCATCTCATCTTCTGTTGTCCCCTTCTGCTCTTGCCTTCACACTTTCTCAACATCAGGGTCTTTTCCAGGGAGTCTTCTCTTCTCATGAGATGGCCAAAGTATTGGAGCTTCAGCTTTAGGACCTGTACTTCCAGTGAGCACTCAGGGTTGATTTCCTTCAAAATGGATAGGTTTGTTCTCCTGGCAGTCCAGGGGACTCCTCAAGAAACCCCTCCAGCACCACAGTTCAAAAGCATCAATTCTTCAGCGGTCAGCCTTCTTTATGGTCCAGCTCTCAATTCCATACATCGCTACTGGAAAAACTATAGCTTTTACTATGTGGACCTTTGTCAGGAAGGTGACGTCACACTTTTTAAGATGCTGTCAAGGTTTGTGATCACTTTCCTCCCAAGAAGCAGGTCTCTTTTAATTTCCTGGCTGCTGTCACCATCTGCAGTGACCATGGAGCCAAAGAAGTAAAATCTGTCACTGTCTCCATATCTTCCCCTTCTATTTGCCAGGAGGTGATGGGGCCAGTGATCATGACCTTGGTTTTGTTGATATTGAGCTTCAGACCATTTTTTGTGCTCTTCTCTTTCACCCTCATTAAGAGATTATTTAATTCCTCCTCACTTTCTGCTAGCAGAGTAGTATCATCTGCATATCTGATATTGTTGATATTTCTTCTGGCAAACTTAATTCTGGCTTGGGATTCATCCAGTCCTGCCTTTCGCATAATGTATTCTGCATATAAGTTAAATAAGCAGGGAGACAATATACAGACTTGTCGTACTCCTTCCCCAATTTTGAACCAATCAGTTGTTCCATATCCAGTTCTAACTGTTGCTTCCTGTCCCAAATATAGATTTCTCAGGAGATACACAAGGTGGTCAGGCACTCCCATTTCTTTAAGAATTTGCAATAGTTTGTTATGGTTGACACAGTGAAAGGCTTTTGTGTAGTCAATGAAGCAGAAGTAGATGTTTTTCTGGAACTCTCTGGCTTTCTCCATAATCCAGCGCATGTTAGCAATTTGGTCTCTGGTTCCTCTGCCCCTTCGATATGCTGTATTTACTATGTAGTGTTTCATTGTAAGACTGTCACATTGGATTAAACTGCAGAGAAAAGCCCCAGTATACAGTAATCAATCTCATGAAGAGGAGGAGGAGGAGATGGAGGAGACAGTACTCTGGCTTCCAGATATCTGGGGCAAATGTTTCAAACACGGCAATAAGATTGTGAAAACCCAATGAGCTTATCCTCTCCCTCTAATTTCTTCCATACAAATTTCTGCATTTCCCATTTCATCACTGGTTATAATACAATATTGTATATGAAGAAAGATTCACATTAATACAGTGAGCTCTTATCAAGCTTTTCATGAGATTTTGATAACTGAAGTTCTCATTAATCTTGGTCCAAATGAATTGCTAAGTCATGAAAAAAATGACTGGAATGGTACAGAACAAAGGATTCAAAAGGAAAAAGATGTGAATTTGGTGAGGAAAAAAATTAACATGGCTTTGCAACATGCAATTTTGTCTCACCAAATTCAAGCATGTCAACAAGCATGCAGATATGGATACTCTAGTAAATAAAATGTTGAGCACAGGAGTAAACAGCTGTCACAATGGAAGCTTTCCCCTCATGTAGCTACTGGGTTTGAGACACTTTGATTTGGAGTCAAAATGAAAGGATCTTCCAATGACACACAAAAAAGTATACTCAAGCAGCTATAAATTACAAGATACTTGGGCTACAAATCGAAAATAATGTTCAGTGGAGATGTAGAGTGGAATGCATTTGAACAAAACCTCTTATTTTCTTACATATAGTACCGTGTCTCAGAAAAGTCATATTTCATGAGGACAGGTTGTAGTGCTTTTACCACATCAGTTCAATGTAGTGGTAAAAAGGGAAATTCCATGCTCGAAATTACTGAGGGGCAGTATTAATAATAAACAGCCAATACTACAACATTTTATATACATCTGTGATGCAGCCACATTTAGGAATATTGTATACAGTGGACCCTTGACTTACAGATGGCTTGATTTACAGACTTTTTGAGTTACAGACTTCTCTGGCCGCAAAATTTAGGTTTGACTTGCAGCCTGAGAATTGACTTACAGACCAGAAAAAAACCAAAATGGAACAAAAATGGCCTGTTACGGGATTAATCGGTTTTCAATGCACTGTAGGTCAATGGAGACTTGACCTACAGACTTTTTGACTTGAGAACCGCCTTCCAATACGGATTAAGTTCTCAAGTCAAGACCCCACTGTATTGCTCTGGCTGAACCATCACAAAATGAATTAAAAGATTTTAGCTCTAATGTAGAAAAGTACAAAGGGCCAGGGATTGATGCACATTTCCTAAGCAATAAAGTTAAGATGTTTGTAGCTTTCTACCATAGGAAAAAGGTCACTGATTGGGAAACTGATTAGTATTTCAAAGAATTGTGAATTATATGGAGAGCTATTTCCCTCTCCCTTTCCCTCTCACTAGAACTCAGGTCATTCAATAAAACTGACTGCCAATCAATTCAGAATGTACAGTGGTGCCTCACAAGACTATTGCCTCATGGGACGATTAATCCACAAGACGATTAGTTTTTGTGATCACTGTTGCACTTCGCAAGACAATGGTTTCCTATGGACAATTTTCACAAGACAACAATTTTTCCCCATTGGAACACATTAAATAGATTTCAATGTATTCCAATGGGGAACTGCATTTCACAAGACAATGTTTTCTATGGATGATTTCTGCAAGACAATGATTTTTCCATTGAAATGCATTAAATGGATTTCAATGCATTCCAATGGGGAACCGCCTTTCGCAAGACTATGTTTTCGCAAGACAGCATTTTTCTTGGAACGAATTAACATTGTCTTGCGAGGCACCACTGTGCTTTATATAAAACACATAATTTTTGGAATCTGACATATGAGGAGTTTAAAAGAAGATTAGACATGGGGATTATATCTATTAATGGTTTATTAACTACATTTGCTAAATGAAACATCCAAGCTGAGATTAAACAAGCTGTGAATTCTGTGGGGAATTCTATAGGCATCTGATTGACCCCTATTGAAAACTCAATATGAGAAAGATGAACCTGTGGCTCTATCCCTCTGTAAGCAAAGCAGAGCTAAATGTAAATATATGTTAAGTTTCAGCTAAAAAAGATCTTACATAGAAGATATGCAAGTCCAATGAAAAGAAGCAAATAGAGTCTGTAATTTTCCTATACCAAATGATTAAACTAACATTACCAGAAATGGCTGCTTAACCACAATGTAATATGCTCCATCCCCTGATCAATTGTTTTTTATTATTTCAAAGTTTAAATCAGTACTGTATTATAAATTATGGTACAGAAGACATGCTGTCGGAAATTTTGTTGCTCAACACAATAAGTCACAACTAGAGCAGGCATACTGGATTAGTAGAGATTTAGTTTGTCACTGCTTCTTAAGTTTCACTGATTTAGTGGGCCTACTCTAGTTACAATGTACTATGCCAAGCAACAGGATTTCTGTCACCATGAGAACTTCAAGTTATTCACCAACTAAGTGGATCCTCCCAACTCCTGCATAAGCTTTTATAAGTAAGCATTATACCAATAAAATTCACACACCAACATTACAGGACTAATAAAGTCTTTGATGCTGGTGAGCAAGACAATTGTCCAGAAAAATGCTGCATTAATTACAGCAAATAAATCAGGTTGCCAGAAAATCCAGCAGTGGGATTTTGGATAGACAGACTGTGTCTTCTAATTCCAAGAGGCAAAGGCAAGGCTTTCTTCCTCCATTTCACATTCTTTCTCTTTCCAGGAATACTGCATGTTATTGGTGGGTAGACCAAAGGGAGAGAAGGCAGAGAAGGGGGAAAAGATATTTCATAACAACTCAAGAGCCTCTACACCCTGCCTAGAGGCTGAGTGAAAATAAAAACAAACATGGAGGGAGAAACTCTGAAAAGAAAGAGTGACACTCTAGAGTAGTCTTCTATGGAAAAAAGACTGAAATGTAGAGACCTTGTGTTTTTGGGCTCAGATACATATGACATCCTGTGTGGAGACAGGACTGTGCAAAGCACAGAACCTGCTTGAATAGGTGCGAGGAAACAATATTAGGAACAAGACACTAAAGGTATTCCTGAAAAAAATAAGGGCTTCAATTTGGTCTGCATGGGGAATGTGAACAAGAGTTTGTATTCTTTTTTCCTGATTTGCCATTCTCAACTAGAGAGAAGACCCACCGAGTCAAGTGCTGAATAACAAGTTGGCACTTATTTAAATCCCATGCATCCACTGGGTCTACATTAGTTGGGATTGGAAATAGGACACTGTACAGAGCACAGATAGGCAAAGTGCAACCTTGGGGTCACATATGGCTCTCCTAATCCCCAAATAATTTCTCCCAAGCAAGCAAGCAAACATTCCTCTTTTTCCACAATTCTGAGGATCTGTGCAGCCCGTACAACAGTGGCTGCCAACCTTGGGTCCCCAGATGTTCCTGGACTACAATTCTCAGAAATTCTGGCCAGCACAACTACTGGTGAAGGATTCTGGCAGCTTTAGTCGAAGAGGCATCTGGAGACTCAAGGCAGATCCCTAGAGAATCCCAAGGAAGGGGAAACTGGCTTTAGACCTGTGAAAGTTGTCCACACTTGGGATACAGGACATTTGCAAATGAGACAGAGGCAGGATTTAACTTAAACAAAATGGCAAGGGCTAAGAGGAGTTGCCATCTGCCTTATGGGTCTGTCTCTTCTTAGAGGCAAAAGTCAGGATGTACCACTTCAAGTAAACACACTCTTTCTACACTCAGAAGACTTATTATACCATCTCCTTTACAGTCAGCTCATATTGCTCTGACCATCCTTCATCTTACTCAGTGTTTGTAGGGAAATACAATGCTTCATTTTTTTTCTGGTCTGCAGAATCTGCTTTCACTTGCTTTTTACTTATAAAAGCTCCTGCTCACAAGATACATCTGTATTGTCCACAGCATTTGTAGGCACTTGTAATGTTCTCTAGGCAAGTTACAACATAAGCTTCACAAATTAGTTAAATACAAAATAAGCAATTTAAAAAGGAAGTTTAAACTATAAACAAAAAAAAACCCGAGGAGAATATACTTGTATTGCTAAAACAGAATTTAAATATGTGAATGAAAATCGTTCGTTTAGTTGTGTCCGACTCTTCGTGACCCCATGGACCAGAGCACTTCAGGCCCTCCTATCTTCCACTGCCTCACGGAGTTGTGGTGAATGAAAATAATACCAGCTAAATATAGTTAAGCTTTAAATCACTGACAGAACAACTTCAGCAAAGATTTCTAGGCTACTCACAAAAGGCACTGTAACAGATACTTTACAGCTAATAATTTATGCAAATATTGATGTAGGATTGTCAATAGTTCTTGGCTTGTAACCTGCTCAATTAAGAGATATAAGTAAAGTTATTTTTGGCAACAACAAAAAAGCAAATTAACATACATAATATGTGTAATATAAAATATAAAACATACACAGAGAAAAATACAACTGCTATCTTTAAGTATAAATGTTTAGGGCTGTGGAAGAACAGCACAAATAGCATGTGCACAGCCGCTGACTCCAGATGGATACAGAAGCCAGGAACATTCAATCCTGATTCTACATTACAGCATTTTTCAACTTTTAAAAAAGTAGGCCAAGATCTTGAAAAGGGTGTTCCCAGCTTCTTGGAATATTTGACTGTGCTCAAATAGCAGTCAAATTCCAATTATGATCAGCAGCTCAATGTTTCACTGCAACAGGCTTGCAAGAAGACATCACATCATTCCATGTTATGCATATTCAATTATTTAATAAATATAAATATTCAAATATATACAGTATTTATGTATATTCAAATAAGTAGTTGAATATCTCACTGTGTAGAGCTGTGTATGGCTCCTTTTAGAACAGCTTTAGAAGACTGTGTGCACATCCCTTGACTAGAAATGCCAGATCTCGCTGGGAGATACTCTGTACATTTTCCCCTTACAGGCCAACTTATACACAGACCCACAGGGCAAATCACAGAAGTCAGTTTTTGTTAAGGTGCCAAAAATTTTCCAGGTTCGTAGTGTATTGCCTAGGAATTTTTGTACTCCTTGATTTAATTGTATAAATACTATTCATGAATACTTTGTAATTTTACTTCACATATACCTGACATTGTAAAAATGTGCATTTAAAACTTGTCTTCTTTTCTGTCTTATTAAGCAGACAAGTAAACTATGCAAACTTATGCAAAGGTTACAAAAATGTTTCAATTAACAAAATGAATATATTGAGTATACTCAAAGTATATTTAGAGAGAAGAATTTCTCATCACAGCAGCTTCAAAGAAAAATTGTAATTTTACCTACAAGAACACTGTTAAATTTCTAAATGGTGGTGGAAAATAAGTTCATAATCACAGAACTATATTGCAACAAACTACAACAAATAAGCAGACAGACCTCAAAAAGATAACTTTAATTCAGACACCTAGTCTATGAAATTACTTCTTTCTTAAAGAAAGAAAGAAAGAAAGAAAATCCTTCTGTATCAATATTTTTCTAACGAGACAAAAAGACTGAGTACAGATAGAATCACTTGGAAACTTCAATCAACATTTCATAAAACTAGACAATCGTTCTACATTGCACCTGAGGTTATTAACATGGTAAGTAGATTGTATGTTAATTAACATGGACTTCAGTATTTGTTAGTAGCTATAGATGCTGTTACAGGACACCCAGATGAATTCTGAAATCCTTGTAAATAACTTCTGGGATTAACCCTTTATTGGGATAATATCAACAATTATGAACTATTCTGCTTGTTTTTTGCTTAGGAAGTCTATAAATCTCTATAAGACATCTGGGGAAACATGTCAATCAAATTATTTATCACAGACAAAGCAACACAACAGGTAAACAAATACATACAGCTTCACTCTTGACAACAATTTTCTCTGCAAACAATAATACCATAAAATTCGTATTTTGATGGCAGGAAAAACATGTGCTCACCAGAACAAGTGTTCTATGTTTACACTGTCTACTAAATATATCATGTACCTCACTGCCCATGAAGGGAACATGGAGAAATTGCAAAAAAAATAAATAAAAATAAATAAAAAAAATAAAAAAACCAACAAGCAAAGTGTGCTGCTTATATAGCAATTAAAGCACTCACTCTGTGGGCAGCTTACAAGTTATTTATTTATTTATTTATTTATTTATTTATTTATTTATTTATTTATTTATTTATTTGTTTATTTATCTATCTATCTATCTATCTATCTATCTATCTATCTATCTATCTATCTATCTATCTATCTATCTATCTATCGTCAGCCATGGAAGGCAGCCCATCTCGGAGAAGGAAAACTCCGATTTCAAACCTCCACTGCCTTGTGGCTATATCCACTGATGGAAAAGGCTTCAGGAGTTAACCTCGAGGCAAAATCCGGAGCTGGAGTCCCGAAGGCAGCTCGTGTGGTTCTGCTAACTCCTGCGACGTTGCTGGAACCAGTCGTATTGGCTCTTGCCTTTCCATTGGACCATTTCAGCAATGTGGAGAGGGGGGATTTGCTGCTTGGGTAACAGCCTATCCTCCATATTACCTTACCCGGGCTTCATGCTCTGGAGAGGACACTCCTCTATTCAGAGCATGTTACCATAGTCTCTCGAGACTGAAGGATGCCTATGATGTGATATTTATTTATTTATTTATTTATTTATTTATTTATTTATTTATTTATGTAATACGCCACCCACACTACCCAAAGGTCTCTGGGCAGCTTACAACATTTAAAATACAATACAATTTAGAACAATTAAAATACAATTAAAATATATATAAAAATTGCCATCGGACCCTCAGTTGATGTTATTTCAATTAAAAGCCTTCTGGAACAGGAAGGTTTTGACCTGGCGCCGAAATGTCATCAGCGTCGGCGCCAGACGAATCTCAGTCGGGAGGGCATTCCATAGTCTGGGGGCAGCTGCCGAAAAGGTCATTTGTCTACAAGCCATCCCTCTTACCTCCTTAAGGGACGGCTCTTTCAAAAGGGCCCCCTGGCTAGATCTTAATGGCCAAGTAGGTTCATATGGAAGGAGGCGGTCCTTCAGGTATCCAGGGCCCAAGCCGTTTAGGGCTTTATATGTCAAAACAAGCACTTTGAATTGGGCCCAGGCAACACCTGGTAGCCAATGTAACTTATACAGAATTGGCTTGATATGTTCCCTGGCGGCTGCACCACTCACCAGCCACGCAGCTCGATTCTGGACCAGTTGCAATCGCCGGACCGTCTTCAAAGGCAGCCCCACGTAAAGTACATTGCAGTAATCTATGCGGGATGTTACCAGTGCATGTGTGACTGTCATGAGACTCCGCTCGTCCAGGTAGGGTCGTAGCTGGTATAATTTCCGCAGCTGAAAGAAGGCGCCCCTGGCCACTGAGTCCACCTGGGCTTCCAGTGTTAGACTGGGGTCCAGGAGCACCCCCAAGCTGGGGACCCTGTCCCTTAGGGGGAGTGTAACCCCATTCAGGGCAGGGAAATGGCCCTCCAGCTTGTCCGGTGAAGCACCCACTAACAGCACTTCCGTCTTGTCAGGATTGAGTTTCAATTTATTAACCCTCATCCAGTCCATTATCAGGTCCAGACACGAGTTCAGCACAGAAACTGCCTCACCTGGATTGGTAGAAAATGAGAGGTAGAGCTGAGTATCGTCAGCATATTGCTGACTCCTCAGCCCAAACCTCCTGATGACCTCTCCCAGCGGTTTCATGTAGAAGTTGAACAGCATGGGGGACAGTATTGAGCCCTGAGGAACCCTATGGCATAACTGCCATGGGGCAGAGCAACTGTTCCCCAGCACCACCCTCTGGACACGGTCAGCCAGGAAGGAGCGGAACCACCGTAAAGCGGTGCCCCCAACTCCCAACCCAGCCACCCTATCCAGAAGGACACCACGGTCGATGGTGTCGAAAGCCACTGAGTGGTCCAGGAGTATCAACAGGGTCACACTCCCCCTGTCTCTCTCCCGGCAAAAGTCATCGTACAGGCCGACCAAGGCAGTCTCCATACCAAAACCCGTCCTGAAACCCGATTGAAATGGATCCAGAAAATCCGTTTCATCCAGCAGCGCCTGGAGTTGCCCGGCCACAACCCGCTGCAACACTTTGTCCAAATAAGGGAGGTTCGCCACTAGTTGGTAGTTGACCACCAGCCTTGGGTCCAGGTTTGGCTTTTTAAGGAGTGGTTGAATTACCACCTCTTTCAAGGCGGTAGGGACCACTCCCTCTCCCAAAGAGGCGTTCACGGCCTCCTGGATCCAGGTGCGAACCCCCCTGGCTGATCTTCCAATTAGCCAGGATGGGCAAGGGTCGAGCGGAGTGGTGGTAGAACGGACAGATCCAACCACCCTGTCCACATCCTCAGGTCTCAACAATTGAAACTCATTCATTAATACTTGACCTAAGCACGGCGCACTGGACACATCCTCTGATTCTGCAGTAACTGTGGAGTCCAATCCACTGCGAATCTGAGTGATTTTTCCCTCAAAATGGATGGCAAACTCATCACAGCGAGCTGATGAGCAGTCCTGGACCTCCACCGGAATTCCCGGTTGAAGATCCCGGACCACCCGAAACAGCTCTGCTGGACGACATTCTGAGGAAGCAACACGGCTGGAGAAATATTGCCGTTTCGCCAGCCGTATTGCCACAAAATAGGCCCGATAATGGGCTCTAAGTCGTGTTCGATCGGACTCCCAGCGGGACTTCCTCCACCTGCGCTCCAGCCGTCTCCCTTCTCGCTTCATCACCTGCAGTTCAGAAGTATACCAAGGAGCTGTCTGGGCTCAGCGAGCAGGGAGGGGGCGCTTTTTGGACTACAACTACCTGTGCTGGTCAGAAATCCTGACCAGCACAGCTAGTAGTGAAAGCTTCTGGGAGTTTTAGTCTAAGAGTATTTCGGGACCCAGAGTTGAGAAGCATTGGTCTACAGGCTCGGCGAGCAGGGAGAGGGCGCTTAGGCGCAATCGTGTCAACTGCCCGGGTCATCTCTCTATTCCATAGGGTGACCTGAGCTTCAACAGGAGCGCCGACCATATCAGACAGATAATGCCCCAGAGCATTCAGGAATCCATCTGGATCCATTAGTCTCCGAGGGCGGATCATCTTAATAGATCCCCCACACTTGCAGAGGGGAGAAGAAGCTAATAGACTAAACTTGACCAGGAAGTGGTCTAACCATGACAATGGGGTCACAACCAGCCCCTCCACATCCAAACCACCATCTTCCAGTCCCGTTGAGAAAACCAGGTCCAAGGTATGGCCCTTCTCATGCGTCAGGCCGATGACACATTGAGACAGCCCCATGGTTGTCATGGTGGCCATGAAGTCCTGAGCCGCCCCAGTCAAGGCAGCCTTGGCATGGATGTTGAGGTCTCCCAGCACCAACAGCTTGGGAGTCCTCAACACCAGGTCTGAGACTACCTCCGTCAGCTCAGGCAGGGAGACTGTTGGTACGCAGCAGGGTGGGCGGTACACCAACAGAATCCCTAATCTGTCTCGCAAACCGAACACACAATACAGGCCCTCAAGACCTCCTCTCAAAGGGACAGGAAGCCTGGTCAAGGAGATAGAGCTCCTATAGACTATAGCAACTCCCCCTCCCCGACCCTCCGAGCGACATTGGTGCTGGACTAAGTACCCAGGCAACCACAGCTGGGAGAGGGGAACACCACCCTCCTCTCCCATCCAGGTCTCAGTAATGCACGGCAGGTCAGCACCCTCATCCAGAATTACATCATGGATGAGGGCAGTCTTATTTTGTACCAACCTGGCGTTCATCAACAGCACCGTGTGGCTCGAGGGTTTGATGATATGGTCACCTGATACCATCTGGTTGGGGGTAGGACTAGAAGAGGGGATAGATGTAAGATATCTAACCTCTCTTCTCCTATGCGGGCATGTCCTACCCCCCACCGCCATTCCTTCCCCTACCCAGCACCACCTCAATGGCTGCCCCCTCCAACGCCCTCCCCCCTTCCTGTTCCCTAAAATCCACTGTGGGTCTCTTCTTAATTGATGGCAATTAATCACAACTTAAAATAAGTTTTAAAAATATATTAAATAAAACCTTTCTAAAGCCCCTTCTCTCCCTCCCAGCCATGTGGCTCATGTTGAGAGGGGGGTGAGGCAGCCAGGAGCAGCAAGCCACACATGCCCCCCCCCGCAAGCTAGGTACAGTAGTCATTTACCAACAGGTACAAGGTGAGGAGGCATAAGACTGAAATGTCCATAAAGGAAAAACATTTTTTTAAAGTTGAAATAAATTTCTGTGATAGAGACTAGATAGATTTTTTTAAATGAATTGTGCTTATTTTTAATTTTACATTATCTGTATTTTTAATAATTAACAATGAAGCTTACCATTTTATAGATTTTTTATTTCAAATTTGGATTTTTTTAAAAAACCTAATATCCAAACAAACAAAAAGAGAGAGGTTGGCATTACATAATGTTGAAGGAGAGGTGAGGGCATTAAGGTTTCTCAAAAATGGAAAAAAGAGGGATGAAGCCAAAAAGGTTGAGAACAACTGGTTCTATATTTTTCGTTTGTAACACACCCCCATTTATAAGACAACCCCTCCCCAAATTTTCTAACCCCCAAATCAAGAAAATGTAGCTTTGAGGATTCAGCCTCTAAGCTGAAAATGTCAGACATTTTGTCTCTGTTGAATCTTGAGCCTACAGGCTCCACCTCCAAGGAGGTGTGTTCCAATTGGTTTGTTCAGAATTAGCTGACGTCAGTTCCATAAGGCTCGTGATTGGAGGAAGCTAAGTCTCCTGACTGTAGGAAACCAAGCCTCGTGGCTGAAGGAAGCCTGTTTACAGAGGCAAGGTATATGGAATTTTTTCCTCTCCTCAGCTATCTCAGCTTACTTCCATGTAAAAGACACCCCTCAATTTTTAGGGTAATGATTTTAGGAAAAAGTAGCATCTTATAGATGGAAAAATATGGAATATAGGAACATTTCAACCACAATGTGAGGCACATATGTGCCAAGTATTGCTTTTGGAAAAGAAAGGTGTAAATCTCATATCGTACACTGAAAATCTATTTTCTATTTAACACTATGAAAATTAAGATAAATAATCTTTTATTTACAAATATTTGCCAAATTATCTCATTCTGTGCTTTTTAAGTCTTGCAGATGCCGTACACACATACAAACAAAACAATAAAGCTTATTATGTTATAGAACACAAGACATCCAAAGCCACTTTTATTTTCAGGATAATAAGTAGAATGCAAATTATTTTGCAGGTGCATGTTAAGCAAGTGCTACAGTCCCATGCCGTTACTACAGTTGAAATACCATTTTTAAATATATAGTGCAACTAACTACCTGGGAGAATTTCTTCTTCATTTCATCAAAGATACTTTGTCTGCATCTCCAAAGCATATCCTAAGGTATATAAAGATAAAATAATAAAATAATGCTAAAATAGAGATCTACACATTCTTATTCATAAAACCTACAAATTACTTACCTAAACCAAGATTTTTAAAAATACTTTCTTCTACATCAACAAGCATTTGAAATCCTACCCACTGATCTTTAAATGTTCGGTAAGCATAGCCAACTTTGACGGATGATTTGAACTGAAGTCCAGAACAGTCTCAAAGAGCATGTGCTCCCCCATCCCTGTTTTACATTAATTTAAGATACAGAAATATTCAATGTTACTGAGACAAAGTTTTTTTTACATATTTCATAGGAAAAAAATGAAATACACTAATCAGTTTAAAATTTAATTGACTTAAGCAGCAGCTATATGTGTTCCAAGAATTTTGGAACTATTTAGGTTAGAAAGCTACAAGGACTTAATCTTCTTGCCACTAAATTAGAAATAACAGAAAACGTTGTAAAAGAGTCTAAAGAGATGTCAAAAGCAACTACTAGACCTGCCAAAGCATTAAAGTGCACTGCACAAAGAATAGAGAACTTGTACTTCTTTATTTTAAAACAAGGATCCAATATGAGCTCTTCTTTACATATGCATAATGATTTGCCTCTTCCATAAGGCACAGTCTATGGTGCCCTTTAACACTTTGGAGAAACTTCATAAGGAGAAGGGAACAAGCACCAGATATAACTCTGCCCACCTAATAGCTACATACATTAAAGATACAATGACCTGAATATCAATATTATTTTTCTTGTAGTTGCTAAGTACAGTGGTGCCTCGCTTAACGAGTGCACCGTATAGCGATGTTTCCGTATAGCGATCCCTTTTTCGGGATCGCTATACGGAAACATACCCGATCGTCGCAATGGGGAAAACCCGCATTGCGAAGATCGGGTATTGCGGCGGCCATTTTGGAGCCGCCGAACAGCTGATCGGCGGTTCCAAAATGGCCGCCGGAAGCCCGGAAATGGCTGCCGGCAGCCGTTTTCGCGCCCTGCCCTCGCTTAGCGAAGGCGCGAAAATGGCTGCCGGCAACTGGAATCCTCGCTGAACGGGTAAGTAACGGGTAAGTAACAAAAGTATTTCCCCTACCCGTTTAGCGACGATTTCGCATAGCGAGGGTTAATCCGGAACAGATTAACCTCGCTATGCGGGGCACCACTGTACATCCAAAATTACCAAAGAGGCACAGTCTGAACACTATAGCATATTCTAAGCCTGGAGTTTGTGTTACTTTTTTTTTTTCAGAGACACTTGACAGTCAAAAATATGGTATATGTAGGAAACTATCATAATTAAATGTTCTTAATTAACTGGTAATTAGCAATTAAATATATGTAACTTACGCCCACACCACTGGTGTCTAAAGTAAAAGGTGAGAGTGTGATTTAAAGGAGTAGTTTAGCACCACCTGCCCTTTCTCCATTTAAGGTAAAGGTTCCCCTTAACATTTTAAGTCCTATTGTGTCCGACTCTAGGGCGTGGTGCTCATCGCCGTCTCCAAGATGTAGAGCCAGCATTTGTCAGTAGACAGCTCCCATGGTCACGTGGCCAGTGCAACTAGACATGGAACGCTGTTACCTTCCCACCGTGGTGGTATCTATTTATCTACTCGCATTTAAATGCTTTCGAACTGCAAGGTTGGCAGGAGCTGGGACAAATGACGGGAGCTCACTCCGTTGCGTGGATTCGATCTTATGACTGCTGGCCTTCTGACCTTGTAGCACAGAGGCTTCTGCAGTTTAACCCGCAGCGCCACCACGTCTCACGTTTCTCCATTTAGATACTGTATAACCAAAACAGAGTCTACCACAGACGTGTATAGTCTAAGTTTCAGCAACCTTCTGCAAAGAAACAAACGGCAGTTGTTGGATAGGTCCTATGCCTAGTTAGGAGCAAGGACTAAAAGACATAACAATGCTCTTGTCTCATTTAGACTCACCTTGTCATATAGCCAGGAGAGAGACTAGGAAATGGACAATGAAAAAAGTTCAGCTTTGCTTTATTAAGGTGCACTCCTATCACTCTGCTGCTGCTAAAGATTCTGAAAAAAATATGTCACATCTTCTCAGTGTCAGTCTCTCCATACAAAAACAGCACAGGAATAAAAGATTGAATACTGAAAGAAATCTTAAAGTATTATGTCTCCTGATCCTGTCAATACAGTCTCAGACCCTTTGTGATAAACTCCACTTCCTCCATGACAACAGCACAAAATACAGATTATCTTACATTCCGAATAGCTGTTATCTATGACATTAGTAGTGTATAAACTTGGGTCTTGAGCTGCTTGTCAAAGGATGTGTTTTATGGGAGGGAGAGAAATGACAGCAACGAGAGTATACCCACTGAAACTGTTCAGGGCAAGGAAAGATGTAGTAGGCATAAGCCACTTTAGCAAAATATAAGAGGGAAGAACAACAAGATATTGGTTGCTTCTAAGATGTCCCCAAATTTAAATTGTTGGGTAGCTTTGATGGCAGAACCCTTGGGCTGAAAATACTGATGTTAAACGCTAAATCAGTGAATGGGAAAACAAATGTCATCCAGGACCTGATAATGCATTAGCATGCTGACTTCACTTGCATTACAGAGACCTGGTTGGATAAAGCTGGGGGTGTTAATCTCACTCAGCTTTGTCCACCAGGGTTTTCTGTGCAACAGCAGGCAAGACCAGGGGAGCAGGGAGGTGGAGTAGCAGTGGTCTACTGTGATTCAATTCCTCTCACATTCCCCAGTTCCTGGGTTTGAATGCATGAGTCTGAAAGTAGGAGCCAGGGACAAGATAGGTATTCTCTTGGTGTACCGCCCACCCTATGGCACAACAACCTCTCTTGCAGACCTAACTGAGCTGATATCAGAGGTGGTGTTTGAATCCCCTCAGCTTATCATGCTGAGTGACTTTAACATCCATGCCCATGTAGCTCTGTCAGGGATTTCTCAAGACTTCATGACCTCCATGACAATCATAGGTCTGTTCCAAATACTGTAGTATCTGTCCCATTCATAACGCAGGCCACACTCTAGACCTGGTCTTCTGTACCAGCATCGATGTTGGTGACCTGGGTATAGTAGGTCTTTCTGTAGTTCAATTGTCATGGGCAGAGCATTGTCTGGTGCGATTTGGAAGCTGCTTCAGTTCTAGATCAGTGTTTGGCATCAGTAATGGAATGGATGAGGGTGAATACATTGAAACTTAATCCAGACAAGACAGAGGTGCTCCTGGTCAGTGGAAAGGTATATCAAGAAATGGGGATGCAGCAGGTACTAGATGGGATTAACTTTCATTGAAAAAACAGTTGCACAGCTTGGAGGTGCTCCTGGATTCATCCCTGAGTTTGGATGTCCAGGTCTCAGCGGTAGCCAGGAGTATTTTTGCACAATTAAGTGTGCCGGCTTGCACCTGTTTCTTGAGAGGTCTAATCTGGCCACTGTGAGACACACCCTAGTTACTTCATGGCTAGATTACTGTAACATGCTCTATGTGGGGCTGCCAATGGAAAGTATCAGAAAACTTCAGTGGGTCCAAAATGCAGCAGCCAGATTACTGACTCAGACTGGTTATAGGAATCACATAACCCCCCTGTTACAACAGCTCCACTGGCTGCCAATCAGCTTCTGGGCACAATTCAAAGTACTAATGTTAACCTATAAAGCCCTAAATGGCCTGGGTCCAAGCTATCTGTATCTCCCATTATGAACCGGCCTGACCATTAAGATCATCAGGAGAGGGATTTCTCTCCATCCTGCAACTTTCACAGGTGTGTCTGATGGGGACACAGGAAAGAGCCTTCTCTGATGCTGCTCCCTTACTTTGGAATTCCCACCCACAGGAGGCCAGGCTGGCCTCACCTTTGCTGTCTGTTCTTCCATAAGCAGGCAAAGACATTTCTCTTCAAGCAAGCCTTCTCTCAGTAGCCAGCTACTGGTCTGTGATTTTTTTTTTAAGATGGACTGTTATGCATGACTGCTTTGACTGGATTTTTAGTACTACTTGTGTTTTCCATTTCTCAGAATGACTTTTTTATTGTATATTTATTGTTCTCAGCTTTAATATTGCCTTTTGGTAATGTAAGATGTCTCTTTACTCTGTGTTCTTAGCTTTAAATATTATTTTAATGATGTTAACCACCGTTGTATACTCATTGTTTTCAACTTTAAATACTATCATTCACTGTTGTAAACTGCCTTGGGTACTTTTCAAGGAGAAAAGCAGGGAAAAATATTTTAAATAAATAAATAAATAAATAAATAAATTTTTTCGACTTAATTCTTAATACAATTAAATTTTTAATCATCAAGCTGAAAAAAATAGAATATTTCCAAATCCTCATATTCTGGACCATAACACAACTGAATAAAGGTGACAAGACACTGACCCCATATATCATCAAGTAAAGTACCAGAATCATAATCTCTCAGAAAATCTATCTAATCTCTTCCAATCTGAAGACGGGCTCAAAAAGAACAAAGTATACATGAAAGCCTTTCTTTTTAAAACAGAATACCCACTATAAAACAAACATGAGAGGTTGCCAGTTGCCATGTGAAAGCTGCAATGTTAAAAAAAAAAAAACTTAAACTCACTAAATACACACAATTTCTGCAGCCACAACTGAACTCATTAGGAAATGTTTGTGCCAGCGGAAATGGACATTTTATCAGAAGTGATGAAGGACTGTCCTTTACAAAAGGCAACAGAAATATGGGACTTATTCTACACATGGACTGAGTCAACAGGCAGCATATGAAGAGCATATATTGAAATGAGAACTTAAATCTGGAAGGCACAAAATAGTAAAAAGAGTAATTTGGAATTTTGATATGGCAATATGTATAGAATGGACATTAGTATGTTACTGTTTCTCCTCTTCCCATTTAACCTCAATTCCCCTTTTCCTTTATGTCACCCCTTGTTAAATTAAAAAAAAAGGAAATGTTTCTGCCAATTCTTATTTCAGGAGACTCAAGATAAATAACAATAAATGGAATTAATGTGATGAAATGTACACTTCTGGAGAAGAAAGTTGAATTAAACCAACTTACTTTCATTTGGAGAATCAGACACCACCTCCTAAGATAGGGGTAGTAGTGTCAGTGGAACAAGCAGATGGATCTTTTGGATCAGGCATATTACATATATGAAAAATATGCATGAGAGAGGGCTTGATTTTACATATGCAATGTGCCAAATCCAAATTCAATCTGTTCTAACTCATTTATTAGACTTTCTATAAGCATGCTACTATGAATGCTGAAGAAAGGGACAAAAGGACTTCTGATTAAAATTATACTGTTCTAAATGCCTGATAGTGAAGAGATGAGATGCTTAATGCTTACTGACTAACACAATATAAGACTTAGTTAGACCAAAAAAACAAAACAAACCTAGGGCTGGAGCTTCTGCTTCAAACTCTTGACATCTGTACAATGGGAAGCCCATCATGCTTAGAAACAGACCTTAAGCTGAAGCTCTAATTCTGTCCCCAAGATCATGTGAAATCTGTACTCGTACTATCCACACACTGAACATAAACATCTGTAAATGGAAAGTCTTTGCACTCAGATTTTCCATCTATTCTGGGCTTCAACTATGCAAGGCCTCATAGCACTTGGAAAGCTACTTCTTCCAGACATCCGTATCTAATTCAATATCGTATGGGTGTAAACTGTAGTGTGGTTCTACACGCACACTGTCAACATTAAATTCCTTCATGTGACTGGACATGCCTGAGGTGGTTTGTAATGTTTTCCAAATGTTTTTTGAAGTGGGTCAGACTAGTCAGCAAGATTCCGAGCCAGAAAACATGACCAAGAGAAGTAGCTGCATGTTCTGAGAACTGGGTAGTACTCAAGGTCAGTGGTTTAGGCATCTGGCTGCATAGCCAGAGGTTGGGGGTTCAATTCCCCACTGTGCTTCCTTGACCGAGGCTTGACTTGATGATCCATAGGGTCCCTTCCAGCTCTAGAGTTCCATGATTCTACGATATGCTACAGGGTCAGCTATTCACACAGATTCAGATAAATATGGGAATGTTAGTGCAAGAGTCAAGTTGTGTATTATACCCCAAGTTGCAGAATATCCAGTAATAAATAATACTTTCGGGACATGAGATGATCCAATCAGGAAGCATGATGAATCATAAAGACATCTGCAATGTTGTTATTTTCTACAGTGGACCCTCGACTTACAGACGGCTCCACTTACAGACTTTTCGAGTTATAGACTTCTCTGGCCACAAAATTTAGGTTCGACTTGCAGCCAGAGAATCGACCTACAGACCAGGAAGAAAAAAACAAAATGGAACAAAAACAGCCAATTACGGATTAATCGGTTTTCAATGCATTGCAGGTCAATGGAGCCTCGACCTACAGACTTTTCGACCTGCAGCCACCGTTCCAATATGGATTAATTCCGTAAGTAGAGGGTCCACTGTACATGGTTGATAATAAGAAACTTAAAATAACCTAGGTAAAATGTAGAAACATCTGCATTATCAGATATGTGGGCAGAGAATTATCAAAGGTGCAGCATCCCTCAAGTTTTAGGTCAGAGGCCATAACTAGATGTCAACATTTAGACTGCTATTAACCTGTCTTGTTGTTACCTTCATCAAGAGCTCAAAAGCATTGGTGCTCACTGGGGTTTCTGAGAATTGCAATCCAAGATCACCTGGGTTATCCAAAATGGAGAACTACTGGTCTAGAGGCTAGGCTTTACTGTTCTGCTTGTACAGCCACCAGCTGCTATTGTTGCTACTGTGTATCTTGTACACTTAATATGTGTTATATTCAGAGAAGGGCCTGTATATCAGTGGCAGAGCACATATTTTGCATCCAGATGATTCCAAGTGTGTTTCCTAAAGTGATACATAGTACAGACAAGAAAGACTTCTGTCTGAAATCATGGAGAAATGACACTAACATATTCACTTAGCTGGATGAACTGTCTTATTCAGCAGAAGACTTCTTTATATAACCAAACTGCCTTCTTAGACTCAATTATAAAGTACAGGTCATCAGCTATTCTCTGGCACTTGGTCTTGGCATTTTGCCAAATCCAACAAGTTTAGTCTCCAGTCCCAAATAATCTCTGACTTAGGTATGGATCTCTCTCTGCTATCTCAACATTCTTTCAACACTGTTTTCTTGTAAGGAACTTTTTTAATTTTTCCCTGCTTATATAGTTGAAGTCTATCTTAAATTTTCTGCAACAATTTTGTGAAATTGGTGAGTTTAAATATTATTCATCTGTTGCAGCTAATTCTCAAGTCCAGCACCAGGTTTATGACACAGGTTTTCTTAAGTACTGGAAAATCTAGCCTTTCATTTTCTTAAACAACAATAAACCTAAGCCTTTTATGACTAAGCTCTCAAGAAATGTAAAGAACTGTACGGTAGATTTACTTGTTCATACTTGAACCTAGAACCAAATAAAACTGTTTTTTCAGAAGCTGTTTCCATATGCAACATACCGAGGAAGAAGAATTTTCCAATCAAAACATATACAGTGGTAACTCGGTTTACGAATTTAATGCGTTCTCCGGGACATTTTGTATTGAAAAAATTCATAAACCGAAATGTGGTTTCCCATAGGAATGCATTTAAAACCAATTACAGTGGTACCTCGCTAGACTATGACCCCGCTGTACGACGAATCCGCAGGATGGTGACTTATTTGTGATCACTATATCACTAAACAATGTTTCCTATGGGGGATTTTTGCTTGACATTGATTAGGTCCGTGCTTCACGAACCATTTGTTCGCAAGACGGCGATGTTTTCTGGCTCTGCAAAATGGCTGCCCTGTGTTTTCTGGACCCATGCTTTACAGGGCAACCATTTTAACAACTGATCGGCGCTCGGAAAATGGCTTGCCCTATGGGCGATCTTCACTGGATGACGAGATAATTTCCCATTGGAACGCATTAAATAGGTTTCAATGCATTCCAATGGGGAAACTGTTTCTGCTGGACGATGTTTTTGCTTAACAGCGATTTCAGGGGAACGAATTATTGTCGTGGTGCAGGGCACTACTGAAATCCATTCTGGACATCATAAAAAGTAAAAAAAAAAAAAAAAAAACGCACACACACACACCAAAAAACAGAGCACATAGTAAAAGGCATGCAAATGACGAAGCTCAGCTCCCTACCTTTCCACTGCTTGAGAAATGCACCAAAAAGTTCCAAAAAATCACAAAACCGCTGCAAAAATTTCAGAATGGCTCCAAAACTCAATGCAAAAACCACTCCAACATCTTCATACTTGACGCCACATGCTACCCACAGACTCCAGCATGCACGTGTGTGTGTGTCTGCTATAAACCTCCCAGACACAATGCATCCTGTGGAAACTTGCTTCGTATTGCAAAATTTTTTTCGTAAACTGAGGCATTCTTTTCAATGGATTTTCATTCATAAACCGAAAATTACGTTAACTGAGGCGTTCGTAAACTGTGGTACCACTGTATTCTGCATTTAAATTCTCTCTGGCTTCGGTATTCATAATGATCAGCCCATTCCCAGCTTTATGCCAGCTTCAGAAAATAGTTCAGGCACTTGATAAAGTGGTCTTAGTCAACAACGGCTTGCAGTATAATAACTTCAGTAGACTTAAAACTCAAATGATGCTTGGAGTACCTTTGTTTTTTGTCTTCTTACAGTGCCTTTTGGTACTTTGGTGCTGAAAATGTGCTGCAGAGGGGTTTGTCACCCTCTCAAGCAGGCTTTACAATACATAGGGGCTGTAGGTGGGACAGGAAATTATCCTGCCTCTGCAGTGGCTACCACTGCAATGATTCTATGGTTCTAATATATCAGGTGCAACAAAACTCTGTTCCTATTAACAATAACACCTTTCTTGCACTATCTTGACTTTTCCTAATGCCCCATGGCATTTATGTCATGGGGTTTCTCAGGGCTCGATACTGTCCCCCATGCTGTTTAACATCTACATGAAACCGCTGGGAGAGGTCATCAGGAGGTTTGGGCTGAGGAGTCAGCAATATGCTGACGACACTCAGCTCTACCTCTCGTTTTCCACCAATCCAGGTGAGGCAGTTTCTGTGCTGAACTCGTGTCTGGACCTGATAATGGACTGGATGAGGGTTAATAAATTGAAACTCAATCCTGACAAGACGGAAGTGCTGTTAGTGGGTGCTCTGCCGGACAGGTTGGAGGGCCATTTCCCTGCCCTGAATGGGGTTACACTCCCCCTAAGGGACACGGTCCACAGCCTGGGGGTGCTCCTGGACCCCAGTCTAACTTTGGAAGCCCAGGTGGACTCGGTGGCCAGAGGCGCCTTCCTTCAGCTGTGGAAATTATACCAGCTACGGCCCTACCTGGACGAGCGGAGTCTCATGACAGTTACACACGCACTGGTAACATCTCATATAGATTATTGCAATGCGCTCTATGTGGGGCTGCCTTTGAAAACGGTCCGGCGACTGCAACTGGTCCAGAATTGAGCTGCGCGGCTGGTGAGTGGTGGAGCCGCTAGAGAGCACATCAAGCTGATTCTGTTCAATTTACATTGGTTACCAGTTGCTGCACGGGCCCAATTCAAAGTGCTTGTTTTGACATATAAAGCCCTAAACGGCTTGGGCCCTGGATACTTGAAGGACCGCCTCCTTCCATATGAGCCTACCCGGCAGTTAAGATCTAGCCAGGGGGCCCTTTTGAAAGAGCCATCCCTCAAAGAGGTAAGAGGGATGGCTTGTAGACAAAGGGCCTTCTCGGCAGCTGCCCCCAGACTATGGAACGCCCTCCCAACTGAAATTCGTCTGGCGCCGACGTTGATGACATTTCGGCGCCAGGTCAAAACCTTCCTGTTCCAGAAGGCTTTTAATTGAAATAACAACTGTGGGTCCTGATGATGGCAATTTTAATTGTATTTTAATTGTATTTTAATTGTATTTTAGTCATTTTATTGTATTGAATTTTAATTATTGTAAGCCGCCCAGAGACCTCTGGGTAGAGTGGGTGGCATATAAATTAAATAAATAAATAAATCAATAAATAAATAATGCCTGCTCTAGGTAGCCTTGTATTCTAGAACTGCCCAACTCATATCCACTAGGGATAAGACCTTTGAGTTAGGATGAATGAAAAATACAGAAGAGGCTCTTACATCTGTTTTCAGATTATTTTGTCATATTCCTAAAGAGAGACTCAGTGTGACCCCTTCCTGATCCCCTGGGGTCTAAAGGAAATCTTTCTTCCATCATGGACTCTATAGATGAGGCAGGAGTTTCTTGCTGAACAACAGTTTATTAAACTTAGATCAAGTGTGTTAACAATGACAACTTCACTACTACCATAAACAGAAGAACTCTCAATCAACTTTGGTAACCCCCGTCTAACCACTTCTCAATTCCCTTCAACCTAACTCTTGTTCCCAGTTAATGTGACCAGTCCAGGATTTAAGATCAGGATTGCCTTTAGAAACAACAGCGGGGATGCCACAACAATGATAGCTTGGCTTGCAACCCCACAGGCCATACAACTTTGATGGTCCTTGGATTCCTTTGACCTGTGGCAGTCTTTTTGAGGGGGGTGGTTTCCTTTTTCCTCCCTCTTGCACCAGTATTACTTCCTCCTTTAGTTCTTTCCCTAGAGGTTCCTTATTGTGCCTTTTGCTACTTTCACCTCCTTTCTCTCTCCCATCACAGTAGGAGTTTATAATGGGGTTGGGGATTGAGGTGTCTCTCAGCTTCTTTCCAAAGAATCTTCAACTGAACTAACACCTCAGTCCTGGATCTTTGTTACATACACAATCCCATTCCCTGGGATTTGTGGTTCTTCAGGGACCTTAACTTCTACTTCATAAGCCTTGGTACCCTGTTCCTTCAAGGCACTGCCACAACCCCCCCCCCAATTCTCCTGTCTGGACTGTTCTTACTCTCTCAATTCTTCCTTTATTAATTCCTCAGACCACTGGTCCCCCTCTATTCCAATTCCCAGTTCTTTTCCTTCATTTTCTACCCTTTTTAAAAAACAATTTCTGGATTTTAAAAACACTCTGGCTTCTACCTCCCCCTGGCAGTCATATAATATCATTGCTTTTCTCAGATCCACCAGGGAACATGAGGCATGATATTCTGCTGGACCAGGAGAGGGGCAGGACTCCTGGCTAACAGAGATGGCTGCACCACTCTCCTCAGTCTCAGAAATACTGTATTTTTCCATTTATAAGACAACCCAATGTATAAGACTACCCCCCTTTTCTAACCCCAAATTAGAAAATTTCATCCCTGTTTTTCCCTTCCTTTTGCAAAAGGAAGGGAAAAGTAGGGATTAAAGGGCTCCCTTTGCCCGCCACTTTTCCCTACCTTTTTGCCAAGCCCCGTGGCTTCGTAAAAGGCAGGGAAAAGCGGCTGTCAAAGTGACCACCACTTTTCCCTGCCTTTTGCGAAGCGCTGCTTCTCCCTTCCTTTTTGCTAAACCCTGTGGATTCACAAAAGGCAGGGAAAAGTGGCGGTCATTTTGACAGCTGCTTTTCCCTGCCTTTTGCAAAGCCACGGAGCTTAGCAAAAGGAAGGGAAAGGGGGCAGTCAAAGGGCTCCAGCAGCGGAGGCAGCAGGAGTCAGAGACTGAGGCAAAGAAGCAGCCCAGCTCGGCCACTTCTGGCTGTTGCCCATTGACTGCCGCCACCTGATCACAAGGAGATGATCACTGGAGGGGGTGATCAGGCAGTGGCAGCAGCAGCGGCAGTCGATGGGCAGCAGTCAGAGGCGGCCAAGCGGGGCTGCTTCTTTGCCTGTCTCTGCCTTCTGCTGCTACCTTCCATGTATAAAATGACCCTCAATTTCTCCTCTAATTATTTTAGGGAAAGTGTCATTTTATTCACAGAAAAATACAGTATTCATCATCCATTTGAACAAATGAAAGGAACATGGACCTTCACCGTTTCCCTAATTCATAGAGATATCATTAGATATATTGTAGTACTGGAGAAACAGAGGGCCAACTCCCTTTCTTAGATGTCATGGTCATACGCAAAACTGACCTCCTATTGGGACACAAGGTCTACCGAAAACCCACCCACACAGACCGTTCGTTACCTACACCAAAAACTCCAACCAGCACCCATGACAAAAAAGAGGCATAATCAAAACACTGGTAGACCGTGCAAATCGGAACTGTGAAGCTCAATTTCTCAGCACCGAACTCAACCATCAGAATTGGGCCCTACAGGCAAATGGCTATTCCAAGAATGAAAACAAAAGAGCCATCAAACCAAGAAAACAACACCAAACTGAAGAGGAAAAAACAGCCACCCACAAATAAAGTATTTCTGCCATACATCAAAGGGGTCACGGACCGCATGGGGAAACTTTTGAGAAAACGCAACCTACAAACAGTATTCAGACCCACCACAAAAATACAACAAATGTTACGGTCAGCAAAGGACAAAAATGACCCCCTCACCACTGCAGGAGTATACCGGATACCTTGCAGTTGTGGACAGGTATATACTGGAACCACAAAATGCAGCATTCACACCAGAATGAGAACATGTGACACATTGCAGACTAAAACAACCGGAAAAATCAACAGTGGCTGAACATGCCCTAAAACAAGCTAGACATGAAATTAAATTTCAAAAAACTGAAGTACTGGACAATACCAGCAATCATTATGTTAGACTGCACAGGGAAGCCATTGAAATCCGTAAACATCAGCACAGCTTCAACAAAAAAGAACAAAGTCTGAAACTGAACAAGGCCTGGTTTCCAGCACTGGAAAATACAGCCTGCAGAAGGTCAACGAACTCTACCCAGCCACAAGGACCAGGGATCATTGAACAAAAAAGACCAGCTAAAGATACCCATCAACCACAGTGACAGATAATCTCTCCCACTTATCACAACAATACATCCACAACAAAAACACGCTGATAACCTTATCTCCTGAAAAGGACAAAAGCTGTTCCCACAGCTATAAATACTCAACTATCCAACAAACAGCAACAGAGCATGGACAGAGTTCCTACTCCAGTCCTCTGAAGATGGCAGCCACAGAGACTGGCAAAATGTCAGGAAGAACAACCTTCAGAACACGGCCAAAGAGCCTGAAAAACCCATCAGATTCTGCCTGTGAAAGCCTTTGGGAATACATTGTATTTTAATTGTTTAATCTTTTACTCTTTTAACTGTATTTAAATTGTTGTAAGCCACCCAGAGACCTTTGAGTAGTGTTGGTTGCATATGAATTAGTTAATTAAATAAATAAATAAAATAAAATAGCCTATCCACCCCGATCATTTCTCTCCTTCTTCTTGCCTCAGTCATTGTTGTCATAAGACTCCCTATTCAGCTAGCCATACTCTTTCCCTTCCTTCTCCCTTTTGCCTCTTTACCACCTTGAGTCAAGAGACACTGCCTCCAAGAAAATGAACTGAAACAGAAATGAAAGTTTCTACCACCCACATCCCTAATATTCATCTGATTCTTCATTCTCTTCATGCTGTTCCAGTGCCCCATTATTTGTTAAAAGTTTAGGATTACTTGCACATTGCTTGTTAAATATAAGCATTCTCAGTTGTTACTGGAGAGTGAAATCAAGTGGGCCTTAGAAAGCATGGCTAACAACAAGACCAGTGGAGGTGATGGCATTTCACCTGAACTATTTAAAACCTTAAAAGATGGTGCTGTTAAAGTGCTACACTCAATATGCCAGCAAGTTTGTAAAACTCAGTAGTGGCCAGAGGACTGGAAAAGATCAGTCTACATCCCAATCTCAAAGAAGGGCAGTGCCAAAGAATGCTCCAACTACTGTACAATTGCACTCATTTCACACGGTAGCAAGGTTATGCTCAAAATCCTACAAGGCAGGCTTCAGCAGTATGTGGATTGAGAACTCCCAGAAGTACAAGCTGGATTTCCAAAGGGCACAGGAACTAGAGACCAAATTGCTAACATGCGCTTGGATTATGGAGAAAGCCAGAGAGTTCCAGAAAAACATCTACTTCTGCATCATTGACTACGCAACCACAACAAAATATGTCAAGTTCTTAAAGAAATCAGAGTGCCTGACCACCATATCTATCTCCTGAGAAATCTATATGTGGGACAGGAAGCAACAGTTAGCCCTAAATGGTTTAGGACCTCAATAACTAGCAGAACGCCTTCTCCCACCTAGATCTACTCAAGTCACTCGCTGTAACCAGGAAAGAGGCTGAGGGGCCTAACGCCGAGAGAGGCCCAGAAAGAAAGAAAAAGAAACCAGGCCCCTTGACTTTGGAACAACTTGCCATCAGAAATCTGCCTGACACCCTTGCTTGGTATTTTTAAGAGCCAATTAAAGACTTGACTTTTTAGGCAGGCCTTCCCTCCTGTCAATACTTGACTTTTACCATTACTTAGTTTTTTGTCTATTTTCCTATCTTGATCAACACTAATATGTCAATTTAATTTATTCTTTTAACTGTTTTTATGAATGATTTTATTGTGACCCGCCCTGAGTAGACATTGTCTAGAAGGGCAGGATAAAAGTCTAAATAAGTAAATAAATAAATAAATAAATAAATAAATAAATAAATAAATAAATAAATAAATAAATAACAACTGATTGGTTCAAAATTGGGAAGGGAGTACGACAAGGCTGTATACTGTCTCCGTGCTTATTTAACTTATATGCAGAATACATCATGCAAATCCCAAAGCGGAATTAAGATTGCCGGAAGAAATATCAACAACCTCAGCTACGGAGATGATACCACTCTGATGGCAGAAAGTGAGGAGGAATTAAGGAACCTCTTAATGAGGGTGTAAGAGGAGAGCGCAAAAATGGTCTCAAGCTCAACATCAACAAAACTAAGATCATGGCCACTGGTCCCATCACCTCCGGGGAAATAGAAGGGGAAGATATGGAGGCAGTGACAGATTTTACTTTCTTGGACTCCATGATCAAGCAGACACATTTATTTATTTATTTATTTATTTATTTATTTATTGGATTTATATACCGCCCCATAGCGCTACAAGCACTCTCCGGGCGGTTTACATCACCTTGCCGACAAAGATCTGCATAATCAAAGCTATGGTTTTTCCTGTAGTAATGTACAGAAGCGAGAGCTGGACCATAAAGAGGGCTGACCGCTGACGAATTTATGCTTTTGAATTGTGGTCCTGAAAGAGACTCTTGAGAGTCCCCTGAACTGCAAAGAGAACAAACCTATCCATTTTGAAGGAAATCTATCCTGAGTGCTCAATGGAAGGAAAGATCCTGAAGCTGAGGCTCCAATACTTTGGCCATCTCATGAGAAGAGAAGACTCCCTGGAAAAAGACCCTGATGTTGGGAAAGTGTGAAGGCAAGAGGAGAAGGGCACGACAGAGGACGAGATGGTTGGACAGTGTCACTGAAGATACCAACATGAATTTGACCAAACTCCAGGAGGCAGTGGAAGACAGGAGGGCCTGGCGTGCTCTGGTCCATGGGGTCACAAAGAGTTGGACATGACTGAATGACTAAACAACAACTAAACAACAAGTTGTTACAGCTGTTTTAGGTTGCTTCCAGCAAGGTTCTAACTATGTGATACCAACTCATACAAAGACAAGAAGAAAGTCACTCCTTCTGAGTATATATTTGTATTAGAACATGAATATTGAGACCTCATAATAAAAGTGTGCTACTACTATGAAATAAATCAATGTGATTTATTATGCAGCAAGCACACATCTACATAAATGATTATTTGGCTAACATGTGCAATTCCTATGTTACACTAAACATAAGAACACAGTCATCAGTGGTGAACCCTACAAAGTGATGATCTTTGATTAGGGCTCCCAGCATTTCTGCACACTGCAACTGGCATAAACATTACTGAAATATCTAATGGGATGCCCTTATGTTCAGAATTTTGCTGTTTTTAAAAGTATACATTCCTGTTTCACAATAAAAACTTAGCACCGAGTCTTGAAGATGGGTATTTTAGAAAAGGTAAAAACATTCAGGCTTCACACACAGAGGACTGACCACAGGAAACACTGTGATAGTTCCCAATAGTTCTGAGCAAAATTACCATATTTTTCCGTGTATAAGATGCCCCCACGTATAAGACACCCCCCCTTTTCTAATCCAAAATTAAGAAATCTAAGTGGGGCTTAGCAAATGGCTTTGATCCCTGCTTTCTCCCATTGTGCTAAGCCCCATGTGGCTTAGCAAAAGGAGGGGGAAAGGGATCAAAGCAATTCCACAACTGCACAATCATTTTGATCCCTTTCCCCCTTATACAGCCACAGGATTGCTTTGATCCTTCTCCCCCTCCTTTTCCTAAGACCCATGGGACTTAGCAAGCAGAGGGAAAGCAGGGATCAAAGCGATCCTGCAGCACTTTGATCCCTGCTTTCCTTTTGCTAAGGCTTAGCAAGTGGATGTTTCCTTTAGCAAAATGTTTCCTTTTGCTAAGGCTTAGCAAGCAAAGGCTATGCAAAAGCCTTCGACTGTGTGGACCACAGCAAACTATGGCAAGTCCTTAAAGAAATGGGAGTGCCTCACCACCTTATCTATCTCCTGAGAAACCTATATGCGGGACAGGAAGCAACAGTTAGAACTGGATATGGAACAACTGATTGGTTCAAAATTGGGAAAGGAGTACGACAAGGCTGTATATTGTCACTCTGCTTATTCAACTTATATGCAGAATACATCATGTGAAAGGCTGGACTGGAGGAATCCCAAACCAGAATTAAGATTGCCGGAAGAAATATCAACAACCTCCAATATGCAGATGATACATTCTGATGGCAGAAAGCGAGGAGGAATTAAGGAACCTTGTAATGAGGGTGAAAGAGGAGAATGCAAAAAACGGTCTGAAGCTCAATATCAAAAAAACTAAGATCTTGGCCACTGGTCCCATCACCTCCTGGCAAATAAAAGGGGAAGATATGGAGGCAGTGACAGATTTCACTTTCTTGGGCTCCATGATCACTGCACATGGATACAGCAGCCATGAAATCAAAAGACGCCTGTTTCATGGGAGGAAAGTGATGACAAACCTTGACAGCATCCTAAAAAGCAGAGACATCACCTTGCCAACAAAAGTCCGAATAGTCAAAGCTATGGTTTTCCCTGTAGTGATGTATGGAAGTGAGAGCTGGACCATGAAGAAAGCTGACCACCGAAGAATTGATGCTTTTGAATTGTGGTGCTGGAGGAGGCTCTTGAGAGTGCCCTGGACTGCAAGGGGAACAAACCTATCAATTCTAAAGGAAATCAACCCTGAGTGCTCACTGGAAGGAAAGATCCTGAAGCTGAGGCTCCAATACTTTGGCCATCTCATGAGAAGAGAAAACTCCTTGGAAAATACCTTGATGTTAAGAAAGTGTGAAGGCAAGAGGAGAAGGGGACGACAGAGGATGAAATGGTTGGACAGTATCATCGAAGCTACCAGAATGAATTTGACACAACTCCGGGAGGCAGTGGAAGATAGGAGGGCTGGCATGCTCTGGTCCATGGGGTCATGAAGAGTCGGACATGACTAAACGACTAAACAACAAAGCAAGTTGATGGTAAAGCAGGGATCAAAGCCCTGCAGGATCACTTTGATCCCTGCTTTCCCTTCCACTTGTTTTTCTCCTCAGCTTACTTTCGTGCATAAGACGACCCTAAATTTTTTGTCTAAAGATTTTAGACAAAAGTATAGTCTTATATATGGAAAAATACGGTAAGTCATTCTGATACTATTAAAGTATGAACAAATCTACAGGACTGAATGCAATGTTAATCACAACAAAAAATTCGGTAAACAGAAAAATTTTCAAAATCGTCCAACACTGCACTTTACTTCTCTCGTCATCATTAACAAATAGCAATGTTCCCCCCCCCCTTCCTTCACTTTTGATATTCATTAAATTAAGACTGCAACTCTAAGTATGGCTTTCTAGAAAGTTATTACCCTGTCTCCCTGGAAATGAGTCCTAACCTGAAAATAAGCCCTAGTATGATTTTTCAGGATGCTCGTACTATAAGCCCTACCCCAAAAATAAGCCCTAGTTAAGTGAAACCCCGCCCTCCACCATTGTGCAGCAACTAGAAGAAAATGACATGATTGTATTTGAATAAATGTAGATTGTTGTACATGGGGGGGGGAGAGAAATCCCCTGAAAATAAGCCCTAATGCATTTTTTCAAGCAGAAATAAATACAGGACCCTGTCTTATTTTCAGGGAAACACGGTACAACTATAAACATATACTGACACTATTAAGTTTACACTGCAAGTACAGCAACTTCCAAGTCAAGCAAGCTGCAACTTTTTTTAATCACTTAGAAAGGTGGTTACCAGCCTTAGGTAACCCAGCAAATCCCAGAAGCCTTCACCACCAGCTGTGCTGGCCAGGGTTTCTCAGAATTGTAGTCCAAGAACACCTGGATTGCACAAGGTTGGGAACCACTGAAATAGAGGTTCAGAAACACTGAAAAAGTACAGATTAGTGGCCAGATTCCTATTAGTTATGCCTACCAGTATTAACACCAGCAGTTTAACTCTCAACAGCAAATTGCCTCAAGTTGAAAAGTCAGAGTATGCATGTCCTATCTTACACCAACTGCATGACTTTTTATATGATAGGAAATACTTACATTAATTTCTTAACATGTGGCAAATCACTACTAGTTATGTTACCAGAAATATAAAACAGGATCTGCGCAATATAAAATAAAGCACTGAAAAGCCTATATACTATCTATAGATATGGGAAATTTATTTCTTCAATATTATCTTCCAGGTAATATTGCTCTTCAACATTATCTTCCAGAATCCCTTCATATACCTCAAATAGGAAAAGCATTAAAACTGCCTAACTCAAGCTGTTAAAAATAAGCTTCTAAGTGTATTTTAATAACTACAGGAATGATTATCACAGCCAAACCCTGCCATTAATCATTCCAGGCTATGGCAGTTATCTACAAGTAGTGCCAAAGGCCTTATGCCACTAGCTTTCTTTGCTTCTTGGCTGGCACATGATACTGCACTACCATTGTTCATTTTGTTATAATTCAGGAGGTATCCATGCTTGCCATACATCATTATATATTCCTCATATATCGTTAATGAGGTGGTCCTTCAGCTTTATGAGCAGAATGACAATTCAAAAATTAGTCCTAATTCCACTAAAATATTTGGTCTAATATTTTATTTTTCCCATTAACTTTTACAATCTTATTGTATTGTTGGATTTAAACACTGATAGGGGTATGGGAACCTATAATGGTGTGACATCAAGATATGTTCTACTGGTAATCAGAGGGATGGGGAGAACCAGAAACAAAACAGTTTTCAGACGCAGCTGAATCTTTATGAGCAAGCTCCCTACCAAGTTGCATATATGCTCCAATGTAGTGGAAATGTGTTAAACAAGTGTATGTTGTACAATGTAATTATACTGAAGGAATTTAGGGTCAAATTACCATGTACTGTTATTACATAGTACATCACCACTGTGAAGTCATCCATACACTGCTTACTGTTAACATTATTAAGGACTAGTTGGTTATCAGAAGAATTATTGTAAAAGTCACACTTATTTGCTATCTTTACCTCATAGATGTCCATTAGCTGTTCCTACATCCTCAGTAAATTTTGTAAATTACATTAAGTGCAAAATTATACTCTAACAAATCAAGCACACACAAATAACTTTTGCATACTTGCAAAAATGCCACTAGCATGCAAAGACTCCAGTACTACAGTATATCTAATGATATCTTTATTTGCAACATTTTGTTGTTTTTAGGTAAAGGTTCCCCTTGACATTTAGTCCAGTCGTGTCCGACTCTAGGGCGTGGTGCTCATCCCTGTCTCCAAGCCATAGAGCCAGCGTTTGTCCGTACATAGTTTCCGTGGTCATGTGGCCAGAGCGACTAGACATGGAACGCCATTACCTTCCCACCGAGGTGGTCCCTATTTATCTACTTGCATTTGCATGCTTTCCAACTGCTAGGTTGGCAGGAGCTGGGACAAGCGACGGGAGCTCACTCTGTCCTGATTCGATCTTACAACTGCTGATCTTCTGACCTTGCAGCACAGAGGCAGTGTCCCTTGTTGTTTTTACATGCCTTCAAATCAAAACCAGCTTATAGTGACACTAACAAGACCTTCAAGGTAAGTGAGAGATTTAAGGAGTGGTTTCACCAGTTCCACACCCCAGTGAGCTTCCATAGCTAAAGGGGGATTCGAATTCAGACCTCCTGAGTTCTAGTCTGTCATGCAATTCACTACACCATATCTGGTATCCTTTCTGCAAAGCACCAGCCACAGTTGCCTATAGGTAGGCATTTTGGGAGTTGAGCTAAAAACTGGAAGACATTTGGGGACTCAAGGCAGCCCAAAATAACCATAGCTTGAGAAGCAGCTATGTGGTTCAGACTAACACATCAAGCTGCTCCTTATATGTGAAAGTCTGTGTTAATGGTTCAATTTTCTTTTACTAATATCAAACCCACTGGTTTTCAAACTATGTTTAGGTGAAATTTCATGGGGAGTGTTTCACAATGACAAGATCAGTCATGGAGAATGATCTTTGTCCATCAAAAGCTTATCTTCCTCTATGATTCACAACCGCAAAGCCAATATTATATGAGTTCTGGTATGAATTCCCAATTCACACACAGCAATCAGGAGATCCAGAACAACTAGCGAGGTGATGTGGAAAAGGCATGACGATTTACTATAAGTCACAAAACACCTCCATACTTAATCAGAAAACTCCCCTCCTGCAATATTTTAACTTTCATTTCCACCTGTCAGATAAATCCAGTGTTGAAACCCAGCTTTAATTACGTTCAGAGCTCTCCTACAGTTACTCTCTAGCTCTTCCAACCCCTTTCGAAGAAACCAAAAGAGACAAGACAGATCCCATCTTAGCAGCCCTCATAAAAAGCCCTCATCATCCAGATCGTCCTGCCCAGGCGGGTAAGTGGAAAATTCCCCTAACCCCCACCCCGGATTCCTTCCAGAAAGGAAATGCTCCTTCTTGGACCTTCCTGCGCTCCAAAGATTTCTCGCAGTGACAGGTTGATTCCCCCCCCACGAGAGTTGAACTCCACCACGCGTGTTGCCCCTTGGCGTCCCGCAAAATGTTTTTTTAGTGAGTCTTCCTCGCAAGGCTTCGCAGGGTCCCAAAAAGCCAGGCTCCTCCAAAAAGATCAACGGCTCTAACCCGCCCGCCCCCAAGCTCCCACTGCTCCAAAGCGAGAGACGCCGCCGGCTCTTCAAGCCGTCAGGCGGCTCCGTTCCCGCCCCGAGGAAAGGCCCGGGTCCTGTCGAAGTCGCTTCACCTACTCAGGGCCCCGGCCGAGTTTCTGTACCCGCCGCACCGACCCGGCCACCCTCGACAACAAGGCCTTCACGACACGCACGCTCCGGGACTCCTCGCTACCGCTACGACCGCCGCGGCGACGACTCGCGCTGCTGCTGCCAGCGGGGCAGGCGCCGCTCGCTTTCCGACAGGCGCAGGCCTACCCGCGGCGAGCGCGAAGGGCTGGCTACTCACCTCTTTGGGGACCAGCTGGTTCTCCTCGCTGGGCACCATGGCTAGTGGCGCAGCCAGCCCGGGGGAGGAGGAGGCAAGCTCGGGCGAGCAGTCGTCGTCAGCAAAAGGAGCCGCCGGTGAGGGAAAAGGAGGAGGAGGAGGAGGAGGAAGAAGAAGAAGAAAGAGCGGCGGCTCTTAGAAGGCTGACCATCTTGACTACCTTGGCCGTCCCCTCCTCTTTTCCCTCACGGCCTGTGCGAGCGGCTCCCCCTCACCCCCCGCCTTCCCCTCCGCGAGGACAGCTACGCCTCAGCTCCCTCCCTCCCGTCAGTGCCAATCAATGGCAAAATGGCCGACGCCCGCTTTCTCGCGAGACCTGGCGGAGCCCTTTCTCAGGGCGCCCTTCAGGGCCGTCTTTTTCCCTTTCGCTTCAGAGAGGGAGCGATAACAGTCGCCGCCGGCGGCTCTGGGGTAGCCACGGTGGCTCTAGGCGGCCGGTTGGGCCGCATCCGCGAACTGGTCACTCGGCTGCCTTTGTTTTTCGTAAGAAAAAGTACGGCGACTCCCTCTCGAAACTGCCAGAAATGCAGGCTTCCTCAGACTAATTTGCAACACTCTTTTGTGAGTGAAGTCTGCATCTTATGCCTGTTTACTTGGAAGTAAAACCCATGGAACTCACTGGTACCTACTTCCGAGTAAACCTATCTAGATTTTGGTTGTTGTGGGTTTTTCGGGCTCTTTGGCTGTGTTCTGAAGGTTGTTTTTCCTAAGGTTTCGCCAGTCTCTGGCCGGCATCTTCATAAATACTGCACTCCCAAAGTCAACTACACCAGAGCGCAGAGTGCTGTCCTCTGAAGATGCCGGCCACAGAGACTGGTGAAACCTTAGGAAGAACAACCTTCAGAACACGGCCAAAGAGCTAGAAAAACCCACAACAACCATTAGATCCCGGCCGTGAAAGCCTTTGCGAATACTATCTAGACTAGAGCTTAATTGTACGAGCAGCCCAGTGTTAGCTCCGAAAAGAGGTCCCACTGAGGATTTCTCTCAAGTTAGTTTGCAGATGGTCACAATTTTGGGTGAATTTATTGTAGGTTGGGCAGGTGAGCTTTTTATTGCTCAATTTATTCTAGCCTTCGACTGAAGAAAATTAATTCCAGCACTTTACCACCCACTATTGATTCTTCATATTAAATATATAAATGCCATCAATTATTGCACATAATTTCAAACCATCACTTTAAGCTTCCCCTCCAGTGCTGTATTTTAATGTTTACGTGTTAACAGGCTCAACATGAGCTTTATTCCACCATCCATGGGTGGTGTTCGGAGAGTATGAGGAAGTTTATCCAGGCATTGAGAAGAAATAGAAGAAATTAATCAATATTTTCTTTCATTTATTTCTGACAGCATGCCAAGAGGCATGGGAAGGAAGAATGTACAGTATTTGTTAGGCACTTCTTTCTTAAATAACAGGGAAAGGGAAAGGTTCCCCTTGACAATTTTGTCCAGTCATGTCAGACTCTAGGGGGTGGTGCTCATCTCCATTTCCAACCCATAGAGCTAGCGTTTGTCCAAAGACAATCCTCCGTGGTCACGTGGCCAACACGACTAGACACAGAACGCTGTTACCTTCCCACCGTGGTGGTACCTATTTATCTACTCGCATTTTGCATTTTGTATGCTTTCAAACTGCTAGGTTGGCAGGAGCTGGGACAAGCGACGGGGACTCACAATAACAGGGAAGCATGAATTAATTCTTAAAGCTATTTGCATAGCTGCTTGAGTTGCCACGGTCCATGTAGAACAATTATGCCTGTGTGTACTTATGAATACAAGTGCATTATGCAGCTGCCATATGCAGATAATTCTCTGTAAGAAGAGGTGTGTGCTACCATATAGTCGGCAGTTGTATTTGACAACCTATGCATTCTGCCTTGTGTGTGAAAACAGTGAGCTGAACAGCTTTATGTTCCATTGTACCCATGTTCACTCATGGGTACAATGGGCATCCATGGATAACTATATGCTACCACTGCACCTACAGATAACAAAGTGACCCAGTTGAAACAAAACAAGAAATTGCATAGAAGGCACAACTATCAATCGCTGCTCTAAAATACCTGTTCTAGCATTGGAGTGGCACAAAAGAAAAGGCAACACAACGAGGAGAATACTTCTGCACTAACATCCTGCTTCCAGGCTCCCAATAGCATCTGGCTGGTTACTGTGACAACAAAGAATGTGTCAAGATAGGCCTTGGGTCTGAACCAGTACAACTGTTTTATCTCATACCTATAGCTGTTTTTAAAACCCAATTAAAAACTTGGCTTTACATCCAGGCCTTCCCTCCAGCTAATTCCTGATTTTTCTTTTAACTCTTTTCTATTTTATTTATTATAATTGCTATTGATTGATTATGTATATTTTGTGTTTTTATTGTCTTGTATTGGAAGCTGCCTAGAGTGGGCCGTTGGTCCAGATAGGCGGGATATAAATCAAATAAATAAATAAATAAATTCATTATTAGTACAAAGAATCTCCTTTGCATTAAAAATGAATAATATCAGAAGCACTCTGATTCCCCTTTGCTACCAACTATCCAAAGTCTTATCAGCTGCCACTCCTTCTTCTCTTTCTCTCTTAAGCTTTTATTAGACAATTTGCCTCTTTGGTGCCACCTGAATGCTATAACACTTTTTGAAGGAATGTTTATGTTATGTATTGCATATTTTTAGGCAGCCTGTGCTTAAGCATTATTACTGTTTATGTAGAATTTTTTAATTCTTTCAGGCACTTAACTTGGTTTTTAATGGAAATCTGGTTATACCTGGTGGATGAGGCTTTTGTCCTTCTTATTTCAATACTGGGTAGCTCAGTGGTTTAGGTATCTGGCTGAAGATCCACAGGCTGGGAGTTTGATTCCGCAGTGTTCCAGGGGCTGGATTTAGTGATCCATTGGGTCCGTTCCAACTCTGCAGTTCTAAGATCAATTTTTTAAAGAGTTGATACTTCACTGTATTTTATTACTGCATTCTTTGTGAGGTTCTCTTAAGGCTTGTTAAAGTTATGTACTCTGACCCAGAACCCATATTTTTAAGTGAAAGGAATATGAATGTCATTCCATGTTTGTCATTTTCAAAGCAATGGTCATCAAGGAACATAGGATAATTGAATCCCTTTTTGGAAGGACTGATTGTACACAAACAATCCCCTCATGAGTAGGGTTGCCAGAGGTCAAGCCTAATGTCCTCCATCTGTCAGGCAAAGATAAAAACCTTTAAAATGTCAGGCTTTTGTATATTTTATGTTATAATTTTGGATGGGAGGGGGAGAGGTGGAAGGACCCTCCCTCCCCCTGTCTTTTCCCACCCCCACCTGCCTGCCCGCCTGCCCCCTGTTACCTGCTGCCAGCACTGGAATGCAGCCCTCATCCCTTTGCGCCACGGCAGCAGCTGCTCAGCGATCTGCCATGCCCGCCCATGTGGAGCCCAGAAAGGCAGCACGAGCAGAGCCCACAAAGCCAGGCAGGAGCAAGCAGTGCCCAAGTGCATTGATGGAAAGGCGAGTGCCCAGACTGTATGTGTTCAAAGTCCCGTTTGGGGACTCCAACTCCCACACTCTCCAGCCTTGAACTTATGACCCTCAGGGGAGCGGAGGCTGCCTTATTTGGTTTTGCCCGGCGTCACATTCCCCCTGCCTGCTCCAGAGCCTTGTTTGGGCATCCAGATTAGCAAGGTTGCCTCTGAGCCTGTGGAGAGTGCAAGCAGCCAGATCATCCCACAGCCAGGTCAGGGTGGGTTTGGGTACAATTGGCTATTTAAATAAATTTTTTGGTATTTTGGGGGGGGGGGAAAGCCTCCATTGAATTTATTTTTATTTTTTAACATGACTGCTTCTTGGTCGGTTCACTAAGAGACATTTATTGGCAGCTATTGTAATAAAATTGTATTGATTGCGGGTTTAATCCGGAATGATTCAAATGAAACATTCAATATGTCCTCCTCTGTCTTCTTTTTTGTCTTTCTATGTCCTCCTTTTGGTACCCATGTATCTGGCAACCCTACTCATGGGAGCTTCTAAGCCTGCAAAGTTATTCTAGATCTGCCTATGAGTACAAAAAAAAGCTATTAAAATTGCTTTAGAATAATTTTAAATGAATATAATACAAAAGTCTCTGCATATATTTGTTGCAATTTGACCTTCATAACCACCTGCTAATCTTGCCAGTTTCTTCTATTCTTATCAAGAAAAAGAGTGATAGCCATTTTAGTATTTTGGATTATAATAAATAGGAATCATGAACCTTTGGATTTAAAAAATCATCTGGGGTATGGGACCTGAAATGCTGGATTAGGGCCCATCTGTGTGTCCCTGCATATCTGTGTTATCCTGGCTTATTGACATATGCATGCACAGCTGCTGTTTTAAAAATGGTGGCAGAGGCAAGGGGCATAGAAGTGGCAGGAAAAGCAAACTGGTGCAACATCACAAACCTCTTAAGGTATCTGTGAACATATGGAAGAGCTCCCAATTCTGTTGCCAAAAGCTCACTGAGCAGTCAAAGTCCATAATTATCCCATGACATCACAGCAACTCGGGCAACAGACTGCAAATACCCCAAGCGAAACCTAGCCAGTCACAGCCAATCTACAGCTTGAGATGCATGCATATATTATAGTTGTTGGCCTGAAATTAAATTTTTGCATGGATTTCAATTTAAACAGTGGCTGGTGATAAAATCATGTGACTTTTCCCTAAGTTGATATATCATTTCTGTAGTATATTATGTTAGATACTTAAAAATTATTGCACAAATGACACAATAGTCTTTTTATAGGCTTACCAAATGACAGCCAGTCACCTGAAGAGTTTTCAGTAGATTAATAAAATTATGATCAGAAGATTATTTGTTCTTATCAGCCATTCAAGTTGAGTAAACAATTACTATAGTGGAGGAGACTTTTCATTTGAATATAGCAACAATGTTCTCTTAAAACTTAACACACACATTTTTGGCTTAATTATCAAAAATAAATTACATTTAATGAAAACTGAACAAAATCATAAAAACTTACAGAAGTAGATTATGATGGAATACTATGGTATATTTTTAATTATAAAAAACAAATTATTTTTTACACTCTGGGGCAATTCACCCATCACATTCTAGTTTGTATGTTGATAATATGTATGTTGTTATGTGCTATTAAGTTGCCTCCAACTTATTACGTACTGTATATGCAATCCTTATATTTTGCTGATAAAATGGAGAAGTGTGCCAACTAAATACTGAAGATATTTGTTCTTTCACTGTTTCAAATTGGGAAGTAAAGTACAAGATGATATAGTTTGGAGCAGGATTCTGTGTGTTGAAGATCATTATCTCTTTCCACTTGAGAGCAATGCTTATACAAGACCTTGCATTTCTTCAGTAATAACTAGTTGAAGCATTTCATCTGTACTTCAACTTAGCTGTAGACGCTGCTAGCACTCATCCACAAGAGAGGTACATTTCCCAGATCCAAGGACAGCTCCTGCAAAACTGAATTTTACCAGGCATTCTGTGCCAAGAAGTCAAGTCAATAATTGATTCCAAGTAATGCACCCAGTAAGCTGTAACATTCTTTCCTTGCAAGAATGACGCACAGTGAAGTGTGAAATTCCTTCCTACCTTTCCTAAGCATTAAAAAAGGTCCCCTTTTCCCCTGAGTCTTACAACAGAAAGCTTAACTAACTACCGAAAGGAAAGTTGACCATAATCGCACAGACAAGGATATACACACTATGAAAAGAAGATTAGACTGATTATAATCCATACAGTTGATTTTTCCTCTTCAGGGCAGAACTGTTGAAGCCAAGTTTCTCTGTAATCCTGCAGCTAGAATTGTCTAGTGGCCTGGATAAAATATAGCATATGCAATGAGTACCAAAGATATAGCTGGTGATATGGAAAAAACAAAACAAGATCAATGCTTGGAAAGTTTTCATGGTGGTTGCAAAGTAAATTATTTAACTCATTGCAAAGACCTCCCAAACCCCTTTTTGGCATACATATTAATTCTGTTATTGTTGTTGTTAGTAACTCTTTGCTCATTATATCAGCTATTATTATTCTTTGTTCTGGAGGGGAGTCCATCTAAAACAATAAGGAAAAGACCAAACATTTGCAGGGTGATCTCAAAATGCTCTCCAAAGCATTTTCAGCCCCAATGAAGTACTTGGGAAATATCACTGTTTACATAGAACAATGTAACAACTTTGCTGGTTATTATAATATTTTGGAAAATGAGTTGTTCTTAGTCCTCCTTATCCTCCAAAAGAACACACTACAAGTAACGTTGTTTGCAACATGAGCTGTGAAAACAAAGTTATTCTGAAAGTTTTAATAAGAATATTGGGGTATTCCAAGTATCATAGCAAATTTTAGAAAATCAACAGTCGTTAGGTTTTATATGTTATGTGGACAAGACTGTGAAGACAATGATACAGTGAGCCACCCCATGTTTCTATGCTCAAAACAAAGACTATTTTGTAATAATCAAAATGCAATCAAGCAGGCTATTTTGTGGTTATGAAATGTCAAGAGGAATATTTACCTGAATTTTTAAACATGGTTTAGCTAAAGATGCAAATCAGAGATTGTGAAATTACCTGGCACAAATATGTCTTTATTATTATTATTATTATTATTATTATTATTATTATTATTATTATTATTATTATTATTATTATTATTATTATTATTATTATTATTATTGTTGTTGTTGTTGTTGTTGTTGTTGTTGTTGTTGTTGTTGTTGTTGTTGTTACTGTTACTGTTACTGTTACTGTTACTGTTACTGTTACTGTTACTGTTGTTATTGTTATTGTATACAAACTTAAAAACATTAACAATTAACATATAATTAATGAGCCAAAAAGACAGAAAGAAAAACTACCAGCTAAACATTTATTTATTTTATTTTATTTATTTATTTATTTCATTTATATCCCACTTATCTGATCGACGGACCACTCTAGGCGGCTTACAACAAGGATAAAACAATAGCTAATACAACTTATATAAAAACATATTCAACAGTTAGATCGAACGCAAGGAGGGAAAAAAGAGAGGACATCCTTCCCCCCATGGATCAGAGATTTCACTGTCATCTGGACCTCAAATGTCTTCAAGAGGATTCCAGTGAGCACTGAATTGGCTATATGCTAAGTTTCACCCTAAGCTCCTGTCTTTTTCTTGGCCCAATTATGTATCACCTTCCACTGGCACAAATATGTCATACAGAGTCCAAAGATCTGAAAATGCTAATTTGGAATCAGATCTAAGACTACTAATTTTTCTTTTTTAAGATTTCAGTTTCATCTTTTGGAAACAAATGGAAAGATTAAAGAAGGACAAGAAATTAAACATAAAATTAAAATGTCAGAAAAAATGCACTTCAAGTGTACATGAGCTACATTGCATACTTGAAAAATATGACGCTAGTACTGTACATACAAGTACATGAACATTGTACATGGAGTGGCAGCTTATCTTCCAATTATGCTACAGTACATATCCAATAGTATCAAAACTAGAAAAAGAAGTCTATAGAGGCAGATAAGTCCATGCTGCAAGTAAACAAATGGACAATGAAAATATTTTTCAGGGTATACATTTCTGCAATGGAGGAAGAAAAATGCATTCTGTTTTTTGTAACTTTGAAGTGGCTTGATTGTAGAGTGACTTTTAAGTGTGTGATTGGGATTCCTATGGCTGAAATGTTTGGATGTGTGGATTTGTTCAAATGGGGCATGCAACTACGTCAGGTGGCTTAGTTGCATCTACCATTGGCAGAGTAACCTTGGATAATTGTTCAGAAAGAAGTGAGGATGGACTGAAAGAAAAGCAGACTCTGCAAAGTTAGTGCTGTTTAAAACACCATTCTACCCAGTGTGTGTGTACAAATTATTGTGCAATTTTACACCTTTTTTCCCTAGCACCTGTTTTTAAATTTCTAATTTAGCAATTATGCAATTAGTGGTGTCACCTAGACACAGCCTTAGCTAAAACGTGTGTGAACAGTATGTCAAGCTACTTATGAACTCAGATAATGTATGTATTTGCAGAAGCACAGCACACGACCTGGACTTTCTGTACATCCCCAGCAGAACTGTAGCAAACAAATGCAAACAGCATGGCCTTAGGATGAGACAGCTGTCTGAATAAATTATTTTTCAGATCCAGGAGTTTAAAGATTGGCTTAGCAAAAAGACAACCAGAAGAAATATATACTGAGCAATGTGCAGTAGTGGTATTGTGCTGGAGGGACAGTGGAGCAGAACAGGGAGGGGGAACAACCCTCCTCCTCACTGCTGCCTCTTAGGCACACCCAACACTGAATATATAAGACTGCAAAACCCTCCAGAAATATAGTTGTAAAATGGTATCCCAGCGAAAATTATCTAGTTTCTGAAGTCTGTGAAGTTCTGCATATGAGAATGTGGAAGTACCCTTACAAATCAGCATTCTGATTTCATTCTCTATAAGAGTAATAATTCATTTCCCCCAGATTCAGTATTAGATTCCGTATAAATTCAGAAGGAGCTTATCAATATTTTTCTTACCAGTATTTCTTTCCAGTAAGAAAGAAAGAAAGCTGCTCCCTGATACATTTTTGTAAACTTTTCTACTTAAAAAATCCTTTCTCATACTTACAGTATGAGATAATCAGAATCCATTTGCTGGGAAATGTTTTCAGAAGTGCTAGTTATACAGTATATGGCTTCTTGATTACTGGCCTAGGCATTTTCCAATCATTCAGGTCCTAGAGGAAATTATGATTATGTTGTTCCTTTCAGAATTCATCAGCTTTTGCAAGCTTTGTCTTCTGCCACTGGTTTCTAATACTGCTGTCGGAACAGCTTGGATTCTGATACTAGCCAGTGATGTCAGCTCTCTTATCTATCACAATACTGTAGTAATATTATCTAGCAGTTCCCTGAAAGGATTACAGTAAATGGCAAATACTACAGGATATTAAAAAAGAAGAGGGAAAATGATTTTTTTTAAAAAAAATCAATTAATAAATCAGAATTTAATGGCCAGAATGTCTTTTATTAGTTATCTGTGTTTTCAGTTTGAAAGCCTACAAAAATCACAAAATAATTGAGTTGGGAGGAGCATATAAGGCCATCTGAGTCCAACCCCCTGCTCAATGCAGGAATCCCCTCAGCCCTCTCTGTTGTGTTCTTAAATGTACTATGCTCTCATTGATGGTGCCAGATATATTTTGAGTGAGGGGCAAAGAATCTTGTGGCACCTTAAGCACTAAAATTTTATTTGGTATTCTGTGTTGTAAACTCCCTACACTGAACACATTAATAAAGGAGCTTTGCCCCATGAAAGTGTGTACGAATATAAGTCTTCAAGGTGATAAAGTAACATGGCTGTCCCCTTGGAAAGTACCATTGGAGGTATACTCACTTTTTCTTGTACCATTTGTTGAAATATTGTTTATTAATTGCTTTATGTAACTGATGTTCACATTTTGAATGGAAATGGAAGCAGAGATACTAGCGGATGATATATATTAGTTCTCATAAATATGAATCCCAATTCAGGTGTTAAGATTACTTACATGATATGAAAGAGTGGAGATAATAAGCACGTGGACAGAAAGCGTTCACTGACAGATCGACCCAGGGCTTCTACTTGTCTCCACTGTCCATAGTTGGAGGAGTAATCTGAACACCTGAATAGGGTTTGTGTCACATGATCAAATACTTTCTGATTTAAAAGAGCAAAGTCTCATATGAAGAGTAGGTTAAGAATAATAAATGTAGTGTACTATGGTATAAAGCTTAATGGACTTGAGTTTCTTTATCGAATGTGTATTGTTATTCTAAGCTGGGGAGCTGAAGGAGAGAGAGATTTAAGTTGAGGGCAAATTATAAGCAGTGAGGTTGAAGGGTTAGAGAGAAGGAAAATGCAAAAGTGCAGAGTATAATAAATATGTTGAAACTGAAATGTATGACAGTTCATAAAGCTATATCACAGTTCAGAAAGATGGTAGGATTAGATCATTTAGCCTAAATCTAGCATAATTCTAGGTTATTAAAGGGAGGGACCAAATGTAATGGAACCTAGAAGACTCTTAATAAGAAGTAAGTGTCCTTTCAAGGGAATATTGAAAACAAATTGTTTTAAAGAGCTATGGAATGCTTTCTTAACAGATATATTTGGTTTTTTTCCCAAAAAAGGTTATACTCCAACACAAAATTCATTATATTTCTGGAGAGAAATGGGGCACATAGTATAAAATATAAAACAAAACAACAAAGCAATATAAATTTTAAAAAATCCTGAAGGTGATGGGGAACATTGTATATTTTGAGTTATGTTTGTATTTTCGTTTATGTTTTTGTTGAGTTTTGTTCATTTTGGTAAAAAAAACAAATAGAAGTGTCCTTTCAAATAAATAAATAAAAGACAAAGGAGCAGGAATGAGGAGAAAACAAAGGAGACGAGGATTGGAATATTGGAAAAGGTACAGCTAATCCTTAACCAGTGATGTCAATCTACCCTCAGTTATTATTTGTCCTCTGGAAGGAAGCACCGAATACTTGTACTTCTTGTCCTGTGTAGAAAATAGCAGGTGTTTAATTGGGGTGTTCTCCATCTCTCAGTGCTATGGTCTAAATTCTCTCTCTCTCTCTCTCTCTCTCTCTCTCTCTCTCTCTCTCTCTCTCTCTCTCTCTCTCTCTCTCTCTCTCACACACACACACACACACACACACACACACACGTCCTCTAAACATTTAAAATGGGAGATCATTTTAGTTTGAGTCTAAGACTCACTAGTGTATTTATTTATTAAATGTATATATCCCAACCTGTATCAAAAGATTGTAGGGTAGGTTATACACAATAAAACTACCAAATATTTGAAACAATTTAAAATAATTTAAGATGTCTAAAAACAATTTAAAACTATAAGCACTATCCTCAATGCAGCATACAATACTCTCAAGTAAGTGTGCCAAGGTATCTGTTTTATTAATGTTAGTGGAACTAGCTTCTGAGAAAATATGCATGGGACTGAGATGCATAAGTACATCGGTTTTGTAACTGAAGTAGTTTGCTAGCTGGTCTCCATTTTCCTTGAGTCCTCTGTTCTTCTTTGGGGAACACAGGGGAATAAAACACTCTTCATATGTAGGTGAATCAATTAAAAATAATCTGGAATGTAAAGTATACCAGTGGGAGTAAGAGAAAACACCCAGTTCTCATCTAAAATCCTGTTTATTTACCAATTAAATAAAATTAGGCTAGAGCAAGCAAACGAGTGCACTGATTCCCAAAACAACTAGCTTTAGGAATGGCAGCAAAAGCAACCCCCTTGTTAACTCCTCTGGGATGATTTTTGCTCCTCGCCTAACACATCTCCAGAAATACTTCAGTCTTACTTTAAAAATTCTTTTTGCAATCGCTACACTGGTATATAAACTTGTAAACTATAACAGTAGCCATGTGTGTGGGTAGACTTGCCGGGCCATAGATATGTGAATCCTAGGCTGAGTGTGGGTCCCTGGCCTGTGTCCACTAAGCACTGTACATGTGCATTACACATTTCATGTTTGTGCCATGGACTAACTGGGGTAACAACTGGTAACTGGTAGCATGTGTGACTGGCATGTGAAGGGAACCTCAGACTTCTTGCTGTACTGACTTGACTTCACTGAAAACTGCCTCTCCCCAGCCACTTACTTACTTACCGTATATACTTGGGTATAAGCCAACCCAAATATAAGCCGAGACACCCAATTTTACCACAAAAAACAGAAAACGTATTGACTCACATATAAGCTGAGGGTGGAAAATGCAGCAGCTACTGGTAAATTTCAAAAATAAAAATAGATACCATTAAAATTACATTAATTGAGGCATCAGTAGGTTAAATGTTTTTGAAGATACTGCCCTTCTGAGCTGCGAGACACACTTCACTGCCTGCAGAGGGAGGACTCATACCAGGTGCTGTGCTTATCTACTGCTCTACTTCTCTGTAACAAGATGGAGGGAGACAGAGGATGGAGGAGGAAGGTGGGTACATAGAGTATGCAGAAGGAGGAGGATGGGAGTGTCCTGGAAGCGGAAATGCAGTGTACTTTACCTGGGTCATCAGACCACCAACAGAGGCTGCAGGTGCCCGTAGATGAGTGGGGGAATCCGGAGAACACCCGCACTGCAGGGGAGAACATGTAATTTTGACACTCTCTTGAGTATAAGCCGAAGGGGGTGCTTTTTCAGCAAAAAAAAAAATTGTGCTGAAAAACTAGGCTTATACTCAATATATACAGTGTACAGTACTTTGTCCTCTTTAGCATTGCTCATGTTCCAGGAAGAGCAATGGTTTCTACGTATATTGCTGCAAGGCAAATGTGAAATGGTGAAGTTAAATCTCTGGGGCCATTTAAGGAAAAATAGTAAGTTAATAACTGCCCTAGCATCCTGACAAGCACATGAACACTAGGGCTGAAGGCAAAACAATAAGAGAAAAGCTCTTGGTGGAGCAGCAACACACCCTTTGTACGCAAAATGTCTCGGGTTCAGTCCTTGGTGCCTCCAGCAGGGCCGAGGAAGAGACTCTGGCCTGAAATAACTCTGTAGCTGCAGCACGTATGATTGGCATGTGACCTCAGCAAGCGGCTGGGAGCCACAAGGGCCAGCGCTGTGACTCAGCATAAGGCAGCTGCTTGCTAACGACCTGGAAAGAATATACACTATGTAAACAGTACCGCAGTGCCAATAACAAAACCATGATTAGAATCATGTTTAAGTTCCCGAGACAGTAGTTGTCTTCTAATTTTTACAATGCTTTTGATTTATTTTAACTACTAGCTGTCAGTTGAAATATATATAAACACATATGCATATAATCACATGCATACAATCATGGTAAGAAGGACTAATAGATATCCCTCCCATGTGTCACACAAATGGAAACTGGAGATGCTTCCAGATAAGCATTTATCCTGTAGTTGTCCTTAAAGTCCTTTACCCCTTTCGATACATTTGTCTGTGAAGGAGGTGACGGAAGCCCAAAATCTCCCCACAAAACAGGTTTATTATCTAAGAAGTTATCAGTTTCAAACATGTTTACATTATTCGGTTCCGCTTTTAACAAGTCGTACTTCTTAACTTCCATCAAACCAGGTAACTCTCCTTCCAATGAAAGAGGAGATGAACTCTTAACTCTAGGTGTCCATTTCTGCCCATTGCCCGAGGTGTCTGGCATATTGTCCGCCAGGGCTGTGGTTGTGGATGGTATACCCATCCCACCTGCAGCTCCCAGGCTTTCTTCCCCCTGTTCTGTCTCAGCGGGGGTCTGAAAGGACTGAGCCCACAAGATCTCTCAGTTGGTGGCATCCATCTCCTCTGTTCTTTGATTTGCTCTTCCCTCCTTACCCAAGCTTTATATTCTTTCTTCCTTTTCCTTTCCTCTGCCTCGCCCCAATAGGGTGGTTTTCTATAGGTTTGTCTTCTCTATTCTTTCTCTGCATATTCTCTGGGTCCCCGAAACTCTACCCATTCCCCTGTCCAGGGATATTCCTGTATCAAATCTACTAAGTCTTCTCTCTTCTCTGTAATATCCTCCTCAGCCCAACACTCCTCTCCCTTTTCCTCTTTCAGACTGCTCTCCCCCTCCTTCTCCCCCTCTTTTTTATCCTCTCCTTTCCCCCCACCAAATTAGTGCCCCCTAGTGCTTCTGTACTTATTTTCAGTTGCTTTGACCCTCTTTCATCGATCTCTGTCTCTCCTTCTGCTCTGTTGGTATGGGAGTCGGACGGTACACCCTGGAGAGTGTCCTTGGGGTTACTCTCATCCTAACACCGGCTTCAGGAAAAGCCTTTTACAGGGATCTAAGTACCCGCTTCCATGTGTAATCCTCCCCTTCCTCCCATTTCTTTTTCCTACCAGAAAAATATGGTGAGGAAGGAAAGGTGGATTTAGTGCACACTGCTTTTTAAATTGATAGCATTAGGGGTCTAATGTAAATTGCAGAGAAAATATGAAATATCATAAAAAAAAATCCTACCCCTACTGATGAATGTTGACCTCTATGAAGTTCCAATTATGGGAACCCATTGTGAACAAAAAAAGTGTTGCCTTGCAATTGGTTACATCTCTACTCCGTGTGTGTGTGTGTGTGCAAGTGTGCGTGTGTACACATGTGCATGCATATGTAGATTTAGGAATGACAGGATGGAGTGGGTGTGGTAAGCTTTAATTTTTCTTAACATGTTAGAAGGTAATAATAATACATGCACTTCAATCCTGTTGGGAATGTATGCAATTTAGCACACAAATTAATATATGATCACCTATGAGGAAGGAAGTCCATGTCAGACTAACAAGTTAGGTAGCTTGCATTATTCCCCCCCCCCTTTTCTGGCCAATTAGCTGACCTCTTCTCTTTGGCAAGCAAAGATGACCCCTCCCCTGATTTCCCTGTTTAGTGCCTTTGTTTAGAGCAGTGGTTCTTAACCTTTGTTACTCAGATGTTTTTGAGCTGCAACTCCCAGAAACCCCAGCCAGCACAGCTGGTGGTGAAGGCTTCTGGGAGTTGCAGTCCAAAAACACCTGAGTAACTGAAGGTTAAGAACCAGTGGTTTAGAGGATTGTTCCCCCCCCCCTGTTTTCTAACTGAGTAACCTGAGGGGGTGTGTTCTTTGAGTGTCTCTGTCCCATGTCCACCACTTGCTTTTCCTCAACCATGTAAATCGAGAGGATCTAACTTTGTTTTTACTTCTAATTTTTCTTCAATTCTTCTACTCACCCTCTCGAGCTGTAATGTGTTTGTCTACAACTTGCAGCGACTAAAGAACTATTTATTCTTTTTATCTTAAAGCAATGTCTGAGTAATTTCTTAAGCTGCTTAATGCAGTAAGGAGGTGTGGCTGGAAACTTGCTATTCAAATCTATTGCCTTGGTTACTGGTCTTCCCTGGTGAAATTAAGGGGGTTAAAGGTATTCCTGCTGCTAGTACTACAAATCCCATCAAGCCCAAGGCCAAAGACAAGGAACTGGCTTAGTAAGGTCCCTTTCTCTGAGCTTAGTCCACTTCCTGGAATCCTTTAATCTATAGAAGGGAGGTAAGGAATACTTCTAGAACTGCAGAGCTGGAAGGGACTCTATGGATCAATGAGTTCAGCCCTTGTCAAGGAGGAAAGGTGGGGAATTGAACTCCCAGCCTCTGGCTCCACAGCCAGAGGCCTAAGGCACTGAGCTATCAGGGGGTAGAAATTGTGCTAGTTGGGGAGACTTGCCTTCAGGCTCCATAGAGTCACAGGGTACGGAAAGCTTGTCAGAAGGGAACTGTTTCTGAACCATTGGGACCACATTTAGGTGTAGGCAACTCAAGGTCAAACTGCATGATACGTTTTTTCTCAATTTTGGAAGAAGTAGTCCCCCAGGTGATGAAAGATGTATTTCTCATAGCATGTGACTTTTCTCTCTCTCACCTAGACGTTTTGTATTTCACATGTTTTGTTTTGTCACATCGGAAGAGAAACATAACGTTAATTTGCAAGTCTGAAAGGCTGAGGTGCCTGTCTCTGAGGAAATCCCATTGTGGGAGGGAAGGCAGCTTAACTGGAAAAAAAATGAACTTCCTTTGATGTCTACTTTGTCCTCTAGACCAGTGGTCCCCAACCTTGGGCCTCCAGATGTTCTTGGACTTCAACTCCCAGAAATCCTGGCCAGCAGAGGCGGTGGTGAAGGCTTCTGGGAGTTGTAGTCCAAGAACATCTGGAGGCCCAAGGTTGGGGACCACTGCTCTAGACAGTCAGAGAGATTCCTTCTCTATGTCCTGGATATGTTGAAAGGTCTGTTGATGTGGATAAAAGGATGAACCTTATCCATGGCTGTCTGAACGGCTTGGTTGCAACTCTATATTGGGTGTCAAAAACCTTACTTGACAGAGCATGTAAATTTTCTCTGATACTTCTAGTTTATCTTCTACACCTGCATCTGTTTTTATTTACTCTGGGGAAGGAGTTGACACTGGGGGATTTTACCATATTTAATGAGGTTAAATCAAAATATTTGCTCGATATTTCTAACTAATGCATTGGTACAAGAAGAACAGAATGAGGAGTTGGCCCACACTGGAGCTACTACTCTCCCTCTTCAGACTGTCACTTGCATGTGACAGAGGGGATCAGGACAGCATTCTCTCTTCAGCATGAGCGAATAGGGCTTAGACCTCAGAAAACATATCTCTTTATCTTCACCTCACTTTCAAAACCCAAAAGCATTTGTAGCTTAGAGATGGGGAGATAAGGCTTCAGTCTGCTTTCAGCCTTATGCCTTAAGCCTTAAATACTGGAAGGCAGCCCATCTTGGAGAAGGAAAACTCCAATTTCAAACCTCCACTGCCTTGTATCTATATCCACTTATGGAAAAGGCTTCAGGAGTTAACCTCAAGGCAAAATCCGGAGCCAGAGTCCCAGAGACAGTTTGTGTCATTCTGTCAACTCCTGTGACATCACTGAAACCAGTTGTAATGGCTCTTGCCTTTCCATTGGACTATTTCAGTGACGTGGAGAGGGGGGATTTGCTGCTTGGGTAACAGCCTATCTTCCATATTATTTTGCCCAGGCTTCGTGCCCTAGAGAGGACACTCCAGTTTCGCGTACATTGCCAAAACACTAGACGCTGTTCCAAGTCCTCCATACAGAGCACATTACCACAGTCTCTCGAGACTGAAGGATGCCTATGATGAAATACTTCAAGGAGTTTAATATGTAACAATGTAAAATGTGAGCACACACAAAACATGCAGCGGCATGCACTTCAATTGATACACTTAGTAAAAAGCTGGAATTGACTTTATCAATTCAGAAAATGCTGATGAAAAATATACAAGCATGTTCAGCCTCTTCCACATTTGTGAATGAGGTTTCATCCAGATTCTTAATTCTCCTGTTTAAAAGCACTCAGCTTGACGTCTTAAAATGCTGAAGAGCAATTATACCCATGAGTTTGCTGCAATATTGAGAGAGAGAGAGAGAGAGAGAGAGAGAGAGAGAGAGAGAGAGAGAAGATGTTCCTTCAGTGCCAGACAGGTATACTGGTATATCTTGCAGAATGCTGACTGAATTAACTAATATGAATTTATTAAAAAAAATATTGTGCTGCGTAAATAAAACATACACCTGTAATGCCATGAACTATTTTCTTAATGCTTACTCACTTTGAATCTAACAAGGAAGAAACTAAACTTCTGCACCTGTTTGGAAGTTATATTGATATTTTTTAAAACACCTATGAAGAATTGAAAAGAAATAAAAGAGAAAGCTTGGAAAAAGTAGGAAAAAATTGAAGGGGTGGAAGTCTGTAAAGGAGAATATAATTTCTTAGAAAAAGTCGGCATTGTACAGCATGAATGACCTTTAAAAGAACAAACATCTCTGTGGGGGTAAAATCCTGCTCAGGAAGCAAAAAGCTTGGGGCTTAATTAAAATATATATACATCTGCAAAAAGCTGGGCTCCTCGTTCCTGGAATTTGTTACTAAAAAGGAAAGCCAAGAAAACACGGACATTTCAGGACTCTACATTTATTGATGGTGCTCAAGACGTCTGTAGAGATATGCAACAAACTCAGTGTAAAATGTTCCAAGCAATTCCGCAGAGGCAGGATATAGAAGGGCATCTCTGTCTTCTTTCATCCTCCAATCCCTAGGCAAATGGAAAAAATGAACAGAAAAGGATTCAGGTACCTTGTAAAAGAGGAGTGCTTGATTCTACAGGACTTCTTTTAGAGGCAGCATTGTAAAAAGCATCATATGGAACAAGAAATGGAATAAGGGAAGTCCTGTATGGAGCCACTGCTATTGAAGCAAACAGCTGCACTGGCCATACAGAGCCCCTTTTGTCATCCACTCCAAAGATGCTGGATATTAAAGCTTGCAAGCTGGAGGAAGAATTCCATATGGGAGACCTGAAGAAGAACACAAGCCTTCTCAAAGGGGTTCGGATCTGGAAGCAACAAACAGCAGCTTTGATCCTCAAGAGCTCTTTATAACTCAGAATCCTCTTTTTTCTACCTCAGTTCCACAGCAGCTATCTGTCTTGTCGTACACCAAACAGTGCTAAAAGAGGCCCTTTCAGAGAGAAAGTAAAAAAGCTTGAGTGGCAACAGTTCCTCTTACATGCTGCAGCCTTCTTCCCAAGTGTCTGCTGAGGGGGAAATGCTTGAGAAGTGCTCTCCACCGTCTCTGAGCTGTTTTGGGCCCAGTAAAAGATGAAGGCAATTTTCAAGGACACGAAACTATGCAATTTAGAGAGAAGATTTCTTCATTCCCTCAGCGGTGGCATCTTTAATAATGAACCAGGGTGTTTTCTGGTTGCTCAGAGCAGGCCCTGGACCTTCGCTTGCCTTTCATGTTCAGACCGGGCACTACACAGAAGGTGCTTGGTTCCTTAAGTGGAGCCAAGAGTGACCCCCTAGGGTTCTCCAGGCATGTTCTAATACCTGCAATTTTATATCTTCAGTCTCAAAAGTAAGATAATATAAAATCCATTCAAATGCACCCAAGTTTATTCTGCTTCTTCAAGTTGAAGAAGAATCCAGGGGTGGTGGCATCTGGAACTCTACTGGTGAAGCTGAGAAATCCCATATAGCACCTGGAACTCTACCAGACAGGCTGGTGGAAAAAAAAAGAAATCCAGGTTAGAAAGAATCAATCAGGAGTTTACAGGAGTGCAAACATGATCTGCTGATGAGCAAACGTGTGGATGTTTACAGCCCACTCCCCTGAATTGCTTCCTGAGCCAAACATGTGTAGGATTTAGTATGTGGGCCACTGTGCTGTTATAAGGAGGTAAGCGTGTCCCTCTCTTAGGAGCCCTGGTGCCCAACCCCAGCATAACTGTTATTGTAGCAACACCTTTGCCACATAACTGGATACGAGCAGGAGAAAGAATAGGACAAGTAAACTCTTTTTAATGTTCCATATGAGTTTCTCATGAAAAGGAACTAATTTTCTTACAATGGTGAACGCATGTTTGAAGCGGAACAGAATATAGTTACACGCAGCTCATGATAGGGAGGCAACCTTTTGGGATGCCTTGGTCCATAAGATTCCTGAGTGGATCACATATCAGATCTCGTGAGAAATACCCACAGCCAGTCTGTGAGCAGGAGGAAGTCTTGTTTTGGCCTGGAGGGTGGAGCCCTCTCCACTCCAGAGTTCAGTGAGGATGTGTTATGTACCCAGTCTGCAGTTTCACAAAACTGCTCTGGGCTTTTTTGCACAAGTTATTCTGTCCTCTACGGGTACAGTCTGTCTGATTCCAAAGAGCAGCAACAGAATGTTACAGGAGGAGGAAGGAATAAACTAGAACAGTTTGTTTGTGTCTGAGTGACACAATTTAACTCAAAAATTATTGCTAATGATGTAAGACACTAGATGATGTGTGTGTGTGTGTGTTTAAAGTTTCACCATTTACATCAAGTTACTTTTATGGGAAGTAACTTTCATAGTTTCATCTACACCTTTTTCTGAGTTTCTAGTGTTATAAATTAAGCTAACATTGCCTTTGACAATTATTAATTCAGATTACAATAGAAAAGGCCATATTAAATACCTGGTAAATGTTTTTTGAGAAGATGGATGGTAAAAACAAAGTAAATGTGTGGTTAGAATTCTGTATACTTATTCATATTCTGTTTCTTCCTTCTGAATAAGGTAAAGGTAAAGGTTCCCCTTGACATTTTTAGTCCAGTCGTGTCTGACTCTAGGGGGCGGTGCTCATCTCATTTTCAAGCCATAGAGCCAGCGCTTGTCCAAAGACAGTTTCCATTGTCATGTGGCCAGCATGACTAGGGAACGTCGTTTTACCTTTCCACCAAGGTGGTACCTATTTATCTACTCACATTTGCATGCTTTTGAACTGCTAGGTTGGAGAGGAGCTGGGACAAAGTGACGGAAGCTTTGGGGTTTTAAGGGTTTTAGGTTTTAATCTTGTAAATAGCCCTGAACAGTGCTTACATCCACAAAGTTATTAAATAAGATTTCAGTCAATGTGTATTTATTCTGTTAAGAGGGTGGGAGGAGTTGATGATTTTCTATTCTTGTGCTGCCTGCTTTTGGAGTAGGCTGATTCTGCGGGATGCCTTGCCTCTACTTTTTGGAGTACTTTTAAACGGTTCTTTGGGTTTTTTGGAGTGTCGGGGAAGATAACAAGACATCCAAAAGAGACTTTCCCTTTTGTGTAATACTGTACTAGTGGATGGTTGCACAAAAATTTACAAAAATAATAGAGGCACCATCCCAAGAGCTGAGAACAAAAGAAATGCAAACATTTTTGTCATGACTAGGAGATCTTTCTTGGGCTCCATGATTACTGTGGATAGTGACAGCAGGCATGAAATTAAAAGACACCTGCTTCTTTGGAGGAAAGCGGTGACAAACCTGGACAGCATCTTAAAAAGCAGAGATATCACCTTGCCAACAAAGGTCCACATAATCAGAGCTATGGTTTTTCCGGTAGTGATGTATGGAAGTGAGAGCTGGACCATAAAGAAGGCTGACCACTGAAGAATTGATGCTCTTGAATTGTGGTGCTGGAGGAGACTCTTGATAGTCCCCTGGACATGCAAGGAGATCAAACCTATCCATTCTAAAGGAAATCAACCTTGAGTGCTCACTGGAAGGACAGATCCTGAAGCTGAGGCTTCATTATTTTGGCCATCCCTGGAAAAGCCCCCGATGTTGGGAAAGGGTGAAGGCAAGAGGAGAAGGGGATGACAGAGAACAAGATGTTTGGACAGTGTCATCGAAGCGACCAACATGAATTTGACCGAACTCCGGGAGGCAGTGGAAGACAGGAGGGCCTGGCATGCTCTGGTCCATGGGGTCACGAAGAGTCAGATATACGTAACTTAATGACTAAACAAAATAACAACAAGGAGATCTGAACTTAGTTCCAAAGTTGAGATTCCAGATGGAAAGAATCTGTGGTAGATGTGCAGCTGTTAGCTAGCGACACAGGTTGTGCTGGAGAAGAAACGGTAGGGTTCTTCATTCCTGAAAACACAAGACTGGCTCACTTGGATATCTGCCTCTTTCCTTTCTCTGTGTCAAAATGAAAGAGTTGAAAGGGTAGGGGACCTCCTCTGCCTACAGACACCCTCCCCCTAGTTTGTGTGTGGCAAAAGAAATACACTATAATCTCTGGAATATTCTCTCAATTACTCTCAATGGGTTAACTCAGATTTAGTTAATTGCATAGTATTTTTCTTCAGGACTAAATTCTTCAACTGTAACAAATAAGTAAACAAACAAGCATACTTGGAATAAATCAGAAAGAGCCCCAGTAAGTTGACTTTTCCCACATAGTAGTGGTGGACATTCATTGCCTAAGACAATGATACCCTCACTATTGGGAAAAACGAAGAGAAAGTCTTGTGGCACCTACAAGTCAAAAAGTTTTGTTTGGCATAAGTTTTTGTGGACTGCAATGTACTTGGCTGCAGTCCATGAAAGCTTATGCCAAATAAAGCTTGTTAGTCTTCAAGGAGTCACAAGGCTATGTTGGTTTTACGAGACTATATGCTAACATAGCCACCTCTCTAATAATTTCATGCTCTAGGTGATGGAAAAAGGATGGAACACACACGGGCATGACACCTAGTTTTGGCTATATTTTTATACACATTTAGAACTTCATTAAGTACTTGGATTTGAATGAAAGTCATTTGTTTGAAATTCCTAGTCTTCCATACCTCGAATCCAGAGAGCTTGCTTGCTCTGGCTTTAGCTGTAGAAAAATTATTTTCCCCTTGTCTGATGTAAGCCCAAAAGTTTGGCCTAATTTATATCCCTGGCCTTGGCTCCTATTATTAGAAAACATTCCAAACATAATCTATTAATCTTTGAACAGATCTCTACCCTTTCACCCTTCACAATATTTTTCTTGTGCTGCTGACAATGTAGAATCTTGGACAATAGATTAGGCAGACAATAAGAAATATGATGCTTCAGTGCGTGGCTCCTTCTGATGATAACCTGAAATAAAAGAAGTCGTTATCTTCACCAATGCTTGATTATATTTTGCCTATAATCACATTGTGCAGAAATCGCCTGACAAGTGAAGGAAGATTATTCAGTGTACAGTTTCAGTAGATGGCTATATAGATGTTTCCCTACACAAACACTTTAAAAAAATCTGTACAGTGGTGCCTCGCATAGCGGCGTTAATTCATTCCGCAAAAATCGCTGCAGAACGAAAACGTCGCTATGCGATATTAAAAAACCCATTAAACGCATTAAAATGTGATTAATGTGTTCCTATGGGCTTAAAACTCACCGTTCTGTGAAGATCCTCCATAGCACGGCCATTTCTGGTGCCTCTTAAGCGAGTAATCTGTCCCAGAAAACAGTGGGCGGCCATTTTGTTTACCCGGCTGCCATTTTGAAACCGCTGATCAGCTGTTAAAAAATCATCGCTTTGCCATGATCGGTGCCCGAAACAGGGAACTGGTCATCGCAAAGCGAAATTCCCCCATAGGGAACATCGCAAAACGATCACTTTTGCGATCGCAAAAAATGTGTCGCAAAGCAATTTTGTCATAAAACGAAGCGGCTATGCGAGGCACCACTGTATTGTATCTTATGCAATTATATAAGGTCTGTGTTGCCAGCAATGCTACATGTGTCTTACAATACAATGTGATGATACTTGCAAGATTTTCAAAATATTTGGGTGGCTAATTCAAGTGAAGCTTTAAATGAGGCTGTCCTGACAGGGTGTGGCTGAACCAGCACCTAGTAGTTACAATAATGTAAAGGTTTCAGGCATATGTGGGTTCATCACAGTTAACCCATTTCTTGGGTCACAACAGGATTTTTTTTTTTTAAAGATATGTGCCTCAGAAATCAAAGATCCAAATTAAGAGAAGGGACAGGATAGGAAACTCTGAATTGAATTGAATTGAATTTTACATCATTAAGATTTCAGCCATGATCTAGTTTGACCCTTGAACTGGGAATGGGGAACTGTTTTTCTGTTCAGGGCGACATTCCCACGGGGCAATCTTGTGGAGGCCATGTAATGACAGCGAGTGTGAATGGAACAAAACTGGGGTAAGATGCCCTTATTCTGCTTTTGTCACTCCTTTTATCTCCCTCTTCCTGAAATACATTTTTTTCTGTTTCTCTACTCAGTAGGTTGCTGATGGAAGAACAGATTTACTGTAGAGGGCTTCTCCCCTGCTTTCACTGCTCTATTCATTTTGGTCAACCTCCCACTTTTCTTCTCTGTTCAATCTCTGCTTGCATGAAACTAAGATGTAGACCTCAGACAAATTCCCCTGGCTTAGATAATTAGATTTTGTAGCAGTTGCACTAACTTTATGTTCAACTTTGGCTCTCCATAACTAGGTCTTGTCTCATCTTCTCTGCCATGCTGAAAAGGAGTATATATTTAGGAAGTTCAGATCAGAGCATGCCAAAAAGAGAGGCTTCCTGCTTTGGCTACAGATGGCTTGATGTTGTGCACTTTCTTATTCAATCAGTTCTCAAAAAAGGGGAACACAGACTGGGACCAGAATCACCTGGTACCATTTTGGAGATATCCTGATCAAAACCCATTATTGTGTTCATGCCAATATCTTTGCCTTCCTCTGTATTCGAGAAAAGCCCAGTTGAAGGCACTTATAATAGCAAATAGCTGCACTAAATGGATGATCTCCCTATTCCTATCATCAGACAGTGGCAGGAGAAGTTTGGCCTTTCGCAGTAATATTGCATCATCCCTACACCAATCAACCCAAGGTGGGAAAAGGGGACATAATATCTGAACTTCTGACTACAGCTAGACTCCCCCAACCAACAAGGCCATTCTCAGAATTGCATTCTAAATAAGCAACGTTCATGAGCTCTAATTAAAACATAGCTCAGTGGTTTAGGTATCAGAGATTGGGAATTCAATTCCCCACTGTGCCTCCTTGACATGGGCAGGACTCGATGATGATTAAAACAAATCACAAACAAAAGTTGCTTATCAGCAAAAGACAGAAAAGCATCTCTTGATACAAACAAAAATAGTATGCTCTTCTTTTCTTTTTTTTTTAAGGCTCAGGTTTAGAACAAGACTAAGAAATTGGGTAATTTTTTCTATTAAGGTAAGGTTCAGTGTCTATTAAGCACTATGAAAAATCTTCTAGCCTGATCAACTGATGTTATTTCCTTTAGACTCCCTTCCCTGTCCATTCAAGACCCATTTAGGGCAATGAATGAAGTTAATGAAGTACAAAGAGGAAAGTAGAAGAGAGTTCGGGGAAAGAGGGAAGGCTAGTGAAACTCTGCTGTGAACTAACTTAATCAACTTCTTCTTTCCTCCTCTCTATCAGAACATACGTAGGAGCAAACTACTTTACAGATGGGTATTACTTTCTATACTTGCATTGTTTTGTGATTGGTCAGGGGAGGTAAACAGGGGCTTCATTTGCAAGAAGGACTGCCTGTCTCAAAGGTCTCCAGCACCACACGTCTGACATTTCCCCTTTCAATAGATTGACTAACAGAATCCCATCTTTAACATTGTAAAATAGAGTTTGACCCTTAGCTGCAATCATAAAGCAACCTTTGTGGTGGTGGGACAGGCCTTCTTCTAATAAAAAACATGCCCCTCTGCTACGGGTCTTCATCTCCCTGTTCATCCAAAGCAGAAAAACAGTTCAAGCGATTCTTCACCTTTGAAGCCTCATATTAGTCTCTCTTGTGGATCCTATGTCACTGACAGATGTATTCTGCCATGAATCTAAGTATATCCTAGAAGGTTACAGCCAAAAATAGATTGTCTGGCTCTTGCTCAGAGGGAAGCAATAGGAGTAGCAAACAATGCTTCCTTCTTGATCATAGCTATACATCCTATTCCCTTCCTTATTATACCTGGCCATGTTCATTTAATTAGTTAGTGAATTTTATTTATAAGCCGCTTTCCCACAGCAAGTGGTGCACAAAACAGCTCACAAGAAACATGACTTCTCAAAATGCTTCTGAGAGGAAAGGGAAGGAAGAAGTAAAGGACTGTATAAAATGTAAGTAAATTCAACTGAAATAAAAACAATGTGAAAATACCTAAAAATACAGCACCTGTCATACTGTGCTACATACTTGGTTCTTGTGTGCAGAATAGTTACTTGTTTCTCTGCCTTAATAAGATCACCTCTTCACATTTGCTTTTCATTCTCTTTAACACTGTAGCTTATTAAGAACAGGTATCCAAGCTTGCTTTTTATTTCCTTCTTCCCTATATATTCAGAAATAGAACAGAGTGAAATGCTTTGAATAAGAAATAAATTCTTTCTGTGTTAATCTAGACTCATTTGCTCTTTGGCTTCTTTCTGCACTTATGTGCTTTCTGCAATGTTCCTATAAAATCACTTCTCTATCATGATCCCTTGATTCTTTTCTTTGTAAAAGCATCCGTATTCCTGGACTCCTAGATATTCACCCCTCCTAAAGCTTTGTCTCACTGTTACAAGGTGTGGTGTTAGGTCAAAGGTTGAAATGCATTCATGGCCTGCGTATTCATTCTTGTGAAGGACCTTTGAACTTGGCAAGCTTACAGAAAAATGGGGCACAGTAGCCCATATTCACACAGAGTGATCCAGTATTAGAAATGTTATTGAACCTGCAAGGATTGAAATAGACATATTGACTGAAACTTAGAGACAGGATTAACTTATTTAACTTAGACCTATGCAAGAGTGATAACATCACAGGTAGGAGGCAATGCTCGGTAAATAATTCTGAAGCTTTTTCAATTCCTGTCTAATCTCTTTAATAATGTGGAAGCTGTGGGAACCACAGGACAGAAGGAGAGAATCTTTAATTACCAGAAATTCCCCCCTCCTCCACTCATAATGTCATCCAGCCGTGTTGATTTTTGATAATTAAATACCTCCTTTTTCCATCCTACGGCTCCTGTGTATAAAGGGAAGACAGAAAACCTGTGAAACAGAAGTAGGATGTTTTTAATTACTGAAAATTGCCCCCTGACATCATCATTCTCTCCAGGCAGGAGTCATGTAACAGGCTTTCAGGCAACAATTACAGTAGGAAGCAGAAAATATTGTGGTAAAGCTTCATAAATGCAAAGCTTCAGCAGATAACACAGATCAACAATGAGGAAAAATTCATAAAGCAACCTCTCCAGGCTGAGAATTCACCAAGATCTAGGTAGTTGTTACACACCTACACAAGACTGGACTAGGTAGTTGTTACACACCTACACAAGACTGGACAAGTAATGAGATGATATGGGTTAAATGTAAACAGTATAGGATTTAGTGGTTGCTACAAGAAGAGAGAAAGAGGTTCACAAAATTGAGGAGAAGGGAGACAATAAAAATCGTTCCCAAAGTCTCCCATCCACCCCACAAAGTAAAAGGAAAATAAAGTTAAAGGTAGCAGAGATACCTTTCTTTAGTCTTACTACACATTTCTGAAGAGGAGCTGCGTTATTTATTCTAGCCAGAGCAAAGCCAGGAAAAGGTCATTTGGTAGATATCTTGGGGGGACAGAACATGGACTTTAGGAGAGGAAGATAATAGATTTTCTAACTAAAATTATGGATTCTTCATAGGTTGCAGGGAGTCTTAGAAAGTTGTTTCATGTGTATCATGAATTTGGATTTCCAGACTTTAGTGATTTCATCTGAAACTGGACTACATAAAGCTAGGGTCATGTTTGTCCAGTGATTCCAGCAAAGTAAGGCAATGCTTCTCCTCTGAAGTCAGAGCTTCTTGATTTGAAATAGGCAGCAGTCTAGACCTTAGAAAACTTACTTCTTAAATTAAGGCTTGTTTACATGGTTTGGAATGCAGTGGTAGGTTTGCATGTGCATGTGTGTGTGGGCATGTGCGCGTGCACATGCGCACACACACACAGAGTTTCACCCCTAGGCACACTAAGATTACAGCATTGGGAAAGGAAGTTCTGCAGGTATAAAGAATATAATAGAATAACGTATAAGCCTAGAATATTGATTTCTGCAAGGGAAAAAAACAGTCTTCTCTTGCTTGTCAATTGCTATGAGGTACAGATGACTTTCCTCTTCATCCACTGCCTGCAAGCTTTCCTTTATTAAATTTGGTGTTGTTCCATCTAAGGCCTGCCTCACTTTTAGGCTATTCACGATTTACAGCACCTGTCTTATTGAAAACTGTTATGTTTTACAGAATGAGAGAAGCTCCTTAAGATATGGAGCAAGCAAGGGAATTCAATTCATTTTCACCATTTTCAAATGGTAAGAACAAAACAAATCACTATCAATCTGAAAACCAATGGCAAGAAAGCAAATAGGTTTTGATTTCACTTGAATTCTGTAAGGTAAAGGTAAAGGTTCCCTTCTGTAAATGTTCCATATCGTATGCTCCACATCACATCACACCAAGAGTGGAAGATTTTGGCTTTAAAAAAAACACACCTCTAGCTAAACAGTGGAAAAAGTTCAGGAAGTTAAAGAGCAGAATTAGCATTGTCTGCTAACTTGTTCTCATTAACTGGCACTTACAGTCTTAAACATACACTCAGAGACATTTGGTAAGAGAAAGACTAAAAAGTTCTCTTTACTCACAGTTCTGAATAGATAAAAAACAGCATATTGTAGAAAGAAAATGACTGGTTACAAGAACAGAGCTTAACTGAATAATTAGTCTCATATTGACTACATGACTGACTAATTAACTCCATACTCTAACTGTCTGCATAGTCAACTGACCCCCAACTGAAAAAAGAGAGGAGGGAAATTAAGTAGAAAGGAGTGTCTCTCTTCAGAATCTGAGGTAGAGACAGAGCAATTGGTTGCTGCTGGATTGATTAACAGTCATCCCAGCCCAGAAAGGTGTCTCCCAGCCAAAATCAATTAAAGGCTGCATATGAAGGTTGTAATAATTCCAATATGGACTAGATACATTTTAGGTTTAGCTTAATTTGATGAAGTGGTACCATCTTAACAAAATCTGGAGCCGGAGTCCCGGAGGCAGTTCGTGTTGTTCTGGCAACTCCTGCAACGTCACTGGAACCAGTTGTATTGGCTCTTGCCTTTCCCTTAGACTATTTCAGTAACATGGAGAGGGGGGATTTACTGCTTGGGTAACAGCTTATCCTCCATATTATTTTACTCAGGCTTCGTGCTCTGGAAAGGACACTCCAGCTTTGCATACAGCATCGAAACAACACGGGAAGTAGCAGTTATCTGTTATAAGTCTTTGCTCGATTGGCGTAGAGCATAGTGCCAGGTCCTAATTCAGATGGTGGGAGAGGGCATTACACTTCCCTAGGTAGCACCTACCCGCCTTAAGCCGGGCAACCCTCAGCCAGCAAGGTGCTGCCCCACCATGGTCTGTTAACCTCACAGGGTGCGTGGGGTTTAGGGTGAAAGCCGACAAGCAGATTGATAACCCTGCACCATGCAATAATCATAAGAAAACTTCTGCCCTAAAGCTGGGCACCTGAAATGTTCGGACAATGACCCCTGGTTTTTCTGATGATCTGCAGGAAATAGACGACGTGTGCAAGACAGCTGTCATTGACATGGAACTGAGTAGACTGCAGATGGACATTGTTGCCCTGCAAGAGACGAGATTGCCAGACTCTGGATCTGTCAAAGAAAAAAAATTTCTCATTCTTCTGGCAGGGAAAACCATTGAATGAGACCAGGGAACATGGTGTTGGCTCTGCAGTCAGAAATACTCTGCTGAGTTCCATTGTTCCACCCACTGTGGGGAGTGAAAGAATCCTGTCTCTGAAGCTCCACTCATCAGCAAGACCGGTCATCCTCATTAGTGCATGTGCACCAACACTGTAGTCCACAGCAGAAGTGAAAGACAAATTCTATGATCTGGCAGCTACTATCAAAACATTCTCTGAGAGAGAGCCACTGTTCATTCTCAGAGACTTTAATGCTAGAGTTGGTGCTGATCACAATTCTTCGCCCACTTCTCTAAGCTGCTTTGGCATTGGGAGGATGAATGAAAATGGCCAACGCTTGCTGGAATTTAGCTGTTATTATGGTCGTTGTGTCAGCAACACATTCTTTAATACGAAGTTTCAACACAGAGTTTCCTGGAGACATCCAAGATCCAAGCATTGGCATCAGCTTAATTTGACATCAGACATTCTAGCCTTCCTAGCATTATGATCACACACAGTTACCAGAGTGCTGATTGCGAGACCGATCACTCTCTGGTGTGTAGTAGAGTAAAACTGCAAACAAGGAGATTGTATCACATGAAAAAGGAAGGAAGACCACGTATTGGCATCAGCAAGACTCATGATCAAAGAAAGGTGGAGGAATTTGCCCAAGTGCTTGAGGAAACCCTTCCAGGCCTGGCTGATGCAAATGCACCTGAACGATGGCAACATTTCAAGATTGCTGTTTATAACACTGCCTTGTCCACATTTGGCAAGAAAACCAAAAAGGTGGCTGACTGGTTCAAAGCCCATTTGGAGGAGTTGATGCCAGCCATCGAGGATAAGAGGAGAGCTCTAGCAGCATACAAAGCCTGTCCTAGTGAGTACAACTTGCAGGTTCTTCGAGCTGCTCGTAGCAAAGTCCAGGAAATGTTCCAACGATTATTGGCTTCAGCTCTGCTCTCAGATGCAGATAGCAGTGGACAGAGGTAACATCAAAGGAATGTATGACAGTATCAAGCAGTCTTTAGGTCCAATACAGAAGAAATCTGCTCCCTTGAAGTCTGCTACAGGTGTGATCATCCAGGACTGAGCACAGCAGATGGAACCGCTGGGTGCAACACTACTCTGAGCTATATGCCAGAGATAATGTAGTAACCAAAGAGACACTAAATAGCATCGAGTGTCTGCCTGTCTTAGAACAGTTGGACAACAAACCAACTTTAGTAGAAATATAAGCCGCCTAGGATTCCCTCGCCTCCAGCAAGGCACCAGGGAAGGATAACATCCCTGTTGAAGTGCTGAAGTGCTGTAAAGAGATCATCACCACTGAACTGTATGAAGTCTTTTGTCTTTGCAGGAGGGAAGGTGGAGTACCACAGGACATGAAGGATGCAAACATTGTCACATTGTATAAGAACGAAGGCGACAGGGGCAGCTGCAATAACTACCATGGCATCTCTGTTCTCAATGTTGTAGGGAAGCTGCTTGCCCGTGTTGTACTGAAGAGACTCCAGGTGCTTGCAGACAGAGTCTATCCAGAATCACAGTGTGGATTCTGAGCTAATAGATCCACCACTGACATGGTATTCTCCCTTCAACAGTTGCAGGAGAAATGTAGGGAACAACAACAGCCACTCTTTGTGGCCTTCATAGATCTCACAAAGGCCTTTGATTTGGTTAGCAGGGACGGCCTTTTTAAAATACTTCCCAAGACGGGATGTCCACCTCGACTCCTTAACTTCATCAGGTCCTTTCATGAGGAAATGAAGGGCACTGTAGTTTTTGATGGCTCAACATCAGATCCCTTTGACATCCGAAGTAGAGTGAAACAGGGCTGTGTCCTCGTGCTGACCCTGTTTGGGATCTTTTTTGCTGTCATGCTGAAGCACGCCTTTGGAACTGCAACAGAAGGTGTCTATCTCCAGACTAGATCAGATGGAAAGTTCTTCAATCTCTCTAGATTGAGAGCAAAGACCAAAGTCCAGCTGAAAAGCCTGCGGGACTTCCTCTTCACTGATGATGCAGCCATTGTTGCCCATTCTGCTGAAAACCTCCAGCAACTTATGAACCATTTTAGTAAGGCCTGCCAAGATTCTGGATTAACAGTCAACCTGAAGAAAACACAAGTCATGGGGCCAGGGTGTGGACTCACCTCCTTCTATTACCATCTCCACTCAAGAATTGGAAGTTGTTCATGACTTTGTGTACCTTGGCTCAATGATCTTCGACACCCTCTCCCTAGATGTTGATGTCGATAAATGCATTGGCAAAGCAGCTACCATGTTCTCTAGACTCACAAAGAGGGTATGGCTTAATAAGAAGCTGACGGCATACACCAAGATCCAGGTCTATAGAGCTTGTGTCCTGAGCACACTCCTATACTGCAGTGAGTCCTGGACCTTTTGTACATGGCAGGAGAGGAAGCTGAACACGTTCCATATGTGTTGTCTCCAACACATTTTGGTATCAACTGGCAGGACAAAGTTCCAAATAGAGTAGTCATAGAACAAGCTAGAATTGTTAGCATGTATACATTACTGAAACAGTGATGTCTACATTGGCTTGGGCACGTCGTGAGAATGGCTGATGGTCTGATTCAAAAAGATCTCCTGTATGGAGAATTAGTGCAAGGAAATCCACCCAGAGGGAGACCACAGTTGCAATACAAGGATATCTGCAAGCGGGATCTGAAGGCCTTAGGAATGGACCTCAACAGATGGGAAACCTTGACATCTGAGCATTCAGCCTGGAGGCATGCGATGCACATGGCCTCCCCCAATTTGAAGAGACACTTGTTCAGCAGACCGAGGCAAAGAGGCAGTCCCGAAACCAGCAAAATCTGGGAGCTGGACAGGGGACAGATTGTATTTGTCTTCAGTGTAAAAGAGATTGTCACTCTCATATTGGCCTTCTCAGCCACACTAGACGCTGTTCCAAGTCCTCCATACAGAGCACGTTACCATAGTGTCTCGAGACTGAAAGATGCCTAACAACCATCTTAACAAAAAGTCACTCAGTTTTAACTTACTCTGACTGAAATGTTACCAGACTGAAACACAAATATACAACTGATTTGAAAATTTGAAACTGCAATTTGTGGCTTTTTAAAAAATTGTTCACAGCTAAGTAATTTCTTATCCACTAGATGGCAGTAATGCTACAGAGGAAAAAAATAACCATGTTTGCTGGGTTGATTCCATGGAGCAAATGAGGTGATACCTTTTATAGGATCAAGTAATGTTTGAAATTCTGGAAGCACTGACTTCTGATCTATCCAAGAAACTTTATAGTCTCAGAGTGGAGTTGTGTATATTAGAAACACTGATATTTTAGTTTCAATTGTGGGTATATGTTCACCATATTTGTAATGCCATCTGGAAAATGGTAATTCTGACAAGTTCAGATAGATGTATTGCATATGCTGTTACATTTATGATTCTTGTCACTAAAACAAAATTATTGGAAAAATGGAATGGCAGTCTTTACAGTTCCCCTAGGTACATTCTTTAAATGAGAAAAGTCATTGGAAATTCTGATCACAGAACTCCCACATCGTGTCTAGTTTAAACCTAGCTGGTTCTGGGGGGAAAAACACAAATATGTTTCTCTTCATCCCATGAAATGATATTCTTTGCATGCAGCAAATGGAATTAAATGCTGCAGGCACTAAATGTATGCAGGTGTATGATATAAAATACTTGGCCTTTTTTCTTCCTGTTGTTGTCAGAAGGTCTGTGCTGAATAATGACATCAGGGAGTTATTTTATTTTAAAACTGGGAAGAGTTGCTTTTATTTTATACATTTTTACACTATGGCTGCACTGACTACAACTCTTCTTGTTTTTGTATTTTATTTTATTTTATTTTATTTTAAAAGCATAATGTACTTTAAGAGCCATTCTTTTCGCAGTTACAACTAATAAGGGCACTATATACACAGACCTGAAGTGAGAAGTTGAAACAGGTTTACAACCCTGTCTGAGAGTGAAACACAGGTTGATAAATGCTTGTCGACTCCATTGTCAAGGCCAGGTTTCAAATGGAAACCTCAGCACAAGGTAATTTGGAAAGGGGGAAAAATCACCTTACAGTAAAGGGGAAAAAAGGTAAGTAGGAATCCCCCATAACTCTCTCCAGAGGAAAGAATGGTTTGCCTCATTCCACATTTTCTTACCTGACCAAAATGCTGAAATGATTGATTCCCAACAGAGCTTGCTATACCTACCTTCCTTGCTTCCTTCCTAAGGCAAAAAAAAAAACCATTGTTAAAAATAAAGGTGAACTGGAATTGAAAGTTTGAAGACCAATATTCTGTCATGCATGGGGTAAGGTTCCAGGTGGAGGACAACATGAAGATGCGTCTTAAAATGGGCACCATTTTCTCAGTGAGTCTAATTCCACAAGTAGTCTTTATTTGATGTTGATTTGGATACTCTCCTTGGCAGTAACCAGAACAAGTTGATGCATTATGCACACTTGTGTAGGACAACATTTCTCAGAATTGCCTGGAAAAATTATGCTCCTTAAATCCGTAAAAAAGGGTTGCCATAAATCAGAATTGACTTGGCAGCACACAATTATTATATTATTCTTTTTGGAGAAATGTAGGAAATTAACTATTAAATCCTGGGATGAAAAAAAAATCATTATTTCCCAGGACAAATGAAGTGATAGGCTTAAACATTTCTTGCTTTGTTAGCTAAGCTGACTAAGAGATGGGTTACGTACCCATTTTATGCCAGAAAAATAAAAGTCATTTTTATCCAAGTTACTGGTTTTGTTTTGTTTTGAGGTAAACTGTATATTCTGAACTTAAGAGGCAGAGTTAAGAGTATTCTGTATTACCTGAGATGTTAAACTATCATAGCAGGAAGAGGAATAAACTATTAATGTTATGGGTGGCAGATGGTAATATTATTGTTCATTTTTAACTACTGTGCCTTCTGCCCCATTATGATTGGTGGGGCATGAGGCACAGTAGTCAACAGCAGACACAGTCAGGGTTGACAGGCAAAGCAAGGAGCAAATGTGGGTGTTCCTGCTGCCTTAGAGGTAGGCAAGCATTCACCCTGAAAAGGGAAGCAGGAACAGTCCACTTGAGCATGAGGTGGGGTAGTGCCCTATTTGCCCTAATGAACCAGCCATCACTGGTTATTGCTTGTTCCTCCTTCAATCTGTTACACTGTACTGGAAGAGAACTGAAGTCAGAACAAGGGAGGGAGACTGGTCATATCATTCCACAGTGACTGGCAAGAATCAACTAGAAGCAGTTTAAATTACTGCACATTGGGCACATTTCAATTTTGGGATTGTGTGCATTTTAAAAATAATAATAACAAAATTTTCACTCTGCCCAGATCTCAACACTTCTGGGTTTTTTTCCTGGATGATTATGATAGAAATGTTGGCTGAGATCCAGTAATAAATCACAACAAGAATAGGCCCATTGAATCAGGGGAGATTTAGTGGGTCAGCTCATCCGCAGGTTTCACTGATTCAATGGTTGTGCTCTAATGGCTACTTACTACTGGATTTCAGCCACTGCTGTGCGTAGTCCTACAGCCTTAGATAGTAATTGATTGTCATGCATAATCTTTTTATGCTGCACCAACAGACATAAAAACATAGAGACTTAGAGGTATATACAGCTATATTTAGCGCTGGGAACAATGAGGCACTGACCTATGTGGCTGTACCCAAACATACCCAATTTATGACAAGATCAAAAGGAAAGTCCTTACTATTTGGTAAACTGGGGGAAGCTGACTTGTATCCATCCCATTTGTAACACGTCACAGCCATTTCAGTTCACTGGAATGGCTGTAACGTGTGTTACAATTCAGTAATTTTCCTGGCAGAGAAAATTATGTTACTGCCTCATCATTATTAAATATAGTCTGCATTTGATAGTCCATGCCATTTATACTTTCATTAGCCTGAATATCACACGATAATATGCAGCCCGGAAAGCATAAGCTAACCATTTTGTGGATGATCTGTTATATATTATGTATTACTTCTGATTTCATATTAATTTTTTATGGACAAAAAAGTTCTTGTGTATCTGAGCTGTAGATTAGATAAATAACTCATGACAATAGGAGTAAGGAGGCCATATTACTAAGTGCCCTGGCAGATAATGGCACATTGGGCTTCAAAGAAATAGAAAAGCAGGTGATTCACTAAAGGTTGAAAGCTTATCACTTAAAAGAAACATAGAAGCACACTGCAAATGATTATCTCTGCTTTCCTTGCCGTAAAGGCTATGGAGAACACAGCCCATTGCTCTTAAATTGTTCATGCTGAGCAACTTCTTCAAGTAGAAGCACAGGACAATACACAAGCAACAGTTCAGTGGTGATCTGGCTGTGTTAGTCTGTTGTAGTACAAGAGAAACCAGAAGTCCTGTTGCTCCTTTGAGAATAACTGGTTTTTAATTTTCATAAACTTTTGTCTCCAAGGGCACTTCTTCAGATGAACGGCACAGAAGTGTCCTTGGAGACACAAAAGCTCATGAAAAACAAGGACAACTAGTTACTGCGTTTTCCCGAAAATAAGACAGGGTCTTATATTACTTTTTGCTCCAAAAAATAAAAAAAATAAATTAGGGCTTATTTTCAGGGGATTTTTTTTTTCATGTACAGTTATGTCATCTTCTTCTGGTTGCTGGACAATGGTGGAGGGTGGGGTTTCACTTAACTGGGGCTTATTTTGGGGGCAGGGCTTATATTGTGAGTATCCTGAAAAGGGGGTTATTTTCAGGTTAGGGCTTATTTTCAGGGAAACAGGGTAGGTTGAAAGGTGCTGCGAGACTTCTGTTTCCTCTAGTTCTAAACATCAAAAGCAAACTACTTGCCTATAACTTGTAGAAGGTGGAAACTACTTTATTTTGCTACTTTATTGCAAAATTTCAGCAAAGGGGATCTGCTCTATGTAAATGGGAGCCCCTCTACCGCAGCTGCCAATGTCAAGCAGGATTTCACATTATGAGGGATGTTCTTGTCTCCAGGTGTACCTCCTCAATGTGAGGGCAGAAGGATTGGCAAAGATGGTCTTTTGGTTGATGCCTTATCAAAAGTCATGTTTTAAGAAAAAGAATTATATCTATGAACATATGAAAACAAAGAAATCTTTCATCTTGTGAGGTTGAAAGAGAACTGCTAGATAGCTCTGTGGTTTAGGTGACAGGGCTTGGATTTGGTGATCCATAAAGTCCCTTCCAACATGGCATTATAAAATGATGATGATGATGATAAACTAGGAAACCTCACTAGCGATGACAATTTCATTCAAAATGTGTTGCCCATTCTCTGTGAATTGTGCTGCTTTAGTTTTGTCTCATACTCTAGCTTTTTCACTATCATAGGATTTATGCTGCTATTAAGAAGGTTATTCTTCTAAAGCATTTGCCTCTGATATGAGCATTTACATTTAGATTTATGTTCTAACAGAGGTGCAGTATCAGGAAATAGGTTCTGTGAAAGCCTATGTTTCGGTCACGGAAGGGCACAGAAGGTTAATGAAAATGTTTCTTTCAGGTTCCAGGCCCAGCCGGGGCTCCTTTGAGATAGGTCTATGTTTGACTTTTTAACACAAGCAAAAATGTATGAATGGCTACGGATCCCATTAAATGTTCCTGCCCACTCTGTTATGCAAATGCATTCTTTAGAAAAAGAAAGGAAAACAAAAGCAGAGGATTCAAATCTGCTGAGATTGCTTGATCAAAAATTAGAGGACTTCATGCCAGGCTTACAAGCTGTTGGATGCATTAATTTTATTACTATTCCAGAGGAGGAATTCTGAATGAATAGGAGTATCTGGAACAGATGCTGCTTATATCCCTTCATTTGCAAATCCAGCTCAAAACCAAGATATCTAATAATGACAGCCAAGTTACTGCTTGATTTCAATATATGCTTAAAAGTAATTACCAGAGACCTTCTGGGAGCAGTTTCTTTTAGTATACTGAAACACATTCATGGCCCACTTCCCACAGGCTCTGTCAGTCTACTGCAGCAAGATGGAGAAAGGGCCCTGTGATGTTGCTCAAGAATTTTTGCTGGGAAATTCTTTGTTTCCAATAATCCTTTGGATTTCTCCGGCACCTTAAAGGTCAACTGATCTGTTATAGCAGAATGTTTTGAGGACTGTAATCCCCTACATCAAATTCAGGACCCAGTAATGAATGGCTCAGTAATTCCTACTTGTAATAAGATGTGCAATTGTTTAATACATGTGCTCTTGGGTCCAGCTTGTGTGCACCTTTTGCAACTTGTGTTATCTCACTTTCCATCATCTGCAAAGTGCATCATCATGCTGTTTTTCTCTATTCATATCATACCTATAACGTTCATTAACTGTGAGGCCCTCCCTAGTGCCAGCTTTAAGTATCTTTGTCTCTTTGCCAAAATCAAACATTAATTTCCACCTCTCCTGATTTTGGAGTTCTTCTAATTATTGTTCTCCATGTTGCCTGGAATTGTGATTTATTGAACCCCTTTCTCTCTCTCTCTCTCTCTAGTTGTTTGTGGAATGTTTCCTCAGCCATCATATCAAGGTAGATCCATTGGATTTTTGCTTGCCTTTCCTCCTGCACTTGAGATTTAAACCTTTCCCCTCGCGTCATGAATTTATGTGGGGAAAAATTAACAGAGGCTCTGCCAAAGTGAGTCAGGTTATCTGGCTGCAGAGCTTAGGTTGGGAGTTTGATTCTCCACTTCTGCCTCCTGTGAGCTTGTGAAGCCAGCTTGTGTGGCCTTGGGCAAACTGCACAGTCTCACGGTGCCCCCATAAGAAGAGAATAATAAAGCACCTTTGAGTACTGTGCTCTGTATCCAGGAAATCCTGGGAAGGATCGTGGCAAGTCAGAATCAACTTGATGGCAGTTGTTGTTCTTATTATGATGTCTAATTTACTTTCTGTGGGGTTAACAGGCAGTTTTTGTATCTGAAAAATATTATTAGAAGATTAAACAGATATAATTTCTAAATGCTCTATTTATCAGTAGTGGTGATGTATAACAAGTACACTTCTACCCATCAGTACATTTTGGTTATTCCTTCTCTTTCTTTGAGCAAAAGGTGCAAGGCAATAGTACAGGACCTTTATTTTCGTTTATCAGTGAAACACCATATTTATGTGCCATTGTATATAATAAGTCCTCAATAACCTTCCTTTGGTCTTTATTTTAACACGAAATGACCTGTGAAACTATTGATACTTATATGTCCACTCAGAAAAGTGAGTCCTGCTCCTTCAGAACCATTTTGATATGCCTTGCCTCATTTTCTCTACCTCACAACCTCTGTATCTCACTTTCTGTTTTTCTCTCACACACAAAGGCAGGCAAGTATTTACATACACCCTGGGAGGAATGTAGCCAGAGAAGAATGGGGTGGCTAGAGCTGCTTACCTGTGGTGGGGCAGTGCCCTATTTGAACCAGCCATTCTTGTCCCCTGTCCCAAGCATTTGACACCTGATGTATGATGTGGCTGCTTCACTCAGTCGGATGGCACGGCCAACCTTTCCTTTATGCATGAGTTAGACATTATCTGTCATTGGAAACAATCTTACTGAAGAATGAGCCAATCTTGTCATGAAGGTAGCCACTGCTGAGGGAAAGATTAATGGCGTGCAATAGCATATGCTTTGTAATCTGATCCCTACTTTTACCTCTGAAAACAGTGAAGTTAATCTAAACCAGTGGTGTCGAACTGTGGCCCTCCAGATGTTCTTGGACTTCAACTCCCAGAAGCCTTCACCACCACCTCTGCTGGCCAGGATTTCTGGGAGTTGAAGGCCAAGAACATCTGGAGGGCCACAGTTTGACACCACTGATCTAAACCATTAAGTATGTTTTGTCACAAAAAGGAACATCACAGAAGAAGCAGCTTATGGATTTTGATGGTTATTTAAAAATAATATTTGCGTCTCTGTTCAGAATGACCCATCTCAAACATGTCTTGTACTCTCTTACTGAAGTTGAGGCATCACTTTATTAATTTGTGCCTCTCTTTTCAGAGCCATCATTTAAAAAGCTGCCTGGATTTGATCTGCACCAATAAAAATTTGATCTCCTCTTGTAGCCATCAGGTCTAAGAAACTTGTTTTTGAGTGGGTGGCTTGTGATACACAGATGGTTCATGTACCTGCTATGTTAAATTTTGCCACTTAGTACTGCCTGGAAAATCAGATTAGCTTTGAGCCACCCCTGTAAGTACTAGAGAAGTACTGATAAAAGCCCTTTGCACATTTTTATTTAGGGCTGAGAACACAAATCGTTTCATCTGCTGATATCAGGGGAAACCTAATTGTACTTCTATGAGATATTTTGCATCCTTCTGAAATGCCTTTCTTATCCAAGATACTGTTTTTCTGTGATAATTTTCGTCATTTCTGAAGCAACTCAAAGGATTCTGTCACTGACTAAACTGTATGGAAGTGGATCAAAATTCATCAGCTAATGTAGCCTGCAAACTTTTGTATAATCTTAGAGGAACAAAAATGTCTCCTGATATCAGGGTGTAACGGCTAATAGCTTTGGAACCAAAGATGGCATTTATTTCCTTTGCATTCAGCCACTCAGTTCATTTCTGCCAAGGCTGTCAGTGGTTTTCGCTGAGCAAGAAAGGTGTTGAGAATAGCATTGCAGAAAGTGATCTGGCAGCTGAAAGGAACATAACTTTGCTGGACGATAGTCTGTTTCTGGACACAACTAAAAGTGCTGTTTTGATTTAAATGGCATGGGATCAGCCCAAGAGAGAGAACAGCTCCCATATTTACCTGCCCTTTTGCTAAAACAAGGATAGGAAAAGTACAGCTCTGGAGCCCGAATATCATCTTTTGAGGTTATTTCTATGGCATCTGCTTCCCCAGAGCCTCCACCTCCTCCCAGTCCATAAAAGCATTGCTAAATAAAGGCAAGGGGTCAATAACTCCAAGGAAGTTCCTTTTATGGGTCTGTCCATACTGAGAAATATGGTGCAGTCTGGTCCATAAGTAAAAGGTGTGATCTATTTTAACCTTCTGTTGAGTGATCCTTCTGTCCACACTGGAGATCATGATATGAGTTTTCTTCTCCTGAGATACAGGTCTACACAAAACAAGGTTTATCCAGTTTACTCAAGAGTTAGTTTATCTGGTTAACTCATATCTAAGAAAGCAGCATGGAAGAAAGGATGGCTGCTCCCCCTCAGCTCTGGGAAGCACCTTCCTCGTTGGAGGCATGACTGCTGCCAGGGCATGTTACATATAATCTGACCCACTCACAAAGCTGGCAGTGAAGCAGGCTACAACTGGAAAAATGCTGCCTGATCTGGGAATTTCAACTGGCTGAATTGATAGTTACAGCCAAGGAGGGGGAAATTTGGTCTACTTTTAACCTGGCTGCAAGATGCAGTTATATTTTTAGAAATATCAGGTGTGTGTGCGTGCGTGTGTGTGTGTGCACGTGTGTGTGTGTGTGTGTGTGTGTGTGCGTGTGTGTGTGCATGAATGTATATATCTCTTTTCAGCCTTCTGTGTAAAACCTTATCTAGAGTGGAATTTTAATTAATTTCCAAGAGATGCTTTCAGCTGCAAAAGAACGGCTTGCTTTAATTAACACTGGTATTTAGGGCAGATGCCTTGTTTTGCTGTTAAAGCCTGAAGCAAAATTTCTCCCCTCATTCCCCCCACCCCCATAAGCCTATCTAATTTTCATAAATCTTTTTTTTTTTTTGAGTTTCCCCCTTTTGCAGTTCCTGGATCACAGAATCCTTAGAAAGACTGAGATGTATTGCAGCTGATGGCCCAGGATCTCAACTCCTAGAATTGCACATGTGATAGAGTTGCTGGAAGCAGAACCCTGGGAAGGGGGCCGGCCTTACCATTAGGCAGTGTGAAATGTGCCAGTCTTATCAACCAGACTGACAAATTCCCAGTTTTGTGGCTTCACAGAGTCTGTGAATTTATAAAGCCAGATGTTGCACCTGGCCACGGTCTTCTCTGTCTTTGAAGAACACTCTGACGGCTAGAGACACCCACAGTCAAGTAGCTCGCTTTGTTATATTCCAGGCTCAGGTAGTTCACAAAACTACTTCCAGTCCTGGGAATCCTGACAACATCAATAAGTATTTTAGCAGGGATGAGAACGCCAGCATTCCAGCTGAGATGGGGGAAATGGATTTAGACTTGAGGTACCTAATTTGTTCAGCATTGAACAGCACACTGAAATTACATTCTTCAGTGCAGTAAAAGCAATAGAGCTTGCAGCTAGTAAGGGAAACATCTCTAGATCTAAGGAAATAAAGCACTTTTGCAGAAGAATTGTAATGTATTGGGCAAATAACAACACCTACGAATTGTCTAAATTCAGCATGGGGATTTTCTTTTTTTCTTTTTTCTTTAAAAAGGTAAAACATGATAAATTATAACTCCAGACAGAAATATGTCATTGAAGCTGAAGGGAAACTATGCCAAATTCATTTTAAAATGATGAATTGTTTCATCAGCAGCTGCAACACAAGTGTAACTAAATTCATCCAGCTTTTTTTTTTGGCTGCAGCTGATTCCATGTGACCCAGATGGTACCTGATGGTCTTATTCTGCCATCAAACTGAGTTTGTAGCTAGGTGGGAAAAAGACTTTGCTTAAACTGAAGACATTCTATGTCAAAGTATTTCACTGGAAATATAAATTTAAAACCCCATATGTTGTTTTGCTCTGTTACTGTTCTTAACAAAGCAATAGTGAATGTCCAATTTGTATGTGGCCAGTGAAAATGTACAACAAAAGTTGGTTCTTTTAAAATTTACTTACAAAACCTATTTTTTCCCAGTATATGCCTTTGGAATATATGCAAATATGTGTATATGGTAACTATGTGTTGTGAAATAGTGATATATTTACACATAGAGATGGGGATGAACCAGTGGTTCAGTGGTTTGTGCTGATCCACCCATCAGCTGCACAACTGTTCTGTGGTTCAGCATCCCGCCCCCCTCCTGCAGATGCCCACTTGGAAGCAGGGCCCCCGTTTCATTCTTCCACCTCTTGCAGACACTGTCTCTGAGTGGATGCCAGCCAGAGGGGGCAGGGCACAGAACCATTGAACAGCTGTGCAATGAACTGTCATGAATCGTCAAAATGCCAGTTTGTGATAATCTCTACTTACATATATGCAATAGCACATTTGATGCATGTTTAAGCAAAGCCAAAATGCTGTAGTGATTTCAAAACAGACACATTTTGGGGATATCCTTTGCAATAGACTAGACAATAATGCTGCGTGAATTAAATGCCACTCTGGGTATACCTGCTGCTTCCTGGACCACCTTATGGATAGATTTCCCTACAAATCAATACTCTACAACCAAAGGTAGAGTTCATTATAGCAAACCTATATTACGCACCAGCCTGTTTGCATGTCCTTGGCATGTAATGTCTCCTCTTTAGGAATAGGGAAGGGCTGTCTGTGACATCTCCAGTATTCTGTCTGAAACCATGGAGAGATGCCTGTTGGTCGGGGTGATAATGCAGGCATAGATGAACCAGGAGTTGGAAACGTGATAAAGCTGCGTCCTTTATCTCTGTCCATTCTCCATTTCAACTCTCATTTCCCTCTTCTCCTTTTCAACTTCTCACCTTCTCTGAGCCACTTCCACCCCTCTTTACTTAGCCCCATGCCTAGTTTCTTTAGCTTACATTTTCTGTCCTACTACACCTTTCCTTCCTACTACAAGAAAAACTGTCAGAAGACTACTACTTCTCCCACCTCTTTTCTGAGGCTCTTCTGCCTGCCGTATCACCCTCTGTGACAGTTGGGTAACTCACCAGAGCTTGGGAGGCTGGTACAAAATGTGTAATTATTTAAGATTTTTGTGAGAGGACTCAAAAACTTTATTCAGTTTATATTAAAATTAATGGATAACTTTTTTTTAATGAATTAGTTTAATATTAAATTAAACACAGCTTGTTTTGAAAGAAACCCTAGGATAAAATATCACACGTCACTTGGTTGACGCAATTCTCTAATAGCATTTTTTTCTTGTTACCGTATTTTTTGCACCATAAGACACACTTTTTCCCCACAAAACAGGGGGGTGGAAAGTCTTATGGAGCGAAAAAAACAGATTATATTTTCCTGTTTTCTTCTCCTAAAAAATTGGTGCGTCTTATGGAAAGGTGCATCTCATGGAGCGAAAAATACGGTAATTCCTTCAAACCAGCTCTTTCTGTATTGGAAGTTGGCTTTCCGAACTTTCCAGAGGTCTTGATTAACTAAACCCACTTTTCAATTGACAGTCTTTCACAAACACACACACCTCACATTCAGTGCCCCTTATTGCTGCTACTGTTGCGACAGTCAACTTCACCTCTTCTCTCATATTCTGGCCATGCCTAATTAACTGAGATGCATAAGACTATTAAAGTTATAAATGAGATAAATTAGGATCTATTTAAATTAAGTCATAATTGTGTTTGGCCCTAGTTTGGGCCAACATTAAAACATTGACTAGTTATTTAAAAATAATTTGTTTTTCAAATTATTGTAATACTGGAGAGCTCAGTAAGTCACTGTCAAAAGCAATACCACTTTCTGGCATGCAGCAAGCTTAACGTATGATATCTTCCCAAACAGAGCTTTCATTCCTAGGCTAGATCTACATGGTAGAACGCTAGCTGTACAGCTCTGGCTAAGTCCAATTGTCTTAATAAGAGAGCAAGGCAGAAAGAAGGCTCTCTTTGGCTGTCAGTATTTCAGCTGTGGTGGTCCTTAGAGGGTTGGTTGAACAGCCAAAGGTAGCCAGTGGTCCACAGCAAAGGGCTATTTCCATTTCAAAATGCACTTTCTTCACTTCAAAGTGAGCAGATGAAAGTGTCTTTAGCGTTATGTGAACTGATGCACAGAACAGGTAAATGAGTTAAAAGATGGACTCTGTAGAGAAGAAACCAGTGGCCCCATGAAATTAACCTCTGAAGACCAATAATCTTAGAATTACTTCTTAAAAAAGAACCCTACATTCTGAAATCAATCTTCAAAGAAGACACCTCTCTGCGAGTTAAAAAATTACTCATTTATATACTGTATGTATTCGTATAACCTTTCGTCTAATTGAATATTAATTTATCTCTTATTGCACTGAAACTGGATAGTATGGAATTAATATAGCTTAATTAGAAATAAATGAATGATGGTCTTCTTTGAACATATTGCAGATTATGAGCTTTGATTTACTTCTGATGGTAAGAAGAAGAGAGGAAAAAAGAAGGGGAAAAAGACTTTTTGCATTTCTGGGACTTCTGCAGATTGTACTTCCTGTGTTCCCTGCTGACCAACTATTTCAATATGAACCACAGTTTTCAGAAGACCCATTCTAATCCAATTCATTTGTTCCAGGATTTTTTTCCAATTGCAAGACTTTTCTGTGTGTGAACTGAAGATGAGACAAAGCTGTTACTGGCACTTCTGATTTATAGCAGCAAGGATTGCAAGTGACTGAAGAAAGTCAATTAAAAAGTTATCCTTGGCTCTTCTAGTTTTGCACTTAAAACTTGACAGTTAAGTCTGAGGAGAAACCTCCACACTTTCCCCACAGAATTTTGATGAGATGTAAAGATGGATCCCATCCTTCTAGAGAGGAAAACCACCCAAATTATTTTATATCCTGTCTTTCCCTCAACGCAGCCTTCAGTCTTTTTAAGGAGAAAGGAGTGGTAAAGATCAAAGCATTGGCATCAGCTCGATTTGATCCTCACTAGATGCTCTAGCCTTCCTAGTATTACAATCATACATAGTTATTAGAGTGCTGGTTGTGATACTGATCACTCCCTGTTGTGTAATAGAGTCAAACTGCGAATAAAGAGATTGTATCAGTATCAATATTGATAAGATAAAGGATAAAACTTTTTGTGATTGGAATGATGTTCTCCAAAGAAATACAATATGGAGCAGGAAGGTAAAAAATAACCACTTGAAAAATATTTGGAGAGTAATGAAAGGTGATGAAAGAAGATATACTTATTTATCAGCAGTATATAATAGTTATTCCATATTGGTTTCATATTCACATCTCAAGATTTAATTCCTAAAATAGTTAATGCTGAGATTAATTCTATAAAAATAACAGCTCATGCTCTGATATCAATGGAGATTGAGATTAAAAAAAGATTATAAAGACTCTCAAAGATGGAGAATGGATATTAACATTTTCCAGTACTGAGAGGTAATAGAAAAGATAAAGAAAGAATGGTTAGAATTATGGACAATAAATGAAGCAGGGGTGTGAAATTAGGCCTGTTGTGGGACACAATGAAAGCAAATTCAAGAGGAATAACAATAAGGGAATCCTGTAAACTGAAAAAAAAATAAGGAGATAAATGTGAAAAAACTGGAAGAAGAAATGAGAAATTTGGAAAGAAATTTTTTAAAAGAAAGAAATTGAAGGATATTGGCAGAAATTCAGGCAAAGAGAAAGGAACTAGAAAACGTAGAGATAGAGAAAGTTCAGTGGGATTTGATGTATATAAGAGGATTTTTTTGAATTTAGCAATAAAAACTCATAATTATTAGCTAGAACGTGCATAAATAGAAGTTTAAAAACACAATTGGGGTAATTAAAGATAGAACGGGCAATAGCTGTAATATAATGAAAGATAAATCAAATTTTTTTCAAGAAAAAGGAAGGAAGACCACGTAAGACATCAGCAAGACTCGTGATCAGAGCAAAGTGGAGGAATTTGCTCAAGCGCTTGAGGAAACTCTTCCAGGCCTAGCTGGTGCAAATGCACCTGAACGATAGGAACATTTCAAGAACGCTGTTTATAACACTGCCTTGTCCACATTTGGCAAGAAGACCAAAAAGACGGCCGACGGGTTCGAAGCCCAATCGGAGGAGCTGATGCCAGCCATTGAGGAAAAGAGGAGAGCTCTAGCAGCATACAAAGCCTGCCCTAGTGAGTACTACTTGCAGGCTCTTCGAGTTGCTCGTAGCAAAGTCCAACAGACTGCCAAGAGATGTTCTAATGATCATTGGCTTCAGCTCTGCTCTCAGATACAGACAGCAGCGGACACATTAAGGGAATGTATGACAATATCAAGCAGGCTGTGGGTCCAATACAGAAGAAATGTGCTCCTTTGAAGTCTGCTACAGGTGTGATTATCCAGGACCGAGCACAGCAGATGGACCACTGGGTGCAGCACTACTCTGAGCTATATTCTAGAGAGAATGTAGTACCCTAAGAGGCATTAAATAATATTGTGTGCCTGCCTGTCTTGGAAGAGTTGGACAGCGAACCAACTCTAGCAGAAATAAAAGTGGCCTTGGATTCCCTTGCCTCCGCTGTTACCCCAAATAGGTTACTGTTCTTTGTATCCCGGGGAGAGGGACCATGAGAGGAGAGAGAGAGAGCCCAGCCAGACTCCTGACAAGAAGACCATACACCAATAATTTTGGGTTAAGCACTCTTCATGTAACATTTATTGATGAGACATAAGACATAGGATATAAGACAAAAAGTACCAAGAGGCCTCTCTTTCATACTTCCCATTCACACAAGATACTCACTCATCCAGATGGTCCTTCCAGCACTGTTCCGAAGCCCACCTGTCTCTTCTTGGGTCATCCTTTTTATAGGCCTTTTCCTTGTGGGCTGTGTTAATGGGCTAAACCTGGGCTGGCACAAGCACACGGGGGCAAGCCTGGCTTCCTGGGGAGATACAATATGTTGTCATGCAGGAATGCTTCCTTTCACGTGTACAGTTTGTTCCATCTGCCACAGATTTGTCTTCAGCTAGCCTGCTTCCTCTTTCTTAAGCCTGCTTTCTCCAGTTTTAGTTATAATTGGAATTCTGGCTCTAGTTCACTTCCCTCTTGTCTGAGCACAACAACTGCAAAAGTCCAAACCTTTGCACACACAGCAGTCTCTTAATAATAACAGAACTGTCTCTCTATGCAACTGGCATCTTCTTTTGCAGCTCTGTATTAGGCACGCTATCCCATCTTCCCTTGTGATTTTTCCATCTTCTTCTCAGGTCTGAGGTGCTTGTCTTTCTGGAATCCACACACACTCTGTCACACTCTGGCACTCATAACACCGGCAAGGCACGTGGGAACGATAACATCCCTGTTGAAGTGCTGAAGTGCTGTAAAGAGATCATCACTACTGAGCTGTATGAAATCGTCTGTCTTTGCTGGAGGGAAGGTGGAGTACCACAGGACATGAAGGATGCAAACATCATCACATTGTACAAGAACAAAGGTGACAGAGGCAACTGCAGTATCTACTGTGGCATCTCTCTTCTCAGCATTGTAGGGAAGCTGCCTGTTCGTGTGTTAGGTCTAAGAAGAAGAAATGTAATTAGCAATTGGTTAGTGCAAGTGGAGTCATTTAGTCACTGCCTATGTGACAAGAAGGACACAGCCATGTGGAATTAATTACCATGAAGTTAACCACTAATTTGATTTGTTGGAGGTAGTATAAATTAAGAGGCTGGTTGGTGTGCCCTTCACAGTTCTATTTTGACTGTCATGCTTATGTTCTGTCTGTTTGACTGCTGAATGCCTATGTTTATGTTCCTGTGAGCACTATGTAAATATGTACAGCAAGTAAATATTCTCTACACTTATTCCTGATGTCTTTCTATGTGCCTTACTACGTTGGAGCTTCTGGTCCAAACCTTCATAAGGAGAAAAACTTCTGGTGTGATTTTAAACTGCTAACACAGTGTTGTGCTGAAGGGGCCCCAGGTACTTGCAGACAGAGTCTATCCAGAATCACACTGTGGATTTCGAGGTAATAGATCCACCACTGACATGGTATTTTCCCTCAGACAGTTGGACGAGAAATGTAGGAAACAACAACAGCCACTCTTTGTGGCCTTCATAGATCTCACAAAGGCCTTTGATCTGGTTAGCAGGGATGGCCTTTTTAAAATACTTCCCAAGACAGGATGTCCACCTCGACTCCTTAACATCATCAAGTCCTTTCATGAGGAAATGAAGGGCACTGTAGTTTTTGATGGCTCAACATCAGATACCTTTGACATCTGAAGTGGAGTGAAACAGCGCTGTGTCCTCGCACCGACCCTGTTTAGGATCTTTTTTTGCTGTCATGCTGAAGCACTTTTGGAACTGCAACAGAAGGTGTCTATCTCTTGACTAGATCAGAGGGAAAGCTCTTTAATCTCTCTAGATTGGGAGCGAAGACCAAAATCCAGCTGAAATTCATGCCGGACTTCCTCTTTGCCAATGATGCAGCTGTTGTTGCTGATTCTGCTGAAGACCTCCAACAACTCATGAACCATTTTGGTAAGGCCTGCCAAGATTCTGTACTAACAATCAGCCTGAAGAAAACACAAGTCATGGGCCACAGTGTGGACTCACCTCCCTCTATTACCATTTCTACACAAGAACTCCCCAGAGGGAGACCACAGCTGTGATACAAGGATATCTGCAGGCGGGATCTGAAGGACTAAGAATGAACCTCAACAGATGGGAAATCTTGACATCTGAGCGTTCAGCCTGGAGGCAGGCGTTGCATCACGGCCTCTCCCATTTTGAAGAGACACTTGTCCAGCAGGCTGAGGCAAAGAGGTAGTCCCAAAACCAGCAAAATCAAGGAGCTGGGCAGGGGACAGATTGTATTTGTCTTCAGTGTGGAAGGAATTGTCACTCTCAAATTGGCCTTCTCAGCCACACTAGATGCTGTTCCAAGACCTCTATTCAGAGCACATTACCATAGTCTCTCGAGACTGAAGGATGCATACATATCATATTAAACATGAGTTAAATGTATTATCCTAGAAAACAACCATTGAATTAAAAATAGCTTAGAACAGTTTAATAACACATAATAAAAGGTTGAAGGAAGTACGGCATCCACTATTACAACATGAATTTTAGTAGTGAGTGAGCCCTTCAGTTTCCTAGAGCCTGCTTGAATAGAGTGAACTTTGCCTGCCCGTTAAACTATTAATTAAACTATGACTCTGTAATAACCACCTCTTGAAGTAAGAAAGTTGTAGTGTTGTATCAGGTTCGTCTTTTCTATGCCCATATATAGCTAGTGATATCTTCTCACAGAGGAGAGCTTAGCCTCACAATGTAGCTGACAGATGGAGAAAAATGCTAGAAGTATCATCAAAGTATTATCACATCACTGAGTACTACTGAGAGTTAAACCATATGGGAAGGAAATGAGAATTCTCTGCAGGTGACTCTTTCTTCAACAATACAATCCCCACAGGCCTAGGTGGCCAGGCAATCAGACCTGCAAATAACACCAATCATGAAACAAAGCCTGCAGAAACACAAGTAACAGAGTGGAGTGAAAAGAAGAGCTACAGCAATCAGATATTTTTCATTACTTAAGGAAGTACATTTCTTATGACATGCTAACTGTACTTCAGCCTGAAGAGGCAAAGGGAAGGCAGGGTGCTTATATCCTCTGGCCAGAGGGAGTCCATTATTTGATGACTGAGTACATATGTGTCTGGCAGGGTATAGTGTCTTATGGTGTACTTCCTTCTTTGAATGAACCATCTCAATGACTCAGGTTTCAAAGATGTGGGAAAAAAACACCAATATGGGTTTCTCTTACATACTCTAGATCAGAGGTCAGGGAACTTTTTTACCTTTTTACCCCCCCAAAATTTATATATGCCGACATTACCCCCTTGATTTGAAAGGAAGGATCTCAGTCACGCGCGGCCAGTCAAGTGCCGCCGCCGAAGCCTCGCTGCCTGTATCTGGGTGCCACCGCCTCCTCCTGGTGGGGCCGCGCTCAGTCCTTGGCCCTGTGGGGGCGGCTCCTCTTCTCCGCTGATGGGTGGCTCCTGGGCAGCTGTCAAAGGGCAGCAGGTGGCTCGTCCGCCAGGGGCACCCAACGCCGCCTACTGCTCTGGCACCAGCAGCAGCTCGCCAGGCCACCTCTTCAGGCACTGGAAGGAGAGGCTCCTCCTGGCCGGGGTGCTCCGGCTGCTCACCATGGCCTCACCCTCCGCCTTGGTCAGCCCCGCTGCTGCCGCCTCAGCTGCCCTACACCACCAGCCAGGGCCCATTGCCATCCGCCATTTGCCGTGGCTCGGTTGCAGCCAGGCTGGAGAAGGGGGCAGGAAGGAGGAGGGAAGGGGTTAGGGTTGTGTCCTCATTACCCCCAGGATTTTCATTTTTACCCCATTTGGGGTAATTCACCCCTGTTCCCTGACCACTGCTCTAGATCAGTGATAAATGGTTTAGCCTAAGGAGACACAGTCTTTGAAACCTATTTTCCTGCTATCAATCAGGAATGCTGTGTTTAAACAATTAAAAGCAAGCAAACCCAACAGCAATAGTTGATTAGACTGGTGTTTAACTTACTAATCAGCTAGCTACTTAACTAACTACTAACTAACATCCCTACTTCCAATCAAGTTATTGTTGTTGTTTAGTTGTTAAGTCGTGTCCGACTCTTTGTGACCCCATGGACTAGAGCACGCCAGGCCCTCCTGTCTTCCACTGCCTCCCAGAGTTGGGTCAAATTCATGTTGGTTGCTTTGATGACACTGTCCAACCATCTCATCCTCTGTCATCTCCTTCTCCTCTTGCCTTCACACTTTCCCAACATTAAGGTCTTTTCCAGGGAGTCTTCTCTTCTCATCAGATGGCCAAAGTATTGGAGCCTCAGCTTCAAGATCTGTCCTTCCAGTGAGCAGTCAGGGCTGATTTCCTTCAGAACTCATAGGTTTGGTCTCTTTGCAGTCCAGGGGACTCTCAAGAATCCTCTCAAGCACCACAATTCAAAAGTATCAATTCTTCGGTGGTCGTCCTTCTTTATGGTCCAGCTCTCACTTCTAAACATTGCTACTGGAAAAACCATAGCTTTGACTATGTGGACCTTTGTCGGCAAGATGATGTCTCTACTTTTTAAGATGCTGTCAAGGTTTATCATTGCTTTCCTCCCAAGAAGCAGGCATCTTTTAATTTTGTGGCTGCTATCACCATCTGCAGTGATCATGGAGGCCAAGAAAGTAAAATCTGTCACTGCCTCCATATCTTCGCCTTCTATTTCCCAGGAGGTGATGGGACCAGTGGCTGTGATCTTAGTTTTTTTTAATGTTGAACTTCAGACCATTTTTTGCTCTCTCCTCTTTGACCCTCATGAAGAGGTTCTTTAATTCCTCCTCACTTTATGCCATCAGAGTGGTATCATCTGCATATTGGAGGTTGTTGATATTTCTTCCAGCAATCTTAATTCCATCTTGGGATTTCTCCAGTCCTGCCTTTCGCATGATGTATTCTGAATATAAGTTAAATAAGCCGGGGGACAATATACAGCCTTGTCATACTCCTTCGCCAATCAGTTGTTCCATATCCAGTTCTAATAGTTGCTTCCTGTCCCACATATAGATTTCTCAGCAGATAGATAAGGTGATCAGGCACTCCAATTTCTTTAAGAACTTGCCATAGTTTGTTGTGGTTCATACAAAGGCTTTTGCGTAGTCAATGAAGCAGAAGTAAATGTTTTTCTGGAACTCTCTGGCTTTCTCCACAATCCAGCACATGTTAGCAATTTGATCTCTAGTTCCTCTGCTCCTTTGAAATCCAGCTTGTACTTCTGGGAGTTCTCAGTCCACATACTGCTGAAGCAGATCTTGTAGGATTTTGAGCATAACCTTGCTAGCGTGTGAAATGAGTGCAATTGTATGGTATTGGATCATTCTTTGGCACTGCCCTTCTTTGAGATTGGGATGTAGACTGATCTTTTCCAATCCTCTGGCCACTGCTGAATTTTCCAAACTTGCTGGCATATTGAGTGTAGCACCATAACAGTGTCATGTTTTAAGATTTTAAATAGTTCAACTGGAATGTCATCACCTCCACTGGTCTTGTTGTTAGCTATGCTTTCTAAGGCCCACTTCACTCTTCAGGATGTCTGGGTCAAGATCAGCAACCACACTATCTGGGTTGTCCAGGATATCCCAACCTTTCTAGTATAATTCCTCTGTGTATTCTTGCCACCTCTTTTTGATGTCTTCTGCTTCTGTGAGGTCCCTACCATTTTTGTCCTTTATCATGTTCATCTTTGCACAAAATGTTCCTTTAATATCTCCAATTTTCTTGAACAGATCTCTGATTTTATTATTTTCCTCTATATCTTTGCACTGTTCATTTAAGAAGACCCTCTTGTCTCTCCTTGCTATTGTTTGGAAGTCTGCATTCCATTTTCTGTAACTTTTCCTATCTCCCTCGCATTTTGTTTCACTTCTCTGCTATTTGTAAGGCCTCGTCAGACAGGCACTTTGCTTTCTTGCATTTCCTTTTCTTTGGAATGTTTTTCGTTGCTGCCTCCTGTACAATGTTACGGGCCTCCATGCATAGTTCTTCAGGCACTCTGTCCACTAAATCTAGTTTCTTAAATCTGTTCTTCACTTCCACTGTGTATTCACAAGGGATTTGGTTTAGATTATACCTAAGCCAGTGTTTTTTCCTACTTTCTTTAGTTTAAGGTTGAATTTTGCTATAAGAAGCTGATGATCAAAGCCACAATCAACTCCAGGTCTTGTTTTTGCTTACTGTATAGAACTTCTCAATCTTTGGCTGCAGAGAACATAATCAACCTGATTTCGGTATTGCCCATCTGGTGATGTCTATGTGTAGATTCGACTCTTGTGTTGTTGGAAAAGAGTGTTTGTGATGACCAGCTTATTCTCTTGACAAAACTCTATTAGCCTTTGCCCTGCTTTGTTTTGAACTCCAAGGCCAAACTTACCTGTTGTTCCTTTTATCTTTTGACTCTCTACTTTAGCATTCCAGTCCTCTATAATGAGAAGAACATCTTTCTTTTGTGTCAGTTCTAGAAGATGTTGTAAGTCTTTATAGAATTGGTCAATTTCAGCCTCTTCAGCATTGGTGGTTGGTGCATAAACTTGGATTACTGTGATGTTGAAAGGTCTGCCTTGGATTTGTATTGAAATCATTCTATCATTTTTGAGATTGTATCCCAGTACAGCTTTTCCTACTCTTTTGTTGACTATGAGGGCTACTCCATTTCTTCTATGAGATTCTTGCCCAAAATAGTTGATATGATAATAGTCTGAATTGAAATCACCCATTCCCATCCATTTTAGTTCACTGATGCTCAGGATGTCAATGTTTATTCTTGACATCTCCTGTTTGACCACATCCAGCTTACCAAGGTTCATAGATCTTACATTCCAGGTTCCTATGCAGTATTTTTCTTTGCAGCCTCGGACTTTCCTTTCACTTTCATGCATGTCCGCAGCTGACCGTCCTTTCGGCTTTGGCCTAACCCCTCAATTAGCTCTGGAGCTACTTGTACTTGTCCTCCACTCTTCCTCAGTAGGATGTTGGATGCCTTCTGACCTGAGGGGCTCATCTTCTAGCATCATATCTTTTAGCCTTTTGTTTCTGTTCATGGAGTTTTCTTGGCAAAGATACTGGAGTGGCTTGCCAGTTCCTGCTCCAGGTGGATTGTGTTTAGTCAGAACTCTCCACTATCACCTCTCTGTTTTGGGTTTCCCTGCATAGCATAGCCCATAGTTTCTCTGAATTGCTCAAGCCCTTTTGCCACGACAAGGCAGCAATTCGTGAAGGGGTCCGACCAAGTAAGGGCACTTAAATGATAGAAAACTATGAGAAATCTATGAGTCTGGATGAATAAGTATGTGTATTTTGTGCTGAGACTGGAAAATCCGTTTGTGATTCTGTGACTCATGGTTCAGAAAGTTCTGGTCTTATTTAACATGTTGTTGCTATCTCATGTCATTCAAGTATACATCCTGTGAATTCAGTGGGTTTCCAAGGCAAAGAACACTAATCTTGCATTGTTACACTCCAAGATTGTTTTCAGGGTTGCCGTGTAACTTTTTTTCATGTAATTGCTTGGAAGCGGGTAATTAATCAGATGCCATGACCAAGCCATCAGTTGACCACTTAGTTGTATGGCTGGAAAGGACATGAAAGTCACCATGAGCACTAGACCAAGGCCAATTTTCACCTGCATGCGTCCTTGCTCATAACTGCAGTTGCATTGTGGTAGATTGCATAGGGTTGCAATAAATCCTAAGGTAATTTAAATAAAGTTCTTAAAGTGTCAAAGGTGCCTTGGGTTGTTGGCACACTTGCTCATCCCAGTATTGAGTTGTAGGCACAATTAGATGTCATGCTCTAATTTAGATTTTAAAATATATTTCTTTGCAAGACACTGTGTCAATACCTTCCAGTACTTTTTTGCACCTGATCATATCTAATACCTCATGTGGAAAATTAACCGACAATTTAATAGCATGAATTGGAAAAAAATGCCTTTCTGTGATCTTGCCACCTGTCATCTACCTCCTTTTTCTTTACTTTATCCAAAGAAGTAGTCATCACACCCAATTCTTCTAATAAAACCAGTTTATTTTTTAACATGGCTTCATCAATTTGTGAGTCTTGTTTATCATTGTCCAACTTTAACAATAAATCATAAGTCTTAACATTATTAAATCTGGGTATCTCTTCATGGTACGACAAAGGGGAATAACTTAACTTCGTGGGACCATTTGGCTCTGGCACCCATCAACTCAGGTGTGTTCTCTGCCCACTTCAAGTTTCTGGACTGGATGTCAAACTTTCCTGGTGTTCCCCTTTTATTGCATCGTTCTCCGGTGTGTTCTGAAGGGGCTGGGCCCACGGGATTTCTCTGGACTCACTGTACATCTCTGCCTTTCTCTCCTCTGTTCTTCCCTCTTTACCCACACTTTGTACTCCTTCCTTTGCTATCGCTCCTCAGTCTCTCCCCAGTAAGGCGGCTTTCTATACATCTGTCGTCTCCATTCCCTTTCAGCGTACTCACGGGGCACCTTGAATTCTACCCACTCTCCTACCCAAGGGTCCTTCTTGGATCAATTCTACAAGTTCTTCTTTTTCCTTTCCTTTCTCTTCTCTTCTCTAACATGCTTCTGCCTCCAGCCCTCCTTCTCCCTCCTTCTCTTCTTCCTTTCCCGCTTGATTTGTGCCCCTTTCAGTCTCTTCTTTTATTTCTTGTTTACTTAATTCCTTTTCTATCACCACTGTCTCTTGTGCTTCTGTCTTTATTTGAGAATCGGACGGCACACTTTCCTGATCCTTGGTGAGTTGGTTCTTTGCCTCACACTTTCAAAATAGCAATCTCAGCTATTGTAAATCAAGACACTATGGGTAGAAAACAGAATGAAAGGGAAGCAAATTGCAGTAGCTGTATAGCAGATCTTATTTTACCACACCGTATAGCCCTGATAGTTTCAATATGAAAAGAATGAAGAGTAAATTCTCTTCACAAAATGAGCAAGCTGTTCTGAATGGGAACATTAGGTTATCTCTTAATGGAGGCTCAGATGATACATTTTCCCATTGCACGAGTATTTTGCAACCCTGATGTGCAATTCACATAATAGGTATATGTGTATGTGTGTGTGTGTATATGTATGAGAGAGAAAAAGAGAGAGAGAAAAAAGAGAGAGAGAGAGAAAATGAGAGAGAGAGATTTGAAGGGTCAGTTATTTGAAGAGCTATACCCTGTTTCTGTTTAAAGATGGAACAAGAAATGAATAATGTTGTTTATTTATTATAGTATTTATTTATTAATACCATTGAAAATCAAGCCTTCACAGAATGACTTTCATCTTACATATATAAAAATCACAATATTCAACAAATTGTCAAAAACACAACAAAAGACATTGAAGAGAACAGCAGAAAAATCAATAGCAATAACATGGAAACCAAGCTTAGAATGTCCTTTAAAAAGACATTGTCGTAACAATACTGCATTGTATGGTGAAGGCCAGCTGAGTGGTTCTTGTATGGCCTCTCAGAGGTCGAGAGAGGTCAAGGCTGCTTCCATTTTTTTGAGGCTCATGGTATACTTTTTTTTAAAATAAAAAATGAAGAAATGCCAAAAGAGGGTTACAATAATTGTGGTGCATTTTAAAATTGATGCCCTGTATGAACGTGAGCCTCTTCATGGATTGCTGCCTTGTAGTGGCGAAGGTGCTTGAGTAATTCAGAGAAGCTATGGGCTATGCCGTGCAGGAACAACCAAGACGGACAGGACATAGTGGAGAATTCTGACTAAACGCAATCCACCTGGAGTAGGAATTGGCAAGCCACTCCAGTATCTTTGCCAAGAATACCCCATGAACAGAAACAAAATGAAAATAAATACACCTTACTGGTCCGAAGCCTTCCAGGGGTCCCCTGCCGCCACCGTTGCCACTGCTCGAGGCCTCCGAGGGCTTCCCCACCACTCTTGGAGGTCCCCCACCTCTGCTGATGCAGGCTTTCCCAGGGTGGACTGGGCCAATTGTGCCTCTGGAGCTTCAATCGGTCCAGAGGCATGATCGGCGGTGAGGGGGACCTCTGGAGGCCTTCCAGGGCTTCTCCACTGCCATGGGAAGCATCTCGGATGACGATCTTGGAGCACAATCGGTGGCAGGCGTGGACCTCCAAGATGCCTCCCATGGTGGTGGAGAAGCCCTGGAAGGCATCCAGAGGCACGATCGGCGGCCTATGGACCGGAAGAGGGAGCTGGGGAAAGCACCAAATTTTAATTTGGCACTTTCCCTGCCTCCCCCTTCTGGTCTGTAGGTTGATTCTCCAGCCACAAGTCAATAGGAAATTTTGCGGCCAGAGAAGTCCGTATGTCAAAAAGTTCGTAAGTGGAGCGCAAGATGAGGGTCCACTGTACGACAAGGCTATATATTGTCCCTCGGCTTATTTAACTTATATGCAGAATACATCATGTGAAAGGCCGGACTGGAGGAATCCCAAGACGGAATTAAGATTGCCGGAAGAAATATCAACAACCTCTGATATGCAGATGATACCACTCTGATGGCAGAAAGTGAGGAGGAATTAAGGAACCTTGTACTGAGGGTGAAAGAGGAGAGTGCCAAAAATGGTCTGAAGCTCAACACCAAACAAACTAAGATCATGGCCACTGGTCCCATCACCTCCTGGGAAATAGAAGGGGAAGATATAGAGGCAGTGACAGATTTTATTTTCTTGGGCTCCGTGATCACGGCAGATAGTGACAGCAGCCACGAAATTAAAAGATGCCTGCTTCTTGGGAGGAGAGTGATGACAAACCTTGACAGCATCTTAAAAAGCAGACACATCACTTTGCCAACAAAAGTCCGAATAGTCAAAACTATGGTTTTTCCTGTAGTGATGTATGGAAGTGAGAGCTGGACCATAAGGAAAGCTGACCGCCGAAGAATTGATGCTTTTGAATTGTGGTGCTGGAGGAAACTCTTGAGAGTGTCCTGGAGAACAAACCTATCCATTTTGAAGGAAATCAACCCTGAGTGTTCACTGGAAGGACAGATCCTGAAGCTGAGGCTCTAATACTTTGGCCATCTGATGAGAAGCGAAGTCTCCTTGGAAAAGACCTTGATGCTGGGAGTGTGAAGGCAGGAGGAGAAGGGGACGACAGAGGATGAGATGGTTGGACAGTGTCATCGAAGCCACCAACATGAATTTGACCCAACTCCAGGAGGCAGTGGAAAACAGGAGTGCCTGGCGTGCTCTGATCCATGGGGTCACAAAGAGTCACACACGACTAAACAACTAAACAACAAATGATTGTGAGGCCAGGGCCAAATAGTCCTCCTGGCCCTCTTTGTGAAAGGACCTGGCTATTCTTATCAATGTCTATTTATTTATTTATTTATTTATTTATTTATTTATTTATTTATTTATTTATTTATATTCCGCCTATCTGGTCGGTTAAGACCACTCTAGGCGGCTAAATCACAGACCTAAGTTGTGCACACATGGGCTAAAATCCAGTAGTAAGCTATAAGTAGAGTAGGCCATTGAATCAGTAGGCTTTTGGTGAACCAACTCCTGATTCAATGAGCCTACTCTAGTTGTAAGTTCTACGGGATTTCAGCCAATGTATTGCTACCAACCCACTGGAGAAACACAGAGAAACACTCACTAGTTTTTCTAATGGTTAATTCTAATCTTGCACCTTGAAAATACTTTGAAAAGACAATGCAAAACAAAATAATGCTCCCTTGCCACAGAATTGCTATGAGAATGATATGAATCTTGAAAAATTCCTATAAAAAGGCCTTAAAATATTCTTTAAAGCATTTAAAGTTGCTCTGGAAGTAACTAGAAAGTATTGATCCTCATTGCATAAAGACGGAACTTTGTAATAACCTATTAAATTCCTTTGGAAATGTAGCTTAGTTATACCTGTGTCGGTTCTAGGAGTTGTAGTCCAAAGATACAAATATTCACATCTCATAATTAGCTATTGCCAGGTTTGGAACAGAAGCAGAACCATGACAATAAAGAACTCATAAAACACAGCATCATTAAACAGATCAAATACTCTCCCCAGCTCAATGAACAGCAGCAGAATATATTCATTAAGAACAAGAAAAATGGAATATACTTTTAACTTTCTTGTGAAGATTTGCAGAGCTAATGAGTCCGTACAAGCCTCCTCTAGAATAGAGTTCCATAAACAAGGGATTAAAGATCAGGAAAATGGTGTCTTTCAGTCGAAACGTATGGATTCTGGGTGTTGTGGTCAGAAATGAACTTCTTAAAGCTCTGCATTGGATAAAAACTGAAAATGTCGTCTCCCTCATGCCTGCCAACCGAATTGTTTGCACCAGTGGAGTCCAAGATCAGTGAAAATGTTTGCCTGGTTCAGTCTGTGGTGTTCAGGACTCGGCAACACTGATATTCCTTTAGACTGTTATATGTTCTCGCTCCTGATTATACTAAAACAGGTTTGTATTCCTGTTGATGCATCCTTACAACACTCACATAAATTTCAAATTTGTAAATAAGGTGTAAATAAGATTTTTACAAGGCAAGCATACAGTTTCAGTCTTCAGCGGAAGAGTTCTGTAAAGCAAGAGTGAACAATCTACAGTTTTCTAGAACTGCTGTGCCACCTGTCTCCCTTGGCCCTTAACTATACTGGTTGGGGAGGATGGTCATGGGAATCCAATTAACATCCGAGGACTTCCAGGTTTCCCATCTTAGCTCAATTAGATTATTAGTCTGCTTAACCCAATATCATCAACTCTGGAGTTTTAGGCAGGATTTTTTAACCTATTTTTTTTATCTGGTGACCCTCAATATTGCCTTGTGGTCTCCCATCCAAGTACTAACCTAGCCAAACCCTGCTTAGCCTCTGAAATCAGACAAGATCAGTATATTTGGCTATACTGTACTATGGTGGTGCGATACCAGTACCACCAGAGGGGGAGGCAAAGCACATAAAGCTTCTTCTTCTTCTTCTTCTTCTTCTTCTTCTTCTTCTTCTTCTTCTTCTTCTTCTTCTTCTTCTTCTTCTTCTTCTTCTCAATAGGCTTGCAGTGACACAATGAATAAGGAACAAAAGTGACGAGCCGGGTAGGTGGGGCTCGTCAGCCATGGAAGGCAGCCCATCTAGGAGAAGGAAAACTCTGATTTCAAACCTCCACTGCCTTGTGGCTATATCCACTCATGGAAAAGGCTTCAGGAGTTAACCTCGAGGCAAAATCCGGAGCTGGAGTCCCGAAGGCAGCATGTGTCGTTCTGCCAACTCCTGCGACATTGCTGGAACCAGTTGTATTGGCTCTTGCCTTTCCATTGGACCATTTCAGCAATGTGGAGAGGGGGGATCTGCTGACTGGGTAACAGCCTATCCTCCATATTACCTTACCCGGGCTTCATGCTCTGGAGAGGACACTCCTCAATTCAGAGCATGTTACCATAGTCTCTCGAGACTGAAGGATGCCATGGAGAGGGAAAATGGGAGGGATGGGGACTTGCATTGCGGGAATTGCTGTCAAGTGGGACTTAAGTCACACTGGTGACGCAACTCAGACTCATCTTAGGTTCCCCCCCCCCAATGATTCGCACTTGACTTGCAACTCAGAACCCAACCACCTGTATCTTTATTTCGGGGGGGGGGGAAGCTTATAGGGACCAAATAGGGACTCAGACTTGGGGCTTTATACCAATGTCTTGGACTTTGGGACTCGGATCCACAGACTGGCCAACATCCTGGAAAGACTGGTCTTTGGCAGGTACTCCACAACACCAAATGGAGATGCCCAACCTCTACACATTTCCCATTTCCCCCTCTCAGTTGAGTGAGATCTGTATTACTGGTTTCAGCACTTCCTCAGCCAAATTATTTTAGCCTCTAACAATTTTTTTTCTTTTTAAAGACGGCTTAATATGTACCTAGAATAGGAACATGATGTCAGGTGGCTGCTTTTTATACAGTGTCTCTTCTCCAAACAAAACTGAACTTTAATGATATATTATCCGCCACATTATCCTTCATATAAAAGGAACTGAATTCAGAATGCCGAAGATGGATTTTAATCAGACGGGTCCTTTGTTCCTCTTCATTTCTTCCCAGATTTAAAAAAAAAAAGTGTGCCTGTTAACATTTACAGAGTAAAATATTTAAAATGTCATAAATAATTTCACACGGATGCATGCATGTTTGTGTTACAACTTAAATGTTTGAGTTATGAATGTTGACTCTGAGCTGTACATGATAATAAAGCAAAGAACAGTTTAGATAGAAATAATTTTTAAGATGGGCCTGTTCTCTGTTAAATAATTATCTCCCAGGCTGGTGCCAAAAAGAGATATTACCATGAAACCGGGAAGCAAGAGCAGTACATAAACCAGCCTATGTGTTAAATATTGGATTTACTTCATTGTGATAATCTTTTAATGCGATGCCAGTATTTTTTTGAAACCCCCAAATTTCTGGTCTGCTCTTATTTAAAAATACATGATTACAAGAAAACATCTAGCACCAAAAATGGCGTCACCACCATGTTGAACTTAGTGACCACACGGTAGCTTCTTGAATGCACCAGACTTTGCTGATTTTGTAAGCTAAGCATGATCAGCCAGGATAGTGCTTGGATGGGGGAACACCAGACAATACTAGGAAGGTTATGGCAATTGACAATACTAGGTTAGAAGGGCCAATGGCCTGATTCAGTGTAAGGCAGTATAAGGCAGATCCTTATGCTGCTAAATTGAATTCTTCCACCACATGTTAGAGTAAAAATTAGCCTTTAACATGACATTATAATGTGTGGAGCTTTCCTGTACCCCTTCAGGCAATTTCCCCACCCCACCCCTTTTGCTGCTGACATAGACAATGGAGAACTTGGCAAGGTGATGGCATTTTGCCTTTAAAAAATAGTTTGTCCTTAAATTTCAGTTTTTGTTGAAAAGATGTCCTCCCCATTAAGAAAGTGTGGTAGAAGAAACCATATTCATTTTGTTTTTATTGCAAAACCTAGTCATTCATAATAAATTGGTTTGCATTCTACAGCCCATTAAGATGGCGAGTAATTAACAAAAGTATCCTTTCCTAAAGGAAGAATTTTTGAACTTGATGACAGTGGTCATATTGCTGAGATAGCTTTTCATAAACTCAATCAAAGAAGCCTATGAAAATCTACAGGAAAATGAATGTGAAAAGCAAAATAAGAGTTGACCTCCTAGCCTCTTAACCACAATGTGTACGTTCCTCTGAAAATGACAAGGTTATGAGGTGCTTTTGTTTAGAGGGATGGCAGTAAATTTTAGAATTAGCTTTTATTTTATCAAGTAAAAAACAGAAGGGCAAAGCTACAAAGCTTTGGGAAGCTTATGAACTAAAACATTAAAAATGAGCATGTGAAGAAAGAGAATGCGGCACAGGGGGACCTCTTATAGGTCATACCACATGCTGAGCTTAGGATGCGCACACATTCATGTCATGTCATTCAGAGCTCCTGAACAAACTTACCTTGAAACAGCTAGCAAGTCAGTCTTCTCAGACAATACTCTCAGGGAAAGGAAGAACAGAGGGAGTGCTGGAGAAGAAAGAGCAAAGGGCATCTTCAAGTGGCAGGATCCACAGCTCTGACATGTCTCCGTGACTCCTTTTTAAAAGTGAGGAACTCAAATGGCCATTTTTAATTTTTCCCAAAGCCCTCCATTAGTAAACCTTGCTTGTCAGTTTTAGGATGGCTACAAATACCCACAGTCCTAAGACTGTTTCATCCTACACCATGATAATTGCATGCAATGCAATTGTAAGACTCTTGCAGTGCTGGCACAAATCCAGAGTTGTCTGCAATACAGATGGCTAAATCAGTTTATTACCATTTTGTGTTACTTTGGCATAGTTTCATGCTTCAATTTGCTTCATCCAATTTGCACGTTGAGCTGCAATTTTTTTAAAAAATGTGTATGAACATTCACATTTAACCTTCTGTTTAAGCTTATGTTTTTCAGCGTATTTGTTCCTCTATATATTTAACTTGCATATTATGTTTTATTTTTCTTAAACCTGAGAACTATCTCATATCTGGGTAGTAGAGGAAGAATGCATAATGTGCTTAAAAATACTTTTTTTTTTTTTTGCAGTTACAGGAGCAATGATGTTATCTGCTAGAAGATTAAGGTAATTGATAGATCTTCCTTGCTTTAAGCAATAGTGAGGCTTTCTGGTTTTGTAATGGTTGCTGACAGATTCCTTCACCAAGGCCTACTTTGCCATCTAATCAAGAAGAAGAATTGGAGGTGCAAACCCCTGGGAGGTTCTCCTAGGCTATTAAGAACTCAAGTTTGGTCCTTGTATCAGGCTGTAAGTCTGCCATCCAAGGACCAGCCAGAGATGGTCATCACTAGAAGTTTTATCTTCAAGTAATGATATGCAATTTCCCCCTTACTGAAAATTGCAGCTGCCGTGTTGACTTTACTGGCAGTGCCAATTTTCCAGAAAGACTTACCTGTTATGCCCTGCAGCCTCCAAGCATTCTCAAAAATGAAAAGGATTACTTGAGACCCACAGAGGCCTCAGAACAGGAAGGGGAAATTTAATCCTCTACTAATGGAGATTGCATGTGTTCCATGCTGCCTGCCATCATTGTCTTCATAGCTGTTATGGCCATTTCATCATCTGATGATGCACTGATGAATTCATAGATCTTCAAGGGTTCCATGTAAAGATAGCAAATTAGCACACAGAAAGTCAGACAATGAGGGAAATAAGCAAAGCGTAAGTGCCTCTTTCCTTTGACATGGTCCCTATTTCATGATAGCAATGAAGTCTGTGTAAAATTGTTTTCATTTGCAATTAAATGCTAAAGTTCCATTTTAGCTTTCTAGAAACCTTATGCTGAAGCTTGTAAAGTATTTATAATCTGAACCTACAGAATTAAAATTAAGTGCCAATGAGTTCAAACAAATTTATTCCTAGTTGGATAACAGCCATATCCTGTATCAGTAACTACGTTTTTCTTTGTGGCTTCTTTGCTCATTTGTTTTGGATTTTCCATTTTCAATGACGTGTTTAACTTGAATTGTTATCTCCTCTGAGAATAAGTACTAGAAAAGCAAGAGATATATCTCCCAGGGGATATGGATTCTTGCTGGAGATTGAGAGTTTATAATTAAGGGGCCCTCTTTTTAGTTACCAAAACAAAATACAAAGTATAGCATTGCAGTACTATGAATAGAGTGGCTGAAATCCTGTTTAAGTTCTGTGGTATAAGACTGGTGATGTCATCAGCCAGGAAAATATTTTGGAAAGTTAACATTCCCCTTCTGGTTATGGAGCTCCTACATATCCCCAGTAATCCCTTTCATTATTGGGAACCCATAGGGGCCACAGGATGGGAGGAGAAATCTTTACGTGTCAAAAATCCCTGCTACCATTATGACTTTACTGGCAGTAGTGGTTTTCAGTAAAGACTTACTGCTGCAGCCCCAAAGCATTCCAAACAATGAAAGGTTACTCTGGACCCATAGAAACATCAGAACAGGATGAGAAAATGTTTAATTTTCAAAAAATTATCTTGCCTGATGACATCACCAGACTTCTACCATGGAATTTACTTGAACAGAATTTCAGCCAATGTATTAGTAAATGTTAGCTTTCCCCCAGGTTGCTCCTTTAATCTGTATGACAAAAACCACCTTCTGGTGGATCAAGAAAAACACAGGTAAAGTTTAATATGCTTGGAGGTCTCATAGTTTTCTATTAGTGAATGCAAATTGGATCTGTGTCAAGTTGTGACATGCCTGTGAGTAAAACTGTTGCTGTGAAACTTTAAATTACTAGACCAAAGGGGAGGAAGAGATTGTAGATCAATGAACCTGTTATATTTGTGAAGTAGCCTTCAAGCAATTACAGGTGCCTTGATCATTTGTCCCAAGATATGTGAAGATAGAATTGTACCATTAATCTTTTTTTGAAGAACAGTACTGCCGCAGTATACGAATTTAATGTGTTCTCTGAAACATTAAGTAATGCAAAAAACAAAAAAAGAGTAAACCTAAATGTGGTTTCCCATAGGAATGGGGGCGGTGCTATAAACTTCCAGGCACAATGCATCCTGGGGAAACTTCCTTCCTACTTCAGAAAAAAAAAATTGTAAACCAAGGCATTGTTTTCAATGGATTTCTGTTTGGAAACCGAAAATTACGTTAACCGAGGCATTCGTAAACTGAGGTACTATGGTTCTTCATAAAAAGAACAGGCTTGACCATCAGGTAGAATGATAACTTCCACTATAGATTGGAAAACTGATTCATACAACTGTGTTCGTCAATGACCTACACCATGATGACTTTTTTTAATGCAGAAATTTACATATTTACCATCACAATGGCAAAGGAGCACACACAATGTTCAAGGAGGAGAAACTGTTTCCCAGTGAAGAAAGATTATGATATTTGGTGTTCTTTAGCTTAAAAAGAGGCAAGTCAGGAAAGAGATATCACAGAGGTATATACAGTATAATTATATAGGATGTGGAGAAAGTGAGTAGGGAGAAGTTATTATCTTCCTCTCATAATAATAGGACATGCAGTTTTTTACAGAAGCTAAATAGCAGGAGGTTAAAGGCAGTGGACAGTAAAATTATTGAATTTGCTGCCATCAGATGTACAAGGTAGTGTGTCTAAATGGAGCTTACTCCTAGGTAACTCAACGTAGAATTAATTGGTGCCTTTGAATCAACAGGAAACTTGGAAAGTTGAATGTTTGCACTATTCTGGCTTGTGTGGCATGTCGAAACATAGCTTGGTTAAGGATAATGCTCTGGCTTCCCTTGATGTAAACGTTAAGATGTATGCTTAGCATTTTCAATTGTAGAGCCTTTAAAGGACTGTTCAAACTCTTTTAGGCCCTTGTGACTGTGGGCACTGGCAGCCCATCAGCAGGCTTTATAATCATTAGCTGTCATCTTGCTAGCACTTTCCCAGCCTAGGATAGATTCTCCTTTGTCTGTTATAATTTCTCTTCCAGTGTTCTCCATGTTTGGCAGTGACAAATAAGTCTGGCCTTTCACTTTCTGCCACCCCTGAATCTGATCCCATGCTTATCATCTTTTTCTCTCTCCCTTCACTTAAACCACTTTGGGCAGATGAAAGTGTTGATCCTCTCTGACAGAATTGTTCCCACTGCTTATAACATGAAGGACACGGACTCCTTGCCTTATTAAGAGATGGGAGATGGGAGAAAAGTCTCTACTTCTTTGGTAGGTCTGGAGTGAGAGGAGGCAGCATCACGTAAGAAGAAGTTGTGTTTCTCCAGTCATGGCTTGGAAGTGGGGACAGTGTAAGAGAATTAAAAGTGGGGCTTTCTTCATCATTTAAAATCATTTATTAGTGTTTGTGAGCCTGAAAACCCGCACATTCACAATGTCAGAGGGTTCTTTATCTCTGTCCGGTTTGTGTGAAGCCTGGCTCGACCATTAGGTAGAATGAGGCTACCATGTCAGAGAGCAGATTCTGAAGGCAGGCGGCAGATACCCCCCCCCCCCCGGAGTCCCTTAACTTTTAGTTAATCAGTTCATTAATATCATACGGAGATGTAGAAGGGCGTTCATAGGATCTCCTACCACAAGAGTCACAAAATGTGACCAGCTTTGGGTACAACAGTCTGCATACATTAAAATTTAGGATTTTTTGGGAAGCACCCTCTTTGCTCTCATTAAAAAAAAATCATCCCTTGGGTTGAGTGAGTAAATGAGAGATTTGCTGCTTTTACTCAGGCAGTTCAAATGTCTTGGCATGTCAAAGATTTGTGCATTAATAAGGGCAGGAGTCAACAAACTGATAATGTTAATTTTCTCTTATCCTCAAAAGAATTGGAATTGTTTCTTCAAAGTGGCCTCTCTAAAAGAGCAGTGAACTTCTGCAGGGTCTGTCTATCAGTCATTTAATGCCAAACTTCTGTTAAACAAGTGTGAGCTATGCAGCAATGACAACACACATAAGGGTGGGCCCCAGTGGAAAACTGTATGATGAAAGGCAGACATGCTCTATTTAACTTCTGCAAAATCTTGAGGGGAAATAGTCTGGCAATTGGTTCTCCTACGTCTGTTGTTGTGATTTTCTCTGAAGAATGCTACAGATACTACAGGACTTGGAAGTAACATGTTACAAGTAGAACACTGTTTTGTGTGTGTGTATGTGTAATGAAGGGGCATCAGTATAATGCAAATGAGTTTCAAATAGATAAAAGGACAGCAGACTTTTATAGCACAAGTGCAGTTTTGTGTTTGAAAGCGGCTGCTAATAATTCTTTTGAAGAATGCAACTCACAGCAAAGAAACTCTAAAGCAATGATGACTAACATTGCTATTGCTGCCACCTGTACCCTCTTGGCTGCCCCTGGCAGCATGGTAGCTGTCAGTCATTTACACACACACACACACACACACACACACACACACACACACACACACACACACACACACACACACACCCAATGAATCTACCTGGTGGAGAACTTTTCTGTGACCATCTCATATCTCCTCCAAATGTAATGGTTGATATTGAAACTCAGCCATAAGATGGAGGAGAGAAAGGTGAGTGACAGGTGGTTCTTCAGTTGCCTGGCTGCCAAGGGCCCCAAATTGTGGTCGATAGTGGTGACAGTGCTGGGAGGGGACCTTCTGGCAGTGAGAACACTGACAGAGAAGACTGGCTATGGGAAGAGGAATTATCTGCTAGGGGGTGTCTGAAAATAAGCTCAGCTTTCTTGAAAAGTGCAGCTGCTACATGAGTGCAGATGTTTCTGCTTAAATGTTGCCATAAAACCTGACAGTTGGGGGCTTGTGTATGTTATGGAAATGACACCAGATTACTTCAAAAGGCAGAAATCAATAAAAAGAGACCTCACTTTCCAAAGCTCGGAAGTAACACATGGCTCAGATTCCAGAAGTAATGCATTACAAGGAATGATGTTAGATGTAACTTTTGAGATTTACAAAAAATTAACAGCATTCAGAGTGCTTACCTTTTTAAGGTTAATATGAACATGTTATGTTTTTGTGCAAATGGTTTCCCCATTTGCTTGTTACATTTTGATTGCTATGTTTTCTGCATTGTTTTGAGTAACTTGAAGCTATTTTTAAGAAAGCAGTATAAAAATAGTAGCACATTGCCCCCTGTAAAAAATGTAATAGTAATACATTCGTTTTGTAAAATAACATCCTATGCTCTGGATAATTTTCTGGAACTGAGACAGATGCAAATTTTGAAAGTGAGTGAGTTAGTAGTCACTTCCAGTCAGCCCTTTAGCAATCCACAATGTTCCTTCCACTCTCTTTGTACTGCCACATCTATTATTCCTTTGTTTCATGTTGGAAGCACCACTGTGTCCAGCTTCATACTGAAGCAGTGAAGCTCAGCCATTGTTGTCTTGCCCTATTCGTACTTAACCTTTCCAATGTTCCTGTCACCATTGTTCTTCCATGATTGCCTTTTGCATAAAGGTGCCTTAAACCATGCCTGTCCAGCAGTGGAAGTGAGGGATGGATGGAAGAAAAACATTACTTTAAAACATTTGGACCTGCATTTTGAAAAAAAAATTCAAATGGAGATCCAGTGGCTTTGCAGTATCTCTTGTCTCAGAGTGGGTGTCAACGTTTACCCATTTAAAAATGGGCAATTGCGGGTTAGCATGGCTGATACTGACTTTTAGGTAACATAGGCAGCTGCTCCAAGGAGAACAATGCCTTTAGCTTCAGGCTAATTGGGACATTTTTCAAGGAAGAGCATGCTGTGGCTAAGGCTCAGAGTAGATCATCCTGTCCTCATTGAGTTAAGAAGCAGAGCTCCCTTAAAAGGTAAAGATACGTACCCCTCCTAGCAAAGTTGCTCAGCTCTGCATTTTGCAAATGAGTTTGCTCTTGTTTTATGATTGGGTATTTGCAAGTCTGATTGTGCAGCTGCAGAACTGGACCTGGAGGGAAAAGCACAAGAGCAGGAACGAGGTGCTTCCTTCAGTTTGTGACTTGACCCTTTATGTCCCATTCTTCTTGTGATCAGCAACTGGTGGCAGACAGCTCAGTAAGCACTTGACATCCTGATAAACGTCTGGGCAGGATAAATCTTTTATCCTTCTGTCAGCCCTTCTTCTTCTTAATTATCTACTTCAACAGGAAACACAGAGAGAAATTTGAGATGACTCTAGTATGATGATCAAATGCAGCTTTGCCTTGTATTTTGATGGGCCCCAGCCCTGCAATCTTGATACTTTACTTCAATCAAACATGTCTTAGGAAGTCATTACCAGTCAGGCCCACCTTGTTAGGTGCCAGGCAATCTAATCAAAAGGCAGGTGTATTGTAGAATTTTGCACTGGTTGACAGTACATTTCCAGACCCCCTTTAATGTGGGACTAGCATTTGCTTTTGTTCTCAATATTTTTATTTCAAGTTTTTTGAAGATTATTTTGTGTCTTCACCCATGATGATCTGCCCACATGCTGCACATCAGACATCTTATTTGTATGGCTGCTCCTGCAATTTATTTATTTGTTTATTACATTTGTATACTGTGTGACTTACTGCAATGCAATACACCACACAGGGCAGTTAACAACAAACATAAACAATACATCCTTCCCCAGTTCCCAACAACCTGATAAAGGCATACACAGGCACACGAAAAATGAAATGATAAGACCTAAAAATAACGAACAACTGATGATGGTGGTAGAGCAAAACAACAACAACAAGAAGCAAATCTCACTGTCATATCTGGGAAGGATGTTTCTGAACGCTTCCCTGAACAGCTCAGTCTTCAGAAGCCTTTTGAATCTAATCAAAGATGGGAGCCTGATGAATCTTCAAGGAAGTGTATTTCATCAGGATGGGGCCTCAGCTAGGAGACTTGTTGTCATGAATAATAGGGCCTTCACAGTAGAAGCCATCCACTTCGGGAATTCTGCTATGATTGGCATCTGAAGGCCCCAATCACAAGAGGTTTCAGAAGTCCCTGAAAATTACCTGTTTACCTTGGGCTATACTTCAGTTAGGATTCTATGAGGGTTCTTGTATGTATGATACCAACTTCCTTTTTAATTGTTAAAGGCATTTAAATCAGAAAAGTAGTTTTCATTTTATCATTATTATAACTGCTTTATTACACTTTGTAGTTTTACATGTATTTTTTAAGTTAAGTTTATTGTTATTATTATGTAGGGACGTGGTGGCACTGTGGGCTAAACCGCAGAAGCCTGTGCTGCAGGGTTAGAAGACCAGCAGTCATAAGATCGAATCCACGCAACGGAGTGAGCTCCCATCGCTTTGTCCCAACTCCTTGCCAACCTAGCAGTTCGAAAGCATGCAAATGCGAGTAGATAAATAGGTACCATCTCGGTGGGAAGGTAAAATGGCGTTCCCTAGTCACGCTGGCCAAGTGGCAATGGAAACTGTCTTTGGACAAGCGCTGGCTCTATGTCTTGAAAAGCGGGATGAGCACCGCCCCCTAGAGTCAGACACGACTGGACTAAAAATGTCAAGGGGAACCTTTAGCTTTACCTTACTGTTATTATTGCTTTATTATACTTTGTAGTGTTTGGAAGTTGGGGCAACAGCTAGGGCTGAAAGAGGCTGGCTCAGTTCCGTGCTTCCACAGTTCCCTTCCTGAGGTGTGGAGGACTGTTCTCTCTCTTTCTTCCTGACTTTGCTGACTCTCCCCAAGGTAGTCGGAACTTAAAAATGCCACAGTGGGTTAATGGGGGCTAGATTAGGTGCAAGCCTCTTTGGCTGGATGATTCAGAGGAAGTACAAATATGAGTTGGATTGAATCCCTACGGAAACCACAGGCTTGAGATTACAAGAGCTGAACATGTCTACTGTGTACAGGACATTTTGGAGATTGTTCATTCATAAGTCAGTGGCAACTTGATGGCACATAACAACAACAATTTTTAGGTTTACTGAAAGTTATTTCAAAGGATTTACCCTAAAACAACATATATACATACATTTTATACTACCAAAAAGAGAGCGAGCGAGCGAGCGAGAGAGAGAGAGAGAGAGAGAGAGAGAGAAGAAAACTTCAGGGTTAAATTACTACACAGACCTTTTTTTTTTTTTTTGAAGAATTTAAAGAAGCTTCATGAGTCCTGAGAGAACCATTGTGAACATATTACACTGTTAATCTGGTTAGTAGACAGCTAGAAATCTTAATGGTTTTACTGGGAGTGTGGAGTGGAGAGAGTTTATAAGATTATTGTGTGCCTTACTGCACTAATTTCAAAATGTGGTCATGTAGTACTGCTGCAACTGAGGGTCACCCAATTCTGCTGAAGGAGGATCTGCCCCAAGATGGCTGCCCCAAGTCCTCTTTCATTGGCAAGACAGTGTCTCTTGTCTAGTGCTCTAGCTTCTGCATTAACCTCCTGTCCTTTTCAGGGCACAATGTATGGTTCAATTTCTTTTGGCCTATATAGTCCTTCATAACTCAACTCCATAACACTTGTGAAATAAACAGCCCCTTTCCTTACTCTGTTGGCAGATCTGTCTGCATGTTGGATTCAGACAGAAGGGCTCGTGAGCATTTTCCACAGCTTCTCACAACAGCTGTGGAGTTCTGTTCCCCAAAGGTAGCCTAACTGTCAAGCCTGAGCGTCTTTTGGAAAGTATCTCAGGCTAATAATTTTGCTGACTCTTGGCTGGCAAGAGAAGACACCCATTGCTGAGGCAAAGTTTATGGTGCTTTTAACTTCCATTCAATGCTTATTTAATAGTTAGGCTTTCAGCAAATATTTAAAACCACTTTTTGGAAATACTCCAAGGTCTAGTCAACCTATATTTAAAGACTATTTCTATTAACAATGCAGATTTAGTGTAGCCCTCTAAAAAAGAGGGAAAAGGCTATTAATGCTGGCATCTTTGCAAGCTCTGCTCTCGGATAAAAAAAATCTTTTATTATTATTTTCTTGTCCTTGGTTCTGTAATTTCCCGGCATCTACTGGCATTGTGTTCTGTATGACAGTTCTGCAAGACAGCTTTCAAGCAGCTTGTCAGAAACCATGGGATCAATCTTCATTGTCACACCGATTATCTGACAGTGATGTCTGCCTATCGGATAATTGCATCTCTTAACATTTGGAAAATCAGACCAGCCTTGCCAGCCTCTGCCATGTTGCTAACAGCATTCTTATTTTGTAACCCAGAACAGATTTTTACAGATTTGGTATCTGATTGGAGTATATATATATATTTTTGCCTCCATCTCTTCCTCCTGCTGCTGCTGGCTCTGCCACTGGATTACATCCTCCAGTGCGACTCGTGGGCTCCCTTCGGGCAGAGGACAAGGCGGCGACATGAGCTGGAGGTGAACCCCGGCAGTGGTGCTGGAGGAGGCAATTTGGCAGCTGAGGCAGCAGTCAATGAGCAGCCACAAGAGGCGGCCGAGCGCAGCTGCTCCTTTGCCTCCACCTCTGCCTCCTTCCGTGTATAAAACGACCCTCATTTTTTCCTCTAATGATTTTAGGGAAAAGTGTCATTTTATACATGGAAAAATATGGTAATAAATAAAATAACAGAATGTCTGTAAACATATATCTATCCTTCTTCTTAAAAGTAGGGCTTTCGTTATATTCTATCCATGCTGGGACTCACATTAACTTGGTGGGATGTAAGATATCAATGTTTGGGTATCACTAATGTTTACTATGTGATCTCTGTGTCTTCAGTAGAAGCTATGAGCTGCATACAACTCTATGGCCAGAGTCCTATTACTTAAGTACATTGGCTTAAGTCAAATGGTGTAAATCAAGGCTTTTATTTGTCCCTGCACACTAGTCACAAAACTTGGTATGGAACAAGGAATACAAGCCTTGCTTTCTTAACGAACACCAATTTTCTGCCGCAATTTATGCTATCTGATTTACATGATGTTGTGATCAGCCTGCTTCGGATCATGTAGGAGATTATTTGCATGTACCATGGGAGCTGTTGGGAGGCGGAGCCATAGAAACCAGAGGGGTGATGAGGTAGAGAAGAGGAGTTTTTGGAGTGAGTTTGAGTCAGAGATGGGAGTCTAAAGTAGAAGTTAGTCTGTGGGAGTTAGAGAATGTGGTATAGTGACGAGTTAAGGTAGGCAGTTAAGAGTGTGGAATTTATAGAGAGTTAAGAGAGTTAAAAGTGAAATAAATTATTACTAATCTAATGAATACATTAAAGTTTGTGAAGAACCTGTTTAAGTGAACTGTAACCAATAATCCTGTTTGGTTCGACTTTATACTCAGTTTGGACCTCAATCTTTCTAATTAAAGAGTGTTGACAGAGGTCAACTGGTAGCAGCATAAAGGAGAGAACGTGTCATGGGCCTCAGGCTAGTGAAATAATTTGGGGACATGCGAGGGGCACATCACACAAGAGTTGTACATCAGTAATATGATTGTGTGTATCTGTTTGTATATAGGCTTCTGCATGCAATTGGAAGTCCACTTCTACACATAATTTATCCATCAGGAAAACCAAAGTGACACCTTCTACCAAATGCAAAGAGAGGATGGCCCTCCTCTATTTCAGTGAATGTGATTTTCAAGGTGAGAAGAGGACAACCTACAGGCCTATGACAGGGAGCCCTGCTGGGGGCACATATAATGATCCTAATGAACCCATCCTCCACTGAACTGGGAGTCAACCTAAATCCACCCACTTAGCAAAAATTGTCCCATATTATCTTTGACTGATATTTCATGAGAAATATTTCTGTGCCCTTTTGCTGAGATACTTTCCCTCCCCCTTCACTAATTAATTTCCATTAATTTCCTCATCACATCCACATAATCCAGAACAGGGTTCAAATAACCCATAATCTTTCATAATGCTTTCTGTACTATGTGATTTTTGGGGTGGAAAGCGATGACAAACTTAGACAGCATCTTAAAAAGCAGAGACATCACCTTGCCAACAAAGGTCTGCAAAGTCAAAGCTTTGGTTTTTCCAGTAGCGATGTACAGAAGTGAGAGCTGGAACATTAAGAAGGCTGACCACCGAAGAATTGATGGTTTTGAATTGTGGTGCTGGAGGAGACTCTTGAGAGTCCCTTGGACTGCAAGGAGGACAAGCCTATCCATTTTGAAGGAAATCAACTCTGAGTGCTCACTGGAAGGACAGATCCTGAAGCTGAGGCTCCAATACTTTGGCCATCTCATGAGAAGAGAAGACTTCCTGAAAAAGACCCTGATGTTGGGAAAGAGGGAAGGCAAGAGGAGAAGGGAATGACAGAGGATGAGATGGTTGGACAGTGTCATCGAAGCTACCAACATGAATGTGACTCAACTCTGGGAGGCAGTGGAAGACAGGAAGGCCTGGTGTGCTCTGGTCCATGGGGTCACGAAGAGTCGGACACAACCTAACAACTAAACAACAAAACTATGTGAGTTTTAGCACAAATTGTTTAAACACAAACACATACAGATTATTTAGGCATTATTTTATGTAAGCTTTACTTATATAAATAATCCTTTGAATGGATTTTATCTCAGTAATTCCTTTTTGACAATCACAGTTATTCTAGGTACTTCCACAGATGATTATTATTACTGAAGAGTTGCAGTTGTCTGTTGTGATTGCATTTCCCTCACCAGATGTCACATCCCTCAGTTTGCCTTGTTGGAGAAGAGACAAGTAGCAAAGAATTGCAGGAATGGTATTACTGTATTTAAATTGTTGTAAGCCACCCAGATACCTTTGGTTAGTGTGGGCAGCATATAAGTTATAAATCAATCAATCAAATCAATCAAATAAAATAAAATAATAAAATACCTTGACTTCAGCAAAGCTTTTGACAAAGTGACCCATGATATTCTGATTAGCAAGATAACTAGGTGTGGGCTGGGCAGAACAATTGTCATGTGGATACATAGATTTGTACCTAAAGAGTGCTTATCAATGACTCCTTCTCAGACTGGTAGGTGGTAACAAGAAACTTGGATGAGGGGGTGCAGGGAATACTACTTATCAAATTTGTGGATTGCACAAAATTCAGTGAAGTAGCTAATACATTCGAAGACAGGAATAACATTAAAAAAAGATCTTCATTGGCTTCAGCACTGGACTGAAAACAATAGAATGAAACTAAGAAAGATAAATGAAAAGTTTTGTGCTGAGTGAAGGGAATAAACCCCAAATGCACACAAGATGAGGGATACTTGGCTCAGTAATACTACAAGTGAGAAGGTTCTTGGAATTGTTGTAGATCAAAAGCTGAATATGAGACAAAAATGTGATGTCGCTGCAAAAAGGGCAATGTTATTTTAGGTTGCATTAACAGAAGTACAGTATAGTCTCCAAATCCCATGAGGTACTGGTCCCCTTCTATTCGGCACCAGTTAGGCCTCATCTAGAATACTGTATCCAGTTTTGGACACCAGAATTTAAGAAGGATGTCAACAAACTGGAACAAGTTCAGACGAGGGCAATAAGGATGATCAGGGAAATGTAAACCAAGCCCTATGAGGAAAGACTGAAAGAAATGGCCATGTTTAGCCTTGAGGGGAGATATGATAGCATTTTTCAAATATTTGAAAGGTTGTCATACAGAGGAGAGGCAAGATCTGTTCTCGATTATCCCAGAGTGCAGGACATGTAACAATAGGCTCAATTTACAAGAAGCCAGATTTAGGCTGAATATCAGGAAAAGCCTCTTAACTGTTAGACCAATACGGCAAAGGAACCAATTATCTGAGGAGGACGTGAGCATGCCGGTGCTGGAGGCATTCAAGAGAAAACTAGAGAACCATCTGTCAGATATACTTTGATTTGGATTCCTGCATTGAATGGGGGACTGGACTTGATGACTTTATGGCCCTTTCCAACTCAATTATTGTATGCTTCTATGAATGTGTGTATCTGAAAGTGGAAGCCCAGGACAAGATAAGTGTATTGTGTACCACCCTTCCTGCTGCTCAATAGTCTGCCTTCCTGAGGTATCTGAACTGGTCTTATGGCTTTGAGTCCCCTCGGCTTGATGTGCTGGCAGATTTCAACATCCATGCTGAGGCAAATTGGTCAGGAGAGGCTCAGGACTTCATGTCCTCCCTGATTACAATAGGCCTGTCCCTAATGGTATCTGATCTACCCATGCCACCGGAGAACACTTTAGACTTAGTTTTCTGTACTGGGGTAGATCTTGGAGAAACCCTCTGCAGTTCCATTGTCATGGACAGATCACTGGACAGAACAACACCCCCCCTCCCACCAAGTGGTAGGGTTTAGACTCACTGGAACTCAGAGCCTCTGCAGGGTAGGGGACCAATTAAGATGGTCTGCCTCAGTAGGCTGATGGATCCCAATGGTTCTCTGATAGCTGTCGTGGAGTTTCCTGTCACCTTAGTAGGTGACTCTGTTGAAGCTCTGGTTGGCCTTTGGGATGAAGTAAATGTCTAGAACTGTTGATATAGTCAGTTCTAAGCATCCCGTCCGACAAAGTGGAGTCAGAGTGGCTCCCTGGTTTACCAGGAAGCTGGTGGTAATGAAATGTATGTGTTTATTTATTTAAAATATTTTTACCTCACCTTTCTCCTTAAAAAAGGACCCAAGGCAGCTTATATCATTAAAAGCAGTAAATTATTGAAATATTAAATAACATATTTAAAATGTTAGGTAAAAGCATTTTAGAAAAGATTTAGAAGCAACGAACTATAAACTATCTCACGTATTGACTCCTAGACAATCAGTCACTAAGGGAAGCCTGCCTTAAGAGCTTGCCTGCAATAAAGTCTTTGCAGGACTGTTTGCATTTACAATTAAATTCCAAAGTTGCATTTCAGCTCAGCCCAATGGAACACACACACACAGCAATTCAAATACCACATGACTGCCGTGTGACTTTAAATCAATTTCAATAACACTGCTGCATATTCTGAGGTATTTCAGTACTGTAACCACACTCTCAGACAGCCAATCACTAAGGAATAGCCTGCCTGAAGAGAAAGGTCTGTGCCTGCTTGAAAAGGACAGCAAAGAAGGGGGATAGCCTGGCTTTTGTGGGAGGGAGTTCCAGAGTGCCCTTTTCTGCATCCCTACCAAATATCTCAAATAACATATTTCCTTTTAAGATCCTGTCTAGTTTTAGTGTCATCAGGGAAGGCCTTTCTTTCAGTCCTACCACCTTTTGAATATATTTACTATTATTAGACTTGTCTAATTCTTTTTAAATATAGTAATAATTTACTGCTTTTAGCTTTTAATATTGTTTCTCATTAACTGTCTTGGGTCCTTTTTAGGAGGAAGGCAGAATATAAATATTTTAAATTAAATAATTTTATTTAAATTTGATTAAAATATTCATTATTTGTTAATTAATTAATTAACATGAGCCAGTGTTACAGATTGCAGGTTTCTTCTTATAAAATAGTTTATTCTTCTGCTCTGAAGCATATTCACGATTACATTTTTATCCTGATTCCATCGAGATGCAATATTTAGCAGAACTATGTAGGAGTTACCTCCTAAATGAGTCATGCATATTTTGGAATGAACAGACTGACTTTACAGGTGTTATACATTGCTCAGTTAGATAGGAGCATCCCAGCATACTATCTTCTGGTTGTTGTGGGTTTTTCGGGCTCTTTGGCTGTGTTCTGAAGGTTGTTCTTCCTAACGTTTCTCCAGTCTCTGTGGCCAGCATCTTCAGAGGACAGGAGTAGCACTCTGTGCTCTGGTGCAGTTTGTTTGGGAGTTGAGTATTTATAGCTGTGAGATCAGCTTTTGTCCTTTTCAGGAAATGGGTGCTTATGGTGATCAGTGTGTTTTTGTTGTGGGTATATTGTAGTGATAAGGAGGAGAGATTATCTGTCACTGTGATTGATGGGTGTCATTAGCTGGTCTTTTGTGTGCAGTGATCACTGGTCCTTGTGGCTGGGTAGAGTTTGTTGACCTTTTGCACGCTGCATTTTTCAGTGCTGGGAGCCAAGTTTTGTTGAGTTTCCAACTTTCTTCTTTTTTGTTGAAGTTCTGCATCAGCAAATACACTATCTTCTATTTTTCTCTAGTGGAATGCTATTATTCATTTAAATCCAGGTCTGAGAGCATGATTGCATGAATTTATAAATGAGATCTTTCACAGATCCCCAACCTGGAAATGGCATTGACAGTCAGAAATAAAACATGAACATTCCACTAGAAGAGAGAAGTTGGTGTCAGTAAATTAAAAGCAGTTATTTACAGAATAATTATACAAGTAAAACTAATTTGCAAGTACAATTTTTTAGATCTGAGAAATAACTGACAGCATTTCAATTTATGACCAGATTCACTGAAGGCATTATTAGATGCTTCCTTGGTAACAAAAAAGGCAATGATGACCTCTGAGTGAATGCTATGTGCAATTGAAAAAGGAAGTCTCATGTTATAGCAGATTTATTATTCCTGCCAGTTAGGATGGATGAACGGAAGTGTGATTAGATAAATATATATTGGGCCAAATCTTATTGTTATTTCCATAGGGTTTTTTAGGGTTTCAGAATTCAGTCCCATCATGAACTCTATGGATATACCTCATCTCTGAAAGGTGTACAAAATGAAAAAAAATTTTAAGTACATGTGGCTGATTGGAACATATCACATGCCCAGAGAGAATGACAGATACCATATTAAGTTGTTGAATTTCCTGGTATCTTTTATTCTCTTTAGATCTCCTGCCTGATTAAAGAAATTTAGATTTAGACTGGAACCATATACTTTATGAATAGGGAAACTTTGGTCCTCCTGATGTGTTGAACTACCATTGGACATGCTGGCTGGTGTTTCAGCTCAGTAGAAACTACAGTCCAAGACGATGGCCAAACATTCCCCACTCTTGCTATACAGTACTTGCTTATACAGGGTAAACCATACAGAAATTACTGGGACTTACTTCAGTATTATTAAGAGCCTCATCCTTCCACTTTTCAAGTACATTTGACTCTGATGCCTTCCACGTTGCCTAAATAAGATAAGTGATGTAATGTGTTTGTGTACGTGGTGGAGGGGAGATGGTCTCCTCTAAACCAGGTGTGGGACTGCTGGAGTCACTGTGGTAGAGTGGCTGGGGTGCTATCGTGTGTCTTGGAAGATCAAGGTTCTAGTCCTTGGTCAGTTATGAAACTCACTAGGGTTATCCTGGACAATCTCTCTCTTTCAGGCTGACCTACTTCACAGTGTTGTAGGGAGGATAAAGTGGGGAGAATATACAGTATTGGATATTCAGATAAAAAAATAAATATTATGCTGAAGTATTACTCCAGCTCAGCCCCTAACCTGCCAATAAGGGTGAATTAGTAGAAGGGTGGTTTATAAATATATATTGAGGTGCACTTTAGTGTTTTTTTCATAGATTCTTATGTTTCAGCACTCTAGGTATCTACCTCCTTTCCAAAAGAGATGCAGAGGCACGTGTCTGATAGGCAAGAAAAAGAGGGAAGACTCCACGTCAAAAAGCAGTTCTGCTCATATTAACATGCAGTCACTCACTAGGTTTCATAGAGGACAGGGTTTTCCACTCAAGGTGTAGATATGGAACACTTACTGCTACTCTTTTATTTTGTGCAGAAACCCTCTGGTGACAAACATAACACACAGCCTTCACGATTTACTCCAAATCTCCTTTCTTTGTTCATGGTGGGGGGGAAAAATTCCCTGTCCTTAAGCTGCAGAAAGGAATGCTTTTAGATTCTGGTTTAATTCTGTGTTACTGAACTTCCTAGCTTGAGTGAGCTTGTTTCTCTCTTTCTTTCTCTCGCTGCTTTCCCTGATTTTCTATCCAGAAACTTCAAAGGAATCTAACAAGGCACCACTAGCTTTTAACAATGATGTGCCCTTAAAAACACAAGAGAAGTTCCGTCAATTCGGACCAAAGACCTCTCTGGTCAGGCGTTCTGTTCACATGGTGGCCAATGAGCTGCTACCGGGAAGCCCACCAGCCAAACAAGAGTATGATCGCAACTGACTCTCCCCATTTGTGCTCTGTAAAAAATTGGTATAAAGTGATACACCGTCTCTCATACTAAAGGGCATCTCTCTCCCTTTTGATAGCCCTTTCCTCTGTAACTATGTCCAAGGCCCCTTGAAAGCTATCCAGGTTGGAGAAGACATTTAACAGAGTTCTTTGAAGAGTAGGATGATACAGTAATATATGCTTCATGGTGGATTACAGACACAGTATTCTCATCTGCCAGATGAATTCCCAAATTGCAGCTAACCCTCAGCAGAGAATACTTTGTTTACCCATCTCAGACTGACTAAGTAATGTCTGAAACACATACAACTTAATTAGAACTTGCAGAATCCTGTGGAGATTATGGGAATTGTAGTCAAAAAAAGCAACTTTCCCAACCTCTGTTCCTGAAAAACAAAACAAAACAACCACCTCCTTTGCCAAAAAGGAAATGCTTAGCAAATGTTTACTACACACTGCTTAAAATGTGAAAGGAGGAACCCATTAACGTTAAGCTGTGGGCTAAATCTGGCTCCCCCAGTTCCAGGAGTGGCCAGCTCAGCTCTGTTTTCTTTTGTGTTTTTAAAAAATTTCTTTCTGATTTTGCAAAATTTAATGCTACCAAACACTGTTGCATGATATACTTCAGCTGTTTGTCTGGTGTCAGTAAACAAACCACCGTCTTAAAAAAATTAGGGGCAACCGTTTATCTCCTGTAACATATGCTTGGCTGGTTAATCTCTGAGCATCTGAGAAACAAGTGCATGTCAGCTAATGGAGGATGGAGCATCACAGGCATGGAACAAGAGCATGTGAGTTCCCAGTGACATTCAGAACTGACATTTAGGAGAGATGTCCATTTTGAAATAAGTAACTCCATCACTTTAGTGTGATTATTATGGGACTGGGAGTTGATAAAATTCCAGCTAATATTCGTTTTTATGCTTCACTTTCAAATTGAAGAGAAAATGTTTCAGCCCGAATGTACTTGCACAGCAGCCGTTAAAGTCATGTTCTGTTCAATGAACAGCAAAAGATGTAATAATAGGGTGGGTGAAACATTGCCTAGAAACTGTGAACAAAATGAAGTTTTAAAAAATGCCAAATATAAACAGGAACATTTCCCACTCCCATTCATTTGTTACTTTCTCCTTTGCCACAGGAAAAAGATTATATCCCACACACCTGAGCAGTCCAATTTTAAGGCTATGAAACGATGCCTCAGGCAAAGGCATTGTTTTTATCCAAGTCTTTATGAATGCGAATTAGCATTCCTGAAACTTGCAGGTCACACTGAGATGCTGTGAAAACAGTAATTCTGAGTTGTGCTGGGACTAATCAACAGCTAGGCACAGTCGGCATGTAAGAATGCAATCTCCTCTCCCTGCCCCTTCAAATACACATCTTTCACCACTGGAATTCAGTATTAACTTGTTTTACTCATAGATCCATTCCTGTAGCTGATGATGTAATAGAGTAATGAGTATCAGTAACATAATTGTAACTACAATCTGACTGCAGTATCCACAGGCAGTTGGTTCTAAATCCCCACCATGCTAAAAAACAGAGAAGTATGAATGCTATAGTACCCAGCTTGAGGGGGGAAGGCAATGTGTGGCCTGCATAATTAACTTGTAAACCGCCCAGAGAGTGCTTGAAGCACTATGGAGCAGTATATATAAGCAGCACACTTTGATATAGGTAACAGGGTCTCTCTCTCCCTCTAATGGCCAGTTATCATAAATACACCATGGAAATATGTATAAATTCGTATTTCTGGGATTTTTTAATATAATATTTACAGGCAGCAGAAAATTGAATCTGATCCCGCGGATAGGGAGTCCTACTGTAATTCCTTAATTGATTAAGAAATGGGTAACAAAGTAAACTTTCAGTAACTGAAATCCAGTAGTAAATTTATTTTTATTTATTATTTCAACTTATATATCACCCAATAGTACCTGGAGCAGTCTCTGGATGATTAATTAGTCAAGGAATACTCCCAGTGAGCTGGGTACTGCTTTTACGAAACTTGGAAGGATGGGTACATGAGCTGGCTACATGAACCCGTTGGGGTTGAACTTAAATTGTGAGCAGACTGCCTGCCTAGCTGGCCCTGTGCGAGGAACAGGTAGCGCTTCCAAGAACACTACCTTTGAGGTCCTGGCTTTGAGCTTCTTCCCTAACAACCCACATTCGGCCTCTAGGACCTTGTGGTGACATTTCCCCATGTTGATGGTGCTAACGTGCACCACCACTGCTGCCTCGTCCCCAGCACTCTCTCCAGATGAGACGTGATGTCTGCAACCTTTGCACCAGGAAGGCAAATCACTGTGTGGTCCTCACAACCATCACAGATCCCTTGTTCTATGTTCCTGACAATCTAATCACTCACTATCAGAAGCCCCCCTTCCTTCCCTCCCTCCCTCCCTACAAGGAATACCCTCAGTGCAGCTGGAGCAGGGGGTCCCCTCTAGGGGAGGGTTTCCCTCTTATCTGGATTGGCATCCTCCAGCTCGGAGATGTTCAACCCCAGCAGCTGAAGAGCTGCTTGTCTGTGAGTGGAATGATGCCTGAAGGTCCCTGGAAGTGTCACCATACTGATATATTGTGCCACATCATCAAGCTGCTAGAGTGATAGCCTTTTCCCTTGATCATCTATCCTCCCAGGGTGTAAAACCTGGCACCCCTTCCCCCATGCTGTCCCTGAGATGACCTGAGTCACTGAGAGAAAGGCTACAACCTGGTCTTGTACATGCAATTTGTAACGATAATCTCCAATACCTGGCTTTAGTTTGGGTGAAATTGTACTAGATATTACTCTTTAGCAGAGACACCCCCCCCCCCCCCGAATACTTAGATTTAGCCTGGAGCACATTTTTACAGCAGATTTATAAACCTGAGAAACAATGTTTCTTGTAAAGCAAAGACAGTGATCTACAATAGCTGAAGGGAGACTTTATAGTCTGAAACCTCCTAAAATTGCCTTGAATTACTCAATGCATATTTTATGCACATAAATTTTTAAGCTATGCTAAGTCTCTCTGGTTTCTCCAAGGGACTTGCTTTGGGTGACTGAAGACTATTTGTTAAACTCAGCAAAAATGTACTCACCTCATAAAAATCACTTCTGGTTGGATAGACCCAAAGCTTGTTGTTTTAGTCTTTTACAGCAAAAAATAAAATTTAAAAAAAAAGAAAAAAGAAGAAAAAGGAAAAGAAAAAGAACAAATAATGTAGTGGAATGTCCTTAACATTAAGGACCATCCAGTTTTATTTGATATATGTGTCCATGGACAGTTTTGTCAAGTGTAATTTACTGGTTTTTAAGGTGCCATAATCTTTCTTGTTGTTTTTCTTTCAAAAAGAAACTGAGGTCATTGTGGTGGGGAAATGAAACTCATGAGCTGTGTTTGGCCACAGTACAATGAACTGATTAAACTGGGATAACTAACTAGTTTGGTTGTTAAATAACTATTTTTAGATGCTAGCTTGATCACACACTTCAACCAGAATCTTGTTGATGATTTTTATTTATGCTGATGTAGAGAGTCAAGGATGGTGTTGTATTGTTCACCATGGACCACTTATATGACTTAGTGCACAATGAGAAATGTAGGTAGTAATTTATTAATAAGCAACAATTCACCACTACGACCTATACCATTACACTTACTCTGGGCACAGGTGACCAGCAGGATGCTGGCCTTTGAAGTATTTTAAAAATCCAGAAATAAATTCTACCAAATTCTCTCTGATTGATTTTTTTTTAAAAATCACCTTTCATTTGTTTTGTTAGCAAGACTTTCCTAGGGTTTACTTGGAACTGTCCTGGACAAGAGCAGCTAAATGGGGTATAATATTTATTTAATAAATATGAAATAAATGTGCAAAACATGTAAAGCCATGGCAGAGTTGCCAAAGGACCATTTCTTCTTTGCTTCCATTGGTGACATTGGGGATACGGGCGTAAAGAATTAATCACATTCTCAGCCAAGTAAAGGCTGACAATCTGAATATTGGTGTGTTGTCTTTTCCCTCCTAATGTCTTAGGAGCATGAGGCAGCTCCAAGCTTGGAAAAAACTATGTTGTAGATTTCAGGTATTGCTGAAGTTCAAAAAGAATAACTCTTCCAATCTCTGATGCAACTGTACAGAAACATTTCTCTACCAAGGGATAATCTGCATGCATAGTTACCATTTTGCACTACAACCTGCCAGAATCCTCACTAGGAATTCTTTTTGCATTCCTTCCAGCTGTTTTAGTTTTTCACCACTAAGGACTAGATTGCAGAAACCTAGCAGATTACCTTACCTGAGCTGGGAAGTGGTATTTTTTCAGATGGCAGGGTTCTGAATCCAGAAACCAGTCAGCATCCTCACTAGACATCATGGCTCAGGGTCTCTGGAGTTGTAATCTGAGAAAGTGACCTTTTCCAAGCCCCGATTCCTCAAAATCCAAATATTTACAACCTCCAGGGACACTTATTGAAATGTAAGATCTGGTTGCAGAGCCAGAAGTTGGGAGTTCGATTCCTCCCTGTGCCTCCTGTGAGTAGAGCCAGCCCATGTGGCCTTGGGCAAGCTGCACAGTCCCGGGATGCCCCCAGAAGAGGGGAATGGCAAACTACTTCTGAGTAGTCCTAACCTGAAAAAAAATCCTGAAAAGGGGTCACCATAACTCAGAATGGACTTGACAATGACTACGATTATAAGATCCAGGAGGAACATATCTGAATTCAGAGGACCATGCTATAATCCAAGACAAATGCATGTAGAGTTTTTCTTTCCAACAGGACAAGCTATTTCCTTTTCAGAAGTCTGAGATTCACAGCAAGGATACTCTAAGCTTCCGTCTTCTCTCTCGCCTTCTCCCAATTCTTGCTTTCTTCGTGGTAGCAACTGGCAAAGTCAGAGGTCTGTGGAAGAGAACAGGAAATTGGATATTTATCTGAAAGTTCATAGACACATCATGTCAGAGCTTGGGAAAATTATTTCTTTGGACTACAAACTTCCATGATGCCCTGGCCAGTGGCGTCTCGCAATTTGATCAGTTGTAGTTTTTTTTTATTCCTTGCTCTGCATAATATTGTCAAGGAAAGTCTGTCACGCTAAAGTAGCCATCCGGAGCACCTTAAATATTAATATTTTATAGTAGTACCGGCAGCTTTTAAGCTGCTTTCAATAAGTGCTCTGGGTTGTTTCACCCTCCCCTCCTTCTTATTCATCCCCATATTGATCTGTATGCATTTTTTGCAGGCAGCTTTATTCAACAGACCTCAGCCGTCTGCAAAAAGGTCAGGTTTTTCTCAAAACTGCAATGTCTACCCTGGAATAAACATATAAACTGCCATTCTAATTTATAAATCTATAAATAGGGACGTGGTGGCGCTGCGGGCTAAACCGCAGAAACCTGTGCTGCAGGGTCAGAAGACCAAGCAGTCGTAAGATCGAATCCACGCGACGGAGTGAGCTCCCGTTGCTTTGTCCCAGCTCCTCGCCAACCTAGCGGTTCGAAAGCATGCAAATGCAAGTAGATAAATAGGGACCACCTCGGTGGGAAGGTAACAGCATTCTGTGTCTAAGTCGCACTGGCCATGTGACCATGGAAAATTGTCTACGGACAAAACGCTGGCTCTAGGGCTTGGAAACGGGGATGAGCACCGCCCCCTAGGGTCGAACACGACTGGACAAAAATTGTCAAGGGGAACCTTTACCTTTACCTTTAAATAGGTACATCTCGAATTAAAGAACTCAATCAAACTGCTGAATGCTTACTCCTTCATTAAACACTCTGAAAAGCAGTAGCCGGCTTCTTTCTTGCAAGACAACTGGACAGAATACAGGTTAAATGTTTCCTGCTCTAACTCCACGAGACTTATTCTTCTCTAGATGAAAGTCAAAGTGGAATTCTGGGCCACCTAAAGGTGTAGGGACTAAGGACCATGCCTCGAATCTGGGCAAAGCCCAGACAACCAGGCAATAGGGCAGACCTGGGCAAAGTGCGGCCCGAGGGCCATATACGGCCCGCAAGCCGCTCCTGTCCGGCCCACTGGTCGTTGCTCCAGGCCGGTGTTCAAGCACTTGTTCAAGCCCAAGACAGACTGGATTTCTCTCACTGAACAAGTTGAACATCAAAACCATTTATAGTTTTTTGTCTAAAGTTGATCAGTTGCTTATTTTTTTTTAAAAGTAAAGTTGGTTCGCCCCCCCAAGCACAGTTCAGATTTTTCATGTGGCCCCCTATATAAATTAATTGCCCACTCCTACAATAGGGCAACCCTATATGTTCCCTATGCTTCCAACCTCTTGCTCAGTGCAGGCACTTGGAAGGAACAGCACTTCCAACAGATAGCTTCACACCACCTCCTCTGAAGTCATTCTGTGAGGAAGAAACCACCCCTTCTTGAGGTCATTATTTCCACAACTGAACTGCTCTTGAAACAAGTTGTTGTTACGCTATTTTCCGACATTCAGTGAGCAAAATCCAGCCTATGTGTTACAATGTCCCCAACCTTGGGGCTCCAGATGTTCTTGGACTACAACTCCCAGAAGCCTTCACCATCACCTCTGCTGGCCAGGATTTCTGGGAGTTGAAGTCCAAGAACATCTGGAGGCCCAAGGTTGGGGACCACTGCCAAAAAGGACATCTTAAGGTAACTTATGATCCTGCAGCAGTGACACCTTACAGCTGGTGGCTGACTGCCATGTTCAGAATCAGAACCACCAGTAGCAGCTCAAGCTTTCCTGCTACTTCAGGCAGGGAGCAAAGTGCTGCTATCTCACATCACCACAGTTGTTCCACCAACACTGTTGACAGGCAGAAGAACACAGTCAGCCCAGAGAGAAAAGGCACTCCCATGGGAGGAAGACATCCTACCACACACTTATTTCACTGCTAAAGAAGGAAGAGGCAAACTAACTAAGAGCCTGCTTTTTTGGAAAAAAAAAACAGTTCTGAGAGTATCCTCTTGTAATCAAGGCACAATGGAAGGGACATCCAGAGAAATTGCCATGGTTTCACACAGATTTTCTGGTCATTCTTCCTGTTGCATTTTAGTTCCAAGAGTCCCTAGAAGGTGTGAAAATAAGAATTATGCAACAAACATAGTGGTAGATGTGGTTATGAGGTTAGGTTACATTTTTACAAGGAAGTATTTAGATTTGTCCTTTAAGAGCACTGCCAACCTCTCTCTTCTTTGTATATTCTTTTGCAGTCACCTGACCAGGCTTACTGTCTTCACTTTCATCAAGCAGTGCTGTATTTTTCATTAAGTCAGAGAGCACACTGTGCATCCAGACCCCCAGCAGATGCCACCACTGTATGGAAGACCACCACACCACCTTGAACACACTGATCTCTTCTGGTTTCCAACTTGGTTAGCACTTTGACAGGAGACTCCCAGGATATACCTGGGATCTTCAAACAGACCTAGACTGAGATGATGACCACTTCATTCCATCAGCCATGGAAGCTGTGGAGAAGGATTCCCTTCAGCAGCTCAGTGCTTCAGCCATCTGTCCCGGCAGCAGGAGAAGAGCCAATGGCCATTTTGCCTCCATCTTGTTATGTCTTGTGAGAATTATTGGAACTCTGAATTAAGGCAAGTGTGTGTAAACTTTACCTATAGATAGGGTCATCCTAAGATATGCAGTTTAATCATCAAACTGGAATTGGTATGATTGCAAGAGCTTAGATCTGTAGCAAGTTATGTGTGAATTTTTGCATTTGAAAACACATTATCAGCTTGACATTTACAACCCTGAAATCAGGAATTTATGGTTAGAGTTAACAACACCTACTTCAGCTAGCTTTCTAAGGCCCACTTGACTTCACTCTCCAGGATGTCTGGCTCTAGATCATCAACCACACTATCTGGGTTGTCCAGGATATACAAATCTTTCTGGTATAATTCCTCTGGGTATTCTTGCCACCTCTTCTTGATGTCTTCTGCTTCTGTGAGGTCCCTACCATTTTTGTCCTTTATCATGTTCATCTTTGCACAAAATGTTCCTTTAATATCTCTGATTTTACTGAACAGATCTCTGGTTTTTCCTTTTCTATTATTTTCCTCTATTTCCTTGCATTGTTCATTTAAGAAGGCCCTCTTGTCTCTTCTTGCTATTCTTTGGAAGTCTGCGTTCAATTTTCTGTAACTTTCCTTATCTCCCTTGCATTTTGTTTCCCTTCTCTTCTCTGCTATTTGTAAGGCCTCGTTGGACAGCCACTTTGCTTTCTTGCAATTCCTTTTCCCTGGGATGGTTTTTGTTGCTGCCTCCTGTACAATGTTACGAGCCTCCATCCATAGTTCTTCAGGCAGTCTGTCCACCAAATTGAGTTCCTTAAATCTGTTCTTCACTTCCACTGTGTATTCATAAGGGATTTGGTTTACATTATACCTGAGGAGCCTAGTGTTTTTTCCTACTCTCTTCAATTTAAGATTGAATTTTGCTATGAGAAGCTGATGATCAGAGCTGCAGTCAGCTCCAGGTCTTGTTTTTGCTGACTGTATAGAGCTTCTCCATCTTTGGCTGCAGAGAATATAGTCAATCTGATTATGGTATTGCCCATCTGGTGATTTCCATGTGTTTGTGATGACCAGCTTGTTCTTTTGACAAAACTCTATTAGCCTTTGCCCAGCTTCATTCTGAACTCCAAGGCCAAACTTCCCTGTTGTTCCTTTTATCTCTTGACTCCCTACTTTAGCATTCCAATCCCCTAGAATGAGAAGAACATCTTTCTTTGGTGTCAGTTCTAGAGGGTGTTGTAAGTCTTCATAAAATTGGTATTGACATCATTCTATCATTTTTGAGATTATATCCCATTACAGCTTTTCCCACTCTTTTGTTGACTATGAGGGCTACTCCATTCCTTCTAAGGACTTCTTGCCCACAATAGTAGATATGATACTCATCTGAAATGAATTCGCCCATTCCCGTCCATTTTAGTTCACTGACTCCCAGGATATCAATGTTTATTCTTGCTATCTCCTGTTTGATCACATCCAGCTTACCAAGGTTCATAGATCTTACATTCCAGGTTCCTATGCAGTATTTTTCTTTGCACCATTTTTCTTTGCACCGTCAGACTTTCCGGTATATTGTCCCCCTGCTTATTTAACTTATATGCAGAATACATCATGTGAAAGGCTGGACTGGAGGAATCCCAAACTGGAATTAAGATTGCCGGAAGAAATATCAACAACCTCCGATATGCAGATGATACCACTCTGATGGCAGAAAGTGAGGAGGAATTAAGGAACCTTGTAATGAGGGTGAAAGAGGAGAGTGCAAAAAACAGTCTGAAGTTCAACATCAAAAAAAAAAAACCTAAGATCATGGACACTGGTCCCATCACCTCCTGGGAAATTGAAGGAGAAGATATGGAGGCAGTGACAGATTTCACTTTCTTGGCCTCCATGATCACTGCAGATGGTGACAGCAGCCACGAAAATAAAAGACGCCTGCTTCTTGGAAGGAAAGCAATGACAAACCTCGACAGTATCTTAAAAAGCAGAGACATCACCTTGCCAACAAAAGTCCGAATAGTCAAAGCTATGGTTTTCCCTGTAGTGATGTACGGAAGTGAGAGCTGGACCATAAAGAAAGCTGTCCGCCGAAGAATTGATGCTTTTGAATTGTGGTGTTGGAGGAGGTTCTTGAGAGTCACCTGGACTGCAAGGAGAACAAACCTACCCATTCTAAAGGAAATCAAGCCTGAGTGCTCACTGGAAGGACAGATCCTGAAGCTGAGGTTCCATCTCATGAGAAGAGAAGACTCCCTGGAAAAGACGCTGATGTTGGGAAAGTGTGAAGGCAGGAGGAGAAGGGGACGACAGAGGATGAGATGGCTGGACAGTGTCATCGAAGTGATCAACATGAATTTAACCCAACTCTGCCAGCACAATAACATCATAGCATTCTTGTGCAGTGCTAATTTAAGAAAATATCCCTGTGGAAGTTAAGAGTGTTTTCTGGAGCTCTAAGATAACTGTGAATATATTCTCATTACATATTTAAAAGTATGCAAAGTTGCTGACTGGATAGCTCAGTGGTTTAGGTATCTGGCCAGATTTTGAGAGTTTGATTTCCCAGGGCACCCCCAGAAAAAGGGAATGGTAAACCACTTCTGAGTACTGTATACCTGGAAAACCCTGAAATGGGTCACCATAAGTCAGAATTGACTTGATGGCACATAATTATTTTATTATTATGTAATGTATGGTTCTAAGGAGCTTTATTAGAAAATGTAGCAAAAAGTTTCCATTTTTACCTTTTCATTGAAGTCTGGGAACCTTTCCTCTGTGAATTTCAGTTTCACTGATACTAGAATAAAGGGAGAAAAGTGTAGCTAAGCATTTTGGACAACTAGAAGGGTGAAGATACTTCTAACTCAGGCTTTCAGTATTATGTTCAAATGAAATCTCACTGACCAATATGGGCAAAGAAAATCCAATTATAGTTAAATATTCATTTTCACTATGTCAGCACTTAAAGCTATACTCTCATACTCCCCGATCTCAGTTTTCTGCAGCTTAACATGACTTGCACCCTCGGGAATTGGATAAGGGGAAAGGAATAAATGTGCTCACCTGGAGGTGAAAGGTGAATTTTTTTCAAATTATTTCATTTATTAATTAGTCGTTTTACGCATCAATTCCCAGATTTTTTAGTATTTAGGAGATTTGTTTCCAGATCTGTTAGTGTTTAGTCTTTCCCAGATTTGTTAGGGAAAAAGCCGATACCAAGTGAACTTGATAGCACTTATGGGCATGGAGGGGGTACAACTTCTCACTATTTGGGAGGTGAGGTGCCTCTTCAGCTGACACCACAAGCCACCTGCAGCAACATCCACTTTTTTAAAAAGTGCAGATAGTAGTGCAGTAATCTCATGTTATGGCTAATTTTTGAGCCAGCAAAATAATTAATGCAGAAAACTTTCCAAACAAGAGAACGGATATGGATGAATGGATTCATTATCTTAATTATAACTCAAAGAGAAAGCCTCACTAGTGCATTAAACTACCATCTAAGAAAACCTGAATGCCCCATTACTCTTAAACATGTTGTACTCATGCTACTGTTGAATAGCTGACAAAATAATGACTACTGTAACATCAGACACACTTTTAAGCACAAAGGAAATGCAAACATCTTAACTGTGTTTGCAGTTCTTCCCATAAGCATATCTTATGCATATTCCCAATCTTTTAAGCTATGACAAAAAGGGTCAATTGTGGATTAAATATTTTTTATTCAGGGTTTAGTCATATGGTATTCTGCTCAGTCTGGATAATCCTAAATTTTACTACAGTATTTACTGCCACAGAACTGCTGTTCATGCTTGGAAAAGGTACTGTTTTGATGAAGATGACAACAACAGCAATGATGGCAATGATTATGATGATGATTCTTAGAACTTCAGCACTGGAAAGGACCCTATGGATCTTCAAGTCTAAACCCTGCCAGGGAGGCACAGTGGGAAATCAAACTTCCAAAATCTGGTTCCACAGCTAGATACCTAAACCACTGAGCTGTCCAGCATTGAACTTTGAACTATAAGTGCCATAATCCAGCATTCTGGCTAGGGCATACTGGGAGCTATCAATATACAAAAAGTAACTCTTCTCATCAAATGCCTATGGGAACTAGGGATATGCCAGTCTCTGGGTTTTTTGGACTACAAATCTGTGAGACCAGCAGAAACCTGCTTACTCAAGGTGGCCTCCTCTCACATGGCTGCCCTGCCTCGGATGCCTCAATGATGATCATGCATAGCTTGCCTCTTGATTGGGATGAGGGTGACTCAGCAGTGCATAGCCACTGGGGCAGCTCAGGTATAGGAGCGGTGGGGAGATAAAATAAAGGAGGCTCAGCAAGCGACTGCAAAGAGGCCTAGGTCAATGCCATGGACTGGGATGCCTCTCGGGAGAAGGAGGCGACTGTGATCCCAACTCCCTCAACAGAAGGCTGGGAGATAGTGAGGAGATCCTTGGACAGGTGAGTGGGTCAACTTGCGAACTCCTCCAGAAGAGGCCACCCAGCTTTGGAGGGACAAGGCCAAGCGCCAGGGTGCCAGGTGCCTGGAGGACCACAGATGTGCCCAACATCAACAATGCTGAAGCCAGGGCCAGCACCAGCCTATAGAACTGACTGGCAGGACACACCGCAAAGCTGCCATGTGGACCACCATCTCCTCTGCATCTGGACCCCATGAGGAACCACATTGACCTTCTGTTCAACACTGAGGAAAACACTGCCTTCCAGGCATTCTGGGCTGGAGGCGTCCAGTCAGAATCTCAACACTTTGCTGGAGCTGTAGCCCAGGCTCACTTGTATGTATTTCCATCCAGCACCACTGGCACACTTACATGGGTTGTTTGGGGCTAGCAGAAGAGAAGAGTTATTTTCCTGCTACAGGGGACCAGCCTTAAGGACTCTGTGATTCTCCGTTGGGCTCGGGGGGGGGGGTCTGTTTCCTTTCTTAGGGACTACGTTGGAACTTTTACAGAACAAACAATGTCAGTGAGATGACAGGCATGGCCAGCCTACTGGCCACAACACTTTTCTTTAGTTAACGGTCATAAAAGTTTCTCTGTGTTCAAACAACACATATGGTCCTGTCATGGAGGGGACCATTGGAGCCATTCACAGAATCCTAGAATTCTCCATTCCGGGAATTCTGCCCCACGGACAGACACCTAAATGAGGGCCAAGAAAGGTTTGAACTCCACCAAACATCATGTTGAAGGAGGAAGTTCTCAGAAAGCACTGGGACAGCTTCTTTTTTGAACAGGGAGCTAGGCCTATGCTAGGCCACAAAGTCTTTTAGCTCAGACCTTTCTCCCAGATGAGCCACATGTAGGTGTCTGTCAGGTGGGACTCCCAGTATGGAGAATTCTGGAATTTGTAGTAAGAAAAATAAGAATGACATAACCCTAATGGGAAACTCCCAAGTAGTACCATGAGAATTATTTATTTATTTATTTATTTATTTATTTATTTATTTATTTATTTATTTATTTATTTATTTATTTATTTATTTATTTATTTATTTTTGAACTTATATACCGCCCCATAGTGCTACAAGCACTCTCCAGGCGGTTTACAGTTTCATTATACAGGCTACACATTGCCCCCCCCAGCAAGCTGGGTACTCATTTTACCGACCTCGGAAGGATGGAACGCTGAGTCACCCTTGAGCCGGCTACCTGGGATTTGAACCCCAGGTCGTGAGCACAGTTTTAGCTGCAGTACAGCGTTTTAACCACTGCGCCACGAGGCTCATAAATAAATAAATAATTATAACAGCCATCATCTGCTCATGATTCTCAGTCAAACTATATGTTACATACAGCCCATCATTAGAAAGCTAAAATAAGAGTACAGTACTAGAGATTAGAGATGGGGGTATTTGTATACGAATACAAATACCTCATCTCTACTAGAGATGTGTTTCAGGCTTGCAGATGAATTTTGTGCTTACTTCCAGTGACCAATCACAAAACAAAGTGAGCAAATTTACAAACCATGGAAAGTGTGAAAAGCTCCTCCTGTGACAACTAGATGTTCTTAGCACTTAAGGAACTCCCCTTCTAATGATTGCTTGTTATATATAACTAGGTGCTGATATTGAGAGGCAAGCTGCCCATTCTGCTGGAGATGATATATAGCCATTGGACTACATCATAGGGTTATACGGAGTTGCAATTATCCATTTCATTGTGAGAATAAGATATAGTTGCTGAAAAAGAATGAGGGCATGGCATTGTAAAAACAAAAGCTAGTTCAGTGAAGTTCAGAAGTCCCTTTTTCCCCTTTCACAGAGGTACATTTCTGTATAAATTTGGTTTTTCTGTTAGCACATACAGTATGGGAGTATTAAAATGCTAGCTGATTTCATTCTTAATTTTTCTCTTTATTTTTATGTGCAGAAATGTTTTGCCCCGTATCCATGAACAACCTAACAGACAACTTTTCTCTTTAGTGCACACACAGTAAATGGTGGTATAAATACCACTTGGCTAGCATGATTAACAAGCTTGCATGTCTCTGTTGAATTGAAAGCTTCAGTTTGAAGAGGCACCTGAATCCCAAACAGAACTCAAGGTCAGTCTGCAGCACCAAAATGATACTGTTTACAAATTCATTCACTATATCTCCAAGTTCTTCTGTGTGGGTAACCACAATAGCTCATCAACTTATTTGTATTCTGCTTTGGAAGGGAGCTTATTGGATTTTTCTCACTCATCCGTCATGCCCTGAGGGTTTCTAGATCATTAATGATCAATAGATCAGTTTAGATAAGAGTGATAATTCTGGCAATTGAAAAACACATAAGCTTCCCTAATCAGGCAGTGCTATGGAGTGCAAAATAATTCACTGCATCACCATGCCCCAGGTAATAATTCTTCTTAATGACAAGAGGTGTTTTTTTAAAGTGTGTCTTAGAGTTTAGACTTTGAAAGCTCTTATAGTATGGCACCAAGTAAAGCATTTTGGATTGGCTCCAAGAATGCATTAGAAAGTATTTGTGTATTTTTACTGAAACCTAATAGCTAATTTTTTACTAGTTTCAGTCCTGTAGTCTAGGAAAGAGGATTCTGCCTTTAGTCACTGAGGGGATTTACTCCTCACTTTCCACTTTTCTTAGGGCCTTGCCAGATGAGTATATAGATTGCTATTTGGATTGCTGTTGGTATGGGATGGTTCTAAGCAAATTATGGCATTCACATGTGTTTCTACTTAGATCAATCCATCCTGCCCTTTAAGAACTGGCCCACTCTTTGCTGGCACAGTTCTAGGCTTCTTCTTCTTCTGTACAATTCAGCACACTCCTAATTATCTCCTTGTGTAGCCTGTGTGGATGGTTATTTTGCACCCAAATGGAGCTGTGGGTGGCATTATCTAAGGTGACAACCCTGTGACATATTAGGTGGGTTGTGACATTAAAAAGGAGGACAGAGAAAAGCCTCCTCTATTTTTGTCTTCTTTGTTTTAGTATTTCCGTCAGAGACACAGTGGAATTCTGACACCGTCCTAAGATGATGCATTAATGTATACTATAGTATGTAAACTATAGTACACTTACTTTAATGCAGCTGTTCTTTGCATGAATCACACCATTTGTAAGGTATATCTGCAGAGATCTCTTTTTCAGGACTGATTTAGACCAGGTGGCCATCTAGTCTTTTGGGTTTTGCAAAGATTATAGAGTTGTAGGCTATGCATTTGGATGGAGAAAATGTAAAATAAACTCTGATTAGGTTGTCCAACATGATCCATACATTTTCTCAACAACATTCTTCACTAATATGTCTCACAACACAGATTCCATCATAGATATATGAGTTTTGAAACTTGTATTTCTAAAGGGAAGATATTGTACTCTAATGTTGTAAACTGCATCATAAATCATAGTTAACTGCAAAAAGCTTCTCAGTAGCACAGTATATTTAGTATATTAGATACTAATATAGGGCTGACTACATATAAAGTGTAGGGCTGACCACATATTTGGAAAACATGGTTTTCCAGAACCCCAAATTCATTGCAAAGAACGTTGAGCACTGACAAGCATTCAGCAAATACTGATTGTGAATGGCCACTAGCAGTCATATGCACTGTCTCCAGATTTAGCCTGTGAAAACAGACTAAATCAAAGGTATTCATGTGATTCCAGAGCAAATATGAGTAGAGCAAGGAGCTAGTGTTCACCCCAGTGCAGAGCAACACTACAGTAGATCCTTTGTATCCTATTTAGCATTGGTATGGTTAAACATTTGGTCAGCAATCTGAATTGAGATAAGGGGAAACAGTAATATAATAGACTGAGTTGTTGGTGCCAAAGAATAAAGAATAAGGAGAGTAACAACTGAACCACCTCAAAGGTCACTGTGCATAAATATCCCCATGCTGTACTGCCATTCCAGCAACCATTTTTCAGAGTGGTCTGGTGAAGAAAAGGACTGACATCAGTGTTTAGACAGCTTTTTTTAAAATTTGGGAATGTTCTTTTCCTTTGTTATCTCACTCAGCTTAGTTTATTAAACTTTATTGAAATACTACTACAGTACAAAGTTTGTGTGTGTGTTTTCTTGTGGAAGTATGATTTTTCTATGGCCTCCAAGCGGATAGGTTACACCATTTGTATGCTGTTTACTTCCCACCCACCTACCTACCAGATCAAAGTCTGTCCTTCCATTCACAGAAATGTGTTTTTTAAATGGAGATCCAGAAATGCTCAGAAAATCTTATGGACTGCATGACCAAGCAGTGGAGAATATCTCCTAATGGTACAATGTCTCCTAACAATACAGTTCTACCATGCAGATTTAGTTTCCTCCTTAGCCAAAGTATCTGAAGAATCTTCAGGATTTTAAAAAGACTACTGCAGAAAAAAGTGGCTGTATTAGTGTGTTGCAGAAAAAGCAACATACACCAGTTGAACTTTAAAAGTGAATGTATGAGCTTTCATAGACTTTAGAGCGCTTCATTAGATGCATGAGTTGTTGTCCAAAATTAGAGATGCATGCTACACAAGTGAGAGAAAGGGATTGTAGACTCTGGAGGGAAGGAGGAAATTAAATGCAGTACTGGCAGTGGCAATTACATTATTCACACAGGCCATTGACAAGCTGTTGCAGATAATACAGGCATCCTAGTACTAGGTATGCCAATTAACATTTGAAGTATGAGAAACAAGGGGTGCAACTAATACAATTTGCTTCAGTTTGAACTGAATTATTCATCTTATAAATCACAACCATTTTGCTTAGAGCTTATTTGTATTCCTCCAATTTGATTTGTATCAGAATATTTCCACATTTTCGTACATATTTGTATTTGTTCCCATAGTGAAGAAAGCATGAAAATGAGGAGAATAAAAGGCTCTGACCAGGAATGAGATGGTGGCGGTGGCGGTGAAACTCAGTGCCATCAGCTACTGCTTGAACTCTAGTGTACCAACAAAGCTTCTGCCAGTTTCCTTCCACTCCCGCCTGGAGCTGTGGAATTTAGATAGCTCAGGCCCTCTTCCTATTGCTGCTGTGACCTGCTTTACCCAAATCCTACATGACTGCACACATTTCACACAAACAGGCATTTAGTTGATTGGACTGCAACCTGCAGCTGGCTTTTCCCTGGAAAAGATCCTGATGTTGGGAAAGTGTTAAGGCAAGAGGAGAAGGGGATGACAGAGGATGAGACAGTTGGACAGTGTCATTGAAGCAACCAAGATGAATTTGACCCAACTCTGGGAGGCAATGGAAGACAGGAGGGCCTGGTGTGCTCTGGTCCATGGGGTCACGAAGAGTCGGACATGACTAAACAACTAAACAACAACAATACTTCAGCTAGCTACTGCTGAGAACAGAAGAGAACAGAAGATTCCTCTTGGTCTCCTCAAATTACTACAGACTAACATCTAGCCATCTGCATAAAATTGGGACATTTTCCTGGCTTGTTCCAGTGCAAAGTAGGGATGGTCATCCTAGAAGAAGCAAGACAGGTACCTTCTGTTATTACCTCAGACAAACCATTTGTTTAGTTCCTATGTGTTGTTTAATGACTAAACAACAAAAGAGCAAAGAAAATGTATCTCCAATGGACACCTACCTTATCTTCTGAAACTTAAAGATATACAACAGCAACCACGGTTTATTCACTAATATCTTCCCCTCACAAAATGGGTGTTATTCACAGAGACAGGGCAATTCCTTTTTAGGGGGCCCATGATTGTGATCCTTAGAGGAACTGAGATTTTTTTTTTTATTGGAGCTAGATCTCCAATTTAAAAACCCCTCAATCTTCTTCTGCTTTAGGTTTCTTAGTTTGTCTATTACAATATTATTTTCAGTTTCCCACTGAGTGTTCTTTTAAATCAGCTTTTTAATTCCCAAAGTTCTGATGAAATATTTGACATTTCAGAAAGTCCTGATTCAATCTGAGCACCACTTTGGACTCTCTTTGCTTTGGATCAGTTTGGAAACAGACAAATGTCACCACTTTGCTTTCCAAATACTTTCTGAATCTGAATCACATGCCTGTGAGAAACTATTATCCTGATTCAAACTCCATATTCCTTCGTTAACTCAATTGTTCTCTGTCCTTCAAATCAGACACCATAGTTACCTGGCCATTAGAAGAAGAAACTGCACAAATGTTTGAACTACACAGTGCTGTTTTAGCAATCAGGTTTCTTATCACACTCCATGTGTTACTTAATTTGTCTAGTGGAACATTAAGCTGGTGTTCAACTCCTAATAACCACTCATATAACACAGTAAGCTTACTTGCAAACTGCGAGTCACTGATGAAGCTATCTGTGATCAGATGACCTGTAATAAACAGCTTCTTATAGTGATCACTCTGTAGTGTATATTTGTCCCATGTCCTTCAGAATTTCTTTACTCCACAATGGCTATTTAAGGTTAATAACAGAGCCTCTTGGAAGGCTGAAGTCTTTTTGCTGCTATGTTGTTGTTGTTGTTGTTGTTGTTGTTGTTGTTGTTGTTGTTGTTGTTGTTGTTGTTGTTGTTGTTTAGTCGTTTAGTCATGTCCGACTATTCCTGACCCCATGGACCAGAGCATGCCAGGCCCTCCTATCTTCCACTGCTTCCCGGAGTTGTGTCAAATTCATGTTGGTAGCTTCGCTGACACTGTCGTCCCCATCTCCTCTTGCCTTCACACTTTCCCAACATCAGGATCTTTTCCAGGGAGTCTTGTCTTCTCATGAGATGGCCAAAGTATTGGAGCCTCAGCTTCAGGAGATAGCCCTATCCACAATTTGAAGTGAGTCCAAGTATATTTTGAAGAATGCCAAAGTTGTGTTGTTAAACTCAAAATGCCTAGAGTGGGGAGAGCCTTAAATAACCCTTCCCACAAAAATCAGCTCATCTGCTCTTAGAATATTCACTATCCAGCTCTCCTTTCAAGTGCTTTGATGTTATTTCTTACTATGTTTGTCACATTGTTTTCATAATGGGCCAGAACATTACTGTTGGTCAGCTCTTTGACTTGAGCAGAATATATATGAACTCAGATTTTGGCTTTACTCTGCTGAAGAAAGAATGGGATTTACAAAGACTGGTCTCAAGAAATGAAGAAACTGGAAACAAGATAGAGCTCTGTGAGCTGTCAGCTTCAATAGGTGATCCTGCACATTTCCACTACCCAGACATGGATCCATTTAATGAAGTATGACTTCAGAACTCAAGTCTCCTTAGCCGCTTACTGAGCTTGAAAAGAAAGTATGTAGTCTGAAATAGCAGCCTCCACATGCCAAAAAGTAGAAGAAAAAAAAGCATATCTCCACACACCTTATACATCTAATTTTATTCTCCATTTATAGATTATTGTTTTTAGAGTTTTTGGTGCTAAACAAAATGTCCTCTGGTTGGTTTCCCAAGTAAAACAGTTAAAATAATAACATCAAATCCCCAAAATGTAAAATATTTTAATTAAAATAGCAGCCTAAACCATAACATGACAGCAATACAAACAAAATCTGTAAATTAAAAACGGGCATTCATTTATTTAAGCATTAAGAAACATCTGCATCTTTAGAGCGTATTCAAAAACAGGCAGGGAGGAAGTCATGTCCTGGTAAGGCATTTCATAAACATGGGCAACTATAAGAAAGCTCCCTTCTTATATGTACATCAACCTTTCAGATCTCATTGATGGGCTGTTGACATGGCTTCTGGGGGTGATGTTGGGGTTCATATAGGTTCTACAGGTGCATGTGAATCTTCACATAACCAGGTCCCAAATCATTCTGCAATCTGCTATACTTCAAATTGGATCGAAAAACATATTGGAAATCGCTGTCAATGTTATATGCTCCAGTTGCGTACTCTCTATAAGCCATTGGGCACATTCATTCTGCATCAGTAGAAGCTTCTGAATTACCCACTCAGCTAAGATTCACCATGTAGTAAGATATTATTTTGCCATTGAGCTGTGTGCACTTCATTACTGTTCTCCTGCTACTCAGGAAAGTAAAACTCCTATAGCAATGCAATATGACTTTGTAAAGACTTCCTGTCCAGATTAGTTCTTCAGATCCAGTGCAGGTGTTATCGGCCATGCAATCTGGAGATTTCTGTAGTATCACTGGATCCAAATCACTGGCTAAAATCCTTTTGTGTAAATCTCTCCAGCCTAAGGAAAACATTATAACCTACAATTGCAGATTTATCTTAATTAAAGAGTCCCTGTCACACATGATGTCACCTGACTTGCACTCAATGAGATTAAGTTTAGTCAATGAAGAATTTAATTAGTTAGTGGCCCTCTGCCTCTGTAGTTTATGACATTCCTCTTATGCTGGTACAGCTTATGCAATAGGATTTTGGCAACAGTATTAAAACAGTACTTTTTGTTATTGTTAGATTTCACTTTCCAAGTAATTTACAACAGTATAAATCTGTGAAGCCAACGGAATGGTACTGCGCTGAGCCGCAAATAAATCAAGTCCCATTATATCGTGAAACAACCTGGCTTAACATTGACAAGAGAAACAGTAATAGCTACACAAGTGGAATCAGCCTTGTAAAAGAGGCCCATCAATTAATAGGCAGTGACACCAAGATTAAAATGGATGGGATGGGGAAATTATATGCGCTAGAGAGCTAAAATATTATTGAATTACTTTCCAATTTACCAACACATTTTTTTTTTAAAAAAAATATCTGGTTCAGTTTAATCCTACTCTTGCAGCAGATCCATAATTTGTGTGTCAGTTTTGCTTATTCTTTTCTAAATCAGGTTGGCATGAAAATCAAAAAGGTTTTAGAAACAAAAACACACACAACACACACACACCTTAATAGAAATTAGTGGTTGATATTGGACTCACTGTTCCAAACTTGCTCATTTCAAACTTCATCTTCCAGAACCTAAAAGCATGTACAGTGCCCATTTTAACACTGAATACAGTACATCCCCAGCAGAAAGCAATGTAAGGTGGTAACACTTATTTTCAATTTTCTCAGCTCCCCGGTACTTTACAGCGGTCCATTCAGGATGCATAGGCTTAAATCCAATTATTAGCCTGAAATAGCTACATTGAATCATGTGTTGGTTTAACAAGTTCCATTCATTCAGTGGAGCTATGTCTGTCCAGCTATTTAAACAACTCAGCCAAGGTGCCATCATTTCTCCTGTCTCCTCACACTACACTAACAAGAAGCTCCTGGCTGTTAATAGACAGGAGAGAAGTATGAAGAGATGCAAGAGTGAAGATGAAGGACACCATGGAAAATAACTTTCAGTGTTTCAAATCTTGGCTGATAGCAGGAATTGTAGAAAGGTTGAAGAATTTGAAAAATAGTGAGACTGGATCACCACTTCCGGCCCCTGCCTAAGACATCCATCCATTGATTATAACTTGTGCATTAAGGGAATAATAGCATATGCCTCAATATAGCAAAACTCTGAATATGTGATCTTTCCCCTGCAAGAAATGGACAATACTAAGCTTGCAAGCAGTGAAATATGCCTGTAGAAGCCCTTATTCTGATCATTTCTGGTCAATACACAGGATGTGAGGTAGGACTGCCATGTCCTAAACATTTCCAGTGTTTGGAAAGGTTACTTTTTGGGACTACCATAACAGAATCATTTAGCTAGTATGGCCAGTGTCATGCTGGCTGGAGGATTCTCCAGTCCCGACATGTAACCCTTTTATGCTCTGGCCATTACATGTCTTAATTTCTGCAGTAGCTGGATGCCTGTCCAGAGGTGCTGTTCTTTACTGTTAGACCTAAGCTACCAGTTACACTGAGTGAGGTAGTAGATTGGTAAGCCCTACTCATTCAGTCTTGCTCCCATTATAACCTCTGCCACCCTGGAAGAAAGGATACCCTTACTGCATGTAAGCCTTTGTCTTCCATGTACTTCTTTATTACATGCATTGGGTTTTATATGCAGCAGAGCAACTGAGAAAAACCCTCAGAGAAAAGTGGGGAAAGTATATGCAACCAGGAAGTGAAACATGCAGCTGTCAGGGTTGAGTCACTCACCTGAGGCCCATCTGCTGTCTTTTCATACCAGAGGGAAAGGACACTAAACCTTTTGTGCACATTACAGAGACCTGCATGGAGGGGAGTTGAGGAGCTTTTGGTTTCACTCTTGGTGGCAAGGGGCTTTGAAACTTCATCCAAATGTCATGTGAAGAATGTGGAGAATATTCTTTCCATCTCTAGAAAAGACACCATAGCAAGGGATCATGCAGTTGTCATCAGTCAAGTGAATGAGAGAAGATGAAAAGCAATCAACATACCAAGTCTTATGGGGGACCAAACTAATTTTCCAGCACCATCTCCCATAGTAGGCAACCAACCAAAAGCCAAAAACAGGTAAGTCCAAAAGCAAAGCATGAGCACAAGAGTGGTTTCTTCTTCAGGTTCTCCACGAATGAGTATCTTGTGACATGCTACCTAGGAAAACAGAGTAGTTTGGAGAGTTAAGTAAAGTTTCCTCCAGGACATTGGGAGAGGTAGATTGTAATCTGAGTGATGAATAGCTTGAATGGCTTGTTGGTTGTTTTTAATTCACTGATTGCAATTGCTTGATTAGCTGGCTGATTAATAAATTGATGATTTATTGATTTATGGTTGAACTGAGCAGCTAGCATTTCCTTGCTGTTAAACAAAGGAAAATTGGTTCATTTTATAGAGTATCATGATTTTTAAAGTCAGTATATGTGTAGGAGAGCTGGGTTGGAGCACCTGGGGGCAGAGCTAAGGGCTGGGAAATCAAATCCCCACTGTGCCTCCTAGGGGAAGAGCCCGCTGAAATCATCCAGAGTATGTAAGGCTGGTAGGGTTATAAGCCCTGCCACCCAGGTGGCCTTGGGCAAGCCATGCAGTTCCAGAGCACCACCATAAAGAGAAACTGGTAAACCACTTCTGAGTACTTCATAACTTGGGAAATTTTGTGTGAGTCATCATACGTTAGAATCAGCTGCATGGCACATAACTATAACTATGTGCTTAGGAAAAGATGGGTGTCCATAGGGCATGCAACTTGGCTTAGACTGTGACTACACTGGCAAAACAAACTAGAGTGATTCGACTTTGTAGTGGCTTATTTACAGCCTATTTTATGCTTCTGTTCAGATTACAGTAGTTTCTCACACAGAGATCATGGATTGCCTTCATGCCAATGTTCATATTGGCTTCTGAATCCAATGCAGTTTGCTCTGCACCACAGCCTATAGCACACACCCCCATCCCCTGATCCCACCCTCTGTCATTCCCTGGTTATCTTTTGATGGTTCACTGTAAAACCAGTGGCTGTTGAAAGTGTTGCACAGCATTGGGGGAAAGGAACATTTTTCCAAAATTCTCCACATCATACAAACACATATACACATATTGAGGAAATGTTGTAGTCTGCTGTAGTTCATCAGGGTTGTTTCTATTTTATATTGATTTTTATCTTTACTTTTTCTATCCCTGAAGAGGGCATCTAGCACTAACCTGATATACCGATGTGTTGAGAAAATTATATAGCACTAAACTTGGTGGAAAATAATTAAAAAAAATAATACTTTGGAGTGACAAGGGAGAAAGATGGGTGGGTGTTCCTGCTGTCCAAAAATCTACTTACATCAGAATACCACCCACATGAAACAACTGATTGCATGGGGAAAACACACATCAAATCATTCTAGCTTTAAAAAAGTAAAAACCCCTGGCCGCAGGGGGGGAAAACTCCACATCTGTAGCAAAAAGCGCTGGGCTGATTCACATTCACCTTTGCATGATGTGATCACCTTTTAGAAAGCTTGAATTCATCCATTCTACACCTGCTGCTCATCCCATACTATTTGTCAGTGGGGTTACATTCTTAGATAGGTGCCCTGATAGATAATGCCAAGAAAAAGGGATTTCAAGTTGGAAGGCGAGATGGCAGAGATGCTAGATATGAGATTTTGTTTGATATCTGCCCAGATGGCTACAGTAACTTCAGTTCTGGAATTCCATCTAAACAAGCTACTGCTTGTATTCAAAGAAACCTAGGGGAATCCTGGTGGGTCTGGAGCAGGGAGATGGCTAGTCAGAAAGCTCATGACCCTCCAGCCAAACAGCCTTTTTGAGTGGAGTCCCCCCTATCTAGAAGGACTATTGATACGTAGATACCAATTCTGTTTACTCCAGAATCACTAGGGACAATGGCGTGATCTTTCTTCAGGTTCTGCTTCAATTCAAGCTCTGATTATGACATACATGTGGAGTTTGAAGGTACTCCTTGACATGGCATTCTCAGTCCTGCCCCCACTTCATTGTACAGTCTAAAGTGGAACAACCCAGTGTGGCATACTCCAGTAGGTCTGGGGTATCTGGTACTTCTGACACCAAATCAATGTAACAACCCCAGACCTACTGGAGTATGCCACACTTTAACTATGCTGCCACCAACCATTCCCTATAAGGAGTCACACAGACCAGGAATGGATTTTACTAAACAAAAGAACAAGGTTTATTTAAATAACAAACAGGGTAAATAAAAAGATCAGGTAAATAAGATACTGTAACGTGGCTTAGTCTCAATCATACATACAACAGTTTGGTTCACACAGAACACTTTAAAGTAAAGCACAGACCCTGAACCTATCAGTTCTGGCTACCTATAAAGAAACCTGAACCTATCAGGTATGTACTAACTGACACACAGTTGTACTCAGTCTGACACACAGACTCCCACTCCAGCTTCTAAACTTCTCCACACAAGCTCCACATATATATACAGTACAGCTCCTCCTCCCTGATGTCCCGCCTTCCACTCCCCATAGGATGGAACTTTCCCTCCAAACCCATGACAGACAGGTACCATCAGTGCTGTATGTGACACCTCCCCTCTTTATAAGTTGTTTTGCAGGGGAAAAGCTAAAGTGCTTTTCTCCAAAAAAGACAACCAGGATTAAAACACAAAACAGTTATACATTATAACACAATACCATACTTACACTCTAGGTTAAACATATCACTTAGTCATTTAAACATTAATATTTACAATACATTAAGTTACCTTTATTAATACAAACCAAGCCTGTTCAAAAAAAAAAACAGGTACATTTAACTTTTGGTCACCAAAATATACATAGTCCATGGTTTCTTTGCCGTCTTCATTCTTCGGGTCTTCTTGACAAGGCGTCAGCAACACAGTTCATTGACCCTCTGACCACCTTCACTTCAAAGTCATAATCTTGCAGGTTTAAAGCCCACCTCATAAGTTTACTATTATGGGTTTTCATTGTCTTTAACCACTGCAGTGGTGAGTGGTCAGTGCACAGAACAAAATGTCTTCCCCAGATGTAAGGCTTGGCCTTCTGAATCGCGTATACTATGGCCAGGCACTCCTTTTCCACTGTTGCCAAATGTCTCTCACCTTTCTGGAGTTTTCTACTCAGGTAGGACACTGGATGCTGGTCACCATTTTCATCCTCCTGGCAAATAACTGCTCCTACCCCGCTGTTAGACGCATCGGTGTAGATGATGAACTCCCGGTCGAAGTCGGGAGCACGCAGCACTGGATAATTGATGAGCACCTCCTTCAACCTCCGGAACGCCTCCTCACAGTCGCTGGTCCACGGGATGCGGTCATCAGTCTTCTTCCGCGTCAGATCGGTCAGCGGAGTCGCCATCTCGCTAAACCTCGGGATGAACTTCCTGTAGTAGCCCACCAACCCAAGAAATGATTTGACTTTTTTCTTGGTGTTGGGTCTGGGCCAATCACGAACGGCTTCTATCTTGGCCTCTAGGGGTTTGATCATTCCTCCCCCTACTATGTGACCCAAGTATTTTATTTCTGGGCTACCCAGCTGACACTTGCTTGCCTTTACTGTTAGCCCTGCTGCACTTAACCTCTGCAGCACTATCTCCAGGTGTTTCAGGTGATCTTCCCAGGTATTACTGAAGATCCCTATATCGTCAATGTAGGCCACAGTAAAGTCACTGAGCCCTGCTAAGGTCTGGTCCATCAGCCTTTGGAATGTGGCTGGTGCATTTCTGAGACCAAAACTCAGGACTCTAAACTCATAGAGACCGAAAGGGCTGCAAAATGCGGTCTTTTCTTGGGATCCATCCTTAATTGCCAGTATCCCTTTACTAGGTCCAATGATGAAATGAACCGACAACCCCCTATGGTTTCAATCAGGTTGTCTAGCCTGGGCATTGGGTAGGCATCAGGAGTGGTTACGCGGTTTAATTTCCGGTAATCTACACAAAACCTAATGCTCCCATCAGGCTTGTCTACCAGGACTATCGGAGAGGACCAAGGACTAGAAGAGGGGACGATTATGTTCTCCCTAAGCATCTCGTACAGCTCCTTCCGCACCTTGTCCCTATAGGGTCCCGTTACTCGGTATGGGGATACTGCTTGTGGGGTTGCATCCCCTGTATGGATCCGATGCATCACTCCCTTCACTATCCCCGGCTTATTTGAAAACACCTTTTGATATTTGCTGAGCAGCACTTTTAGTTCTTGCTGCTGGTCTTGGGTGAGTGCAGGACTGATCTTTACCTCATCTGGGTTGTATTTTACTTCCCCTCTACCCTCCCAGAAGGGTAATTCAGCTTCCTCACTCTCAGCTGCTTTTATTGCAAATAAAACCCTCTGTTCCCCTCTGTAGTAGGGTTTCAGGGCATTCACATGTACCACCCTCCTTGCTTGGTGTTCCTCCTGCTCTATAAGGTAGTTCAGGTCCGACATCTTAGAAATGACCCTATATGGTCCAGCCCATTTGAGCTGCAGTTTGTTCTCTTTGCAGGGCCTAAGCCAAAGCACTTCCTCCCCTGGGTTAAAGTGCCTCTCCCTGGCTTTCTGGTCATACCAGGTTTTCTGTCTAACCTTCTGAGCTTGCAGGTTCTCTGCTGCTAGCTCTAGGTTTCTCTTTAGGTCATTCATTAAAGAGTCTATATATGTCACAACGTCTTGTGGGTCATCCTGGGTGATCTGCTCCCAATTTTGCTTGATTAAATCAAGTGGCCCTTTCACCCTTCTCCCAAACAAAAGTTCAAACGGACTGAACCCGGTACTGGCTTGTGGCACTGATCGATAAGCAAACAAAAGGGATTGCAGCTTCTGGTCCCAATTGTTTGGATTCTCTGCCAAGTAAGCCCTAATCATGCGCATCAGAGTCCCATTGAACTTCTCCGTTAACCCATTACTTTTGGGGTGATAGGCAGTGGTTTCCTTGTGTTTAATTCCACAGATTTGCCATAACCGTTTCATGAGCTTTGATGTAAACGATGTGCCCAAATCTGTGATTATTTCTGAGGCAAATCCCATCCTGGACATATACCCCACCAAGGCATCTGCCACTGTGTTAGTTTCGATGTTAGTCAAGGGAATGGCTTCGGGGTACCTCGTGGCATGGTCCACAATGGTGAGAATGAACCGGTTCCCCCTCTTTGTGGCCTTGGGCAAAGGTCCCACAATATCCACTCCTATACATTTGAACGGGGTGTCAATCACAGGCAAAGGGCACAACTTCGCTTTGGTCCTGTCACGGTTATTCCCCTGCCTCTGACACACATCACATTGTTTACAGAACTCCTTGATCTGCTTCCCTATTTCAGGCCAGTAAAAATTCTGTGTGATTCTCTGCTGTGTTTTGTTCACCCCTAAGTGCGCAGCAAACATGTCAGAGTGCCCCCTTTGTAAGATCATGGGGCGATACTTTTCAGGTACCACTAGCTGACTTCTGATCCCATCTCCCCCTTTTGAGATATTCATCAGGGTCTCTCTATATAAAATTCCCTTTTTCTCGCGAAATCTCGCTGGGGTTTCAGGTGTTAGCTGGGTGTCTGTCACCTTTTCAAAACACTTTCGGAGAGTGGCGTCTGCCTTTTGCTCTTGGCCAAATTTGCTGTCCGTGGCTAAGGTTTCTACCACAGCTTCGGAACTACCCTCATCTGCTTCAACCTTGGGCTCTCCAGTACCCCCCTGAACTGTCCCCGTGGTGGCTTGTGAGCGTGTAATCATTAGCACCCGTTTCACATGTTCAGCCAGGTCATTTCCCACGAGCACGGCTGCTGGCAGAGTCGATGAAATCGCTAGCCGCCAAACTCCCCTCCAGCCTTGAAAGCTCACAGGTACCTCAGCTACTGGCAGTGAGATCACCTGCCCCTCAATCCCTGCCACCTTCATGCTCTCATTTGGGATTATATACTCCCTAGGAATAATATCTGGATGGCACAGGGTCACCTGGGAACAAGTATCCCTTAGCCCCCTATACTGATGGTCAAGTATTCCTACGTCCACCCCTGCGGTCTCAAACAATTGTGAATCTGTTCTCACTAGTAAGCAGTGCTTGACCTCCACAAGAGGACCATTTTCCCCAGCCTGATCAGCAGATGTAACTGTTCCAGATTGAGTAGCCATGGCAACAGGCTCCCTCAGTGGCAAGGAGCTTTGCTCTTTCTGGACACAGAACACAACTTTTGGCTTGGTTCCACTCAAATCATGAGGCAAATTTCCCTTTAGCTGCTTTAATTTCTCACACTCTGAGATTAGATGGCCCTTTCCTTGACAGAAATAACATTTTCTGCTGTACTTGGAGTCTTTCTCCTCTGGTTTTGGTTTTCCCTCCAAAATCTGAGGTCTTTGTGGTTTCCTGTCGGAGGGCTTCCCTTCAACATGGGCCCCTCCCCCTTGCTGGTTTTTCCCTGGTCCCTGAGAGTACTTGCTGTAGGTTTCTTTGGGTTTACCTACAGATTTCCCCTCAGCACCTAAGGGCTTTCTTATTTGGTAAATAAAATCTGCGATCTCTGCCGCCTCTGTCACAGATTTCGGTTTCCTCTCCCTCACCTGGAACTTCAGTTCCCCATGCAGGACTGAATAAAACTGTTCCAGTGCTATCAGGTCTTTGAGCTGCTGGAAGGTCTCTGTCCCCTCCTGAGACAGCCATTTCTCTAGCAGCCTCACCAGTTGGGCCCCCACTTGGGTAAAAGTCTGCTCTGGTTTTTTGGTGAGTGACCTGAATTTTTGCCTCAGCTGTTCAGCAGTTATCCCATGTCTGGCAAACACCAGTTTTTTAAACTCAGCGAAATCTTTCAACAGTTCCACTGGCATCTCTGCATAGACTTCTGCCAGGCTGCCACTGATCAAAGATCGCATAATAGTCATCTTCTCAGTTTCCCTTACTGAGAAGTCCACAAACGCTCTTTCCACGAGGGAAAAGAACACCTCAGGGCAATCTCCCTTGTGGTACACAGGGAATTTCTTCAGGTCAGTTTTAGACAGGCCGCCTTCCCCATTCCCTGGGTTCCCCTCATTATTATTGTTATTACTATTTCTATTCATTATCTCCAGCTTCTTCAGCTCAAACGCCATTTTCTCTAACTCAAATTGTCTTTGTTTCTCTCTTTCCCTTTCCTCCATCCTTTCTCTCTCTAATCTTTCCTCCATTTCAAATTGCCTTTGTTTCTCTTCCCTTTCTATTTCCCTCATCCTCAGTTCATGCTGTTGGGCTAGGACCATTTTTCTGAGTTCTGGGTTCTGTTCTCCCGTGCTCTCATCCTGCACTGAGCCAAATTCCTCCTCAGAACCTTGGTCTACCTGTGGGTCTCTCACTTCCCCCATTTCTGCCATTTGGCTTCGAGTCAAGGGCATAATCCCCCCCCAGAACAGGCTGCCTTCAAAAGTCAAGCCTCAAAATAAAGCGACGACTTTTTTCCTTTTGCCTCAGGAACAGCCTTCTATAGATTGCTGCTGTTCCTTCAGCACTAACTTGCAACTGTTGCCAGGCAGAATCCACCCCCTCTGCTAGGCCTCTCAGCAGACAGGCTAGATCACTGTTACTTCACACAGCTTTGCCTCAGCCTTTTCCCGCCAAAACAGGTTGCCTCAGAGCTCCCTAATCTAGTCCCCAATCTGAGGTGGCACGTTCTTCCACTAGCGTACCTCCCCGTGAGGTAAGCCTAGAAGATTACCTACGCGCTCTCAGATTTTCCCTGACTAGACCCCCCTTGCTCTGGGCACGCCTGCCAAGGCTTTGCTGGACCACTGGACAACTGGACCAGTCGTATCCCACACGCTGGACACCAATCAATGTGACAACCCCAGACCTACTGGAGTATGCCACACTTTAACTATGCTGCCACCAACCATTCCCTATAAGGAGTCACACAGACCAGGAATGGATTTTACTAAACAAAAGAACAAGGTTTATTTAAATAACAAACAGGGTAAATAAAAAGATCAGGTAAATAAGGTACTGTAACGTGGCTTAGTCTCAATCATACATACAACAGTTTGGTTCACACAGAACACTTTAAAGTAAAGCACAGACCCTGAACCTATCAGTTCTGGCTACCTATAAAGAAACCTGAACCTATCAGGTATGTACTAACTGACACACAGTTGTACTCAGTCTGACACACAGACTCCCACTCCAGCTTCTAAACTTCTCCACACAAGCTCCACATATATATACAGTACAGCTCCTCCCCCCTGATGTCCCGCCTTCCACTCCCCATAGGATGGAACTTTCCCTCCAAACCCATGACAGACAGGTACCATCAGTGCTGTATGTGACACCCAGCAACCAATCCTACATTCTACATAAGATTACCTGTTCTCAAGGTACTTAGCGCTTGGTAGGTGAATCCTTCATCCTTCCTTGCTTTCATACACAGCTATTCATTTACAGGTAGCAAGTAACTTTTGTTCTAAAAAAAATCCACTGCTTTTTTTTTTCCTACACTGATGTTCAAACTCTATATTAAATGAGAGGGAAGAAGCCTTTATGATTTATGGATGAAACCTTTGCAACAGAGTTCTCATTAAATGTATCTCCTTGTAGAGTCGATAGAAATGTGGCACACACACACACACACACACACAGAGAGAGAGAGAGAGAGAGAGAGAGAGAGAGAGAGTTTTGTTGAGAGCACTAATTTTCCAATGGTAACAGCAGGGATTGGTATGAAGGCATTTTGTTGGTCAAGCAATCGATAAGTAATTTACTCATGATTTGAAAATATGAGTCTGAAACATCTCCATCAAAGTGAAACTTGGTACTGAAACACAGCAAGTGAAAGCGAGTAATGGATAACCACTCTGGCTGAGTAATACTAAAACAAAGTGCTTTCCCAAAGAATGTCATCAACACTATTCCACTCATTCACAGAACTTTGTACGGTGATCTGATGTTATTCTTCCAAATTTACATTGCAGCGTGTTTCCCTGCAAGAGTTATTTTACTGACTAGCCCAAGGCCACCTTCTCCATTCATATCTGAGCTGATTTGAACTGAACACTTCCAGTTCACTCTTGGATTACACCAAGTCAGGACATTGGTCCATCTAAGCTAGGCTTGTTGACATTGACTCTCCAAGATTTCAGGTGGCTTTCTGATGTAGCCCTAAGTGGAGATGCTTAGGGTTGAATTTGGATCTTCTGCATGCAAAGCGTATCCTCTGCCAGTGTGCCATGTCCCCTTCCAAGCACTATAATAGGCAGTGCTTTTAACAACTGTAGAACATGAGAGGAATGCATCTCCAAACATTCATGATTAGAGTTTAAGGGTAATGGGGAAAGAGATTTGGGTATCATTTATCACTCCACCCTATGGTTCTCTTCCTCATTATGCAGCAGGGGGGTCTACAGCATGCATAATTTACATAAGAAGAGGCCACTTGCAAGCTCCTTGCTGCAGTTCTTCTAGTGGAAAGAGGTGAGGCCAACCCTTCAAGACCCCCTTTTCCTTACATTCCTTTTATAACAAATGCAACTCTCTACATTTGATACAGTTTGCTAACCATACGTTAAGGCCTGGTGTCCCAGAAACCCTGCATTGCTCATACTACACAACTGTTACTTAACCATTTTCCAAAATTTTAATTGCATGTTTAATTAGTTATGTGACAGTTTATTCAGTCTTGCAGAACATTTCCTGGTTCTTCACTACTCAGAGCCAGGGCTGGCCTAGGGATGTTGGTTCTGACTTGGTTTATCCTTATGTGGTACACGGGAAGGCTTTTTTAAAAATTGCCCATAGCTTGAGTTGCTGTGAGATGGTGAGTTTCTTTTTGTGAATTTTCATGAGTGGCTTTTGTGTTTTTCTATCAAAAGAGCAGTACAGTAGGACTCTACTATTCACAGGATCAGTATCCACAGATTCGCTTATCTACAGTTTGGAAATTTTAAAAATATTGAAAGAAAAAATCCACGAAAAATTAGTTTCACATGTATTACCAGAACCAGCCACTAGAGGGAGCCACAGACCATGCTATGAATACTTGTTAGTGAAGAATACATCAAATGATCTCTGACGTCCTCTAGTGGCCAGTTCTGGTAATGCATGTGAAAAGTTTTTTCAATTTTTTTTCCTTTTAGAATAGCATTCGCTATGATGCACTGTTCTCAGTATCCATGGGGGACTTGGAACCAATCCCCAGCAGATATGGGGGTCCTACTGTATTGGAGAATGCAATAACTGTTGCCTTGTTGAAGGAGCTAATAGAAGTTGGGTTTGTTCTGATAAAATCAACTTGTGCTATTGTGCTTGTAGTATAAATATGCCTAGTGACACAAGGACACATTAGTTTATGCAGAAACACAAGTTTTGAACAATGTACTGTATATTTTGCATAAATTTAAACTTTTTAGCAGAGGTGGAGAAAGAACCTCAGTGATATCAGCCTAAGGGCAAAATGAAGATCTTGCAGGGGGATTGAAGAATCCTGTGATGTCTCGACCTGGCAAGAAGGCCAGCCTCCAGTAGAATCTCAGCCGGAGCAAGGTTTCTTCACATAATTGGTCTGATCTTAAAGGTGGGAAAGATGGGTTTAAGATGAAGGGGTGCAAAGGTGAGAGGGGAAATTATTTCTGGGTTTACAGGAAGGAGGATCACAGACGTTCTGAGAGCTGTAGTCCAAAAAGGGGAAATTTTCAAAGCTCTCTTCCTGAACACAAGCTGTATTTGTGGCCCATGCGTTCAAGTGATAACACACCTTTCCAGCATCATTACTGAAGGCATGATTGCATTGCCAGGCAGAACCACCACTGATTTCGGGTTAAGAAATATTAAAATCAATTTAAAATATGGTGTCTCCACGATGTAAATAGAAGCATGGGTTTTAAATCATATGCCAAACCCAATTATTTCAATCAGTTTGGCATATGTAAACCCCTCAGTTGGAGTAACTTGTGTCTTACCAGCAAGAGGAGAGAAACAGGAATGGAGAGGAGAAGGACCAGCCACAGCAGAGGCAGGAGGAGGAGTGCAGGGCTCCACTGCCTGGATCCGCTGGGCTGCATCCTGGATCAGTTGCTAGCCCCACCAACCACTTGTCTGCTTGCCCTGCACTTACCTGCCCTCACCACTTGACCCCTCTTTCCCTTTCCACCCTTTTCCTTCTCGTTCTCCTCCCCAAACAGAGCCACTGAGACGGCAACAAAGGCAGATGTGGTGAGGACACACACACACACACACACACACACACACACACACACACACACACACACACACACACACACACACACACACACACACACACACACACACCAAGAAGTTTTGGATTGGGGCTAAAGTCTAAATTAGTTTAGCCCCAATCCAAAACCCTTGTACTTCTTCTGGTTTATTTCAGGAGTGGCTTCAGCCTCTGAAAGCTGTCTAGAATGCAGTTTACCAAGGAGCCTTCCTGCTCAGTAAATGCTGGTTTAAACGGATATCAGAATCCACCACATTATGGACTTTTAATCCATCGCTATTCTGGGCAGTTTTGAGATGCCCAAAAAACTGAACTCTAAATGTCCTGGAAAGCTGCCCATCACCTGAGCAGTTCACATATTCTGTAACGTCCTGAACATGTTTAATTCAAGCAAGGTATTTCAAGTTGTATAAATATTTATGAGAGGAATGTACTGCTTTTGTTTTTGTTTGCTAAATAAAGACATTCAGAGAATTCAGTCTATGAACCAAGTAGGGAGTACCATGCCTGATTCTGTCTTGCACGCATGGTTAGAATATATATATATATATTTACAAATATACATAATTGAAAGAAAATGCTGGAGTTCAGGAAATACCAGTACATTATCTCATCAAAAACAGAGGGTTGGAGGAGAACTGAAGCAGCAGCAAAATGGGGTATATGGAGAAGGTTTAAATACATAGAGGACAAGGAAAAAGAGGTGAGGACCAAGTAAAATGGGAGAAAGAAGGTGACAATTACAGTGATACACTTTCAAAATGACAGTAGAGCTGTTAATAGGAGTAATGATCAATTAAAGTGCTGATTAAATAGACATCCTGTTATCAGCAGTCAGATGGTTTTCAGGAGGTGTACTGACGTTAGAGTTATGTGAAGGAAAAGAGCTTTCTGGTTATATCTGCTTTACTCTAGGCCAGCACAAGCCCTCCAGATGAGGCAGGGCATTAGAAGCACAGGAGAAGAAACATAACAATGCTCCCCTCATCTCCCTTACAATTCTGTCCCAGAATGAGAGAGTGAAGGATGGGAGAGATCATCTCCAGTCAGACATAAGAATAGTACTTGCTATTTCTCATCCCTGGTACTTTTGAAAAACTGGCTGCTGGTCATTTGTGTCTGGCTTAGGTATTGTTGGTAAACCATACCAAATGATATTGCCTGTTCCGGACATATAGTTCTATCATTTTAGTATTATTAATAAAATGTTTGGCACATTCCTACTGGTATCATGATCTTTCACTGATACAGTATGTGTTTTACTGATTTTGTTTTTGTTTTTAAGTTGTGTCATTAAGTTGCTTTGACCATACTGCATGGAATACTGCCATATAAATTTTAAACACTGTTGTTATTGACGAGAAGTAGGATGGACTACATGGATCTATGTGTTCATTTTGACGACAGGCAGATCCCCATATGTACAAATATATGTGCACAAAGCACAAAGCTGGAGGCAGAGGAAGCCCAGGATGGGTGTGTCAGTGTACGCATAGCAAGCCTTTTGGTGCAGTGGTTATGGTGCAGTATTGCAGTCAAGCCTCTGCTCATGACCTGAATTTGATCCTGCCAGGTTCAGGTAGCTGGCTCAAGGTTGACTCAGCCTTCCATCCTTCTGAGATCAGTAAACTGAGTACCCATCCTGGGGGGGGGGGGAAGAGAGAGACTATGCAGCCTATATAATTAATTTGTAAACCACCCAGAGAGTGCCCTAGTACTATGGAGTGGTATATATTGAAATAACAACAATAGAAGAATCATAAGGTTGCATTGGCTAGGTTTGCTTGCTTTCTGTTTCTACTGTGCGTGCCAGATACTTTTACACATGGCAGAGATATATTCAATAGGGCTTTTTCACTGCGACGGCATGGTTGGCCTGTGGACTGGGGGAGGGTGGGGTGGGCACAAGCCTCCCTAGCATTTCACCTCAATCTCTCCACATTTTCAGTTTATGAGGTCATTCTGTGAACCCTTCTGGGGGCCCTTTGATTTAAAGCAAACAAGATGAGTTAAAAGATCTGTGGGGAAATGCCATGCATCCTGCCAAAATGCAAGAAGGCAGCACTGTGCCAGCTCAACTGGCTGCTTCATTTTGCTGTTATGCATTCAGTGAGGTGATCGACAGCTGCTATTTTGGCAGACCCAGATGTGAAGTGCCTGCCTGGACTTTTATTGCTTTCTTTTTCCGTCTGAGTGTTATTTTAATGCTTTAGCATTGGGAAGAGAAAGTAGGGAGGAAAGAAGGAACATTAAGAGTCCCTTTCTAAAAAGAAACAAGAAAGTACATGGGGATTGGGGGGAATAAGCAACAGTTAACTTGAGACTTCCATTGCAGTAGCAGGAATAACAACAAGAAAAGGGTTCAGAAGAAACAGGGAAGGCCTCTTAAATGGAGAGAGAGAACCAGTTTGAGGAGAGACAGTCTATGTATGGTGCTGACACATTCAGGGAAGATGTGTGAGGATATGAGGGTGGGCCGCATTTCCTTTCAAGTGAATCATCCTGGATTGATTACTTACTCATTTCAGAGATACACATTATAAATAATGACTGTTTCTTGTTGCTGTTGAGTTCAAACCTACATATTTCATCTTGCATTTCACACCAATCTGCCCACAGTTTTAGAACACGACCATTTTATTTACTCCTCCTATCTTTTCTCTCAGTCTAACTTAGCTGTCCTGCTTTGCACATCCCTGTCCTGGCTGACCTGCAGTAGACAGGGCCTTTTCAGTAAGTGGTACAACTGCTAATTAGTACTCTCTGCAACGAAGTCTACCTGGTTACATATCATCATGCAAGACCTGTAACTTGGCCAAAATTATACAATTTTGGTTCAATGATTGGGGGAAGTTTATTTCTCTCTACTGTTTGCTCTTTCATTCTTGTTGCTGCATTTCTTTCATTCTGTTTTTTCTAATCATGACTCTATTAGTGCTGTCATGACCGCTTTAATCTTTGGTAGATTGTCAGCTCTTTGGATTCTTTGGAAGAAAGGCAGAAAGACACATGTATAAATAACACAAAATATCTCCACCTCAAATGTTTGTTTAACAGGTATAAGTAAGCATACTGTGATCCTTTTCCATAGCCCTGGTTGCTGTGTATAGAGGTATCAATTTGGAGTCCAACACTGTATGTGCATTTAAAATTCTGATATAAAGGGAATTTAAAATAAGAATGGGCAAGAACTGCTGGATAGCTTAGTGGTTTAGGTATCTGGCTATGGAACCAGAGGTTGGGAGTTCTATTCCCCACTGTGCCACCTTGATTGGGGGTAGACTCAATTATCCATAGGGTCCCTTCCAGCTCTGCAGTTATAAGATTATAAGATTATATCAATTCAGTTTAGAAAAAGACAGGCAAAACATGTCACTAAAACTACTTAAAAGCACACACACCACTTTGACAAAATGCTGCACACTAACAATGGGCCTGACAAGTTTGATTTACAAAGCGAAAGGCCTATGAGAATAATCATGAATTTGCTTGCTGAAAGAAGGTCATCTGAGAGGCGGTTAGACAGGCGTCCCTAGAGAAGAAGTTCTGCACCTTGAGAGCAGCTATCAAGAAAGCGTTGTCTGGAGTTTTCACTGAATGTGCTTCAGATGATAGGTTGATAGTATGGTTGATTGTAATTTGGAAAACACACCCACTCTTGAACATCTGAAGTTGTACTTTACCAGAGTACTCTTACAAGCTGTTTAGGGTTTCTTGATCACAAAACAACACTTTGAAATGTGTCCAGAAACTGACTAGTAGCCAGGAAAATAGATATAACATAGGAGTCACATGCTCCCTGTAAGCAGCCTCGATCAATCATTCTGAACCATCCGAGGTTCCCAAGCAGTCTTCAAAGGCAGCCCCATGGAAAACATACAACAGCAGTCTGAATGCAGTGACACACTACCTTTAGCTGTGCAAAAGCATTCCTGGCCACTGCTGAAACTAGGCATCCCTGCTTATTCATCCCCTGGTTCTTTTCATTTGCTGCCTTCCATTGTCTATAGTGCAACCCAGCTACATCTGCTTGTTATAAAAGGAAGGTGGAGGGGACTGGCACATGGAATGGAGAAACTTCATTGCCTCTTAATTCTAGTGCTTCAGAGAATTCAGCGTTACATACATTCAAAATTAAAAGCCATCCCTAGCTTTGCAGGAGTATTGGTGTGGAAAGTCAACTTTTGAAAAAGTCCACTAACATACATATGAGAAGAACTACAATCACAGCTCATAGATAGACTCCACTAGGAAACAAAATAATTAGTATTGATCAATAATTCTAATAGGTGGCCTTTAAAGTCTATTTCTTTTAAAACAGAATTTTTAAAATTCTTCTTCTGCCTGCCATGGTTCCCAGAATAAGCAAACAAAGGACTGTAAGAATAAATCTGTCACAGACTGAAATGACAGGCTTCTGACAGCTGCGTCTGAACACCCTTCTTCAGGAATGAGAAACACTGCATTAAAAATAGCCCTCATGCCGTGCGCCAATCATTGCCTGACAGTCCCTCCTTTCAACTATAAAGACTCTCTCAGGCATGATGGTGAACACAATCCTTTTCACCAGTGGGGAGCGGGGACGGAGAAGAATCATCACTGCTGACACACATGATTAAAGCAAGACTGAGAAATCTTCCGAATCCCATCAGCCATACTGAGCATGGCTAATGGTCATGAACATCCAGTGGGCCACAAGTCTCATGATCCTGCATTCAGGTACAGGCGGTAAAGATTTCTCTGGTCATGGAATCCATTCCACATCTGCATGGCTTTTCTACACATGTACCTTAGCACCTATGCAAGCTGCACATGGTTCAGGGAACTTCTTACAGGGCATAGGTCTTTAACTATGTGTTAAGCCATATTGCTGTCTTCCATAAGCTGCATGCATCAGTAGGAGTGAGCAACAGTGCTTATAGTAGAGGGACCTGGGACAGAAGCTCAAGGCCTCACTTGGTAGAATAAATGGGATCACTCTCAAGTTCAGCAAGGCTGGCTTACTGCCAGCAAGTAACTCTGGATTTAGCAATCTTCTCCCATTCGCATTCTCCACAGATTGCAATGTGTGTAGTACTTCTCTCACTTGGTAGGGTTGCACATAGTGCCCTATAAGACCAACTGAAGTATACGAAGCAATACGCATTACCATCTACAGAGCTCCCCCTGAAACCAGAGTTTGGAGGGGGGGAAAAGCTTTTTTTTTTAAAAAAAAATAAATACAGCTCCTAGTATCCCACAGCCAGCTTGGCCATGTGGGATTCTGGGAATCAAGATCTAACAAAACAATATTTCTTATCTCTGCCAGTGTCCCTGTCAGCTGTGAGATTATGGAAGTGTAAAATCCAAAAAGTAGTGTTTCTAAGCTCTAAGGCTATGAGTTATTGATGGTCTAAGACTATGCTTTATTGACAATCACAGTGCTGTGCAAGCTGTAGGACCTCTTGAGTTGGGAGGGATGCAGCCCCATGCCCTCACCTCCACCCCCCCCCCCAGTACTGCATGGCAACGCTCAGGAGAGGAAAGGTGGGAAAGAGAGAGAGTGGGGGAGGAAGAAGAGGCAAGGGTGGTAGTATCCATTCATTCTTTGAATTGCTGCTTCCAGGCATTTTTATTTTATTTTATTGTTGTCCCTCCCACAATACTTTGGTCCCAATAACCTTCCGAGTTAGGAATGCTTAAAACAGCCAAGCAAGAATTCACAGAAAGAAAGCTTAGGTGGCAATGAATGGGTGCTGGTGGCATGTTTGATGGAGCCCTCAGCCAACTGCAGCCAACCTCCTAGTCTTGGGTCCTAGGCAGCCCAGCCTTGCTCCTTTTTTTTTTTTAGGTCATCATCCTCTATTACTGGTTTTACAACAAGGAAGCTTTTTAAAATCCCTAAGGTTCTTCAGACCAAAGTCAGTAAAACATCCAACTGAGGAAATTATGGACAACATTGTAACACCCACATGGAGAACTGCAAGTGGATTTGAAATGTGGTTAAAGCTGATATCTATTAGCTGTCCCAAACAGTATTGCTTATGGAGTCAACCCTCCAAAGTTCAAACATCAGATTATTTACAAATCCACAATATATTGGCTTTCATCAATGCATGTGCTGATGGAATGATGGGAACAACAGTGTTAAAACAACAAAAGACAAAAAAAGCAGTCAAGAATCAATCCACCTGCCAGTAGGATATATTGTATTGCCAATGAAGTTTTCCTCCTTCAAATCAATGACTTAATTATTTGCGAAATATGTCCTTAAAGACTAAAGGAAAGGCACGAGAGAGAAGTTACTCCTGGCTATGTTGAAGGAAAGCCTGTAAACAATAGCCTGCCTTTTTGTATTAGTCAAGATGTTGGACGTATGTCACGAGGATGTCAGGGTAGCAAATGTCATATTTGACTGGTCCTTGAGTAGCTTGGAAAGTGACCTTGGCACTGTTAGGCTTCAAGAATTCCATAAAAGACATAAAGCAAGTATGCATATTTAATTTAATAGGATATAGTTTCTCCAATGAAATCAACTATGTTTGTATTTACAGCATCAAATCTCATTTTCAGTCTGACTTTGTTTTTGTGTCCATAAAATAAATCTAGGTAGGGCATGAGGGAGCACAAGCCGTACATTTCAATATGAAGTAAAAGAGAGAGTAGCAAAAACACTAATCCTGAAAGCTTATTGGTCTCACCTTGCGTATAATTTTTTAAAATTTGCACAAGGCATTGCATAAACGTTGCACAATTATTACTATTGTCATTGCTTATTTACCACCAACAATTTCTGATAGTATTAACAACTAAAATATGAAGACAGCTTCATTAATAGGAACCTACATTATATGAGAAGCCTGTTCTTGACTCCTTTCATGAATGGAAGGGCATCTGACCAAACTCATTTTTCCTAGGTAAAGCTAACATTAAGGCAGTAATATTCTGAGAGCAAGACATTTGTTCTCTGTATGTGGAAACCAATATGGAAAGCTGTGCTCCACAAGGCATTCTGGACCAAAATTTCAGCTAATATAAATACTATATAGTACTTTTTAAAAAAAAATGTTAACAGTGAGTCACTTCAGGATATTGGCAAATTGATCACTTGCTTTGCTCAGCAGAGGGCACAGACATGAAAAAAAATCTTTTGACTGTATATAAATGATATATATATGTGTGTTACTGTATATAAATGATATGTGTTACATCAATTATATATATAAAAATCTTTTCTTTCCCTTCCCTTAAAGGAACAGTTGAGGAACTGCCTGCAGCTGAAGCCACTGCTGTGGATTTGACTGTGGGAGGTTTCTTGTCTATTAAACTACTTCACAATATTGGCAAACTGAAAGCAGAGGGCTTGCTTTGGATCATTTCCGGCATTCACACATGCTGGAACCAATCCTAAGCAAAGTGATCCCACCTGCATCAGAAACAAAGAAGCTCCTGGGCAGGGTCCAGAAAGGTGTAGATTGAAACACTCAGGGGTGGGCTAGTGCACTCTAGAAAAGTCATTATCTGACCGCTGTCTTTAAGAGTGACCCATCCCATCCCTGCAGCACTCTAAACACTGTGCTAAACAGACCATGGAGTCAGCATCTGAATTAGGTATAATTATATACACAAAATATGAAACACAAAATATGAAATAACTCACACTAGCATGACTGGAGCTACTTCTATTTTGGCAATCTACAAAGTATGTTTGTTTGCTCTTAATAAATACAAACAATATGTTTTTGCGAAGGCTTTCACGGCCGGGATCTAATGGTTGTTGTGGGTTTTTCGGGCTCTTTGGCCATGTTCTGAAGGTTGTTCTTCCTAACGTTTCACCAGTTTCTGTGGCCGGCATCTTCAGAGGACAGCACTCTCTGCTTGATTCTAATAGCATTTTCAAAAGTACCTCCTTCTGTTATGCTCCAAAAAGTGAAGAAAATACTTGGTATCTCTCTCACACACACCTGCTGTGTTTAATGCTGTCTTCACTTGTGGCTAACTTTAATGCCCTTGAGGAGAGAAAGGTTCTCCTCATAACCTAAAAGAAAGACTCTTTCCTGCTCCCAGAGGGGCTCCTCTGAGATGCCAGATTAAAACCCCATATACAAGTGCCTCTCTGCATTTATGAAGCTCAGTTTTAAACTTAATGAGGTGTTCTGTTCCCAAGGCAGTGTTTTGACTTTTGCAGAAAGACATCAGAATTCTAGTTAAATAGAAAAGGAGAGGTGTTTAAAAAATCATGATACTGAAGAAGGCCAAAAATCTACAGTGAGGCACAGTGGAAGATTCTGGAAGGGAACATTTCACAAAGTTTTGGTATGCTTATTAAAGGCATCCAAGATAGAATTTATTTCCTCTTCTCACACTGCCCAGAAAAGCTAATTAGACTTTGGAAAGAACTGGAGAAGTTAAACTTGTTGCTGCTGCTGCTGCTGCTGTTGTTTATGCTGTCCAGTCATCTTCAATTTATGGTGACCCCATTAATGAAAGACTTCCAAAATGTCCTCTCCTAAATAACATTGCTCATTCTTGTAGACTCAAGGCTGTGGCTTATTCAAAAAGAACTGAAAGAAAGAAAGGGAGGTAGGACAGCAGTAAGTGTCAAAAATAAATATTCCTGCACAGAAATACAGGAGGACGATCTTGGTTGTCCCATTGAGAGCATCTGGATTAATATAATTGGAGTGAAGAACAAAAAGAATGTGGTTGTTGGAGTCTACTACTGGCCGCCCAATCAAGGGGAAGAAGTGAATGAAACATTTTAAAAAGAAATTGCAAAACTTTCAGAAACACCATGGGAAGATTTCAGTTATCATGACATCTGTTGGGAGGCAAATTCTGCCAGACATGACCCTTCCAATAATTCCTTGGCTTGTGTTGCAAATAATTTTCTCCTCCAAAGAGTGGAGGAAGAAACTGGAAGAGTAGCTTTCCTTGATTTGATTTTAACCAATAGATATGACTTAGTGGATGAAGTGGCAGTAAGGAGAACTCTGGGGGAAAATGAGCATGTTTTACTTGCGTTCTTGATTCCAAAGGAAACAAAAGTAGAGTGATGGCACATATAGGAAGTGGAAGGAGGGCCAGGCCATGCAGGGATGGCACAAGTCAAGAATGGTTGAGGTGAGCAAGAGCAACAGAAAAGCATTCTTTCTTCATGCATGGAAAAAAAAGAGAAAAGAAATAATGGCTCAGCTACTCAATGGGGTAGAAAAATTATAACAGACAACAAAGAAAAGGCAGAAGTGCTCAATTCCTACTTTAGCTGCATCTTTTCCCAAATGACAGTCTATGATCCTCCAGGCAAATGTCAAGTACAAATGGAGGGTGGGTTGGATAGAACAACTATCAGGTGGATAGTTGCTTACAGAATCATACTTAGAGAGTGCTTATCAATGGCTCCTTCTCAAACTGGGAGGAGGTAACAAATGAGGTGCCACAGGGCTCAGTTTTGGGTCCAGTCCTCTTCAACATTTTTATTAATGACTTGGATGGGGGAGTGCAGGTCATTCTTCTCAAATTTGTAGATTACACAAAATTGGGTGGAATAGCTAATACCTTGGAAAGCAGGGAGGGGAAATCCAAAACATTCTTAGTAGGCTTGAGCACTGGACTGAAAACAACAGAATGAATTTTAACAGGGATAGGTACAAGACCTAGGAGAGAAAAACCAAACACAGTTACAAGATGGGGGATACCTAGCTCAGCAATACTATGAGAAGGATCTTAGAATTGTTGTAGATCAAAACCTGAATATGAACCAACAGTGCAATATGGCTGCAAAAATGGCAAATGCAATTTTAGGTAGCATTAATAAAAGTATAGTATCCAAATCTCATGAAGTACTAGCCCCCCTCTGTTCGGCACTGGTTTGGTCTCATCTAGAGAACTATGTCCCATTCTGGACACTGCACTTTAAGAAGGATGCCAACAAGCTGGAGCAAGTTCAGAGGAGGGCAATGAGGGTGATCAGGGGACTAGAAAGACTGGAAAAACTGGGCATGTATAGAAAATCGAAGATAAGATAGCACTTTTCAAATATTTGAAAAACTGTCATGCAGCAGAAGGGCAGGATCTATTCTTGACCATCCCAGAGTACACATGACAATTGACCCAAGCTACAGGAATTCATATTTTGCTTGAATATCAGGAAAAAAAAACTTCCTAATTGTTACAGCAGTGTGACAATGGAACCGATTGTCTCAGGAGGTAGTGAATGCTCCAACACTAGAGGCATTCAAGATAAAGTTGGACAACCATCTGTCAGACCTGCTTTGATTTGGATTCCTACATTGAGCAGGGTGTTGGACTCCATTGACTTATATGTAGAGTATGGGCATGAATCAAAAAATAAACCAGGAGGTGGGTCAAAAATTGCTGGTTCATTGGTTCATGTTGGTTCGAGTTCATCAAAGCCAACAAACCAAAATGAACTGAACCAATGAACTTTTTAAGTGATTGCCCTCACCCCTACAGCCTGCCCCCTGTCACCTTCCTACTGCCCCCGTCACCTCTCTACCTTGTGTTGCCGCCACTTCCTCTTCCTCTTTTGCTGTCGCCACCATCTTCAGAAACAGCAGCCTGGCTTCTCTTCTAGGAGCTGGGCCTGCTGTCTCTCTGCATATGCCTGCCTATCAGTAGACAGGCACAGAGTGTGCACAAAGACAGTGGCTTGGCTTCCGTGAGCTGGGCCTGCTATCTCTGCCCATGAGCCAGGGTCCAAGTTGATCTGGGATATCATTCGGGACCAACGTTCCCTATATGGTGTGTGGCCATGAAGCACTGGATCACCAGTGGGAAGTGGGCAGGCAGGGGACAGAGTGGGTGGGGTGGGGGTTAGTTTCCAGTCCTCCAAGCTTGAACCATTTTTAAAAAAATGAACTTGTTTGTGGTTCACATTTGTTAAAGTTCAGAAAGTTTGTGGTTCATGCGTAGCCATAAACCATGAACCACCATGAACACATTTATTGTTTGTTTGTGCCCATCTCTACTTACAGGCCCCTTTCCACTCTATTATTCTATAATTCTGAAATTCTGTCAGAATCTCTAATTATGATGTAAATAATCCATTACGTTTTATATGTTTATTGTTTCTACAGCTTTGCAGTTAATGCATGACAGTAACCATACTCTCTTCCCCCATCTCCCTGAAATATTGGACTCTTGAAGATTGAGTGAAAAATTCCACACTTGGTCTGAAAGTGGAAATTTTTGTTACGTGAAATGGGATAGTTCATCTTCAGCTGATGGAGAACAAATTGAAAAGCATTTGGCTGCTCCTTCTCATATCGGAATAGAAGTAGCAAATGGGAGCTTGACTCAAATAGAAAGATCTTGCTTGGGTGCTAAAATGACAGGTGCAATTTTATTTATGGGCTTTCATATATCTGCACCAATCTTTTTAAAACTGCTTTTAAACCCTTACTCCTACGGGAAAAAAAAGTGTATTTTATTTTAGTAGTTAAGCAATAATCCTTTGCAAGTTGACATGCATGCAGAATCGTCCTGGGCTTTTCAGAAACTGTCAACTTATTCAGAATCCATTTCAAATGTAAGCCCCTGGAAGCATGATCATGTCATTTATTTTTTAATCAAAACAGGTAAGCACTTTTAAGTCTTAATAATGCAACTGAGGAAGACCTAAAACATACACCAAACTCTTTCATTAAAACAATTGGAATTTAATGGTCTTGGATCGTGGTCTTTGTTATTTTACTCTTACGAAAGATCAATCACTTACATCCAGTTATCTGCAATACACTGTCGGTATCTTTAACTGTTTAAGGAAGTTAAATGGAAAATGGTGAGCTATATGCACTTTTTTTTTGCTTACCTTAACAATATTGCCTTTTAGTGCCTGTACCAGAGATGTACCTTTTTTATTTATTTCAGTCGTACAGGTGAAAAGGGGGAAAAATCAGAAGTTTTATTTTTGCTGGGCAACATTATGAAAGAGTGAATTTTCACACTGAAGCACTTTGGGGGTGTGTGTGAAAAGTTCATAGAAGTGTTTCCCCCCCACACACAAAAACTTGCATTTAGCTTCAAAACTTGTATTTAGCACAAGTATTTTGACAAAATGAATAAATAAAACTTCTCAAAGATTCAAGGCCTTGTTTAGTTTTTGCACAAAACAGTGTTTTGTGTTTATTTTTGCTGATGTTGATGGAGCTGAAAATAAATGTTGGTCTTTGTGCTCTTGTGGAAGAGCAAATTTCTCCTAACAACTAACTAATTTTTTTTTCAGTGGGTTGTCTTTTTGCTCAGGGCTGGTGAATATGTGACTGGCCTGTACTACCGAAGTACAAGGACTTTGTTTCCCATTCAAATTCAAAGTGGCATTTCAGCCAAATTTGGCTAACTTTTCATTGCAACTACAGTATGTGGTTCTAATAGCTCTCAGTTATGACAGCAACGTACAGTAGGACCCCCTTATCTGCGGGATCAGTATCTGCTGATTCACTTATCCATGGTCTGAAAATATAAAATATATGAAAAGAAAAATCCTAGAAATATACATTTTTGAAGTTAAAGTTTCCAGAAATAAAAGGAGTCATAGACTTTTCTATGTATAGTGCCCACTTTCACTATAACCTGCATTTTTCAGCATCCATTGGGGCTTGAAACCAATCCTCCATGGAAATTTAGCCAGTAGCAGGGGGTGCTGTATGGTCAAAATAAGAGCTTGAAAAGATGTATTTTCATAATGGAGTGGGGGATTCTGTGAATTATATTACAAAAAAGTGATTTTTCCAAACCATGCTTGAAATTCAGGAGCATCAGGAATTGCGCCTCTGAATTTCCTTAAGGGTGTTCTAGTTTTCCTCTCATAATCCAGTCATTGGTTTGACACCTCTGAAAAGGCTGATATTTGTGGAGTTTTCATGTAACCAGTTGTATGTATAAAAATGGCTCCACCACACACTGGATCAATGCATAGAGGCTTAGTTCTGCCCAGTGCAATCACCACTGGTTCTGCCTCCTGTTTTGGGTTGAAATGACCCCATTGCAGTAAACCAGGGAAGGTGTAATTGCTGCAGGCTAGCTGCAAATAGGTATGACTCCATTTGTAACACACATTCATGCTGTAGCCCTTTTCCCCTAGGTTTTCATTGAACACATTGAGAAACACCCACTTCTCCCACCCAGGTCTACCTGAATCATTTGACAAAGCCAGCAGGGACGGCCGAGGGGTCTTACACCGAGAGAGGCCCGGAAGGAAAGAACAAGAAACCGGGCCTTCTCGGTGGTGGCCCCTCAGCTGTGGAATACGCTCCCAACAGAAATCCGTCTGGCTCCCTTGCTGGGTCTTTTTAAAAACCATTTAAAAATTTGGCTCTTTAGGCAGGCCTTCCCTCTAGTCAATAAACTTAATTTCTGTTGCTGTTTCTTAACTATTCCCATCTTGATAATGTAGATATGTATATAGACACTGGCTATTAGGTTTTCTGTGTATGTTATTTTATCCTGTTTTATCACTCATGTAAGCCGCCCCAAGTAGATTTTGTCTAGACGGGTGGGGCATAAATTCAATAAAAGTAAAGTAAAAGTAAACATGGTCAGAGATACTGCGATGTGACACTCACTGTTGCTGTGAATGTGTTGGGGACTCAATCTGACATTACATGATGGGAATGTCATGCCCCTCTCCTGCCCACCATTTCATGGTTATAAAGTTTTCTATGTGTGATTTTTATATACAGGTTTAAAAGAGGGAATCACATGTGTGAACAGAGGCAGAAATGAGGGAAAGAAAAATTCAAAGACACAACGGGGGTGTACCTACATACAGGGCAGTTGAGTCTTTTCTCCTAGTGATATGTACATATATAATAGGTATTTCCTTATTTTACCTGGCATTCTACATGCCTCAACTAATATATTTTTAAAAAACAACACCCTATATAAATACAATGCTGCAAACCAGTACTTGCACCTCCATGAAACATGGGGGGAAAGGACTTAGCTTGAAGTAAACCAAGACTTGACAGTAATTACTAGCAAATAACTGACAACTTGAAATTAATTCCTCTTTGCTACAGCAAGGACATAACTGAATTTCACTATTAACTCTTCCAGAAGTTGGAAGTACAGTAATGATTTATAAATAGTATATTTGCATGTAACAAATTACCTTAAAAAGAGGGGGGGAGGGAGTAGAATAAAATCAAAATTTGAAAGTACCAGTGCTTAAAATTTACATTAATTGGTGTATGTAAGTTTTCTAGTTAAAAGTTACTTTTAGACAGCAGTTCAGAAGCATTTTGACAGGATCTTTTTCAAGTGTAACATTATCCGATTATAAGACTTAAACTATTCCGAAAATGAAGAAATAAAAAAAGGAAGCAGTTAGCTATTTTACTGTCATTGTAACAACAACATTGAACACTGTTACAATGTCATGGACCATAATGGAAACAAAGTACTTTATAAGTTTTGACATTTATGATGAATACCCTGTTTCCCCGAAAATAAGACCTAAACCTGAAAATAAGCCCTAGTATGATTTTTCAGGATGCTTGTAATGTATATAAAAAAGGTTCCCTTTGACATTTTTAGTCCAGTCGTGTTCGACTCTAGGGGGCGGTGCTCATCCCGTTTTTCAAGCCATAAAAACAGCGCTTGTCCGAAGACAGTTTTCGTTGTCACGGGGCCAGCGTGACTAGGGAACTATAAACTCTACCCCAAAAATAAGACCCAGTTAAGTGAAACCCCGCCCTCCACCATTGTGCAGCAACCAGGAGAAGATGACATGACTGTATTTGAATAAATGTAGATTGTTGTACATGAAAAAAATGAAACATCCCCTGAAAATAAGCCCTAATGCGTTTTTGGAGCAAAAATTAATATAAAATCCTGTCTTATTTTCAGGGAAACACAGTAATGCCATTTCTTTTGATTTTAACTATACCTTTTAAGTTAATTGGATAACTACAAAATAGTGGTGAAGGATATTATGTGACTTAAGTGCTGCCTGAAGCTGCTACCCAGTGTTTGGTGATGGTTGCCAAGGCAACAGCGAGGCAAATGGAAGCAGAAGGTGTTTTGTTTCACAACTCAATGCCTTCTAGCATTCAAATTTGTTAAAGAAGTAATTTAAATAATCTGTATTTGTTACTTTTGAGAAATGACAATGTTAATAATTATTCTCAACTTTAGGTCAACAAAGCAATTGTAACTAATTACTTTTGGGATATAACTTTCTAAGCTCAGAATTGAATACATAGAAGATTTGGCTTTGAAAGGACAAGAACACAGAAATTATGAAATGCTGAAAAATATGCACATTTACTCAGAAGTAAGTCTTGTTCAGTGGACCGTGCTCACAGGTACCACAACTTCATAACGGGTGCATATAGACTTGTTTTTTGTACCGCTTGCAAATTTTTAAAGTGATATTCTTTCAGGAAAAACATAATGTTTCGGTTGAGTTACACAACAGAATAGGCCCTCAGTAAGGTGGATCCTTATTCCTGCTGAGTTGTGTTATGTGCCATGGTGTCAGAACTGACATATAATGACCCTAAAAGTACTTTTGAAGTAAGTGAGACATTTAAGGATCCTCAACTAGGTTCCATGACTGGGTGGAGATTTGAATCCAAGTCTCTTGAGTTTCAGTACTCTATCCAAAATAACACCCTGGGTATCCTCATTCTTGTTATATTTGCCATAATGACTTGGGCTGGGTTAATTATAGCTATAGAAGTGATAGTAAAGCTGTTAATATGGTAATGAACTATACTAGAGCAGAGATAGAAAAGCATCTTATTAGATGGCTTTTTCAAATGCATTTAATTTCCAGGGAGGTAGCTGGGTTAGTCTATTTCAAAAAGAAAAGAAAAAGAAAAAAAGCCAAAGGGAAAAGTATTGTGGCCCTCTTAAAACTAACATGAGAAAAAAAGCTGAAGCAATTTCACAGAATGCAGGGAGCGAGAGACTTCCAGCTTCCACAGCAATCAGTTTTTCACACAACAAGCCACCACTTCCAGAGAAAGGAAGACCTGAATTTCAACAACAGTGAATGATATGTGGAGTCAGCGGCATTTAGTCCAGGAAAACTGCTGATGGAAAGATTTCAGGTGCTATGGTTTGAATCAGACAGCAAAAGCTTATCAAGCTTTCTAAGGTAATCACTCAACTCTCAGTTACCAAGACATTTGATCGTTGTTCAGTGGGCTTTAGCTCAGCATTTTTATTTTCGAACTTTTTATTTCCCCAAATGCCTTCCTATCTTCTTTCCTCAGGCACCTTTTCCCCACCCCCCACCCACCTCTCTCCCCTCACCCTGTGAACATTCCTCTGTTGCTTCAGTGGTCACTGAGCTGGCACATGCCCCATAAGCACCACTCATCTGGCTATTAGGGATTTAACAACATTGAGGAAATATGCAAAATAATGATAATGCAAATACCCTTCTTTCATCTGAAAAGCCAAAGGGGCAGTCAGAAAGACCTTAATATTTTATTACTGTTGCTTTCATTTGTAGCAAAACTTCCCAAGAAAAACTATTCCGTCCAAATATTAATGTGTTCTTCTTTGGAGTCTCTCTGCAAAACATAACCAGGAAGAACCAAGAAATGAAGCTGAGTAGGGCTTTGGCCATCTCACGAGAAGAGAAGACTCTTTGGAAAAGACCCTCATGTTAGGAAAGTGTGAAGGGAAGAGGAGAAGGGGACGACAGAGGACGAGATGGTTGGACAGTGTCACCAAAGCTACCAACATCAATTTGACCCAACTCTGGGAGGCAATGGAAGACAGGAGGGCCTGGCGTGCTCTGGTCCATGGGGTCACAAAGAGTTGGACACGACTTAACAGCTAAACAACTGCAGGGCTTTAATACTGCAAGTGGATGTAACAGACCTACTGGTGGGGGCGGCTGTGGTCTAATCCTCTTTATTCACATCCTATAGGCTCAGTGGTTTAGGTATCCGGCTGTGGAGACAGAGGTTGGGAATCCGATTCCCCATTGTGCCTCCTCTGAGTACAGCCCGCCTGTATAGCCTTGGCCAAACTGCATGGCCCCAGGGTGCCCCCAGAAGAAGGGAATGGTAAACCACTTCTGAGTACTCTTTATCTGGGAAACTCTGAAAAGGGTTATCATAAATTAGAATTGACTTGATGGTACACAGCTATTGTTATATGATTACAGGCTACTTGTGGGGTAGGTGGTTGCAATGCCAAATGTAGTGGTAAGTGATGCAGTGATAAACATTTTCAGAAATAATAAAAAAAAATAAAAGAAAAAATGGTGGTTCCCTCTACCATACAAAATCCAAACAGGCACAAATTAAAACAACAGCAGCATATCCACAAAACCACATTGAATTGAATCACTGTTGGAACTGAAGCATTTTAAAAATCCCCTCCTGACCAGAGGGGGGGGGAAATTGCTTTGCAGCCCATATAAATTGATTTCACCTTTACGTTGTGTGAATGATAAAACCTCAATCAATTTAAATGATGCTTCAATGTCGTTCTTACTGCCAGTGTGACCACAGCCTAAGTCTTGGATGCTTAAGTTTTTAGGCTTCCCTGTTCAGAATATTGTTGCTACAGCATTTATGTACATAAATGTGTATTGATGAAGTAGGGGAGGACCCATGCAGTCTTCCAGGTCTTATTATCTATATATCAGAACACATTGAGTTAATTGTGGCCTAATCCAAAACAAGTTAATTCTTATGCTGAGTTAATTATGGTCTAATCCAAATTTAATTTAAATTAAGTTAGTTTAGGTGGCCCTATTCCAAGCTCAACTCTAATCAAGGGTATTGCTGAGTACTCGGAAATAGGGCACTGGGCTGTGAAACTAATTGCACTTATTTAATTTGTAAATGCTAATTTATATATTTGCCAGTTTAGAAAATACTAGAGTTTAAATTTCTCAAATGTAGATAAAACTAAGTTGAATAAAGAATACCGCTGAGCATATGCAATATGATTCCCCCTCCTCACCCTTGTGTAATTATACTCTCCACCACATTCCACACCCTTAGAGTGATCCATATCTTTCCCACCAAGAGTAATGTCTCAGCATTCCATGTATAAAGATTAAGTACGTACTGCACCTTTTGCAAATATTCCAACCAGATAACATACATTCTGTTGCTTTCCACACAAGTATCCCTGTTCATTTGCCCTTCTTCCTGAGGTGTTATTTGCATTTTGTGCCTCAGTAATGTACGTCCACTATTGAGAATGGAATGTGAGTTTTCATGTGGATCCACTCTAAATTTACAAGTCTTAGGGAGAACGATGGAAGAGCAAGGACCTTAATAAAGTGCCCTGCTCTTCCATCATTCACCCTAACTCTTGCAAATTTAGAGTTATAAATTTGAGAATTCTAAATAGAGGTTAGAAAAGTTATGTCGGGGGACCAACATTCCCAGAACCAGAATAGCCCCTGATCCTGATGGCTGAGGGATTCTGCGGGTTCCAGTCTGAAACAAAAAAATTTCCGAACCTCAGTTTTAAATAGGAGAGACAGCTCGCTGGCAGGAAGTCTCATTCTTTCTCTTGTGTTGGTAGCACCTTCCACGTCCTTCCTGCCTGAGTTCTCTATCTCCTGTTCTATTTTTTATGGTTATGGTAAAGACCCAGCCAGTTAGAGTTGCTTTTCCTCACAGATTTATCCTGAATGCTGTAAGTGTGGATGGGGACTTGAGTCTTGGGACTCACTGTCAAGTCAGACTTAAGATGCACTGGTAACTCAACTTGGACTCAATTTGTTCCCCCCGCCCCCCATGGCTTAGACTCGACTTGCAACTCAGAATCTACTCACCCCTCCCTTTTTTCTGGAGAAAAAAAGCTTATTTTTAATAGGGTCTCAGACTTGAGACTTGGAACTTGGGACTTGGCATGTAGGGCGACTCTCTCAAGAGGAGCCACTTCTTCTCACCCTGGTTCCTCTTTGTATGATCTAGAATGCAGAGAAAAACAGTGTCGTGATTCTTGATGGCCGAGGCTCTCCCCTTCAGAAAGCAGTGCTCCACATGAGCAGAGCAACGGAAGTGGTGACGGAGGGCAACAGGGCTGGTTCACACCTTGGTATATTTGCTGTTGAAGAGTTGGATCTGCAGCCACATAACGCAGAAGCAGGGTTCCAGTGAGATTGGGGGTGGGGGTAGTGAAGCTGGACAGATGCAGAAAATGGCTCTCCTGAAATTCTGTGGGGTGAGGCAGAAAAGAACGAGGGGGAGCTGTGTCTGGGGCACTTTTCTTGCTAAGTTCACATGAGAATCAGCTTGCACACCAAAAAGCAAGACGTTTCTCCATTTATAGTGAGAAGCTGCCCTATTACCATTGACCGGGTTTTACTGGACAAAAGCATGGCTCTTGGAACATGTATGTCCTAATAGGTTAAATAGGTTTTATGTCTCAGGAAATACACAAAGGAAATTGGGTGTTTAGGAACCAGAAGAAAGAATTCTATTGCTACTGACCATAAGGTTTGTGTAACTTACTGGGGATAACTGCAGCTAATTGACAAAGTGCTGGGATATGTCTCAGTCATGTGCTTGGTCATGCATCTGCAAACAAGATGTGCCCTTGTTAATTAGCTATAATTAACCATGTGAAGTTATGCAGAAAATACATGAATTCCAATAGGATTCTATCCAAAGATTCACAAAGTTCCTTTCTGGCTGTTGGACTATAACTCTCAGAATCCCACAGACAAGAGGGGTAAGAACTCTTCAGGCTAGTGTGGTAAAAATTAAATACATTTCCCAAGCTATGCTCTGAATAAAAAGACCATTCTACATTGCTGAATATCTGAAACACTGAACTACTTCAAATCACCTTTAAAACATCCTCCTATAATTATTCTGATTAAATTTCAATGCAAAGTTCAAAGACAATCCATATCAAAAAAAGAATCCAGATTTCTGAACTGTTATTGTGAGGAAAAGAAACGGCTCAAAGGAACTTGCTATTCAGAAAGAATTTCTTAAAGAGACAATTTTCCCCTCTAAGACCTTAACAGGTTCAAATGCAAACCAGGCAATGAGGTCCTTGGAAATTGCTTTAATGAGTTGTTCATCTGACAGCAGAAAAACACTCCATACAGTGATCAGCTCTGCAAGAACTCATTTAGCACATCTAATGGGTAATTTTATCTAATTCTAGATTAGTGACAAGTATTATTCTAAAGTATCATTTAGCACAAGATCTAAGATTTTGTGAGAACAGAGGAATAACCCTCCCATCATTCTAATGAATATTTCGAATGGTTCAGAAGACATATGAAAGGAATGTGGATGAGATGAAAACACTGTGTGGCTTTTATTAAAGAAATGCAATAATTATTTAATTTTAAATGTAACCTTCTGTACACTTACACAAGATTATCCCTTTGGAGCAGAATTTACATCTTAGTAAGCATGCATAACATTACAGTGGCTGAAATCCAATTCATATAGGTTCTCTGGTGTAAATCTGATAATGTCATCAGCCGGAGCAATATTTTAGAAATTTAACATTTCCTCCCCCCAGGCTCCCATAGATCTTGAGTGATTGTTGGAAAGTTGTGGGACAGGAGGAGGAAGTCTTTACTTAACAAAAATCCCAGCTGTGGGGATGACCTTAATGGTGGTGGTGATTTTCAACAATTAAATAATTCCTCCTCTCATCCTGAGTGTCTCAAACTGGGAGGGGTAAATGTTTAATTTTGAAAAATATTTTCAACATCAACCTTGCACCTTGGAACTTAGATGAACAAGATTTCAGCCACTGGTTATGGATTAGCTGATAACTTCAGTAACTAGCTATGGCAGATATTTACAATACAGTGGACCCTCGACTTACAGACGGCTCGACTTACAAACTTTTCGAGTTACAAACTTCTCTGGCCGCAAAATTTAGGATCGACTTGCAGCCAGAGAATCGACTTACAGACCAGAAAAAAACCAAAATGGAACAAAAATGGAATAAAAATGGCCGGTTACGGCATTAATTGGTTTCCAGTGCATTGTAGGTCAATGGAGACTCGACCTACAGACTTTTCTACCTGCAGCCACTGTTCCAATACAGATTAATTCCGTAAGTAGAGGGTCCACTGTACAGTCTTGCACAGGTATACTCAGATATAACTCCCAAGTGAGCACAGTGAAATTTGCTTCCAGATACGTGTGCACAGAACTAAAGTAATGCATTGCAAGCATTTTTGAGTAAAAAGTAAATCCCAATGCACACAATGAAGTTTATTGTTATTAATCATTATGGTGATTTATAGAAGTATTTGTATCGCTATGGGGATTTGTTACATCAGAATAACATGATATCATTTAACTTAATTTTTAACTTGTTATGTTCAAGCTCTGGACCTTGTACACTTAAGACTTCCTCTCTCTCAACCACCTCTAACGTATATTGGCCAAAATACTATTGACATTTTAAGGTAATGTAAGGGAATGGCATAAATCTAGGTGGCAAATTGCTGCTCATTAATGAGGTGCCATGCCCAGTTGCATAATAATAGCATGACAAATTTCAACTTCTTATGGAAATTACATCTGTTGAAATTCCTCTTCCATTAAAAGTAAAGGAGCCTGTCCTCTTTCATATGGCTACCTTATTTCAATAGCATGCATATATGGAGAGACAGTAACACCTAGTTGCTACCTGACAACATTTTCTCCTCTCTTCCCCTTTTTCTAGATGTGTTCATTTGAGGTGCTTCAGAGTGCAGAAGATGTTCAGGAAACATTCATGCTATGAATGCAGTGAGGCAAGCAAATGTGGCAGTTTACGAGGATGTAACCTGGGTTGTTGATACAGTGCTTTAATTTGGGACTGGCTGTTGTCATTTCAGTTGCTTAGTCATGATTTTTAAAAGATTTGCTACCTACCATCTGCCATGATAAATAGTGAGAAACCCTTTTTCTAGTGCCACAAAATTTAGCAATGTGTCTCATTCAAAATCTGATCTAGTTTTCTCAATAATATATCAATGAACTAATTAATCAAACATGAGTTGAAATCTGTCCCTTTTGATTCCTTCCCATTGAAAACAGAATCCTCCATTGGTCTAGATAATTACCTCCTAATGAGATTATCTCCTCTGTTTCTATTGTTAGCTAAGCTTGACAGGAGAAGGGATGCAGTGAGTAATGAGCAGGGTGAGGAAACAGATAATGTGTGTTCGGTCTCCATCCAGGCCTGTTAGTGGGATGTAGGAATAGGCAAACTAGATAAATCTTGTCATCTTCTTGAGGTACACACCTCTACTGACATTAGAAAAATCACATGGTTTAGGATTGGCCAGCCCATGAGATTTCAGTGCCAAAGCCTGAGTCCTAGAGGTAGGTCTTGCGGCGCTGTAGTGAGCAGGCCAGGGAGAGGTCAGCAACAGTTGCAAAATGGTGTGTGGGTGCGAAACAGAGGGGCAGCATCAATGTGTGAATTCTAGTAGTAGCACCTTTGGTGGTTGTTAACCATTTCTCAAGAACACGGCCAGACAGCCCGAAAAACCTACAACAACTATCGGATCCCAGCCATGAAAGCCTTCGAGAATACAATAGCACCTTTGTTACATGCAGGATAGTGATTCAAAGCACTGATACAGATGAATTTTCCTCCCAAGCCATTACAGAACGTTGATTCAACCATGCTGGGATGTATTCCATGGTGTGTTCCCTATAGAAGGCTATGGAGAAGATTAAACCACATGGCACTGATGTTTCCCTATCAAAAGTGATCACATAACTACTACTTGTTTTAGTAGAAAATTCATTAAGCCAATATTTTTCACTAAAGAACTGTTATGTTTTTCAGCCTGTGCCAGCTATTTTAAAGGTAAACAGATATAGTCATGATTTAGCACATCAGTGTATACCATTAGGGGGGTGTGTGTGTGTGTGTGTGTGTGTGTGTGTGTGTGTGTGTGTGTGTGTGTGTGTGTGTGTACATGCATGCTTGCCTGCATCCTTGGGATTTGATTGTTTTTGGTTGTTTGTATTTTATTGCTCCTTTATTGCTTTTATTGATTGTTATAAGCATCTTTAAGGTATTTGAATTGAAAGGCAGTGTATATAAATCCTATAAACAAAATTTAAATCCCTGGAAAAGGCAGATACCTTCTTCTTGCCCAGAAAACAAATACAGAGTGGAAACCCTTGCTGGTGCACTGCAGATATCAAGATGTGCTTTAACTGTATGTCTTTGACCTATAGATCAGACAGATGACATTTCTTTACTGTCAAATATTTTTGTTTTGTGGACTGGCCTAATAAATATATTTTGAGTAATTACCAAGCAAAGCGATTTCTGAAGTTAAGAGCATATGCCAAAGATGTAATAACTCACAGGTTGTAAAGAATATGATTCTTTCAGATCGTCTTTCCTAGGCTTTAAGGTAAAGTAAAGGTTCCCCTTGACATTCAGTCCTGTCGTGTCTGGCTCTAGGGCAGGTGTCTCAAACTCAATTTACCTGGCGGCCACTGGAAGCAGAGTCTGGATGAGGCTGGGCTGCATTAGATTTTCCGCCAAGCGGAGCAAGAGCCTGAGGGGCTCCGAGGAGGAGAAGGAGGGGCGCGCGAGCCCTCGTCGCCAGCCACGACCCCCTCCGGCTCCTTCTTCTCTACCACCACAACCAGCAACAGCAGGATGAAGAAGCGGAGAAGGAAGGGAGCACCGGCGGGGGGGGGAGGGCACAACATATCTTTTTAAAAAAACTCACAGAAACGCCTTGCCAAAGGAGAAAAGCCTCCATTGGTACCCACGATATTAGACAGAACGGGGTGGGCCCCCACAGGTTCGCATGCGTACACACACACATGGAGGTCCAGCAACCTTCCTCTGAGCCCCCCCCTCAAAAAAAAAGGCAAACTCAGGTGGGATGGCTGGCAGGCTGCAGTTCCGGATGCAGGGTGCAAGAGGCACTGTCTTGGGAGACAGCCGGCAAGTGAGGCGAGACTTTTTTGACTCTTGACAGCAGAGGACATGTGGGCACTTCAGGGGGGCAGGCAAGGCGGGGGCCACAAACTATCATCCAGCGAACCGCAAATGGCCCCCGGGCCGCATGTTAGAGACCCCTGCTCTAGGGCGTGGTGCTCATCACTGTTTCCAAGCCATAGAGCTAGCATTTTGTCCATAGACAGTTTCCATGGTCACGTGGCCAGTGTGACTAGACATGGAACACCATTACCTTCCCACGAGGTGGTACCTATTTATCTACTCACATTTTTTACATGCTTTTGAACTGCTAGGTTGGCAGGAGCTGGGACAAGTGACGGGAGCTCACTACGTCACGTGGATTTGATCTTACGACTACTGGTCTTCTGACCTTGCAGCACAGAGGCTTCTGTGGTTTAACCCACAGCACCACCATGTCCCTTCTCCTAGGCTTTAGCATAGCAGAAATTCAACATGCCAACTTGGGATTTTACAATCACTGTGACAACCATGGCATTAATTCACAAAATTACTGACCCAACACATTTTGCACGATCTGCTATTGAATGGATATGGGACAATCTGGAATGGGGTGGTAGCAAAGACTTAGCTCCATTATCATGATTAGATGGATTCATGATAAAATTGGTTTTTTTGTGACTCTTCTCCATTACAAGGGTAGGAGAATTGAGATGATCCATCTTTCAAGATTAACTAATGCTGCTGTCAAGAATGGAGAATGATGAAATGGACATCTTGCTCTTTGACACCTTAATCACTGTTGCATGTTTACCTGCTAATGGCTTAAGAGCCATTAGTGAATGTGAACACTGGAGTGAATGTGAACACTGGCAAGAGCATATTCTTGTACCTATCATGTGGCAGTGGTGGCGGCATGCTTTGTGCACCCATTGCATCATTAAGAATCCAGCCAAAAGAGCAGTCCTAGGTTGTGAAATTGCCATGGATAATATTGTGTGTGTGTGTGCTATGTCGCTTCCTGTTGCAACTTCAGAAGCCTGAGCCCTACAACTTTGTAAGGCCCTCTGATGACAAAACCACTTGCTTCTGCACTGAACTTGACTCTGCTGTCAAGTCTGGTTGTAACATCTTGCACATGGTTTAATATGGCTTTAAAAATCTATAATATTAATAGAATCTATATAGATCTGGATGTTATATGAAATTGTGTGGAAAGTTTATTGGGGGGGATAAAAGCAAGATGCACCCTTATCCCGTGACATTGTGTTGCTCCTTGCCATCTGAGTCTGGGAAGTCTTAACACATAATGAGTTGGTCCTTAGAGTCAGTGGTGATTTGGAAGTGAACTTGCAGGTACAGTGACTGAATCTCAACAAAGTGGTGACCCTACAGGTAGGCAGTTCTCCTGCATGGAAACTGGATAGGTAACCTCTTCTGGAAAGGTTTTCACTGCATCCCGAAATAATTGGTGAGGGAGCTAGGGACACTGCTTTGTCATTCCTGCATTAAGCAGGGGATTTCCTATGGGTCATCTTTGCTAGGCATAGATTGATTTAGTTATCATAGTTTTATAACAGATGGTTGGATGTTACTTTATGGTTAGGAATTACAACATTGTAGTTACCAGCCCTGGGATATTATTCTATGAAAGACAGAATGTAAAGAGAAATCAAACAATCCATGCATCGATCAAACAACCCTGAGACAGAAAACTGTAAGTCACTTAAAATGCAATTAGTCTCCCCAGCAAAAGAATGTTCCTGTCTCAGTGGTCCATCAACAAATTTATGAATCTTGTCTATGTATGGGCCACAGAACGTGGTTCTGCCTAACCTTTGAAATGATCCTCAGTTTATAAAGTGATTTGTCTCCAAAGTAAAATTCAGTGTGTGCTACCCAGTGGAAGGCAAGTAGTCTTTCATAGTGCTCTGAAAACCCTAAAGGAAATGTTAATAAGAATTAGTATCACTAAAGCCTTCTTTAGTTGCCATCTGTGGCATTCCTTTTTCAGCTGTTCCTGGTAGTTTTCCAGCACAAAAGAAAATGAAGCCATACTGTCAGCCATAATATCAGTGTACTGGCTTTCAGCAGGGGCACTGTAAAGTTGTACAAATCTATGAATCTCCTCTTTGTTATGGTCACTGGCTTCTTAGGATCAGGAAGTTATTCATTGGACTCAAACCTCCATCAGGTGTAGTTAACATGTAGAGTTTTGCAGGATGATGGGAACTGGAGTCAAATAGTATCTGAAGGACCAAACATTCCCAAACTTTGCAATAATGGTAGTCACTGTTCTCGATTATATGAGCAGTGTATTAAGTGTCTCTGAAGTGTTGGCGTACAGCTCAGCTCCTGTGCTCCTACACAATCATACTTCCACTTCTTTCTCTTTGGTCTCAGTATTGTGGAAGACCTCTAAGCCAGAGGTGGGATTCAGCAGGTTCGCACCTATTCTATAGAACCGATTCCTAAATGTACTATTGGTTCTTAGAACCGTTTGCTGGCCTGAGATGAATGAAGGAGGAGGGGCCAGGTGACCAGCGATGAGCGGGGGGAGGGGGGCGCAATTAGCTGCCTCCCTTCCTGCGCCACACTGAGCCGTCTGAGGTGGGGTGTGGGTGAGAGAGATAAAGCCCTGGAAAGAGCAGAGGCGTCAATGGGGGAAAGGGGGGGACGATGAGTCCTTGACGTCACTGGAGGAAAGCTCATGGCCTCGAGGCAGAGAGGGGAGGTGATTGACAAGGCATGAGGGCAGGACACAGAGGGGAAAAGTTTTGGGGTGAGACCGCTTCAGGCAAACACCCAATTGTCCTCATTTTACTATGATTTTTTTCAAGTTAAAGGTACCACATAAGACTACAGTGGTGCCTCGTTTAACGAGTGCCCCGGTTAACGATGAATCCGCATAGCGATGGCAAAAAAGCAATCGCTTTTGCCATCGCTTTGCGATGTTGCCTATGGGGAAAAATCGCTTTGCGATGTTTTCCCCATAGGCCCCATTTTCCCCCAGCTGAGCGGCGGGAGCCTCCAAAGGACCGCTCCCGCTGCTCAGCTGGGGGAAAATGCCGGCGGTAGCCTCGGAAGGACCCTTCCGAAGGGTCGTTCCAAGGCCACCGCTGGGATTCCCCTTCGGATGCCTGAAAGGCATTCGGACCCCTGCCGCCCCTGCCGCCGCTTGGATCCGCCCCGCAGCCAGGTACCCCCGCCATGGTCGGACTCTCAGGAGTCTGACCATGGATGGGGTAGGTGGCCACGACGTGGATCCAAGCGGCGGCGGCGACAGTGGTCCGGATGCCTTTCAGGCATCCGGGGCTAGGATCCGCCCCCAGCCGGTTCCCCTTCCATGATCGGACTCTCAGGAGTCCGGCCATGAATGGGGTAACCGGCCAGGAGGCGGATCCAAGCCCCTACCGCCGCCGCCGCCGCTTGGATCCGCCCCCCGGCCGGTTACCCCATCCATGGCCGGACTCCTGAGAGTCTGACCATGGAAGGGGAATCGCCCAGGGGGCGGATCCCAGCCGCCCTCCTCCCAACCCTTCACCCCCTTCTCCGCCACCGCCGCTGGGCTTTGGAAGCGGCTTCCGAAACCCAGCGGCGGCGGCGGAGATGAGGGTGAGGGGTGGGTCGGGCAGAGGCGGGAGGAGGGGCCTGGAAGCCATCTGGACACCCCCTACCCTGTCCCCGCCGCCACTGAGAGCCTTCCGAGCTCTCAAAGGGCTTTCTCCAATGTGGGGGGGGGGGAAGCCCTTTGAGAGCTCGGAAGGCAAATGTCGGCGGTCGGCGGTGGCTTTGGGGTCCATCCAAAGCCACCGCTGACTGCCGACATTTTCCCCCAGCTGAGCGGCGGGGCTTTGAAGCTCCCGCCACTCAGCTGGGGGAAAATGCCAAAGGCCCCATTTTTGGTCAGCTGGTCGGCGGTTCCAAAATGGCCGACCCACTGTGCTGCCTCGCTTTAGAGGCACCGAAAATGGCCGCCCCTATGGAGGAACATCGCTGAACGGTGAGTTTATCCTCCATAGGAACGCATTAAACAAAGTTTAATGCGTTTCTATGGGTTTTTCCGTTCCGTTTAGCGATGTTTTCGCATAGTGACGATTAATCCGGAACGGATTAACGTCACTATGCGAGGCACCACTGTATTGCTTATGTGGTACCTTTTTAAAAAAATGTCCTGGGCATTTATTTATTTATTTATTTATTTATTTATTTATTTATTTATTTATTTATTTATTTATTTATTTATTTATTTATTTATCTATCAATCATTAGGACATAGAACCTGTTGTTAATTTATTTGAATCCCACCACTGCTCTAAGCCAACAGCTTTTACCAACTTGATCCATCTAGGTGGACAGATGAGGACAGTTGATTCAGCTCTTTAGAGTTATTTTATCACAAGAAGGTTTTGAAGTGTTCAAGTCAGAAACTGCAAATATAGCCTGGTCACAGCTCTGCCGGTAACACACAGTCCGAGGCAAAGCTTTAGAAGGTTACTTTATGGATGAATGCTCTTGTGCTTCCCCAGCCATGATTTCCAGGAACTGTGGTCTAAAAAGATCATTTTTCCGGTCCCTGGTTCATTGGTCCAAATGGAGAGTCCCAATAAATGTAAATTGCCCTATATTATACTACATTTCCTCCTTTGTTGTCATTGTTATGTGCTATCAACTTACTTCCAATTTACAGTGATTATAATATGGTTTTTGAGGTTATGTGAATTTTTTTAATTTTTTAAAATTCATTTTCCATTGGGTAAGGGAAGATCATAGGGAAGGGGATATGGATCAGGGTATTGGGGTAAATAAAAAATACAGAATGTGATAGAGAACAATATGTATCGTTATTTTTATATCTTATTGTTAGCCGCCCAGAGTAGACTTTGGTCTAGATGGGCCAGGTATGTATAAATTAATATTGTGTTTGTCGATACATTTCTTACTAAGCTTACTTCACACTTATCTTACCATTTTTTTCTAAGCCTTTAAAATCTAAAATTATATCTTATATTTTCTTTCTCATACTTTTAACCCTTTCCTATTCTCATCTTTCATCCAATTATACAAAGGTTCCCACTTTTTTTTCTAGCCTCAGCAGTTTCTTTGTCTTTTAATACTTCAGATAAAATATCCATCTCTGCTGCTTCAAGAATTTGTTCTATTAACTCCTGGGTTGTTGGAGTTTCCTCTTTTCCCCCAGTATTTGCCATATAAAATTCTTGCTGCTGTAGTTACATGTATGATCAAATATCTTTTTTCTCTTTCTATCGAGTGGTATTATATTTAACAAAAACAGTTCAGGTTCATATGGAATGATAGAGGATAACTTTTTTTTTGTAAAAACTCAAGGACTAGTTGAGGTTATGTGAGATATTCAGTAAGTGGTTAACCAACTGCCACCTTTCAGGGAGTTACCACAGCTGAGCAGAGACTTGACCCCAACTTCCCTGATTCCTAGTCCATCAATCTATCCACTGCATCTCATCGGTTCTGTTAGATATAGCTTAGTGAGTCACAACCTGTCAGGCCTTCTTGATGGTTTATGGCTTGGGACCATGACAGGATCAATATGAGAAGAAAATATTCCCTTCATTTTTAGAGTGGGAAGACTAATTCTTTTTCATAAATACAGATTTGCTCCTGGAGTGGTAGTAATGCACTTTAGAAGCCATATCATTTCACCTGTCAGCTTTTTCAGGTTAACTTAATGAGTGGTGAATTCTGAATTACACACCTTCCAGGACAGTCAGCTGTGAGATGACAGACATGGGTAAATATTGGCTGCACAGAAAGCAGGAGTTCAGAGTGGAAATGAAGCGTATAATGATAGTGATTTATAACAAGCTGAAATACATCAGACCAAATGTTCTCATATCGAAGTCAGGTAAAGGGCTATTGTGTTTTGTGTTTCACAGCCAAATTTGGCCTGATGAAGTTCAAAAGGTAGATCTGGAGTCTATTAGCAAAGCTTATCTGCTTTGTGTATTTGATAATTGCCCTTCAACAAAATGGTTCTCACAGTGGTTTAAAATAAAATACCAATACACCCATACAATACAACGCAGCATGGAAAAACAGATCAATCATAATCAAACCAGCAATAAAGCAGTAGCTAAAACAGTCTAAGACAAAGTGGTTTTAAAAGCCTAGAAAAACAACTGGAGTATTTATATAGTGTCCCCAAAGATAATAGAGTAGGCACCTGAATCTGCTTCAAATATTTGTTGTTTTAAGAGTATACAGTAAAATCCAATGACTCACAGAGAGTGGAAAATCATTGTGCTGACGTCTCTGTGACCCAGGAATTTGGATTGTTGTCATTGAGAAGGATAACGAGCAACCCAATTGAATTAGATTCTTCAGGTTCATATGAATATGCTGGAGAATAGACTTGGTTGTGGTCATTTAATGCTTAGGATATATGCAAGTTCTCACTCCTCACACCCAATCAACTGACCCCTTTGCTTCCCTTCAATACCCACAAGCACTTCATAAGAACAGCATGCTGTGTCTCGATGTCCCTAAAGAGCTCTACTGAATTGGCCCGATCTAGCCAACCATTTTTTCTCCACTAGTAACTGCCAGATTGGGTTGCTAGGTTTCATGGTGCTGGCTGACATCTCAGGAAACTGCGAAGTCTCCAGGGAGGAGAGAATGTTCTGAGAAATCTCAGTGCTGGAGGGGAAGAAAGTTTATTTTTGTCTCGAGGGTGATGTTAAAGCCTGGGCACCTTTCTTTACCCATTCCTAGCTGGTGCCACAGCTCATCAGATCACTATGAAGGTGTTTGTAAGGGCATTCTGCTTGCATAATGTTGGCATATCAAAGGGGGGAAAAACTAAGGAATGGGGGAAAGTGACTAGTGATGAGTCTTCCATGAGTCCCATCAGCAGCGCAGAAGCTGGAAAACTTCCTATGCTTTCCGTGTGTCATAATTAAACCACAAGGAGTGAGAAACCTAGCAAAATGTGACACCCACTTGGCATTAAAAAAAGTGTTTCCCCCCTTCTTCTCTGCATAGTCATATTGTTTCATTTAGTGAGTTTTACCTGTGGACTCCTTTTATGCAATGAGGTGGCTCCAAAACAGTTCCACATCCTTCCAAAACTTTGTCTGTTTCTGTGACATCACAATGATCTTGTTACTATTGGGTTGTTGTTTTTTTGTTTTGTTTTGTTTCCAGTATCTGATAGTCCAAATGCAATCATGCCCTTCTGAATATGCATGTTCCATGAATCTGTCTGTCATGTCTAATAATTATTGATAGACCAACCCTCTGTAATTTAATTCATTCTTTAAATTTTTAAGCTATCAAGGCTGGTAATTGTCGTTGCCACATCTTAGAGGAATTAACTCCATAAGATAATGATTTCTTATGATGAGAAATAGTGTGTCTACTGTTCTGGATGTAGTGTATCAGTTTCACTGCTTGACCTGATTTATAACATTATGGGGGACAGATAGTGAAGAATCAGCTTATTTACTCTGTCTATGGAATTCATAGTGTTATATCCCCTTATTATATCTTCCATTAATATATTTAATTAAATAAAAACCTCCCCACCCACCCCCGCCTTCTTTAGAAAGGTATTCCACTTTCCAGATCTTTTGGCTGCCCTGTTCAGTAACATTTCCTCTCCTAAAAGGGGATGTGCTGCAGTTTTGTAAACCTTTTCTTCCTTATTAGCAATGCATAAATATAAAGCCAAGAAAAAAACAAGCCAATGCTTTTTCCCACTGAAGAATAAATAAACAATCTTTTCTATTAAGTCTGAGCCACACAGCAGTGTCATAGGGTTCTGGATATACACATAAAATAATATCCAGATTTTTAAATTCAAAACTTTTATACAGTTTTATTGCTCTTTTATGAGAAATATATTTAGTAACGTAGATAGGGAGGGCATCCATTGGCATTCTTCTCCCTGTTGAATGGATACTACCAGTAAGCTGCATTCCCTCCAGTATCATAAGTCTCTTCCAAGAATATTGGCAATCCTCTGAAGCACATTTTCAAAGCAGGTAGGAAAGTATGGGGGAAAATATGAATGGAATTCCTATTCTGTGAATGGATTTAGTCCTATGATTTTTTTTGTGTTTACTGCCACTGCCATTTCTCTAGTCTAATCACCTGTTCATGTGTTTGAAAATGTGGGGTCTTATATAATCTTGCATACTGATTTAACTTCTTTACTAAATTTTTGTTATTGGCCTAAGGAAACAAATTCTCCAGAACTGAATGCAAAATGAATTAAAACATAACATTCACCGCATAATATCAAATAACAAACTTTTAGAAACCCTAATAATAATAATAATAATAATAATAATAATAATAATAATAATAATAATAATAAGAAGAAGAAGAAGAAGAAGAAGAAGAAGAAGAAGAAGAAGAAGAAGAAGAAGAAGAAGAATGTGCCGTCAAGTCAGTTCTGACTCATGGCGAGGCTTTGCATGGTTTTCCAGGTAAAGAATACTCAGAAGTAGATTCTTATGCCTTTCTTCTGGGGATGCCCTGGGACTGTGCAGTCTGCCCAAGGCGCCACAGGCTGGCTCTACTCCTAGGAGGCACAGTGGGGAATCCAACTCCCAACCACTGTCTCTGCAGCTGGATACCCAAACCAGTAAACTATTTAGTCAGTTTTATAAACTCAACTTAGCATTAAATTGCAAATAAACATCACCAAAATAAAACACAGATGTGACTAGTTAATAACAACTAATGAAACCAGTATCAATACAACGCGGATTTAAACTACAAAATCTTAAAATGCTCCAAGAAGAAGGTCTTATAGTGGAAGTAAAAGGACAATGATGTGGGTATCAAGGAGGCCTCTAAAGGAAGAGCGAGCCATAACAAGAATGGTCACTATTGAAAAGCTCTTTTCCCCTTGTCACGATACTCCAGACTAAAAAAAGGTAAAATGAAAAAGATTTATAGAATTCATGTAGAAAACAGATAAAGGGAGATCTTTCTCTTTTATTTGTGTGGTCACTCAATTCAACTCCATTGGCAGGCAGGCAGTTTCAACCATTTTATGTATGTATACATATAATTTTACGGCGAGTTCCTGTTCTAGTCTCAGTCAACTCTAGTCAAATTGCATTGACTGTATTACATAGAATTCTAAGTGCCACATTGTAAGAACAACTTTAACAAGGTGGAGCAGTTCCTAAAGATGGCAACCCAAAAAGTAAGAGATCTGGATGGCAACTTTTATGAAGAACAGTTGAAGGAACTAAGTGTGTTTAGCTGAGAGAAGAAGGGATTAGCTTGAAGAGAGGTGAAAGTTGTGTTCATATTTCCCAAAGACTGCCCCAAAGGCCCAAACCCTCTTGCACTGTGTGTGAGGTGTAATACTTTGGCTACAATGTTCTGTTATCTCCAGCCTACCACTGCATGAGCCAGAGGTGCCCTCCTAATTTACCAGTGGGGCTTCTGCCCGTGTAAAGAGGTAGTAAATATCTCCTTGTGTGAGGTCTGAAAAAGCCCCGCTGCCCAGGCAGTGGAAAGTTACGTGACTGGAACAGTGCAATAGGATTCTGGCCATAGTATGTGGAGATGAGTTGTCTTCTGTTGCTCAGAAGGGCAAAACTAGGATGAAAGGGGTGGAATTGCAAAGAAGCAGACTGTTGCTAAATTTTCAGAAACATCTTGAAAGGCAAGAGCTTCTTGACAGTGGAACTGGACAGCCATCAGTGTCAGGGATGATGCAGTCACAAGCTTTATGCATTGAGCATTTTAAGTCTAACCCACTGTGATTTATGAGATATGTGTCAATACAGATAATAGAATGCTCATCATATCAGTCTAATCTACATATTTTATGTCACCCACAAATAAGTTTAAAAGTTCTGTAGGCAATATTTTTCTGTACCAAACCTTGCAGAAAGAGAAGCCAATTGAGTGACTCAATATGATAACTGCAAACTGCAATCCATACTGAATCATCAATGCAAACCCCTTGTCAGGTGTAATAAGGAGGCATAAATGAAGTGACTACTGTTCAGGAAAAAAAAACATATTTCAAGTCACAAAAATCAATCTGGAAGGGGAAGATTATTCCAGATATGGACATGGAGTTTTTTTTTTTTAACAGATCTCACAGCAATTAAGCTGCCCACAATATTGATCATGCAGATCATCCTGATTTCTCCCTTTCCCTTCAGCTACTGTTTGGTGGTGAGTAGGCGGCACTCACTGAGCAGGGCAAATGGCTAGGCTTGACCTCAGGTGTGTTGTAGCTGTCCCAAGGATGCCCCCCTTTATGGGAGCATTGCTGTATCCTTATCTGATAGGCTAGCAGCTTCCTTTGGTCCAATTCATGCTCTTAATAAATTTGGCTCCTGCTTAGCCCTGTGTAATGATCTTCCTTCAGCCCCCACTTCACCGTGGAATGGCAAATAAAACTTCTCTTTATTACTGGGACTCTTCTCCAGCCCTTTGGACTCACTGTTAGAGTGGACACTTTCTTGGGTAAAATATTTGGAGGATGGGGCCACAGGAATGCCATGGTTTTTAGCGGCATTTTAGTTTTTACATTCATTTATTTCATTACTTATTTCTTTTATTAAAATCTTTAGTTAGCCACCTAGTTGACTAGAGCTAGGAGAAGGAATATTCAAATTAAAATTAATCCTCATAATCACTTTGGTGAGGTAACAGCAAAAGCTCCAAAGCTGTTGAGCGAGTTTTATGGTGAGGACATTGAAGCCTGGTTTCCCATTGCCACCATCTCAGTAAATAAAATTATTAGCTATGAAGTACATAAACATAGCAGAGATCAGAAAAGATGGGTTGTTTTCTTTCCTGACAAACCATTATCTATAAACAAGCATATAATTTTTCTCTCTTTTTTCTTTCTCTACTGTGATTTGTAAATATCATGACTCGGAAGGATCAAGTGCATTTTGAGGTGTTCAATAATCAAGAAATTTAAGGTGTGCTATTTGCCTATGGAAGAGATACTCTATTGCATTAACATTTCAGTTCTATGGGTCAGAAGTAGAGCTTGATCTTAATTCATTTTACTACCTATAAATGCAAAATTAAAACCAAGTGATCCTGGGAAAATTTGAAGGCAGCGGGAAAAGAGATAGATCAAATATGAGATGGGTTGGCTGAGTAAAGGAAACCACAGCCTTTGCAAGACCTGGCAGATCTGTCAATGACAGGAAGTTTTGGCAGTCACTATTTCAGAGTCAGAAGCAACTTGATGGCACATAATAACAAGTGCATTTTACAACAAGGGTGCCAGGATGTATTTCAGTTGTGTGGCTGTCAAGTGTGCATTCTGCTCTGCCTCGGTACCTTGTCAATCAACCACAATTAGCTGCAAAAACTTATGCAAATCTCATGTGGACATCAATAAGATCCCAGCCATTAGGACTGTAATCAATAAAGGACAACATCACCCCAACTAAAGGTAAAGGTAAAGGTTCCCCTTGACAATTTTTGTCCAGTCGTGTTCAACTCTAGGGGGTGGTGCTCATCCCCATTTCCAAGCCATAGAGCCAGTGTTTTGTCCGAAGACAATCTTCCGTGGTCACATGGCCAGTGCGACTTAGACACGGAACGCTGTTACCTTCCCACCAAGGTGGTCCCTATTTATCTACTTGCATTTGCATGCTTTCGAACTGCTAGGTTGGCGGGAGCTGGGACAAAGCGACGGGCGCGCACTCCGTCGCGTGGATTCGATCTTACAACTGCTTGGTCTTCTGACCCTGCAGCACAGGCTTCTGCGGTTTAGCCCGCAGCGCCACCACATCCCTCACCCCGACTAGTGAGATAAATTTTAATTTTAGTTATTTTAACAGAGATAGGTCTGTAGCCTCATGAAATACTGGAAGATGAATATTATTTTGTTTGTTGCACTAGCAGTTTTGGCACTTGGGGATTCACTGTATGCTGAGTGTGGGCCACATAAGACTGCGATGCAGAGGGAGAAGGTGGAAGAATGGGGAGAATGCCTTAGTCTGAGCATGCGGTGGCCATCTTGGTTCCATGCTGAGCTCTCTACATTGTGCTTTCTTTCTACTTGGAATCTTGGGGCAGATTCAGGCTGTATGCATGCTTGTAGCAAGTAGGCTATCCCCCAAACAACAATGAAGACCAAAAAGAAGGTATGCATTCTTCCAGCAACAGATTTTATACCCTGTAGATTTTACATCTTGAATGTACTGTACTGGTTTGCCTGTCCTAGGTATGGCTTTGCTGGTTTGTCTGTGGCTTGAGCTCTGTGGCAACAGTGAGGCTGATGGGAGAAGAGTAGTTTTGTAGCATTCAGATTTTCAAAGTACCAATTTTTACTTAACAAAAGGAACAATTTTAGTTCTTGTTGCTAAATGGAAAAGTCTATGTTATAAAACCATAATACTAATGGCAACTATGGAATGCCCTCCTGACTGAGATTCGTCTGGTGCCGACGCTGATGACATTTCGGTGCCAGGTCAAAACCTTCCTGTTCCAGAAGGCTTTTAATTGAAATAATATCAGCTGTGGGTCCGACGGCAATTTTTAGAGTATATATTTTAATTGCATTTTAATTGTTTTGACTTTTTATTGTATTTTAAATGCTGTAAGCCGCTCAGAGACCTTTGGGTAGTGTGGGCAGCATATAAGTTAAATAAATAAATAATAAATAAACCAACTACTTGCTACTACATTGGAACAATAACTGTAATTCGTTACTTTTGTAAACTAACATTCCAAGCTCTGTTCAACGGCAAGAGGAAATATTAGAATGACCCTGTTTTCCTCAAGGAGACGGAGCTTTTCTAGTTTATTTGGACTGAACAAAGTGAACAAGGAGTGATGTGAATTGGAGGACACCGATCCAGTCATATTATATGGAGTGTCTCTGACCATAACTTCTCTTTCTTCTTGTTTATATCCTACCAGTAGTTGAACTTCATTGTAGCCATTCTGATTTAAACATTCTGATTTAAGCTCTAAACAATGATGTCTTTTTGGCTTTTTGAAAGGGTGAGACCCATATATGGGAGACCACAGATGGCCACCTGAGGAGACACAATTATAGATAAAGAACCTGTTCTTTTTCAGTCTCCCCTCTCTTCCGGTCTCCTAGATTCTTCAATCAGTAAGTTATTCTTCTCTGAGCATATGTAGTGCATATTTATGCACTGCTATTGAACAGATGAACCCTCTGCTTATCAATCAATTCTAAGTTAAGAAGTATACATTCTGCTGGTCTATATGAAGCTAATTGGGACCTATGTAAGTCAAGTCACTATATTAACAGAATAGCCCAATTAGTTTTTGGAAAACAAATTATTTCAAATTCTGGAATAAATCCTTCAGTGATTGTCCTATGATTTAATATTTTGGGTTTCTGTCATACTTGTCAAAAAAGTTTGACAACTGTCAGCAGCATAAATGAAACTTCTAACTAGTGTATTAATTTATTCACCTCTTGGTTCTGTGGGCTTCCCTGGAGCAACTCACTAACTACGGTGAGAAGAGAACGCTGGCTGAGGCAGGCCTTTAGTTGATCCAATGAGGCACTTTTGTTGTTCCTTACACATGAAAAGTCCTTTTTTGTTTTCAACTGTGCACAACCAACTTCCAAATGGCAACAGTACAGAAGCATGACAGTATGGATATCTGGGATTGCTTTTATTTGTAGGTGGCACAGAAATGGAATCACTGGCATTGTAAAAGAAGCAGATTGTCAGTTGTATCATTTCTCCTCCTTGTAGCTTATCTGGCTTTAAAACAGATAACTACAGGCTGGCATCCCTGAGCAAAACAGTATAGGCACCTTGCATTGGTCTGCTAAATATTTTATTTGCCATCTGCATGGGAGATTAAAAAATAACTCAGAAACACGAGCCAAATATTTTTACTCCACGTTTGTCCTTAAACAGACCCTCTTATTCCATCAAGGAGTACAAATCTTTCAATCTAACTTGCCTGAGACACTCAGATTTTTTCCCCCAAGCAGATGGCTGTGTCAGTCTGTTCAGCAAAAAGAACAAAGAATCAATTGGCACCTTTAAAACTAAAAAGTTTGATCTGATACAGACTTTGGTGAATTTCTGTCCATTTCTTCAGATGTATGGAAGATATCCTCAGTAGATATTTGTGCAGTTGTAGGGAGAATCAAAGATGAGATGCAAAGGAAATGCAAGAGGTCCTGCATGTTGATGGTCAATCAGTGGCTGTTAAGGATCATGGACAATCCTTGGGGGGGGTGATAGAAATCTAAACAGTAATCTTGAAAAGTCAATGGCACTAATCATCACCTACTACTGTCTCGTCTACTGAGACCCTACGAAAATTGGCATGACACACATTTTCATGGGCTACAGTCTAGTTCATCAGGTACAGTTATTTGTTTATGCTGTAAACCTGGGGTCCCCAACCCCTGGTCTGTGGCCCGGTACCGGGCTGTAGCCTTGGCAGGACTGGGCCATAGAAACAGATTTACCTCCCCCACACACTGCCCACATACATGCATGAACAGCCCCCCACATGCACACACGGATGCCCCGCCCATGCATGCACACTCACATGCACTCATGGGTGCTCCACCCATGCATGCATGCATGCATGGGTGCCCCCCGCACACCACCCACTCCCTCACATACAGGTGCTCCACCCACGCACACACACATGTATGGGTGCCCTGCCCACACACGTGTGGGTGCCCCCCTCCCATGCATGGATGCTCCCTCCCCACACAAAACCAGTTTGCAGTTCAGAAAAGGTTGGGGACCACTTCAGTAAAATACTAATAAGCTATTTCCCCAATAAATAATTAAAATACAACATATTTAATTTAGGGTGTGGATTGTGATTTTCAGAGGCAAGGGATATTCAAAAGGGATGGAGGAGGAGGAGCCAGAAAGCCTTAATGAAAGCCAGCATCTCTGTTTGCTGAATATTTTCCAATTTTAGTCAGATCTCCTGATGCCTCTAATAACAGTTGCTAAGTGAACTTTTTTTTTTTTTTTAAAAAGAACTTTGAGAATGCTCCTCTTTGCCCCTCCTGCAGTTCAAACACTCCAGACAGCTTGTTATGGGCACTTCAGAGACACAGTTGTTGCACTCCAATGAACCCAGTGCATTAATGTTATAAGGGCTATAATGCACGTAATTTCTGAAATGATTGGAACTTTTCCCATTGTGTCAAGTTTGGTATCCGTGCTTCATCTTTAAACCTGTTCTGCCCTGTGTTATCTTTTGTTATATAAAGGCCCGCTATCTCCTACATTTAATGCTTTTGTCAGTAACTGGATACAAAGAAAAATATTGCTATCTATAAGAAGTCCTACATAATGAGAGTTCCTCAGGCACAGGAACTTAAGGGATAAGAAGCTGCCCTCCTCCAGTTTGTCTTCTCCTAGATAACTAAGTAGCATGCTTTTCACATCTAGGTGCATCAAGGTCAGGTTTTCAGCTCAGAGCACTTCATAGCTTTTTTGGTTTCGTCCAGCAACAATCATGGCAGCACAGCAGACGACAGCTGCTTTATTCAACAACGGCAAGGAGCAATTGTTACGCACCAAATGGTTTGATAGGTTTTCAGATATAATATATACACAGTGTGTTTCTGTGGCCTGGAGAAACCAGGATGTGATGTGAGATTCAGAAGTTTTCTTCCGCCTGGGAGAAAAGCCAGACTGCATAACCTTTGGCAAGCTGCATGGTCCCAGAGTGCCCCAAAAGACAGGCAGTTCATACCAGGAAGACCTGACAAGGGTCAACCTAAGTTGGAATTGACTTGCTGGCTGAAATCCTGTTGCGTAACTGATGATGCAGTGAGCTTTCTGGAAAATGTTGTTTCTGCTTCCTCCCCAGAAGAGTCCCAAGCCTTCCATTGAATTCCTTTTATTCTTGCAAAACTGTCTTGAGTGCTTTCTGAGCTATAGTTCCGAATTTTTCAAGCTAAATAAATGACTAGCTAACTAGTAAGTAAGTAAGTTTTATTGTGTGGTCATAGATCGGTCCATGCAAAGATACAGTTGATAAAATAAATACATAATATAAAATCTTGCTATAGCATTTTGTGAGTTCTTTTAGCTGAAAATAAAAACTTAGCCACTAACTGTGTAATTATTTGATTCTTTCCAGACAACAGAAACTTCAAATAACTTGTGGGAGGTAGACCAGTACATTTGGTTATGAGTGAACCGAGATATCGAATACATTCAACCCTATATAGGCTACATTCTAACATGATGTGCGCCAAGGTCTTAATAATTTCTTTCCCACAGGGACAAATCCTTTCACCGTATGGGGTGTTATTAAGTTAGCTAGCTAACTAACTCTCCTTTTGAATGGTCCTACAGACACCTGACAAAACAGACAGTAGGCAGTGTTTTGCATTTCAGGAATATAATTACATTTGAAAAGCAAGTAAGTAGTTAACAAACATTTATTTCAGAACATTTCATCAACTAACCATGAGTTTATATATATCTTCCTGTTTCTGTTTAAGTAGATTAACATTTCAAATAATAGCATTGTTGTTGTTTTTACACGTCATCAAGTCATCCCTGACTTATGGTGACCTTATGAATGACTAACCTCCAAAATGTCCTGCCCTCAACAGCTCAGCTCAGCTCTTGCAGACTCAATGCTGTGGTTCCATCTCATATTTAGTCTTCCTCTTTTCTGCTGCCTTCAACTTTTCCCAGTATTATTGTCTGTTCCAGATCATCCTGCCTTCTTATGATGTGCCCAAAGTTGAACAGCCTACTTTGGCACTTTCTTCTTTTGCTTTCACTAAAAGTCATTGCTGGCTCCTATTAATAAGATGCTGTCATCTGCATATTTTAAACTGTAGACACCCCCCCCCCAATTTTCATTCTCCTTCATCTGAATCTAGTCTGGTTTTCTGTACGATACATTCTGCATACAGATCGAACAGATAAGGGGATAAATTGCACCTTTGTCTGACTCGCTTGCCTATAGGAAGCCATTCTGTTTCTCTGTATTTTGTAACCTTTACAGGGCAGCAAGTATCTTTGCACTATCAGCAGTACCAAACAAGGACCTGTCTACATAACTCCTTCCTAGATGAACTAGCTTCTCGCCTCACTCAAAGCATAGGCTTTTGGAGTACTCTGGGCAGTTTGACAAGTGGGAAGACTCGCTACCATCATGAGGAAAACTCTGTCACCCTTATTACAACTTGCTTCTGTCCCAGATAGATGTAAATGTGAGGAGGGGGTGGTGGCGCATTATCTACGTACCTTCTGAGATGAAATCTTCCAAATCATCTTTCTCTGCTAGCAGGTTGTAAAATAACAGTATACTTCACTACCTCCCAGGAAAGCAATATAACTTGAATTAAGAGAAGCAGAATAGACATATTTTGTACCTATTTGGCATATCACTGGGAGAAATGCAATACCTAATTATGTTTTTGAATAATCCTAAGAGGGGGGAAAAAGAAACACATTTTATTTAGCATAAACTTTCATAAATTGCAGCCTAACAGATGTCTGGCACCAATATGTTAGATCTCCTAAATCCCATCAGAAATCCAGTGGGAGAGGTGTGGTAGGCAGTTTTCTTTTCATTACTTGGGGAGAAAAGGTAGTTGGGCTATTGATCCTGTACTGGCCCATTCCCCCTCAGCAATGTAATTAAAGTCACAATAGGAGGAAGTCCAAATGGAAGATTTAAAACCAATCAGTTGTCAGCATGAACTAAGAAAATAATTCATATTAAATGGTATCTGTATACTGCCTATTGACAGGAAAATATGCAAGGAAACTGTCCTTTGAGGTGAAGAATATTAAACAAATGCTCTCTTTGCAGTTGTCAAACTGCCCAGGGTGGTCTGAAAGATCAAAACACAAGCAATCAATTCAATAATTGAATTAGAAACAGAGGAGGGAAGAAAGACTTTCAGAAATTCAGTATTCCCGGGATGAGCCCTCTTCAGAAAACATTGTTTCCATTATACAGGCTGCAATCCTATTTACACTTAATTGTGAGAAAATCCTATTGAAAGCAATTAGACTTCCTTCTGATCCTACATACACAGGGCTACACTTTCAGTTTTATGAAAATATACACCAGGAATGGGCAACGTATGCCACTCCTCACATGTTCTGGATTCAACTTGCCAAAGATGAATGATTCTGGGAATTGCGGTCCCATTGTTATAGGGAGGTGGAAGTGGACAAGTTGTCCAAACCTGCATTATACCTAACATGGAGTTTCCTTTCAAAATGTAGTGCTTGATACATGAACTAAAGTAGTAGAAGCTTGGGAGAACATTTGGGAAGAGTAATAGAGATTGTAATCAAGGATCTAGTGCTCAAAAATTCAGGGTCAAATTAAACATTTCACAGAATGTATATTTCTAAAAAGTAACCTGATTTCCCCAAGGTTACATGTCTTAAAAACCAGACAGTAAATTAAGCTTGCATTTTTCTACAAATATGACTCACAAGGTAAAAACACAATAAATGCAAAATATGTAGGTAAAGAAAATTGTGTGCTATGAGAAACAGCTGTATTTCACCCCTAGGGGGAACCCCTTGGTAAAAAATGTGATAAACGTTTGATCATTAGTCATATTAGCATTATACTAGAACCAAATTATTTCTTGTATAATACTGTAGCCTATTATTTAATTGGATAGAAAACCGTAACACAACTGATATATTTCTTTCTGCCACAAAAGCTGTGTAGGAAGATTGCAGTTTCTGACCTTGGAAGTCAGCAAATAGGGAGCATAGGAATATCTTTTCTGTCAGTTTTAGAAGGAGATTTTCAAATAACCAGTGTTGTCAGTGTTTAAATAAAATAAGCACATAGCAGATGTTTACACTCTAATAAATAATCTCATAAGTAAGAATTCAAAGGGAGCCATAGTGGTGATGTAGTACCCAATTCTTAGACAGAACAGAATGTCATTATTGCAATGCAATTTAACACCCTTGCTAAGTTTAGTAAGGATTTATCCTTTAGCCAGCCTTGGAATAAAAGTAAATGTGGAATCTTGGCAAATGAGCACAGGAAATTGAGAACAACCAGGCATATCAGTCTTTCGGGAAGAACATACAGATCTTGGTGTCAGGAAGCAGATATAGACAGCACTGTGCAGAAAATGGCAAGTGTAAATCTTATCAGACCCAAGTGAGGAATTTCAGGTTTCACTTTCAAATGATAGAAGAGGCTTGGTTGAATAATTACTTAGTGTTCAAAGCAATAATGACAGGAGCACACTTTTTAAATTAAAAGAGAGAGAGAGAGAGAGAGAGAGAGAGAGAGAGAGAGAGAGAGAGAGAAGGAATCCACCATAAAGTCTAAGCCCAACTTTGCTTTTGCTTTTTGCTTTTACTGAGAGGGTAGCACCTACTGGCAAAGTTGGATATTTGCTGGGTCAGAGACCAGATGAAATTACAGCTGCTTTTCCGTGTGCTTGCCCCTCATTTCCGGGCTACAGCTAAAAAGCACACATTGACCTCTAATGAAACTGTGGAGGGAGGCAGAGAGGAAGAGGACTAGATCCTCTGGATCCAAAGACCTCTCAGTCTCTCTCTCTCTGTGTCAAATTCAATTGCTGTATTTTTAAACTAATATTTTAAAATGTTTTTAAAATGTTTTAAAATTATTTTCCAACTTGATTAATATTTGCTTTTAAATAAACATCTTTCTGTATAATATTCTGAGCGTATCACAATTGTACAGTTTTAATTATGAGCCACCTTGGGTTCCCAATGGGGAGAAAGGCGGCATATACATAATATAAATAATAAATATTTGCACTTCATTGAAACAAGAGAGTTTTCAACACAACAGCTAAAACTCTGGAGAGGGAAAAAGGTGGAAAAACAGCTTCGTTGACACTTCCACCAAGTGGAAAACAAGGCTCTGACTATGTCCTTTATCCCCATTCTTCCTGGACTCTTCTAGCCATGGTCCTGAAGAACTTTGGGTATAATGTAACCTATGAGATCTGGACGCTCCATCTCGCCACTGGCTCACTTTTTGGAAACCTCCCTCAGGGCGTAATCTGCTACATATTTATTTGGAATTAAGCCCCATTAAACTTACTGGGGCTTCCTTCTAAGTAGACATTGTATAATATATACTGCTAATTGATGTAGCAGTAGAATTGATGCATTATCACAGAATAGACAGTAGACAGAAGAAACAACTGACCAGAGATTAATTCTGATACATGCTAGACAAATATATGTTCAAAGCTCAGAGAGAGAGAGAGATTGATACAGCATTTGAAATCAATTTTGACAAGATAATTTGATATAAATAATGGTTGTAAACTATGCTGGGCATTCCTTTATGTTAATTTTTATGCCATGCCATCTTGGTAATCTTCTTTAAATTAATTGTTCAATTGTAATTTTATAATTTTATATATTTTATATTATATATTTATATTGTTCTGTTTTATCTATGTAAGCCGCCCCGAGTAGACATGGTCTAGAGGGGCGGGGTAAAAATCCAATGAATGAATGAAGGAATGAATGAAGGAAGGAATGAATGAAGGAAGGAATGAATTGAAACCTCCTAGGCTGGAACATTAAAAAGGTCAGAAATGAATCTGAAGAACAGCTCTCTACTGATGCACCTGCTGTTGTCTCCTCCTTTATTTAATATAATCAAAATGATGTGGGCCATGAATTGTATGAACCCCAAATTTTCCAAAGCTGATACTGTAGCACCATATAAACTCTATATTTAAGTTAACACTGATGACATAGTTATACGATCTGTCAAACAAATTGGGTTAAGATGGGACTTAAGAGATTATTGAACCATTTGTGGCACATAATACCTTTATGTATAAAATGCAAATTTCATGTAAATTACAGTAATAGCAAAATTGGTGTGAGTGGAAATTGCCCACAATGTCATTAATGATGTTTTGATGGATAGCCCATTGAACTCTGGACAAGTCTAGCATTTTAATTGTTTGGGTGTCTGATCTTTGGAAATATGTGCATAGAATCATCATCCATCAGGCTTTCAAAACTTTTTCAAGAGCTAAAAGAGAAGAAAAAGAGATCTTATCATTCAGGGCATTATTTGCCAAAATGCTTTGTCACATTAAACATAAATAAATGATTTTGCTGAAACAGAACATGTTGGAGTTGGCTCAAGTAATTCTTAGAAATAAACTCAAGGCCCCACAGCGTATATGAAGGCAGAATCTGGATTCAGAGATGGCTGTCTGTGGCAATCAGAATATATTGTTTTAATCCTGCGTAGGTGGAAGCAAGACTGTGACAAACCCAGACCTACCGGGATATGTCACACAGTTACACTAAGCTGCCACCAACCATTCCCTATAAGAAGTCACACAGACCAGGGATGGATTTTTAAACAATAAAAAGAATAAGGTTTATTTTAAATACAAACAGGGTAAATAAAACAATCAGGTGAATAAAATAAAGTAACGTGGCTTATTCTCACACACACAAGCATACAGTTTGGTTCACCTAGAACCTTTAACTTAAAGCACAGACCCTGAACCCATCAGTTCTGGCTAACCAACAGACCCCTGAACCTTTCAGGCTGGTACTCTGACACACAGTAGTACCCTGTCAGACACCCAGACTCCCACAACAGCTTCTTCTCCCCAGCTGCTGCTTCGTCCCAACCCAGTGTCTCACAGTCTGTCTCAGCATCTACTCTTCACCACACAGGCATCACATATTTATACAGTACAGCCCCTCCTCCTGATGTCCCGCCTTCCACTCCCCATAGGATGGAACTTTCCCTCCAAACCCATGACAGACAGGTAACATCAGTGCTGTTATGTAACACCTCCCCTCTTTAAAAGTTGTTTTGTAGGGGGAAAGCTAAAAGTGCTTTTCACCAAAAAAACAACCTGCATAAAATACACAACAACAGTTATACATACCCTATAATACTTACATATACTTACACTCCAAGTTAACCATAGCAAATATGCATTTAAACATTTTACCATATACAGTACATCAATTTACCTTTATTAATACCAACCAAATTCAAAACCAGGTACATTCTAACTTTTTGTTTTCATTATATACATATAGTCCATGTTCTTTCGCCGTCTTCAGTCTTCAGGTCTTCTTGATAAGGCGTCAGCAACACAGTTCACTGACCCTCTGACCACCTTCACTTCAAAGTCATAGTCCTGTAAGTTCAAAGCCCACCTCATAAGTTTGCTATTGTGGGTTTTCATCGTCTTTAACCATTGCAATGGTGAATGGTCAGTACACAGAATAAAATGTCTTCCCCAGATGTAAGGCTTGGCCTTCTGGATCGCGTAGACTATGGCCAGACACTCCTTCTCCACGGTTGCCAAATGTCTCTCACCTTTTTGAAGTTTCCTACTCAGGTAGGACACTGGATGCTGGTCACCATTCTCATCCTCCTGGCACAGAACTGCTCCTACCCCGCTGTTAGACGCATCGGTGTAGATGATGAACTCCCGGTCGAAGTCTGGAGCACGCAGGACAGGATAGTTGATTAACGCCTCCTTCAACCTCTGGAACGCCGCCTCACAGTCGCTGGTCCACGGGATGCTGTCATCAGTCTTCTTCCTCGTCAGATCGGTCAGCGGAGCCGCAATCTCGCCAAACCTCGGGATGAACTTTCTGTAGTAGCCCACCAACCCAAGAAATGATTTGACTTTTTTCTTGGTGTTGGGTCTAGGCCAATCACGAACAGCTTCTATTTTGGCCTCCAGGGGTTTTATCACTCCTCCCCCTACCTTGTGACCCAAGTATTTTCTTTCTGGGATACCCAGCTGCAGTTTGCTCTCTCTGCAGAGCCTAGGCCAAAGCACTTCCTCCCCTGGGTTAAAGCGCCTCTCCCTGCCTTCCTGGTCATCCCAAGCTTTCTTTCTGACCTTTTGAGCTGGCAGGGTCTCTGCTGCTAGCTCTAGGTTTCTCCTTAGGTCATTCATCAAGGTGTCTATGTAAGTCACAACGTCTTGTGGGTCACCCTGGGCGATCTGCCCCCAACCCTGCTCGATCAAATCAAGGGGCCCCTTCACCCCTTTCCCAAATAAAAGTTCAAATGGACTGAACCCGGTACTGGCTTGTGGCACTGATCGATAAGCAACCAAAAGGGATTGCAGCTTCTGGTCCCAATTGTTTGGATTCTCTGCCAAGAAAGCCCTAATCATGCGCATTAGAGTCCCATTGAACTTCTCAGTTACCCCATCACTTTCAGGATGATAGGCAGTGGCTTCCCTGAGCTTAATTCCACAGATTTGCCATAAGCGTTTCATGAGCTTTGACGTGAACGATGTGCCCAAATCTGTGATTATCTCTGAGGCAAATCCCATCCTGGACATGTACCCCACCAAAGCATCGGCCACTGTGTTAGTTTCGATGTTTGTCAAGGGTATGGCTTCAGGATACCTTGTGGCATGGTCCACAATTGTTAGAATGAACCTATTCCCCCTCTTTGTGGCCTTGGGCAAAGGTCCCACAATATCCACCCCTATGCATTTGAACGGAGTGTCAACCACAGGCAAAGGGCACAACTTTGCTTTGGTCCTGTCGCGGTTATTCCCCTGCCTTTGACACACATCACATTGTTTACAGAACTCCCTGATCTGCTTCCCTATGTCAGGCCAGTAGAAATTCTGTGTGATTCTCTGCTGTGTTTTGTTCACTCCTAAGTGTGCAGCAAACATGTCAGAGTGACCTCTCTGTAAGATCATGGGGCGATACTTTTCAGGTACCACCAGCTGACTTCTGATCCCATCTCCCCCTTTTGAGATATTTCTCAGGGTTTCTCTATATAAAATCCCCTTTTTCTCCAGAAATCTCACTGGGGTTTCAGGTGTTAGTTGCGCGTCAGTCACCTGTTCAAAACACTTTTGGAGAGTGGCGTCTGCCTTCTGCTCCTGTCCAAATCTGCTGTCTGTGGTTAAGGTTTCCACCACAGCTTCTGAACTCCCCTCTGCCTCCGTCTCTGGCTCATCATTACCCCCCTGAACTGTCCCTGTGGTGGCTTGTGAGCGTGTAATCACTAGCACCCGTTTCACATGTTCAGCCAGGTCATTTCCCACGAGCACGGCTGCTGGCAGAGTCGATGAAATCGCTATCCGCCAATCTCCCCTCCAGCCTTGAAAGTTGACAGGTACCTCTGCTACTGGCAGAGAGATTATCTGCCCCTCAATCCCTGCCACCTTCATGCTCTCATTTGGGATTATAAACTCCCTAGGAATAATATCTGGATGGCACAGGGTTACCTGGGAACAAGTGTCCCGCAGCCCCCTATACTGACGGTCAAGTATTCCTACGTCCACCCCGGCTGTCTCAAACAACTGAGAATCTGTTTTTACCAGCAAGCAGCGCTTTACCTCCAGAAGAGGACCATTTTCCTCAGCCTGATCAGCATAGGTAGCTGTTCCAGACTGAGTAGTCATGGCAACAGGCTCCCTCTGTGACAATGAGCTTTGCTCTTTCTGGACACAGAACACAGCTTTTGGCTTGGTCCCACTAGAATTCTGAGGCACCATTTCTTTTAGCTGCTTTAATTTCTCACACTCTGAGATTAGATGACCCTTTCCCTGACAGAAATAGCATTTTCTGGTATATTTTGATTCTCTCTCATCTTGTTTTGGTTTTCCCTCCAAAATCTGAGGTCTTGGTTTCATGTCTGAGGGCTTCCCTTCACCATGGGCCCCTCCCCCTTGCTGGCTTTTCCCTGGTCCCTGAGAGTACTTGCTGTAGGTTTCTTTGGGTTTACCTACAGATTTCCCCTCACCCAAGGGCTTTCTTATTTGGGAGATAAAATCTGCGATTTCTGCGGCTGCTGCCACAGATTTCGGTTTCCTTTCCCTCACCTGGAATTTCAATTCCCCATGCAGAACTGAATAGAACTGTTCCAGGGCTATCAAGTCTTTAAGCTGTTCATAGGTCTCTGTCCCCTCCTGCGATAGCCATTTCTCAAGCAGCCTCACCAATTGGGCCCCCACTTGGGTAAAAGTCTGTTCTGGCTTCTTGGTAAGGGACCTGAATCTTTGTCTCAGCTGCTCTGCATTTATCCCATGTCTTGCAAATACCAGTTTTTTAAACTCTGCAAAATCTTTCATCAATTCCTCAGGCATCTCGGCATAAACCTCAGCCAGGCTACCACTGATTAAAGACCGCATGATGGTCATCTTCTCAGTTTCCCTCACTGAGAAGTCCACAAACGCTCTTTCCACTAAGGAAAAGAACACCTCAGGACAATCTCCCTTGTGGTACACAGGGAATTTCTTCAGGTCAGCCTTAGACAGTTGGCCTCCCTCAGAATCCCTATTATTATTATTGTTCTGGTTCATCAGTTCCAGTTTTCTTAATTCAAACGCCATCTTCTCTCTCTCCATTCTTTCTTCTCTCTCCATCCTCTCTCTCTCTCGCTCTAATTCAAATGCCATTTTCTCTCTCTCTAATCTTTCCTCCATTTCCCTCACCCTCAGTTCATGCTGTTGGGCTAGGATCAATTTTCTAAGTTCTGGGTTCTGCTCTCCTGTGCTGTCACCTTGCACTGAGCCAAATTCATCCTCAGAACCTTGGTCAATCTGGGGGTCTTTCACTTCACTCATGTCTGCTACTTGGCTTCGAGTCAAGGGCATACCCCCCCTCAGAACAGGCTGCTTTAAAAAGTCAAGCCTCAAAATAAAACGACCACTTTTTTTCCTTCTTGCCTCAGAACCAGCTCTCCCTAGAGATTGCTGCTGTTCTTCAGCACTTAAATTGCAACAGTATCGAGTCAGAGCCTACCCCCCTCTGCTGGGCCTCTCAGCTGGCAAGCTAGCTCGCTGTTGCTACGCAGTTTTGCCTCAGCGTTTTCCCGCCAAAACTAGGCTGCCTCAGAGCACCTTAATCTAAGTCTCCCCAGTTGGCACGTTCTTCTACTAGCGCACCTCCCCGTGAGGTACACCTAGAAGATTACCTACGCGCCTCAGACTGTCCCTGACTAGACCCCCCTTGCTCTGGGCACACTTGCCAAGGCTTTGCTGGACCACTGGACAACTGGACCAGTCGTATCCCACACGCTGGACACCAATCAATGTGACAAACCCAGACCTACCGGGATATGTCACACAGTTACACTAAGCTGCCACCAACCATTCCCTATAAGAAGTCACACAGACCAGGGATGGATTTTTAAACAATAAAAAGAATAAGGTTTATTTTAAATACAAACAGGGTAAATAAAACAATCAGGTGAATAAAATAAAGTAACGTGGCTTATTCTCACACACACAAGCATACAGTTTGGTTCACCTAGAACCTTTAACTTAAAGCACAGACCCTGAACCCATCAGTTCTGGCTAACCAACAGACCCCTGAACCTTTCAGGCTGGTACTCTGACACACAGTAGTACCCTGTCAGACACCCAGACTCCCACAACAGCTTCTTCTCCCCAGCTGCTGCTTCGTCCCAACCCAGTGTCTCACAGTCTGTCTCAGCATCTACTCTTCACCACACAGGCATCACATATTTATACAGTACAGCCCCTCCTCCTGATGTCCCGCCTTCCACTCCCCATAGGATGGAACTTTCCCTCCAAACCCATGACAGACAGGTAACATCAGTGCTGTTATGTAACAAAGACAGCATAAGAAACATTATTTGAATTGGACAAAAATTACTGTAAGTAATTGTTCCTGCATAAAATAACCACAAAACATAAGGCTGTGGAATCTAGATGAGAACCTGTAGGTATCTAAGGAAAATCTGTAAGAATCATATCCATAGCAAGTTCAGGAGATGATTATATTTCAGGATCTCTGCATTCAATATGTGTATCAGAGAATCATTTCCTGAATCTGATCCCTATAGCCTCCACAAGTGTTCCACAGCAGTGAAATCTTAAACTATTCAAATGCAGACCTTGAAGCAGGATTACAATAAGATTCTTGTCTCTTAGGGCCTGTTTAGATGAGTATATAGATGGATATTTGGATCACTTTTGGTATAGTTTGGTTTGAACCAAATTTTGTCATCCACCCATGTTTCTGCTAGTTGTATGTTGCTTAGTGTCAGTTCAGAAGAGTTTTAATCTAGTTGGGTATGGCATTTTTCTGATGCATAGATGGAGCCAAGCTTTGCAATTTGAAACCCTAAAAGCTGAGAAGAGAGACCAGATTGCAAGGCAGTTTCTGATAACACAGAAGCCTTCATGTTTAGATGAATAGGAACGCTGATCCTCCAAATTCCCTTCTGTCTTTTCTGTACAATGCTCGAAGGCCAAGGGGTGGACACATGGGGACACGTAGGCTCATTTTCCCCATGATTACAATTTATGAACATCTTGATAGAGCTTTTTCTTTTTTCTTGTCCTTTTGGGATGTGTGTGTATGAGTCACAGTTAGAGATGGGGACAACTCACCATTTTGGAACGTCTTCCTGCTTCGTGATGTGTCAAAGTTGATGAAGCATGAAGCACAAAGCTCCACCATGAACTGACAAAGCACGAATTTATTCATCAATGTGTGTGGGGTTTACTAAAAGAAAACCTGACCCCCACTGCTGCCCCCACCCCCTGATGCTGCTCTGCCCCCCATGCCCTCCACTGTCACCCCCCCACCGGTAGGCAGAATGGGAAAGCCATAGGAAGAGAGGGAAGGCTAGCCTTCCCTCTATTCCTATGTGGGATGAAAAAAAATGGGGAAATATTCATCATATGTGTGGGGGTCTCTGGAACTCACGAATATGAAGGGATGAATATTTAACGAATCAGCGATTTCTGACAAATATCACGATCCATTTTTTAATTCGTCCCCATATCTGGTCACAGTGTTGAAGATCTATTTCCTTATTTACTTTACTGTGCAATATATGCTGAATTATGAAAGAAATTTATATCTAGGCCAATGACGTATTCAAAATGATATCTCTTAGGTGATCATGGCATTGCATGATTTGCAATGGCAAGATGGGAGGTAAGGAGAATATTTGTGGAAGTAAAGAGAGTAGACAGACTACAGAAAGTTTTCAGTGAAAGAAACAAGCCTGTGTAATCATGGTGGTAATAGTTTTTTGATCATTATATTATTGTGGGAATCCTGTGCACTACCTTTTTTACCATTTTCAGTATTTTAACAAAGGACTTGGCCAAGGAGTGGAGAACATTTTTATCAAACATGCAAATGAAACAACCCAAGAAGAAGAAGAAGAAGAAGAAGAAGAAGAAGAAGAAGAAGAAGAAGAAGAAGAAGAAGAAGAAGAAGAAGAAGAAGAAGAAGAAGAAGAAGAAGAAGAAGAAGAAGAAGTGAATGAGAAAGCATCACTGGATTGATACCTCCATAGTCCAGCTTCCTCAGACAAAGATGACAACTTGATTCAAATTATACAAAGGATGTTTTGATTAAACAGTCAGAAGAATTTCCTGTTTAATAGCTGTCCACAAGTGAATGGATTATCTTGGGAAGTGATACACTCTCCTTCATTGCAGGTTTCAAAGCAGATGGATGGTTATCTGTGAGGAATGTTTTAGTTGTAGATTTTCTACATCAGAGAGGTGGAGCAGATGACCCTTCCGATGTTACAATTCTAAAATTCTGTGGTCATAAATGATCTTAAATTGTAAATTATGCTGACAACATAGTCACGTATTAGTTGGCACTGAAGAAAAGCTGAGAAATGAGACACAATATATTGTGAAGAGAAGGAAACAAACAATGACAACAGAAGGAAAGATGAAATAAAATGAAAGGAGGCAAGCAAGCTCTGCCACTAAATACACCAAATGTTTCCACTAATCCTATCATTTCTGCTTCTGCTTTCACACATCTTTTCTGTGACCAGTGTTCTTAGAGAGAGCCTCTACTCACATTCTAATTAGTCTTATTCTTAGCTCACCCCAGCTGTTGTATTACAACAGTGAATGGCAATGTACAGTAGAAGCACATGCTGAGCTAATTACCTTATTGCACTGAGGACTGAACTTCTGACCTCCACCTTCCAAAAGCTCTGGAAACCTTTTTGTGTTTTTGTTCCACTAACTGAATAGTCATTATGTGCATACAGCCTGTTACCACACACTGATGCACCTTAAGGCACATGGCATGTCCCACCCAGTGGCTCCCTGTGAAATCAGAATATCAAAATCTTCACTTATTCAGAGAAACTGTCTCTGAATAATATTTGCTTGACTCTAGGCTGTGATAAATGAACATTAACTTATCTTCTATCTCCACTTGGTTTTAACTGTTCAGAATAGATAAAACTGTACAGTATTACTTACTGAAAAACTCTCAAAATCTATACTATCTTTTCAGACAAAGGGCCTGATGGGAGAGGAAGAAAAATACCTGACAGAAAATCCATTCACATTTTGTAATACTGAAAGCTCTCAATGTATGTATCTACCTAGCTTGTACACAGACAATTGGTGTAGTGATTGTATACACAATTCCAAGGAAAAAGATACATTAACTTAATAGGACCTGCTGATTCCTGAAAAAATGAACTGCATACTTCTTGCCATACTTGGCTGGCTGCTGGCCTTCAAATATAAACTCAAAACATATAACAATGGATAATTAAATTAAGGGACCAGCAATCGCAGAGTTGGCAAAACTGTGTGAGAATCCATCAACACATGCATAATCATACATCTATTCTACTGATTTTCATTCCACCCCTTCCATGTCCAGATCCATGAAATCTAACTCCCTAGGAACAAAATTGAGACAGCACTGCAAAATTGGAAGAAGCACTAAAGGGAACTAGTAGTTCATGGTGGCAAGGTCAGTAGTACACAATATATACAGTATTGTGTTGCTGTCTTTTTATCTATGGCTCTGTACTTTGAAGCATGGAACAAGGAAGATCCTTCATCTACTTTAGACACATGCATTAAATACATTCTTCCATGGATGGTGGGTTGAATCATGGAGGAATTAAACAGAAAATAAGCAAGCTTAGGTCTATTAATACTTGTTTAACCAGAAGAGATTCAGGGCCATGGTGGACTTTTAAAGGAGGAAAATATAGAAACATCCAGTCTTGTGTGAATACAATTAATGCACAAAGTGTGTACTGCTACTTGAAACTTGCATTTTCCTCATATGACATACATGATTTCTTGCTTAGAATTGCATTCTATGGCCCTGCGAGTCTACACAGTGGGAGACAATTCTCAGAACAGGGCACTTGACAGCAATAATGTGTTTCACAGAGGCAGTGTCATGGGTGGAACCAAAGTTCTATCTGGAGTGAAGAATGGTTTGAAAAGAAAAATAATCCACAGGTATATTAAATATCCACAGAAGCACAAGCATAAATAGCACACAGATTATCTTAGATCTTGGAAGAATCAGAAAACCATAAGAATAAAGAAATAGTTGTCTTTCTACCACACAGTCTGTGCATTACAAAGAGGGGGGGGGGAAACACAGTGGTAGTATCTTAAGGGGATGAAGAGAGTTTTGTGTTTTTTCCTGCTTATAGTAAGCCAGGCAAACAGACAAGCAGACTGGAGCAGACAATTGAAAGAGACAGCTACATTTGATGCAGAAAGTCCTCCTCTTGTGCTGAGAGGCAAAGAGTTATCTGCCAGGACAGTATGTACTCTCTGGAAGCATTAGGGTCTTTACCAGATTGCCTGTGTCGTCTGCTCAGTTGATTAGATGGCTAAGACAGTAGGAAGGCAAAACACACACACACACACACACACACAGAGAGAGAGAGAGAGAGAGAGAGAGAGAGAGAGAGAGAGAGAGAGAGAGAGAGAGAGAGAGAGAGAGAGAGAGAGAGAGAGGAGTACAGTGTAGCTTAGCTGGGACCGGAATTACTGTATAAGGAAAAATACATTCCTTAGGTTTCTGACAAGGTGGTTACTTTTATGTCACCAAAAAGAACATGTATCACAAAAAAGTAGGGGGGGAAAAGACACAGAATATATATTTATATGGCAAATGGGGGATTATCCAATGGAGGAACTAGAAAAGATCCTCAAGGATGTGCCACTGGAGATCAAGGCCAAGATCATCCATACTATGGTATTTATTATTATTGTTTTCCGATGTGAAAGTTGGATAGCTAGGAAAGCAAATAGGAAAAAAAAATCCATTAATTCAAAAAGTACTGTTACAGAACAGCTGTAATGGATACTATGAACCATTAGGAAAACAAGTGGGTTCTAGATCGCATTAAGTCTGAACCCTCATTCAAAGCAAAAGTGATTAAATTGAAGCTGTTGTACTTTGGACATAACGTAAGAGGATGAGACCCATGAGAAAAGATGCTTGGAAAAGGAGATGCAGTAGGAAAAGAAGTACAGTACTGTACTTACTGACTCAATAAAGGAAATCACGATCTTAGTTTGTAAGACCTGAGTAGGGCTTGTAATTGTATGACTTTCTGGAGGTCATTCGGACTGCCATAAGTCAGAAGTGACTTGATAGAATGTATCAACAACCTTTAGATTTCGGTGTACTTTTCCAAATACTTCAACACTTTCGTGTCAGCAAGTGGGTGATATGTGTAAAATTGAGGTCTCTAAGGGAAACGAACATGCTAAGGTACGTGCATAATAAAATACACAAGAGAATTCATTAGAGAGCTATCATCCTCAGAAGAATAGCTTTGAGAAGTATAAAATACAGTGATTTTTTTCAAAAAACTCAAATGTAAAAATACTGATTCATAATTTGCAAAATTCTGAATTACTCTGTATTCCACATGTCACAGCATAAGCCTCAAGGGGGTGTTTTTCTACTTCAGAAGATTGTTGTCCTTCCTTGAAACACACTGTCAACAGGCTTGTGTTACAAGAATTCTGAGTGAACAAATGATAGTTAAATTGCGAGATGGCTGAAACCCAGTAGCAGAATTTATGTTGTGTAAGGCCAGTGAGGTCATTAGCCATGGGAATATTTGCAAAATCATCATGGTAGCAATTATCTGAAATGACAGCAGAGGAATATCATGTGTTAATGTAGGAAATACTGACAGTTTTTACCTTTGAGCCTTGTGATGAGAGATGGGCTTGGCTCTTAATCAGAAAATAAGAGAGGCAGTTATTTAGTGGCAGTTTCAGGGTACTGTTGTAAACTATCCTCCAGGAGACAGAAAACAGATACCAGGCCTGAGCAAAGATGTAGAGGGAGAGAGAAAAGAGAAATGGCTGTGTTGTTGTTGTTGTTGTTGTAATACTGGGGTGTAGGAAGCTCCTGCCGAAGGCCATTAGCTGTAATGTTTTAAGTGATGAGGAAACTCTCCTGGCAGAGAGCAGCGGCTCCTGACATGTGGGGTGACCACTCATTCTGCCTTTTCCCTTAGAGTTAGGGCATAGGTTCAAAGACTTTCTCTGGCCAATCCTAGTGGCAATTAGGTAACCAGTATCCTATCTGAATTCTTATAACATATGATTCAACCCTTGCTAAGTTAATAAAAGAGTTCTCAAGGTGTTGCCTTTTAAGGCTCTGCTGGCGAACATCTGCATGTCAACTTCATTGCAACTTCTATCTAAAGCTAATTGCTTTCTTAATTTCTATTACTGAATAGAAATTCTATTCACCCACATCATTAGCCTTTCTTTGGTCCGTGATCACCTACACTGGGGATTATTAAAGAATATACAAAAGTAAATACAAAAGAAGATATCAGAGGAATCGCATGTGTTAATGTAGGGAATACTGACAGTTTTTACCTTTGAGCCAATATTTGAGTCAAATATTAGAGTATAGCTGAAGAAGAGGACTAAAAGAATCATAGTGCCGAAATATGGTTCAAATAACATTTCTGGTGAATTTAATCTACATAAAGAACAGATTTGCATTATTAAATTCAATTTACCATGAACCAGAAGAACTGTGGATTAAAACCAGAGATATTATGAGGGAAAAATGCAAAAATACCATTCTTGTAGTAAAAACAACGAGCGCAAAGAAACAGAGGAAGACAACAAAGGGGGAAAAACAAGAGGTCTCTTCCAGAAGATCCAAGACATCAAAGGGAAATCTAAGCCTATATTAGGAATGCTGAAGACCAACAGGGAAGTGCACTATCTGACCCGGAGAAAATAAAGAGAAGGTGGAAACAGTATACTGAAGACCTATACAGAAAAGATAAAAAAATTGTCAGATTCCTTTGAAAGGAATCCTATTATGAAGAATTTGCAATTCTAGAAAGTGAAGTGGAATGTTCTCTGAAAGCACTGGGAAGAAATAAATCAGCAAGGGTAGAAGGAATACCAATAGAACTTTTTCTAGCCACAGAGACTGGATCTGTTAAAACCCGAACAAGAATATGCTGAAAAATATGGAAAACAAAACAATGTCCCACAGACTGGAAATATTTAATATATATTCTAGTCCCCAAGAAAGGAGATGTCATGGAGTTCAGTAATTACAGAACCATTGCTCTAATTTCCCATGCAAACAAAGTGATGCTCAAGGTGTTGCAACAAAGGCTTCTCACCTGATGTTCAGGATGGATTCCAAAAAGGTAGTGGCAGTCAAGATCACATTCCAAATATCTTCTAGCTACTGGAACGCACAAAAGAATTTCAGAAGAAAATCAATCTGTGCTTTACAGATGGCAGCAAAGCCTTTGTTTGAATCCTGAGAAGCTATTGATTGTTTTGAAAGAAATGAGTGTGCCTCTGCACTTGATTGTCCTGATGCATAACCTATATTGTGGACATGAAACTACTATTAGAACAGTATATGGAGACAGAATGGTTTCCTGTAGGCAAAGGTATCAGACAAAGGTGCATTTTATCTCCTTATCTGTTCAGTCTATACAGAAAACATATATGGAAAGCTAGACTGAATTCAGAAGGACAAGAAGTAATAAATGGCAGAAGAAACACCAATAATTCAAGATATGTAGATGGCAGGATCTTAGTAACAGAAAGTAGCAATGACTTGAAACAACTTTTTTAAAAATTTAATTTTTATTCATTTTCAATAGGGATGGGATTTGGGGATAGGGAGATGGGGTGGGGGAGTGGACATGGTGTAGGCAAAGGGTAAAGATTCGAGGGTGCTCTTTTATGCATTTATACAATTCTACTAGAATTTTTTTTTAAATGAACAATTTAACATGTTTTACCAGAATTACTATTAGTTACTAATATTTTCATTCCCTGATTGGACCTTCACATTCTTACTTTATCCATGCTTTACAGCCCATATTTCAAGTCCAGCTATAAAATCATTCAATTTTTTTGTCCTTTTTAAGATAACCATGTTTCTGTTTTCTTCCATATTGTAGCTACAGTAATTGTGTATATTAACAAATGTTTCATTGCTTTATGTACAATCACAGACATAATACTCAATTAACACAATTCCAGTTAAAAATTGTATCTCAAAAAATAAAATTTTCCCCAACATTTCAACATTTCATATACTAATCTGCATTAATCTCCAATAATTTTCTGCTTCCCTACCTGTCCACCCAATTGAAAGTAGCCTCCTGTATTTTACATTTCCAACACTTACTTAAAAACATTTCATAAAGCAGTTCTTGATTTTCATGCTATAAATTTTGAAGACAGTGCCCAGTTTTAATTTCTATATTTGTTTGTAAATTCTTTTATGTCTGATGTTACTCTATTCTTTTCATATGAGTTTCTAGAAGGCTCATTTTATCCATCTTTGTTATTAAGGTTCTCTTTCCTCTTCTTAGATCCTCTCGTTTCCATGGTGGGCTTTCCTTTGGCACTTCCCATTTGATTTTCTAGTTGAAATTCTGGAAGGAAGTTCTTCTGAGTTTGCTCCTAATGATCCACTTGATTGCTCCTCTTCCTAGTTCTCATCTGACTTTTTCTCTTCTTTCCTACCCAGCCATTCCCCCCCTTTTTTCATAAAGTCTTCTACCTTCATTGTTGAATTAACAGAATATCTCTGTGCCTGGAATTGGAAAGAGACACCTGCAGGTATCAGCCACTTATATGTTATTGAGTTTGTTTTCAGGAAATATGTCAACTCCAAATATGTCTCCTTTTCTGTCTTATTTGCAACAGAATATTTTTCAAAACCTTAATTTCTTTTCCTTTTATAGTGAATCCTTTATCTTGCATATTTCTTAGAACTTTTTCTCAAAATACCATTCTCGTGAATTTAACATGAATTTCTCTGGGGAGTTTGTTATTCCTGGTGTATGCTATGTTAATTCTTCATGCTGTATCTATATTTTGCTGTACTTCTTCTGGTCGCATTTCCATAAGTGGGGCTAAAAAGTTAGTTACCAATTGCATTGTGTCTTCATCTTCTTGTTCTGGAAGATTCTGGAATTTTAGTATGAGGTTGGCTCTCTCCATTTGTAGCTTTAGCAGGTTGATTTCATCTTCGTCTTCGCGAATACATTGATTTCATCTTCCTTTCTTTCATGTTGCATCACTACTAGCTCTGCATTCATAATCTCCATTTTCTTTCTTGGTGGGTTTTTTAAAGTTTTTTTTGTATTTTGGCTATTTCTTTTTTTATTTTCTATAATTTGGTGTTTGATATCAGTCATTTGCGACCCTAAATCTTTAATTTGTTCAGTTAGCTGAGCCATTCCTCTTTGTATTTGCTGTAATCTTATGGATAATGTATTTTGAATATTCTGTTGCCAATCCTTAAGTATCTCTTGCCCCAATAATTTCAGATTTTGTTCCTGCACAGGTGAGCCTCTCAGAACCTTTTCCATTCCCTCCTTCACCGTCATCTTCCAATTTTCTTAAAGATACTATCTGGTTTCTTTCCCAGCAGGTGTCACTGCTGCCCTACCTTTCATTCAAACAACACTATTTACATAGCCCATCCAAAACATAGGTCAGCACCACACCCTCATCAAAATGTTCTCACAGCTGCCAGTCAAAACAATTAGTGTTTAGGATAACAACCAATGCCTTCAGGCAAATATTTATTTATTTATTTATTTTATTTTATTTTATTTATATCCTGCCTATCTAGTCGATTAAGACCATTAGCAGTTCAATCTTTCTCTCCAGCCTCAGTAATTAGGGGTAGGTCCTTCAATCAAAGCTGCTCCAGGCTAGAGGAGAGACAGTTGCCTCTATTGCAGTGCTAAAGGAAACCAAGGAAAAAAAGGTGACTCGGATCAGATGATGTTACACAATCTAAGATTCTTCTTAAGTTCCAAAGTTCTGTTTTCTGATTCTCATTTCCTTTATCAGCATTATAATTAGACAATTTATTATTAAATTATATCACGGGAGTGAGTCTTTGACTTTGATTAAAACATTCATTCACCAAAAACTTTCTCCCTTCCTCCCTCTTTCTCTTTCTTCTCCTTTTCCCGATGAAGGCTGAGGGATGGGGAAGGCTCACTTCTACCACGGCTGGAAGGGTTACAGGATCTAATCCATTTTCATTAACTCATTAAGCCCAGCTGGCATCTGTGTCGCTGTTTTAGGTCCATAAAGGTTTCTTTAGATAAAACACATATGTTGACCTACTTGGAATCCTGGTCAGGATATTTTCCAAAATCCTTGTGTACTCCTCCATTCTCTGCAAGGGGTGTTCCCAGCTCTTTTCCCAACATGGCTCCCACTTTGTTCCATGCACTCAGAAAGACTTCAGGGGGGGGGGAGCAGCTTCCATCAATTTCTCTCCCCTTTCTGTTGCCTCTGCTGCTTCAGACACTGATTTCTTAGTGGACTGTCCTTTCGCCCCCTACATTGGGGGCCTCAAAACTGAGGGGTCAATTTCAGGAGCTCTCCCAAAATGTGACTGCTCTTGCCTCAATGAAACCCTGCCTCCAACTTCAAACAGCTTTTGATGAAGATGAGAGCAGGACTGCAGTTGAATGTTAAGAAGACAAAAATAATGACTGCAGAAGAATTCCTCAACTTTAGCATTGACAACGAAGAAATTGAAATAGTTACAGATTTTGCATACTGTACCTTGGTTCAGCCATCAATTCAAATGGAGACTGCAGCCAAGAAATCAGAAGAACACTGGGTTTGACCAGAATCAATTTAAAATAAACAGCTCCCCTTATGGGTGTTTAACCCCCCATTTCTGCCCCCCAAAATGCAAGGCCAAAGTTTACAACATATGGAAACATTTAGAAATGTAGTCCTAAAACCACATATAAAGTCCATACTGTGCACTGCACAAGTGGGTTATGCTATTCCTCCAAAGGAGTCAAGTGTTGTTATACCCATGTTACTGTTGGCAGTTAAATACATGAGGATCTTGCAATCTTGCCCGGTTTTGCTGTCCAACAGGCTTCTTTAGGGAACATGTTGGGAAATTTGTTGTAGTAGCACCTCGATTTATTAAGGGCCTGAATGATTTATGAACCTTTTATGTGCAGAGAGCTTCAGTAAGTTCTAATTCTTGCAGAAAACATGGGAGATCTCTTTCCTTTAGTCCTAAAATGAGACAGTGAGTGAGGCTAGTCAGAAGGCCAGGATTTTCTCATGTATTGTGACAATAAAATACTACTTTGTAAAAAGTACCTTAGCCTCTTGTGTTAACCATGATCTTTTTCCCTGTAGGGACCTCTTCCTCTGAAGTTTAATGTAATTCAAAGTAATTATATTTTGATAATATGGATGTTACAGACCACTAAAGTCTTTGATACCAAGTTAGATGTTCCAAACAGTAATCTGGCTGGATAACTCGAAGTTGATACATTGTTCACAATGAGTGTGGGCCCTGATTTTGCTGCAGACATATGATCAGAGCCACAGAAGTCTGGACAATAGACAATGCGAAGAAGATACATCAGAAACGAGTACAGAACTTCATGTTGGCCAATAAAACCTGTGGCTCAGTGCCCCTATACAGTATATTCATTTGCATGCAAGAACTAGGCTGACAGATAACTAATAAAACAGCTACTGTACTTGTATTTGATGCAGTTTCAATGGGGCTTCTCCCATGCTCCAGAATTTTCTGGCTCAGATTTTGTTGCACTTCCACCAGCAGACAAAAAACTTTTTAATTGAATTGAGCCTGTTGCATTTAAGTTTGGTTACTCTTGAGGTTTTTGAAAACATGCTGCACACTACTATTTATTTTTACAGATGTGTTTTTAGCAATGTCTGGTGCTTTTGTGTTCTCGAAGGTTTTCACGGCCGGGATCCAATGTTTGTTGTGGGTTTTTTGGAGTGCTTTTGTTTGACCGCATTTGTTTTAAACAAAAAGATGGGAATTAAATGGCATCTCATCCCAGACGGATATTTGTTTATCTTGAAATGCCACTGAATTCAACGCAGTTCACGCCTGAAAACTGAATTCCATACATGTAAAATGAAAACGAGCACGTGCGTAGGCTAGCCAATTTACACAGCGGACAGGGTGAACAAGCAAACCTTTCTCTTTTGTCCAAAAGTACAAAATAGCAGTAATAAAAATTAATAACAATAATGTCTGAGGGGCCAGAACGACGGCAAGCAAGGGGCAGGGGGAGGATGCAATTTCCTGTCGTGTTAGGACGTGCACACGCCAAGGGGATTTCTATTGGTTTTGTTCCCCTGAGAGTTCAAGACGGGGGTCTTCTCGCTCCGGAGATATCTCAAGGAGAGTTAAAGCAATCATCACCCGATATGCTCCAAAATGCTTCATTGACTTCGTGACGCCGGACTCTGCTGCTAACAAAAAGGCGGCAATAATGGAGGAGGCGAAGAGGCGTGAAGACAACTGAAGGAAAGCTTGGGGAGGAAAGAGCGAGCTCGCCTCTTCCTCTGAATTCTGAGCGCAGCGAAACTTCAGCTCGCCATTCGGAAAGCAACTCCTGCCCCTCACGGGCGTCGACTCCCGGGGACTCGCCCGGAAAGGAACGCCCGCCCGCACCTCTCCGCGCGCCCCGCGTGTCTGAGGCGACCGAGCGCGTCTAGCTAGCAGGTGGGCCTCTCACGAAGCCCCCCCTTCGCCCCGCCCTGTTCCCCCACCGCTTGCTTCTCGTTGGTGGAGATGATTGGCGAGCCTCACGCATTCCCGGGCCTCGGCTTCGTGGTGATTGGAGGAGAGCTGCGTCCATTTTCCGTCCGTCCCCGCCCGACTCGCCTGTTTTGCGGCTTCCAAGGGCCGGCATTGGAAGCCGCGGCGGCGAAAGAGCGGCGTCGAAGCGGCGCGGAGGGGAGAACAAAGTTTTGCCACACTTGGCGCACCTGACGCCGCCGCCGCCGCCGGTCCTCGCGCCGCTCGCGCGCTGGGAGCGAGCCGTCGGAAGAGCCGCGCCGCCGGGCGTGGGTGTGTTTGTGGGCGTGGGGGGGGGGGAGAGAGGCGAGCCTCGCTGGGCGTCTTGGCGCGGCTCTCGGGGAAAAAAAAGTTTAAACGTTTGAGGGGAGGAAAGAAAGAAAGGAGGAGAAACTCCCCTGGAGGGAAGACGACCGTTCAGCCCGGCGGGAGCGGCGTCGCGCAGGCACCAACTCCTCTCCGGTTGGTCACCGAGGCGCCGCAAGAGGAGCCCGCTATGCGTTTTCTGGGGCCACTCGCGGACCTGAGCCGGTGGCTGTGACTCCCTCTCCGGCTTAGAGACGAACAAGTGCAGGAAAGGATTGCAATAATAACCTTGTCTTCTGCTGCTGGTGTTCCTCCCCCCCCCCCATCTCGTGTTGTTGCTGCTGCTTTCCTTCCCTTTCTTTCTCTCTTCCTCCCCCCCCCCACTTTTTTTTGGGTACCGGACCGCAGGAGTTCCTCGGAGCTCTATGGAGGGATCTCAGAATGGTTTGCACCAGGAAGACCAAAACTTTGGTGTCCACCTGCGTGATCCTGAGTGGAATGACGAACATCATCTGCTTGCTGTACGTGGGCTGGGTCACTAATTACATTGCCACCGTCTACATCAAAGTGCAGGAGCCGATCTCGGAGAAAAAGTTAGAAGAAGACAAAGGGGACACTTTAAGGATTATAGAGAGGCTGGACCATTTGGAAAATGTCATCAAGCAGCACATACAAGGTACACCCCCCCCGCTCGCGCCCCCCTCAGCGCCTTCCCTTCCCCGAGGCTTCTTCTATCCCCACACCCCACACCCCTTCCGTGTAATCTCATCCTTTTGGTGGAAAGAAGCCCCCAACCCAGACCATGTTTGCGCCTGGTGTCTGGATCGCGTGTTGTTTGGAGGTCCGATCCCTGCCTGCTGCCGCCACGGGACGGCAGCGTGGAAGCCCGGACTGGAGGAAGGGGGGGTAGGTGGGTGGGTGGGAAGGGAAGGGAGAGTCATTTCGCCGAAGGATCGGGGGCTTCGTTCAAGAGGACTCCTCTTTTTGGCCCGGCGAAAGTTCCCGTTTTTGGCCTGGGTGCCTCCTGGTGGGACCTCCAGCCTTGGGGGAGCCGCCGGCGTGGCTTGATGGAGGCGGGGGGGAGAGAGAGGGAGAGGGAGGCGGCAGCGGTGGCCGCGGCGTCTCGCCCGCCCGCTTGCTTGCTGTCCAGCCGCCGGTTCCGGGGTCTGCGCGCCGGCTCCGTGAAGAGGCGCCTCTTTGAGTCGATCTTGCCTTCCCCGTCCCGCCACCCCCCACCACGGGACTGGGAGAAGATGTGGGTGGTAGAGGCAGCGGCAGAGGGCCTCCTGCGGGCGGCTGGGCTTCTCTCCCCCCGATTTTTATTTTATTTTATTTTTCCCTTGGAGCGCTGCGGAAATGCGGCGGATGCCTTCCGACTCTCATCTGAATGGGTAATCCGGAGCGTATCAGGTTCCGGGGTTCACGCGAGGCTGGGAAGAAGATTCAGATCGTGACTGGATCGGGGGATCACTCCCTTTTAGCGGCGCACCCGGAGCGGCGTCCGTGAAGCGCGCCAGCGGGCACCTGATGGGGCTTGCTTGTAAGAAACCGGCCATGAGCTTGTTCTTTGCGCTGCTGGATGGGATGGGAGCGGGTGGGGATCTGGGAGGTTGCCTTGAGTCTTAATAGGATCCGGTTCTGTATCCCCACCCCGGGGGAATTGTGCCATAATTGTGCCCCTTCCCATTCGCCTGTCCGACAAATTGTGGCCTAATCCAGTTAAACTGTTCATATGTAACTGTATTTTATTTATGCATCTGTGTTTTGTTTTTTGTTTTTTTGAATATGCTGATATTTTGGGAGGGGTGGACTATTATGAGAAGAAAAATTGTAGACAGATTGCTGTGTAGTGGCATTTTGATTTGATCCCTGGATGGCTGCATTTGGTTCCCAAAGGGATCCTGCATTGAAGGGAAGATCTCTAAAAGAAGGTTATTCCAGAGTTGCTGTTTTTTTTTTAACCTGGTCTGTCTCCCCCACCCCATATTTTATCTGCACTGAATGTGCATTCTCTTCTTGGTTTACATTTTTGGTTTGGGGGGTGCGATGCTTCCAGTGGAGTCATGGCTAAGGAAGTATTACTCCGTCCTTCACTCCCCCCCCCCTTTCTTCTTTCCAGAGGGTTGGTGGAAAACACTGGGCATGTTTTAACAGATTCTACCTTGATTTTGGTTCCCAGAGCTTTAGCTTGGGAGAGCAGAAATAAAGGACCAGGTGTAGTTATTTGATCTGTGCTGTGTCTCAAAAATAGGGTCTTAATGGTGAGGAATGCCCATTAGGTGCTCTGGAAATGGAAGGTGGTAGAGTCCCCCCTCTTAAAATAATGCTTGCCGCTCCAATCAGTTAATAACCTCTTGGACAGGAATTGTCTGCTATCTTCCTTTGCTTTCCTGTCCCAGCCCAATAAAGCAACTTGGTTGTTTATCTGCAGCTGGTGGATAGATTTCCTTTTGCCTCTGTTTTTTTCTTTTCTTTACAGTATGTCTGAAGTGCTAGAGCTATAGATAGTATGCAGAGATGCTAAGTGCACACACAGTGTATTTATGTAGACCTGATTTCTGTGCATAATGGTGGTGTTGCAAAGTCCTGCTGATTTTCATGGTGATAGGCGCTGTATGTAAAAGCTATTGTGCATATTGTTTGTCTCTCTGCCTTTTCATAGGATGAATCTAAGGAGAATAGTAAGCGGAAACAATTTCCTTTCAAGAGGCAAAATGATGTCAGTGTCTACCCATTCTAAACTTTCTCACTATCATACAGGTTTCCCTGGGGTGCTCGGGCCAGTTTTTTTTTTTTTAAGGAATACAATATTTCTATAGTGATAGTGTAAATGGGATGCTGTATGTATTGTGACTGGGTTGTTTGCAGTGCAGTTGTAGGCATGCATTATAATAATTGTGCATTGTCAAGTCAATTCTGATTTAGGGTGACTCTTTTCAGGGTTTTCTGGACAGAGACTACTCAGAAGTGGTTTACCATTCTCATTTTTTTCTGGGGACATCCTGGGATTATGGCCCAAGGCCACCCAGGTTAGCTTTTCAGAGATGCTCGTTAGGGAATCAAATTTCCAACTTCAGGCTTCGTAGTCAGATACCTAATTCAGCCAGCTAGGCATGCATACTCAGAAGTAAATTTCATTGAGTTCAGTGTGATTTCCTCCCAGGTAAGATTGTATTGGTTTGCCACTTTGACATATTTTTTTTAAATGATGTGTTATCACTCACAGGAATCTCCTGAGTGAAGAGTTACTGTTCCACTTAATTTCCTCTGAGTAGTTTATGTAACTCCCCACTCAGAATTACAGAATAATATCCATAGTCTTGGTATGTGATACAGTGTTGCAAAGAGGTTGAGACAGAAGAGAATGTATCCTAGAATGTATGCTTTCTTGTAGAAAGTCTTGCATTAACTAACTTGTATCAGGGTTCTATCAGAGATCCATGCTTTACCAATTAGACTTACAAAATAGGAATGTGTTTCCAATAACCAATCACAAAAGAAATGTAAAATACGAATGTAAAATAGGTAGGTAGGTGAGGAAAAATAATGTGCTATAAAATGTCTTTCCCCAGGTGAGTGAGCACTGCTTCTAAATACATGCTGATCATATCATCTAGTTATAAGACCCTGTGTTTGTGCATAAATTCAGTTATAAAATCTTAGGTAAGAGGATTGGAAAATACTATGCCAGGGATCTTAAGAGATTTTCAGAGGTTGATTCTGTGTACCTGTTCCTTATCAGAGTATTGCTGCTCATAAACAACACGGGACAATCAGATATGAACTTGTGAGAACTTCATTCCAGAGAAGTGTGTGAAGACTGACGGATTTTAAAGTAGCTCTCCTTGGACTGAGATTCTGAATGTGTTTTAGTGCCTGGGATAGGTGTGAGTTACAACTCTGAAAATGCATATGATGCAGCACTTTCTGGTTCACCTTACAGAGGAAGAGTTTTAATAATGTTGGATGGTTTCTTTTATGGCTTAATTTCCCTTGAAAATATGCCTCTGTAAGAGAATGATGAAGTTGATTTCAAATGGCATGGTTAGTTTTACTTTCAAGTGCTTTTGGAGGAGGTAGCCATGTTACTCACACACAATGGACCACAGAAACAGCAACTTGGATAGGGGAACTAAACCCTGCCACAGACCTAGATGCCAACTCTGCACACACACCTATTCTGGCAACACGATTACAGGACCTAATAATGCCACATACAATATCAAAGGCACCTTCACTTGTTCTGCAGCAAATGTGATCTATACCGTTTTTTGCCAACACTGCCCCTCTACACTCTACATAGGACAAAGAGGTCAATCTCTACAGAAGCAGGTCAGTGGTCACAAATCTGGCATCAGAAACCAAAACACAGAGAAACGTGTTCCAGCCATTTCAATTTACCAGGACACTTGGTAGAAGATTTTAAAGCTTACATCAAAATATAACAGATAGTCTTTAAGGTGCCACATGTTTTGTCTCCTCTTGTTTTGTTTTGTTTCTTTGGATTTTCTTTGTCATCTTTAAATGAAGGACTAAGTGGATAAGGAGTTAAAAAATGTACTGGAACGTCTTCAAATCTCAGCTCTGAACCTGGTCTCCAGATCTCAACTGTCAGCTTCAGCCTCCTTATGAGTTGTCGTTCTTAGGTGTTGTTAAGCCACTTCTGACTTGTGCTAACCCTAATAGGGTTTTTGAGGTATGTGAGATGTTCTAGGAGTGATTTACCATTGCAGTCCCTTGGGAATTTTCATGGCTGAAAATTCTCAGGGGCATGTAATGAAGGGCTCAAGCCAGATAGGAAGCCAGATTTAGACTGAATATCAGGAAAAATGTCTTAACTGTTAGGGCAGTACAACAATTACCTCTGGAGGTGGTAAGTGCTTCAACACTGAGGTATTCAAGAGAAGACAACCATTTGTTAGATCTGCTTGGATTTGGATTCCTGCATTAAGCAAGCGGTTGGACTCGATGGTCTTATAGGCCTCTTCCAACTCAATTATTCTATTGTTCAATATGGTTGAACAGGAATTTATACTAGGTCTTCTAGTCCCATACCCTGTCCACTGCACCATAGTGGCTTGCCCCTACTGAGTTAGGCCAGCATTAATCATGCTTTAAAATGTGTAGATTGAGAGGTGAACATGAAAACAGAGACTTGCATCTGCCTATCCATAGAGGTAGTTGCTGGGGACTTATCTTTCTTCACAGGTTGTTGACAAAATTACTGAGCAGACTAGAAACACACTGATTGCTCTCTAAAACACCAAGCAAATACTAAGAATTTATAGAATTTTCTATGTAAACTGTGAAGATTTTCATGGTGAGCCCTGCTGACCATTCATGTTTGTTGGTTGGTTCCTTCTCAGCTGTCTGATTCACGGAATTTTGTACCACACCAGCTTGGTACAAAAACAACAGAGCTTGTTGAAACTTTGGAGGGGGAATCAGCAACAAACAGATGAACCCCAGGGCTTGTTGATTCTTCTAGCTCTGCCTCTGTTCTTCTCTGTGCAGTCCTCCCAGTTAATGCCATTTGGGGATTTGAGTACACAGTTTGTCTCTGTGGTGGGTGAAGGGAAGGGTACGTGATGTATCAGAGGCCCTGCTCTTCATCCCTTGGCTCCTTCTGATTCCCACTGCAGTTTTCCTTGTTGACAATATAGGTGAGCCTTCAGGCTCTGCTGTCTCCAGCACCACAATTGCATCCCCCCTTTTTTTGCTTGTGTCTCTCCAGGGCATTGGAGCCTAGGCCAGGTGCATCTCCCACCCCCAGTAATTAGGAGGAGGTGTAGATATTGGTGTTTAGGTCTCTCACCCTTTGGGACCTACAATTCCACTAATGACCCTGTCCAAGGATCCCCTTTGATTACATAGTCTCACTCCTGTGGAGGAGCATCCATTTCCTCAACTTGATTCTCCTCGCACAGTTCCTCTGCAGCATCTCCCCAGGTCCTTTCACCTTCCTCCCCCCCCCCCCTGTTATTACATCTAGAGACTCTACCCTAGCTCCCTCCAATTATGTCTGCCTTTACACCTCCACCAGCACAGCTTGTATAGCCCCCAGTCTTCCTCTTGAGGTTGATTTCTCCTCCAGCGGGTGCTCTGCTGCTAGCTGGTTTGGAGTAATTCCTGAATCTCTAGCTCTTGCTTTGGCAGGAATGGCCTCTTGTTTGCGTTGAGCAGTCTAAGGGTCATGGGGAAGTGTTGGGGGTCTTCTCTGGTGGTGGTCCTGAGCCTGTCTCAGTTTGCATTGTGCTTAGCTGTGTGTCCGCTAAGCACCGTCTCTCCCTGCAAGGCAGGCGCATTACACTCCTGGGACTCTCGGCCAGGGCTAGAAGCATCTCTGCTGAGCTCTCCCTCACATTCATCCTGATATAGTTTGTTCCTCTATATGTTGGGGAGGTGGTGGCAGCAGAATTTACTAAAAAGCTAGAGGAATTAGGTAGTTCTAATTAATGGAGGATGGAAAAATAATTCAGTCTTGATAATAAATGTTGTGGGGGTACCCAAGGTGAAATTATGCACAAATGCTGGCTGTTTCAGTCTATGCTTGCCAAGGTATATATTTTTAATGTTTGAATGGCAGGAAAATGCATCTGGCAGCTGTTCTCAAGAGTATAAAACAGGAACACAGTGTGCCAGATTTTTGTATGACCATGCACTAAAGCTTGAAGAGGTTCAGAACGTGAGAACATTTTCAAGGTAATTGAAATGAAGGTGTAACCCCCCTCCCTCTTGCACCAAACAGGAATTCATAGCACTAATAGCCAGGAGATGCTTGAAAACTGCTGCAAAGTGCGCTCACAAAGCAAACTACATTTTCAAAAAAAAATTGAATGAAGAAAGAGAACATATTATGGTGAATGCCTCACTCACGGTGCATATGGATAAAGGTGCATACAGTATTATCTTCAGGATGAAATGGAATTTGATAGTAATTTAATGAAATCACGATTTTTATTGGCAATAGATTTAGGAGGAAAAGCCCATAATATTTGGCAATACGAATGTTTGACTGCTAGCACAGGATGTTTTAATAAAACAATAAACAAAGTTACAAGTAACTCTGTAACAGCTAAAGTAACCTTTTCATATGTCTATGTCTGATTATGTAGAGTAGACCAGTTGAGTGGGGAGAAAAGAAACTTTAAGAATGAGAAGAAATGGGAAATACCTGGCAGTTGTGAGAAACAAGTTATTCAAAGATTTTAAAAAAGTTACATTGAAAAGCTGTATATTTAAAGCAACAGTCTGATTCCACTAGACTGAGGAATCTGATTCCACTAATGCTTATATGAACGGCTTCAAAATATGTTCATGAATAACAAAGTTAATTCTTCTGTGGGGTGCCAGCATATAATACCTGTGTGTGGTTCTAATTAAAACCACACGGTGTTTGTGATTGGAGAAGGATGGAAAGTTCTAAGGTTTCCCCAAAGATCAGATTAACACACCTGCTCACCTCCTCCTACATTGCTTTCCTCCCCTCTGATCTACACATTGTTGTTGGTGAGGCCAAGGCCAAACCTGATCGTGATCCCCATTTTTCTCAACTGCACATTTTATGTTTTATCTCATGGGCAGAAGGCATCTTACAATAATGCTTTCAAAGATGCTATAGTCCTCAATTAACTTATAAATGTTCAACAGTAGTCATTCACAACCATTTTTTGTCCACAGCCCTTTTAAGAGCTCTTCTCAGGTTCCAGAGCCCCCTGTCAAATATGGATACAACACAAACAGATATCTTTCAGAAACTTTTCAGATTTTTCAGTCTGTGGCTTACTTCAAATGTGCCTTGATCCCCGAGAGGGCCATATAGGCCACGTTGATAATGGCTGTTGTCAAATGAAATGTGGTGGTGTTAACTACACGCCCTTAAATTGAAATAGGTAATGGTACAGAAATAGTAATATTCCATAGATAACACAGCTGATAGTTAGATAAAGTGCTCCCAGATGGCTGAGTTGTAACTTATTTCTATATGACAACATGAGTAGATTCATCTAGATAGGCGGTATAAAAGCTGAATGGATGGATGGATGGATGGATGAATGAGCTTCTAAAATGAGTTTTCATAAAGTCTACTCTAAATCCATAATTGCATTACAAAAAAAATTGAGTTTCCTAGAATGGTGTTTCTGGATTATCAGACTCTAGAAGGCAGTAAAAGTTATGGCACAAAATGTGGCAAATATGAACGAACTGTGATCAGATCAAATTAATGATATCAATTCTACCAGTCTTGCCTGGGTGTGAAGATTTCTACAGTACCTCTTGTTACTGGCATTTTGCATTTAAATAACACCAGTACAATGAACAATACTTTGTCATACCTGAACAACACATTCTTATTTTTTTTCCCACTGAAAGTCACATTGATTAAACAATGACAGCAACACCCTAATCAGTGTAAGAAATTGTAATTCCACTTCCTTGTAAACTAATGCACAAGCTTTTTTCTGTTAGAATTTTGTAAACACAAGGGAATAAAAGTTCCTACAGGTAGCTTTTTGTGTTACACAAGTGACTTGTCATAGCTGAGAAATGAATTTTCTGGACATTGCCTTTTTCTGCATTGTTCAGACCATACACTTTAAAAAGCCATGGTTCATTAGTTTGGTGTTAAATGAAATGTCAATAATTTCCAACACAGAGCTGGAAACTGCATTCTAATTTGTGCAACTTAGATGGTCATTCTATCTTGTCTACAAAGGAAAGAATGTCAAAGAACAGAGATGCCTGAAGATTTCTCACAAGGGAACGTCAGAAATTAAATTCTGAAAGGGGAGCGACTTAAATCCCACTCTTCGTCATCATTTTAGATAAACAAATAAACAAACTAAGAGCACAACTGTATCCTCCCTTATAACTGCATTGTTAGCCAGTGTGATTATGATGAAAAGGTGAGAAGGAAAAAAAATGTAAGCTCCTTTCCGTATTTCTTTCTCTGCTCTTCTATGCCATAGAGTGGCTTAGGAAAATTCTCTGATTTTCTTCCTCATGGGGAAACTCCGGTGTCAATCCAAGGATTGCTTGGGAGACCTTTTTGCTTTCTGTTAAAGAATGGGCTAAACTGAATAGACATGTGTTTTGGGCAGACTTTTTGTGGGCTCTTGCATCTAGTACAAAATCCTTTTTCTTACCTTCAGATCTCTCAATTTTGTCTCTTGCTTACCCACAATTAGATCCCAGAGAGTATATCCTTGTTTGTGATCTTGGCTTCACCATCCAAAGGTCCCCTGCCCTTCGAAAACATTCCTTTTTCTATTTTGCTGTCCTGTATGCTTGGAATTATCCTTCCTTCCTTCCTTCCTTCCTTCCTTCCTTCCTTCCTTCCTTCCTTCCTTCCTTCCTTCCTTCCTTCCATTCCAGCATTAATGTAAGTGGTGAAGTCTTCTAGTTCACATGTTCTATGGTAATGGAGTCCAGTGCCATAGCTTTTGGTTTTAATACTTGGACCAAGTGGGAGTGTTTCCAATACACTCCCATCTTGAGGCATGAATGTTAGCCCGCTTTAAATGAAATAATTAAAAAAACAGAAAAAAGAGGAGGGGCGTGTGATGCCTCTACCCCAGTTTATGCTTCTCTCCACCCCCAAGGAGGGCAATAGGTCTGGGAGGTATTGCCATTTATTTTCCTAACACTTGCTGGTAGATTTATCTCTAGATTTTAGTGCCTTCCACATTTTATGTCTTGGAGCAAAACCTCAGTTGTCCTACCCTAGTTAAAGCCCTGATGGAGGCTGTAGCTAAGCGTTTGCAACAGGAATAATCACCTCTTGCTTCCATCTTTGCCTGTGTCTTCTCTTTCCTTTTTTGATGTTGTTTTGTTTTGTTTTTGATTCCCTTGTTTAGAATTACAAACTGTTCCACTTCTTGGAGCAGGGAATGTATTCTACCTGCATTCTGTAAAGCACCAGGCATTGTGATTCTATCCAAAAATAAATAACTAATGAAGGCATTGTTCAAACTGTTTTTGAAGTGAAGGTTTATTGGGTTCTATTGTTTGTGGTATAGATAGCTGAATTTTCTTACATGCTAACTTTGACTGGGTTAGGTAATGGGCTTCTTTGTTATGTGAACTGAAAAACTATTCCATACTTGCTACAAATTGTCCCATTCTACTTCGCCCTCCCTCCTCTCACTGCCAAGCTAACAGTGCTTGCCAACAGAGGTTAAAAATAATTTTATTTAGTTTAGGTTTTTTTTGAGTACAGTGTACATTTTAGAAGTCTGCAATTCCAACAGTGAACTTAGAATATCATTGCTTCGCAGTAGACTTCTAAACACACAAGAGAAGTAAAATATTGAGAAAATATGAAGGTCCCTCTTTCCTACTATACTTTTAGCATTTTTTCAGGGGGAAAAATGGAGAGAGGGGTCATTTTAATTTGAGAGAAAATGGAAACACATGTTTTGTTAACTTAAGGCATGATCCAGTCAAAGTTTTAAAAATCACATTAATCTGAATGGAATGGAAAGGCATAGGCTTGCGGCTCTCTCACTGAAATAGTTTTTATTTTAAAATGCATACATTTGTGTGACTTGTGCCTTCCTTCATGACATCTGAGCTTCAGTTTTAACTTGTAAGGACATGAAATTTAGATACCATGTGGAATGGTTGTATTTAGTACTTTAATGAGGTGAAACATTCTTTAGTTGCAATTTAGATAATAAATACTGATCTAGATGGCATCAGAGGTGGAGCTGCAAGCTGCTACATGTTCAGGCATTAAAGCATACCTTTTTGCAAAGTAGAAAAATTGGAATAGGTAACATAGGTTTTTTTAATTACGTGGTGTGTCAAATACCAAACATTAGTTGAGTCCCACTTCTATTTCCAGTGTTTCTGCATAGAAGGGGGGGTGTACATATTTCCCCTGAACTGTATTTCCCATTCACAGTCCTGTTTTTTCCTTCTTGTATCTAATTAAAACAATTGTCAGAATTCCGGATTGAACTGTGGAACTGGTCTCATTGGAACATGGCCTCATAAAACCTATTAAATGGCAACTATTAGATGCTTAAGACTTGCTGAAAGAAAAAAAATGCTGATTCTATCTGATGCAAGTTTATTTCAACAGATTATTTTGTTTCCACAGTAGCTTGTAGATATAAAATGATTCATACTGAGAAAAACATTTTTTTGTCTCTGTTATTTCTCTGTGGTTAGTGTGTTGTCTCCTCAGTGCCGTGTGAAGAGCCTTGTTTTGTTTTCTCAGGTCTTTTGCTTTTTCTACATTTGAGAAAAAGCATTTCTAGCTGCTTGAACTGATGTTGGGCTGTATTTTCATCTGTGGGTGTTTTTGATTTATTTAAGATGTTATGCGAATGCTTTATTGTATATCTTTCTTTTTAGTTCTTTCAGTTGCCCAAAAAGAAATTGTAGTAAGTGACTGAAAATTGTGGATAAACGGAGGTAAGGTGTGAACACACAGGTGTTGGGACAGGTGCTGCTATTGGGACCACTGCAGGGAATGGGTTGGTTCGCTCTTTTTGACAGTGATCAGATGACATAATTGCTGGAGTGAACCAAGTAATCTCCAGAGTCTTCTTACCTTCACTTTCTGGCCCCCGTCAGGGGCTTCAACTTTTTTTTGGTACAGGTAGGATTGCTGCGGTTTGGTCTGTTTTCAGCATGTGCAATTGCTAGGAATTGGCCAAAAGGGAGTTTTTTTTGCCATTGTTGTGAAGTGCCTTAAAACAGCTACTTCAGAATATTGACAAATTAATCCGTTCCTTGGGTCTGTGGAGGAAGTGAATATTCACTGCATCATTTTAAATGGAATGCTTTCTCCTGGAATCGTTGATTTGCTTTTCAAGGTCCAGTTGAGAGCCTCCCAGATTTGTCTGGGGCTAGTTTCTCCACTGGACCTTAAAAAGCAAAGCAGCCAAAACTTTCCAGGAGGAAAGTGATGCATCACATATAAAGCGATGCATTGAATATTGGCAAAAGTTGTGGGGGACCAAATAGGGTCATTTGAGGTTGGTACAGTATATAGATGTGAAGATCACACCAAACGGAATACTAGATCTCCTTAGTCTGCTCCAGATAAGCTCTGAGACTCAATGCAGAAAATACTGTAGTTCTGTTGACTGATAGGCAAATAATTTTGGAGTTACCTATGAAGTATGGCCAGTAGGAGTTGCTCTTCATCTCACGGATCAGGTTTGCTGTTGAGATGGGTTCCTGTATGCAGTGCTGCTTCTATAGGTTTGAGTAGCTGTTCTGTCCAAGAGTAATCTTTTTACAACCAAATTTGGTTGGTACCCAACCTGAACTTTCCATGGACAAGGCAAATTATAAAGAGACGTCTCATTTAGATTATGGCAATATATGCCATATGGAGCTTCCTGTAAACATTGTGAGGAAATCATAATTACTGCAAAATGGAGCAGGCACACAGTTGTCTAGCATATGATGTATGGGGTCATACAGTAACACGATAATACATTTATAGGTTTGTACCAGCTACTCTTGTTTCTAGTTTGTTTATGGACCAATTCAAGGTATTGATTCTAAATATATTGGGACCAGGACACATGAAAGTCTGCTCTTTCATCTAAAGAGGCTTGAAATTTTTGATGATGATCAGAAACTGTGTTACAGAAGGTGGGGTAAATGATGCAGGGCCTTTTCTAGGCCAGAATTCTGCAGATTTCTTCCTTGCTTAAACATGCTTTCTTTGGCCAAGGTTTTATTTTATGATTTGGTTTTTAAAATTTTCTGTTTACCTTTTAACTGGTTGTTTGGGTATATGTTATTGTTCTTCTTATTCAACTGCACATCTCTTGTGGGAGGCAGGGAGGAAATCACAACATAGTCTTTTACAAATACTGTATTGAAATTTCCTGGGAGCATTGGAAAATTAATTTTTAAGTGTTCCACAAAGTATGAATCATACTTTGAGCATTGTTGTAAGGCTGACTTATGGTTGGTTCCAATGCTGGACTTCTCTTGTCAGAAGACCAAAGTATAGCAGAAGGGACAGATAGGGAAAACTTTCTCTTTACTTTGTTTCCCCTTACCTGGACCTTTACCTTGCTCTGGGGAACTGGGAATCTCACGGGAATGGACTTTCAGAGAGCTCTGAAGGGGGCAGTGGGGAGTGGAAGAGAAGGAATTTCTATCATGCTAGTAGTCTGATTCCACTGTAAAGCTGGCTTTAGGGTCTGCGTAGTGAAAAAAGCAAAGATAACAGCATGCTTGCAAGTCATGACTTTTTCTGAATATATCTAGGAAGATGTTAAATTATCCTTCTGATTGTTTATTAAATAGTTATCTAGACAGCACAGCCAATTTAAGCTTCTGCCGTGTAAACTGCACAAACCAATGCAGCTACCCTGTAGATTTTCTAATTGCACACCATGTCTCTGACAACAATAGAGCGAGGTGTTTTGTGAGTCATTCATGTAGACCAGATTTTCACAGTGAGGTGTCCTCCAGATATTTTGATCAGATAAGAATGACTCACATAAGCCTCCAGCTGGCTCTGTTTCTGGGAGGCGTAATCCAGCACTTTGGAGGGCAGCACGCTGGCAAAGTGGGTCTAGAATAATGAATCACTTGGTTGTGGTTTCAGGGAGAGTATTTCTTTGAGGCTTTGTCAGCAGGCATGAGGTTTTCAGACTTTTTGGACTACAGGTCTCTGTTTTGGAAGTTCCAGCTGATGTACAGGCACCGAAATGTGACCCATCTGGAAGAAAAAGCCTGGCTGCAAGGCGTTGTGGCCAGGTAGGTCTAGCTCCACCTAGTGTAAATCCGTGCCACCAATGTAAGAGGAACCTGCCTTCCCCTGGGCTGCCTCTGTGAATAAGAAAAACCTCCCTAGTACAGTGGTAACTCGGTTTATGAATGCCTTGGTTAATGTAATTTTCGATTTATGAATGAAAATCCATTGAAAATAATGCCTTGGTTTACAATCTCCCCCCCCCCCCAATATGAAGCCAGTTTGCATTGTCCCTGGAAGGTTTATAATGCTGCCCCCATGCATGCATTCTTATGGGAAACTGCATTTCAGTTTGTGAATTTTTCGCATTACGAAACATCTCAGGGAACGCATTAAATTCATAAACTCAGGTATGCCTGTACCTGTACGCCAACCTGTCTGCCTCCCTTTCCTGGGGGAACACACTTTATGGGTGTATAACTCAGATGTATGAAATCTAAACTCCACCAAACATGGAGAGATTGTAGAGCAGAGTCAGGAGAAACTTCCCTGCGATTTTGGTGTCTCTAGGTGCTTGGGGGCCATTTTATAGGTCTGACAAATCTATTCATGATTCATTTTGCTAAAATTCATACATTTGTGATTTGTGATTCATTGATGAATCATGAATTGAGACGAATCGCCATTTTGCCAATTTACACCCATTTCAAGGGAAAAGCCAGCCTGTGTTGTCATAGGCAAGCTACACAGCCCCAGGATGCCCTTAGAAGAAGGAAATGGTAAACCACTTCTGAGTATTTTTATCTAGAAAATCCTGGAAAGAGTTTCCGTAAGTTGGAATTGACATGATGGCATATAATTATAGGGATGATCAGCAGTTTCTGTTTTTAAAGAGAACAGTTTTCTTTAAAAAATATCTTCCAGGTAGAACTTTTTTTAATGCTAATTCCAGCCTAGCAAAGTGTAATTTTGGATAAGAAAAAGTGGCATTGATATGTTTTTACTATAGCTACTTTCAAAGGACTGCTACAGAAAGTGAAATATTGATTCTGAAGTAACATCCTTTTAGTCCTGCAATGGATGCAGGAGAATGGGCTCAGGCTGAACCCGGACAAGACGGAGGTTCTGAGGCTGGGCGCCCCCACCTTAGGTGGTCTGGGTGACTCTCTCTCATTTGGGGGTGGTGGTGGCCCTGGCCGCAAAGAATGGGGTCCGCAGTCTGGGGATCCATCTGGACCCGGCGCTCACGATGGAAATGCAAGTGGTGTCGGTGGTCTGCACCGCCTTCTTCCACCTTTGGCGGATAGCCCAGCTGTGGCCCTATCTTGATGTGAGGGCGCTCACCATCTTAGTGCATGCACTTGTAATCTCAAGATTAGATCACTGTAACGCGCTCTACGTGGGGCTGCCTTTGAGGCTGATGCAGAAACTCCAAGTGGTGCAGAATGCGGCGGCCAGGCTCCTTAGCGGAACGAGAAAACACCAACACATTTCTCCTATTCTGGCCGCGCTGCATTGGCTGCCCATTCAGTTCCGCATCAACTTCAAAGTGTTAATGCTGACTTAAAAAGCCCTAAACGGTTTAGGACCTCAATATTTGGTGGAACACCTACTCCCACCAAGGTTTACCCATATTACCCACACGAGTCAGGAGGTGAGGCTGAGGAATCTGACGCCGAGAGAGGCCCGCAAGTAAAGAACTAGAAACCGGGCCTTCTCGGCAGTGGCTCCTCGCCTCTGGAACAATCTCCCTCCAGTGCTTCGCGCGGCCCCTTCGCTGGGTATTTTCAAAAACCAACTAAAAACATGGATGTTCGTGCAGGCCTTCCCTCCAGTTAACCCTTGATTACTTTTCTTTTCTTTTTCTCTCCTTTTCTTCTTTGCCATCTTGAATAATTTATTAATTTTTAGCTTATGTTATAATTTTTATGTGTGTATATTTGTACGTTTTTATCTATGCATTGGAAGCTGCCCAGAGTGGTCGGAAGACCAGATGGGCGGCATATAAATTAAATAAATAAAATAATAATAAATAAAATAAATAGTCATAGATCTGGACAAAATCTGAAACAAGAATATATACTCCTCAGGGGTTTTCCATGCAGTTGCAGTCATTACCTCACTACCAACCATTTGATTCATATTTGTCCTAAAATAACACTTTGGAAGTTTGCTTTGAACACTTATTTTTTTCTCATAAGTAAAAATCGGCATTGGGATATATATGTTTCTGGGATTGCTGACATGTCAGTTTAATTTTTGGATAGATACCATGTCCATGGGCAGAAGTCCTGTTATTTCATTATATCTTAACTAAACTCAGGGTTGCTATTTAAATCCATTGATACTGACACATGAGATCATCTGTTTAGTCCAGCTTTGTGTGAGAAGGGAATATAAAAAGAAAGTAAATGCATTGATAAGAAACTTCATATTTATTTTTTAACATGCATTCCTTATTCGGAATGTTGAGATCTACAGATATGGATGCCACATCACTAGTGGTGTCCAGGTACTGAAAGCGTGCACTAGTGGAAGCCTCTTGTGTGTGCCACCATACTAGCAATGTGTTTTTAACAGGATAGGGGTCTGTAGCTCAATGCTTTTCATTGACATTGTGCTGAAAAAAGTGTCTCATAAGAATTTGGACCATTCTAATCAAATTGATAAGAAAGAAAGTTTCTATGAAAAGAAATTTAAAAGGAGGATAAATTTCTGTAAGATTCCTATAGGTGATGTTCAGGATTCTTGTGCTTATCTTGTGTATGAGATGACTCAGGAATGTGTGTGTGTGTGTGGCCTTTTAGCTCCCTGGCAGTCGAAATCCCTTCCCCATGACTTCTCAGTCTTGTCAGTAAGGCAACTGTTTTCTGAAGGCTTTTTCAGATCAGGACGTGAGGGTACCCAGAGAACCTGCAGAGTTAAGATGACTCAAGGTGCATAATTCAAAGTCAAAAATAATGCCAAACTCTCTGAAAGCTTGCAGTCTTGCAGGAAGCTAAGAAACATTGTCAAAATAAATTCTAAAGGGCTGAAAAATAAAAAAAAAACTTCTTTTGTATGGAAGGAAAATGTTTCACAAGCTGTAAGACAAATTATGGCACAGCGTGAGCTTCCCTTCTTTCCTACAACTGGACACAACACTGACGTCCTTCATACCTCCTACAGGTTTTACAGAGAAAGAGCTGCATTACAGGCACTTGCAGTGCAGACAAAAGGTATTTACAGTAGAAAGTGCTGAATCCTGAGAAATGGCAGTCTGGAGCTGAAGAGTCTTGCAGGAGACATCCTTCTGAAAAATGTTCTAAGATTTTTTGACTGCCCTTCTTACTTCTGTAAGAGTAAAAGTGTGCTGCTTATATACCACCCCATAGTGCTTAAAGCACTCTCAAACTGGTTTACAAGTTGCCTGGGATTGAACCCCGGGTCGTGAGCAGAGTTTGGCTGCAGTACAGCAGTTTAACCACTGTGCCACAAGGTTCTTCCACAGAGGGAAGAAATATCAGGTTGTTGCCCAGCTTCCTTCTCCTCTGTTGCTCACCAACTGCTTCTCCTAGTCTCCCCTTTGGCCGTTCATCTTCTGAAGGACCCCCAGACCGGTCGGTTCCAGCTTTCCCCGGGAGCTTCTCCAGGAGCTGCTGACAAGCCCTGCCTCTCTGGAGCTAAATTGTCTTTTCTCCAGCTCCAAAACTGATGGCATTGAGCAGAATTTAGCACAACACAACAATAAGGACACACGTTTTGCCCCCTTCATGTTAGGGTCATCATGCTCACTAGCAATGGAAGGTATGCCTGCTGGAGACAACAATTTCAGACTTTTAAGACTACAAAACCTGTAATTCTCCATTTTGGGAATTCCACCTGACAAATCTACACCTATGGACACCTGAATGTGGTTTATCTACAGAAAAGGCCTAACTGGGAAGGCTTTGATGCTTAGGATAGACCTAGTTCTGTTTTAGCTTCCTGTTCAGAAAGGAAGTTCTCAGTTGGAAAGGAACAACTTGCTTTCTGCATAGGAAGCTGGGCCGGAACTAAGCTTATGGTAAGGCTCGAAGCCTTCCCAGATAGGCCTTTTTTTTTCCAAGTGAGGAACATTTAGGTGTTTGTATGTGTGGGTCTGTCCGATGGAACTCCCAGAATGGAGAATTGTGGATTTTTTATTTTTTTAAAAAAAATCTGTAAATCCTATGCCTAATGCCTCGAAAGCCAAATTAGTTATGGCTCTTTTAATTTTAAGGCACATTTTCAGTTCATCTGTATTGATGATGAGACTTGACAGTGACAGACTTTTCCACTGAGTGCTTTGGTCAGGAACCCGCCTTTGCTCTCCTTCCCACTTTTGTGGATAAATAAGGAGCAGGAAGAGAGGAGTGCCCCCCACTCGGTACTGTATTTCAGGAATGACTGAGTCCTAAGTGTGATTCATCTTGCTTCTACTAGCCCTGGCAATTAATAGTTTTGACTATGAGATAGTGAAGGGGATTTTAGGTCTCTGTTGCGTAACAGGCATAGAGAACATTTTGTGGAGTCCCATGGCAGATACTAGGGATTCCTCAGCACACCAGTCAGTATGGAACATGTGTCTCTCAAGATGTAGTGCTCTTGATTTTACACACTTCCTTGTGTTTTGATTGTTTTCCATATTTACACAACACCCTCCTATTGTGCTCACAATTAAAGAAATTGTTTAGTATTGGGGGGATGTGATTCTTAAACAATTCAGAAAACAGAAAGAGCAAAACAGTTCTGCTTAACGATAATGCCTGCACACATACAAAAGGAAAACTAATGTAATCATAATGTGTCAAGCAATTTTCTTGCCATGTGCAATAACTATATATCAATATATTTTTGTCTTCTTGATAGTACCTAGAAAATGGCTTTGATGTTTTTGAAAAAGAAAATACATATAATTCCTCACCATTTTCCTTCATTGTATCGATTAAAGCCTTTCTGCTTTGCTTGGTGTCATCAAACAGCAAAGCATCTGCTGAAAGCGGATTGGCACATTTCTAGCAATTAACATTTTTTCCCCTTTAAAAAAAATACCCAGCAAAATTCTTGACTACATGTACTTCAAACAGAAATAATTTGTTCTTTGTGAAGGAATAATTTGAGGGAACAAAAGCTTCAGATGTTGTAGAACTGTGGGGAAAAAGAAGAATAAAAATGAAGTGTAACTAATAATGTTATTTTTCAAGGCTGCTCAAAGTGCCCACAATATATGCTTGAGTGGCCTTTAAACAGCATATCATGGATTAGCCAAGAGGCTGCAGCCTGCTGGATTGTGGATGCCAAGTAGAAAGCTCTTTCCCCTCCAGCAGCAGCATAACCTCATTCTCATGGTAGCTAAATCCTAAATGTGAATAATTCTGTGATTAACATGGTAAGAACACAGTGTGTGAGCATGGCTTTTGGTGCATGTAGTTTGAGTTTCTGGGGGGGGGGCTATACTGAGTGGTAGAGTGTGACATTGTTCACATGTGAACTTTTCTAGGTTCATTCCCTCCCATTTCCAGATAAATCTGGGAAAGACCCTTGTCTGAATAACAGAAAATTGCTGCCAATCAATGTTGATGGTACAGGCCAGGTGATTATTCATTCATTCATTCATTCATTCATTCATTCATTCATTCATTCATTCATTCATTCATTCACTTACTTACTTACTTACTTACTTACTTACTTACTTACTTACTTACTTACTTACTTACTTACTTACTTACTTACTTACTTACTTACTTACAGTATTACTTACTTACAGTATTACTTACTTACTTACTTACTTACCGTATTTTTTAGCCGCACCATTACCAGTGGCTTCTGGTTTTTGATCATTATCCAAATTATGCAGGCTGATTTCATGCAGGCATGGTGGCATCACTATGATGGCCTGCCATAAACCTTAAAGCTAGATTGAACAATTGGATGATGATCTTCTAGATCAGATTCCCAAAATATTCAAATAGGAAATACAGTAGTAAAAATTCTGATATGTGTTGGGAGTCCAACTCTGCTCAGAAAGTAAAATCCAACTAATTTCATCTCTTGCCTGGCTGACAATGTTGTCTTTGACCTCCAGCTTGTGGATGAAGCAACAAGAGGATCAGTTTTGCTGGACATGGTTCTTGCCAACAGGGTAGAACCAATTAATGAAGTGAAAAGGCATGAAATATCATGACCAGAAGTAGCTGCACATCCTCTTGGGAATTAGTACACCGAGGAAAGACACCGTTGTATAGTAAGTGCAATAAGATGTGCATTCTGGAGTTTTTATAAATCAGGAAACCTGATTTCAGCAAACCTGAGGAAGTACTGCATGAACGTCTGTGCTCAGAAATACTTCAAAGTGAATTCATGATTGACATGTGTTACTTAAAGTTGAGATATTGACAGGGCAATCACAGGCGATTGTGACGAGAGAGAAAAAGCCAGGAGCAGATGAATTGAATTGAAAACCCTAAATGTACAGAAGGAACTTGTAGTTGCCGTCTCAGAGGCTCTATCCAAAATCTTTCACAATTCTTGACAAACGTGTAGTTTCTGAAAACGGAAGGTGGGCAAAAGTTTTCTTGTCTTCAGAAACAGTGAAAAGGGATGTAAGTAACTACTGACCAATCAGTTTACCATATATTTCCGTGTATAAAATGACACTTTTTCCTAAAATCTGCTCATTGACTGCTGCTGCCGCTGTCCAATCACCTCCTCCTCCTGTCAGGGCTCACCTCTAGCTCACGTCACTGCCTTGTCCCCTGCCCATAGGCAGCCTGCCAGTGGTGCTGGAGGAGGTGATCTGGTGGTGGTGGCAGCAGTCAATGGGCAGCAGCGAGAAGCGGCCTAGAACGGCTGCTCCTTTGCCTCCATCTCCGCCTCTTCCTCCTGCTGCTGCTGCCCCCACTGCTGGATTGCCTCCTCCAGCACCACTCGCAGGCTCCCTTTGGGCAAGGGAGAGGACAGCGACTTGATCGGGTGGTGGAGGCAGCAGCAGCAGGAGATAGAGGTGAATTGACTGCCTCCGGCAAGGGACAAAATTAGGGGGTCATCGTATATATTGGGGGGGGTCATATACATATGCACAGGCAGCCTCTTCTCTCAGGAGGAACAATGGAGAATCAAACTCATAACTTCTGGTTCTGCAGCCAGATACCTAAACCGCTGAGCTATCCAGAACAAGGAAGTCATACCAGACTAATACTGTATTATCTCTTCTTTTTATGGAGGCACAAGCTTGATATATCATGGGAATGCTGTTGGTGTACTGTAGTGTGTTTTGACTTCAGAAAGCCTTTCGACAAAGTCCTCCATGAATTTTTTGTGTCCAGGTTGGTACAATGTGGGACAGATCACGCTACTGATAGATAGATTTATAGCCGATAGATGAACTTTACCTAAGGAATGCTCACTAAGGGTTCCTTGCCATCTTGGAGGGATTTTACAATTAAGGTGCTGCAGAGTTATGTCCCATACATATTGTTGTTTAACATCTTTATGAATAGTTTGGATGAAGGAATAGACGGGAGGTGCATGTGAAATTTGGAGATTACATGAAATTTGGGGCATAATTAACACTTCAGAAGGAAGAATCAGGATTGACAGTGACCTGAACAGATTGGAGAACTGGACTAAAACAAACAAAAAATGGTTTCAGCAGTGAAAAAATATGCAGTTCTACCTTTAAATAGGAAAAATCGAATGCACAAGTATCTGGCTTGGTTGTAGTTCATACGAAGAAGATACAGAGTGCAAGTTAAACGCAAGAGCTGTATAATGCAGTAAAAGGCCTAGGCAATTCTAGGCTGCATCAACAGAAGTACAGTGTCCATGTCAAAGGAAATAGTGCCACTCTGTTCTGCTTTTGGTTAGTCTTCACCTGCAATGTTATGTGTAGTCCTGGGTACCACATGTAGCCTTGCAAACATTGTTGCCTCTGTAGCAGACCATCATGTGACTGATTGTGCGTTTGCCCAAAATCGGTTGTGAGATAGGCAGCCTCCCAAAAGCGGAAGCCATTTGCACCATGTGTGTGCATGGTTTGTCTCCCAACAGCATTCTTGACAAAGTATTCACTACTGGTTTCTGATTAATTTTTCTGTACAACTTGGCTTTATTTTCCTTAGCATTTAATAATTTTTGTGTGTGTGCGTGTGTGTGTGTGTGTGCATGTGCATGAGTGCGCATACACAGGTGCATGAATGTGTGTGAATGAATATACTGGCTTTGGAAATGCATGCCCAGAATATTAAAAGATGAAGATCTAGAAATATTCTGTTACTTAAACATTTTCACATTCTCATCAAAACACAATGCTTCTTTTATAAGCTGACAACAAGTTGTTTGGTTAAAAAAAAAAAAGAACTTTCTGAGAGCCATCGCAGCACCGTCTGTTCACTTTTTCTGGTGTCCTGCTGCTCTTCTAAAAGCTGAAATCTGGTGCCTGTGCATCATCTGTTTATCTATTCTTTGAGGGCAATCCACTCACTGAAGTTCTACTTATGAAAACTCTCCCCTCATCCACATAAATTGTATATTTGGGAATGGTGATTTTTTGAATACTCTTGACTTTGTAGTCAACCAGATGCTGAGGTGTGGCTACCTGCTTCATTCTATGGCTGCAGAATCTTTTAAGAGCTGCGGATTCACAGCTTCTGTATCATGGAATTTGTGAGCCCAAGTTTGCAAGTTAGCTTGCTTTGCTTATAAATTGTAAGGACTACAGTATGTCACATGTAAACTGAAGGTCTGGAGAACAAACATTTTAAGATTAGCTTGTTTGCTACATTTTGACTGTAGGCTGGAGAAGAAAAGACTTGCAGCTTCTTTCTTACCATTTCTTTGTAACATGTGCAGCTGCACAAGATTGCAGGAAAGCCAACAGCACAGTGAAGCAGAGAGTGCATCCAGTGCTGCTACTGCTCAGTCAAGGTAGATTGATACTGCTGATCTCCTTTTCCAGTAAAGTTGTATTAAAGGAGACAAGCAGAGAGCAGAAGACAACTCTGGTCTGCAACTCTGTACCTCATGTTGTTTAAACAATCCTCTTATCCCTTCACCATTTTTGAAACCAGCTTACTGCTAAAGTATTACCTATAGCGTATTAGGATGTCTTATTATAGAACCATGAGAGAATGAGGAATAGTCTCCCTATTAAACAAACAGTTATCTGTGTTACAGGAAGAGTGTTATTATATTATATGCCATAGGGTTAGAACTGACTTATAGATTTCAATGTAAGTGATACATTCAAGGAGTGGGTTTACAAATTAAACCACCTGAGTTTCCATAGCTGAGTGGGGATTTGAACCCAAGTCTTCTGAGTCCTAGCCTGTTGCTCTATTCACTACATCACACCGCATAAGAGGAAATTCCTTAAGTTCTGAGAACAGAGAAGAAGCTTTTTAGGCGACTTATAATTTGCAAACCAGCTTGTTTTGCTTGCAGTTGGCTATAAGTAGGTAAGCACAGGCTTCATTGGCAGGTGAGCTTGTTTTGTCACAAAGGTCTACCTTTGATATATAATAACCGTCTTAAAACTGCAGAGCTGGATCATCGAGTCCAGCCCCTGTCAAGGACACACAGTGGGGAATCGTCGAACTCCAAACCTCTGGCTTCGCTGAGCGGTCTGAAACATTAATCGATTTTAGCTTCTGATTACAGGCTGTCTGTAATGTTATAGTTTGGTCCAATGTCTCCTTGAGCAGTCACATTGGCTTTTGTGGATTGTGTGTTCCTCTGTAGTTTTGCAGCTACAGTGATTGAAATGGATATATTTTAAGTCTTCATGGCAGCTCAATCCTGCACTTGTCTGACATAGGCAGGGATGCTAAATATAGCCCATGCTGGAATGCCACTGTTCTCCGTGTCACTGAACCCAAGAGAACGTACTCTCTTTGAGCAGGTATGACAGTATAGAGGAACAGAGCCCTGTGCATTCTGAGGGGTATCAAAAAATTAATCTTTAAAATAATGGCTGTTATCCAAAAACAGGCTTGTTTATTTATAATCATGGAATTGCACAGTGCCCCTCAAGTGCAATCTGGGCAAAGACACCATCTAGCCAAAACTGCAGATTGTTTCGTACCCTGGTCAGAACATGTGTCAACCACAGACATCATTTCACTTGCACATTATCAATTACTTCCTGATATAAGTCGTACCATGTTTTAGACAGTAGTTTTTATGGTTCAGGGTTAACTTCTGGTTACATTCCTCTTTTGAACATCTGTTGTCGTGGTCAGTCTGTGTGTTTAATTTCCAGACTGCTGGGGATTGGGGGCCTAGCTCTCAGCTGGCTCTGGTCCCTCCCAGAGGGTTGTGTCCAGAAAGTGCAGCTTAGGGAAGGATTGAAAGCCCTTTGGGTCCTCAGTTATGGGATGTCTCAGGGGTGGTCAGGGAACATGATGTGCTCTTCAACATCTATATAAAGCTGTTGGAGATATGAAATGTATTACCATCAGTTTGCTGATGACACGCAACTCTCTCTCTCCTTTACATCCTGTGCAGTGGATGCTGCCCGGATGCTTGAACGCTGTCTGCCCTCCGTTCTGAAATGGACCAGGTCTAAGAGGCTGAAGCTAAACAAGTCAAAAAGCAAAGTGTGTTGCTTATATACCACCCCATAGTGCTTAAAGCACTCTCTGGGTGGTTTACAATTTAATTAGGCAGGCTACACATTGCCCCCCCCCTGCGAGCTGGATGCTCAATTTACCAACCTCAGAAGGGTGGAAGACTGAGTGAACCTCGAGCTGACTATTTGGGATTGAACCTGGGTCGTGAGCAGAGGTTTGTCTGCAGTACTGCAGTTTAATCAATATACTATGAGGCTCCCAGATAAAACAGAGATCCTTCTTCTGGGGGCCCTTCTGATAGGTTAGGGGTCTGTCTCCATAGCTTGAATGGGGTAACCCACGTAGAGATTGAGTTCAGAATCTGGGTGTGTTCCTGTATCTGACTCTCTCATTGGATTCCCAGATTGCAGCCATGCCCAGATCAACCTTTAACCAACTGAGGCTCATCACTCAGCTCTGCTCCTGCCTGAACGAGGGGACCCTGAAGAAGTGGGTGTATGCACTGTTGATCTCTAACACCACTACTATAATACTGTCTATGTGGGGCTTCAAGACTGACCCAGAGACTGTAGCAGATGTAGAATACACCAGGCTGGTGACAGCCGTGAGTAAATTTGACCTCTTCCCAGTCCTGGCTTGCCTGCAGTGGTTAATGTCCTGGGTCCGGTTCAAGATTTTGGTGCTTACTGACAAAGCCCTCTATGGTTTGGGACCTTGTTACTTGTTGGAGCACCTTTTCCCAATAGCATTGATCAGCACCACCAGATCCTCTCAGGCTATGCTCCTCCAAGTTGCCACACTGAGGGAGGCCAGAAAAAAAATCCACCAGAAACTGGGCCTTTTCAGTTGTGGCACCAGCCCTTTGGAATCGGCTGCCGGTTAAGCTCCCTCCCTGCCTACCTTTAAGAGGTTGCTCAAGACAGTGCTCCTTAAGGCGGCTTTTAATGGCATCCTCACATGAACCTGCCCAGTTATCCTGCCCATCCAGTTTTGGGTTTATGTTCTTGGTGCATTTGCCCTACAGTGTTTTGACTTGTTTTGATTTTATTCCTGTATTCTGTATTAATATTGTTGTTTGATTTATTATTATGCTTTTACTTCGATTTTATTTGATTGTTAACTGCCCATAATAGTTTTTTTTGCACTTGTCAGGGAGTATAGAAGTCTAATAAATAAACAAACAGTTAGAATCATCTTAGAACTGCAGAGCCTAGAAGGAACCCTTTTGATCATCAAGTCCAGCCCTTTTCAAGGAGACAGAGTGGGGACTCTCAACTTCTGGCTCTGCAGGCAGAGACTTAAACGACTGAGCTATCCACCAGTTCATCTTTTTCAATAGTTTCTTGTTCAGAAGCTTCAACTTTGTAAGAAAGGTTAAACTGTAACTCCCATGCTGCTATTATCAATACATTCATATGGTTAGTAAAAATGATTTTCTAAAATGGGAAGGTTCTTGTTCCACTTGATAGAGAGCTGTTGCATAGACGGATAGAGCAAAAGCTGGTTGAGGTAACAGCAGGCTGTATATGGCACAGCAGGGAGAATCTGTGGTTCTCTATTTTTAAAAATACCCAAATAGCCCAACCATATACAGTAAGAGAAATGTCAGCTTGAAGGACTGTTCCCTTGCCTTGTACAAATGATTGAGGGCTTGGAAACACAGCATGGCTATTTTGAATTGCATTGCCAAGTGAGAAATTGGGCATAGATAACACTGTGCATTCCAGATATTTCAATTTCAGCAACACAAGACACAGTTCAGATGGTTGTAAGAATGTGTTCCTGATCAGACTAGGAAGGGTCACTTTAACGGAAGTGATTTCCCTTAAAGTGATATTTCCATCTGCTAGGGAATCACTCTGGCCCTGCTGTAAAAAGCAGAAGTCATATATCTGAACCAAAAAGATCTAGTTTGGGCATAGATTGGGATCAGGCTGGAGCATATTTTCCCATCTCTTGAATGCTCATTGGGAAATAGATCCCACTGGACTGCTCCACAAGTTGTCCAAATTGCAATCTTTTGCCCTGTATGATCACATGCTAAGTTGTCCAGAGTTCAAAATGCATCAATTGAAAGTTCTTCTGAACAAACAGGCCAGAATTATCTTCAGATCTGTTGCAGCACTAATATTGGAATAGCTTTTGCAGCTACAGCTGCAATACGAGTCAAAATGTTGTACACTGTAATTTGAATCCAAAATGCTGAAGAGCAATTTCCATGCAAGCTTCTTAGATGGAGCACAGATCGGTAGCCATTGTGAAACCAGTGTGAGGGCATGTTTAGCAGGCTGTGTGACCATAAAAGTTTTCTTTCCCAGAGAGATTCAAGATGAGACTTTGAGAATGCATTGACCCTGCTTTATGGAAGTTTATTGGGGAGGGGCAGATATCATTGCCACCCACGAATAACTCTTCCATATTTCCCTGTGTTTCTCATATTTTTTACCTGCAAAGCAAAGAATTGTGGATTTCAACTCCAGAGCGACCTTGGAGAAGACTAGCAAAAGATCCATGTATGGAAAATCATCTGGATTTACATCTCTGTATCGGATGTGGTGGCACTGTGGGCTAAACCGCAGAAGCCTGTGCTGCAGGGTCAGAAGACCAGCAGTCGTAAGATCGAATCCACGTAACGGAGTGAGCTCCTGTCGCTTGTCCCAGCTCCCACCAACCTAGCGGTTCAAAAGCATGCAAATGCGAGTAGATCAATAGGGACCACCTCGGTGGGAAGGTAACAGCGTTCCGTGTCTAAGTCACACTGGCCATGTGACCACGGAAGATTGTCTTCAGACAAAACGCTGGCTCTATGGCTTGGAAACGGGGATGAGCACCGCCCTCTAGAGTCGAACATGACTGGACAAAAATTGCCAAGGGGAACCTTTACCTTTACCTTTATCTCTGCATTATTCTGTGCAAAGCTAGAAGGAAAAAGGTGATGTGTGAAACCTTGTCTTTATACAGTGATCCTACCATTACTGCATCAGAGGCAGGTGTTAGTTACAATTACAGTGGTTTGCAGTTTTTACATCACATGCTAAGCAGCTGTGCATATTTGTGTGTGTTCAACCCCTCCCCCCCAAACCTGTGTTCTGCTAAAAACTAAATTGTCCAGGGGCTGGAACAGATAAGTCCTTGAAATGGGAGGGAAAGTTAAAAGATTGCATATATCCACTGTGGCAATTGTTTTATCCTGCAGATAATACAGTTATTTCAAATATGAACTTCTTTCTTCACATTCAGCATGGAAGCAATGTTCCTTTCTTGTGACTTGGCCAGATGTTACTTTTTTAAGAGACAAAGGTGACCTTCAGATTTTCCTAAGAAATAGTGGGAGAGTTTGTGTGTTTTGATAAAACAAAATTATCACAATTCTTTTTAAATCTCCAAGAATGCAGTCCATTGAACACAGCTCTGCTCCTGAGCACAAACAGAAGGCCATTTGTTACTGGAAGTAACAAAGCTGAGTTCATAATAATTCACTTTGTCGAGATGTATTTTTTCTCCCGGTGCATAAAGCACCATTACCATGTAAACACTTCAATAAAATAGCTGTTAGGAAGCATGCTTGATGATTGAAAGCTGATACTGTTCCATTTCTTCTTTGAATCATTTTATTTGCTTATGCAGTATGAAAGCTTGAAAAATAAAAAAGATACTCAAAAAGTTTTCTTTGTGTGTTACCATAAAAGCAAGGTTCTGTCACACAGTGAAGAAAACTTTCCTTTTCCCCACTTCCAGCTCAGAAATGGAAATACATTCTTAGCACAGTGCCAGAGTCTAAAGTTTGAAATTCCACCTTGTGCCAATTCACGTTTCAATTTGATGTTTTCTTCTTTCAGTATAAGTTGAATATTGAAGCAGTTTTTACCTTTAGCTTGTGGCAGTGGGAGGGAACATTTTGTATAGATTTCCTTGGACAGATTAGGTAAAATAGATTAGGGGCACTGTGCAATTCCATTATCATAAATAAACAAGCCTGTTTTTGGACAACAGCCATGTATATATGTGTATATGTTTATTTTCAGCTTTGTCCTAGGCTAAATTGTGCCTAATATTGTTACATAACATTAAAAAAATAACCATTTAGAATTGGAATTGTTTATAGCTTTTGTTTTGGCTTGCTGAAGAAGCTGTGGGCTCTCGATGGTCCCTCAAATGCCATAGTCTTTCTTCTTTAACAGCAGGCAGCAGCAATTCCATCAAAGAATGGACACAGGACCATTCCATCAGCTTTACCAAAACCTCAGCCTTCCTCTCCCTGAGCTGTCTCCAACTAGATTAACTTTTTTTTAGTTTTAAGAATTGGTGCCTGAATTTTCCCCCTCCCCCAACTTTCCTCTTCATTCCTCCATCTCTCTCTAGATGGTGGAGTTTTCTTCTTTTCAGCTGTAGGTTGGCAGGCAGTGGCTGTTGTTTTGTATGTAGGCTGCCATTTTGGCTGGAGAGCTGCAACTAAATGCAAAATATGTGGAAATGCTCTAAATCAATGCAGAGTGAGAAGAATTACTGTGTCAAGAAAGCAAGGCCAGTTACCACCCAAGTAGCCAACATTCTTAAAGAGACCAAGGCTGAAAGTGATTAAGGAAAATGACAGGAATACAGCGATTGTGCAAGTAGTTTTCACTTCAGGTGAGTTATCTCTTGCTTGCCTTGGTGCATTTGTGTGTATGTGTGTGAGAGAGGGAAAGAAGGTACACAGAAGTGCGAGAAATGGCCAACTATTTAGGTCAAATTGCTTGTATGATTGCCCTATTATGCTACATGAATGCAACAGGATTCTCACCCTACTTGGGAGGCAGATAATTTCTTGATAATCCCTGAGGGCAGATTCATATGGAATGGGACAACACAATGAGGATGTGGCAGGAAGAGTTATTGTATACATATGATAGTCCACTTTCATTAAAAGCATTAGTGAGAATCCAGTGGTGTATTTCTGCTGGATCCCTCTGCCACCACCAGACATAGGTACTGCCTCTTGCTTCTACACTCCCCCATGCACCCTAAAAACCTTATCTGGAGGATTTGTCAACCCACTGGGTGTTTTAATGAGGGGGAACAGGTAGGACTGCAGCAATAGGCAATAACTATAGCCTTAATTAGTGATATAGTTGTTGTCTTTTTTCTCTTTTGTGGGTTCTGATGTTTAAATTAACAGTAACAGCCACAGTAAGCATAATGGCCTTAATGAAATGGTTAGTCCAGCTGGAGTTGACTTTAAGAACCAGTGGCATTTTCTAAATGTTGACATACAAACTTCCCATTGATTCAGTAGGCCTACATTAGTTAAGACTTAAATGATATAAGCCTATGTGTTTTTCAGTGTTGGCAGGTACTACAGGAAGGGACGTGGTGGTGCTATGGGTTAAAGCGCTGAAACTTCTGTGCTGCAAGGTCAGAAGGCCTGCAGTCATAAGATCGAATCCATGCAATGGAGTGAGCCCCCGTCACTTGTCCCAGCTCCTGCCAACCTAACGGTTTGAAGCATGCAAAAATGCGAGTAGATAAATAGGTACCACCTCAGTGGGAAAGTAATGGCATTCCGTGTCTAGTCATGCTGGCCACGTGACCATGGAGGATTGTCTGCGGACAAACGCTAGCTCTATGGGTTGGAAACGGAGATGAGCACTGTCATGAATTTGATTATGAAAATTGTAAAAGTAGAATAGAGATGGATTTTGTTTCGTAACAGCAACGAAACAACTAGAAGCTGACTGATGTCCAGGTGTTAATTAGGAAGAAAAAATTGTACAAGGTCAGTTCTTTTTCCAGCAGAAGAAAAAAAAAGTAAAGAAGAACAAGATGACCCTTATCTTATCAAAACTCCAACGGACAAGGACACAACGGCTTAATTTAAGAAAGATGGGCGAAGAGAGGAAAAGAAGGACGGAGAAGAGAGAGAGGGGAGAGTTTGCTTTCACGACAGCCAGAGACGACACATGGAGAGAGATGCATTTGGCAGAACTTTAATTTGGAGACTGCGTAAGAATGTTCATTTAAGATATAGCTAGACTGTCTATTGTTTTTGTTTTATAGAGGAAATATCTGGTGGTGAAGGCTGGGGTATTGGAAATAATTAATGACATTATGCTTTAGTATGTTTGTTTGAATGCTATCTTGTTTTAATAAAAGATAAAAAGACAATTTGTCTGTAAGTTGGCTCCTTCTTTAGACCACAGCTACTATGGTAAAATTGGCTACTTTAAAAATATATTATTTGATCTGGCCGCGTTTACACTACCAAATTAGGGTCCTAAAGTAATAAAAAAGGAAGAGCAGATCTTCCAGATTGTTTATTTAAAATCGGGACAGACTTGGGCGAAGGAGTGAGAAGTCTCCTAGAGCAAAATTACAGGACCCGATTTTGCTGGCAATAGGGACGGATCATTCCGGATCCCTCTCTGTTCCGTGTAAAGGCAGTTCTAAGGAACGCTTTTACCACAAGCACTGCCGCCTAGAGTCGGACACAACTGGACAAATTATCAAGGAGAACCTTTACCTTTTTTTTTTTTACAGGAAGTCCCAGTTGTCTAAATGATACATGGGTTTTCAAACCTCATTTTGCCATGTCTATATTTCACATTTTGGGGTGTACACTTAAAAGGTTTGCAGTTTAAAACATTTCCTCATGGTATGATCAGTCAGCATCTGTACATCCAGATTGTTTGACTGGCAGAGTGAAAATGAAGTGAATTTAATCCAGACTGGCTTTCATTGGTCATTCATTTCAAATTCTTTCTTCACCTGGAGTTTTTGAGGAATGTACATGGGTCATTTGCAACAAACACATCTCCTAGAATGGACGGACTACAATAAAACTATTTTAAGACTGAATCTGTTGAAATCCTAACAAGAATATGCCAATAAAAAATGAAAACAAAATAATGGCCACAGATGGGAAATGTTCCCTATATATCCCATTCTCCAGTGAAATGAGATGTGAAAGGTTGCAGTTACTATAGGGCAATTAGATTAATTCCTGTGCATGTAAAATGATGCTCAAGATTTTTACAACAAAGATTTTTGCTGTATAAGGAGAGAGAGAAATGGCAGATTTTCAAGCTGGATTCAGAAAAGGAGGACGTATTAGAGATCATATTGCAACTGCTGGAGAGCACAAAACAAAGTCAGAAGAAAATCAGTTTATGCTTTACAGTAAAACCATTGCATGGATCGTTGAAAGCTATAAATCATTATAACAGAAATGTGTGTGCCACAACATATGATTGTCCTAATGCAAAACGTGCACTCTGGGCAAGAGGCTATTCTTTGGATAGAATGTGGAGAAACTGAATGGTTTCCCTTTGTAAAGGTGTCAGATACTGTAGAGGTTTATTTTGTTTCTCTGTTAAACCTTTTGCTCAGCATATCCAAGAGAATTGTGAATTAGATTCTGATCAAGGAGCAGAGAGTAGCAATGACTTTAAAGGACTACTGCTAAAGCTTAAAGAAATATGTGCAAAAGCAGGATTACAGTTTAACATTATTAAGAAGTTGAAGATCACAAACACAGGAGAGTTAAATAAATTAAGAACATAAGAAGAGCCCTTTTGGATCAGGCCAAGGGCCCATCTAGTCCAGCTTCCTGTATCTCACTGTGGCCCCCCAGATGCCTCTGGGAGCACATGACACAACTAGATAATTGTCTCCTGATACCCTTCCCCTGCATCTGGCATTTGGAGGTACCTTTCTTTTAAGCCTGGAGATCATACATCCCCCATCATGTCTTGTAACTTGTGATGGACTTTTCCTCCAAGAATCTGTCTAATCCCCTTTTAAAGTCATCTAGGTTAGATGCCCTCACCACATCCTGTGGCAAGGAGTTCCAGAGACTAACAGGATGCTGGGAAAAGAAATTTTTTCTTTTGTCTGTCTTCACTCTCCCAGCACTCAATTTGAGTGGATGTCCCCTGGTTCTGGTATTTCATGAGGGGGAAAAGAGCTTCTTTGTATTCACTTTATCTACCCCCTGCATAATTTTATATATCTCAGTCATGTCGCCCCTCAGGTGCCTTTTCTTTAGAGTTGACTAAAGAGCCCCAAACACTGTAGCCATTCCTCATAAGGGAGGTGCCCCAGCCCAGTCATCATTTTAACTGCTCTCTTTTGCACCTTTTCCAGTTCCACTATTTTTTTTTTTTGAGGTATGGCGACCAGAACTGTATGTAACACTCTAGGTGTGGCCTTACCAGCATTTTGTGCAATTTCATTACTGTATAATGTTGGCTGTTCTATTTTCAATCCCCCTTTTAATGAATACCTAGCATGGAATTGGTCTTCTTCACTGCCACTGCACACTGGGTTGACACTTTCATCGAGCTGTCCACCAGCACACCAAGATCTCTTTCCTGATCCATTGTGGACAGCTCAGAACCAATGAGCTGATAACTAAAGTTTGGATTTTTTGCCCCAATGTGCTTTACTTTACATTTTCTTATACTGGAAGTTATTTGCCATTTTGCCACCCACTCTCCCAGTTTGGAGAGATCCTTCTGGAACTCTTCACAATCCCTTCTGGTCTTCACTACTTATAAAGGTTTTGTGTCATCTGCAAACTTGACCACCTCACACCTTATCCCTGTCTCCAGGTCAGTAATGAACAGGTTGAAAAGCATGGGTCCCAGGACAGATCCCTTGGGCACACCGCTCTTCACCTCTCTCCATTGTGAAAATTGCCCATTGACACCTACTCTCTGTTTCCTGATGCTCAGCCAATTCCCAACCCATAAGAGGACCTGCCCTCTTATCCCCTGATGGTGGAGTTTTCTTAGCAGCTTTTGGTGAGGGACTGCATCAAACACCTTCTGAAAATCCAGACAGATTTCAATAGTGACAATGAAAATATTAAAATAGTTCAAGATTTTTTCTATACCTGTGTATAATATACAATCTGGATGGAGATTGCACCCAAGCAGACAGAATTCATTCATTCATTCATTCATTCATTCATTCATTCATTCATTCATTCATTTATTTATTTATTTATTTATATCCCGCCCATTTAGACCACATCTACTCTGGGCACCTTACAATAGGAATATCATAAAACAATTAAAAACAACAATTTAAATCAGTAATATTAGTATCATTCAAGATGGAAAAAGCATAGGCAGAAATTAAAATAGAAAAGTAAAGATCAAGTATTGACAGGAGGGAAGGCCTGCCTAAAGACCCAGGTCTTAAGTTGGCTCTTAAAAAGAAGAACATTGGGACTTAGAAAGGCATCTATGGAAGAACTAGATAATATGTTCAAGTGTGAGGATGTGTTGTTGGAGACCAAGACCAAGATCATACTGTGGTATTCTTGATTTCTATGTATGGATTTGAAAGCTGGATAGTGAAGGATGCCAACAGATAAATAAATTTGAATAATTTGAAATGTGGTATTTTAAGGAGCACTTCCATGTGGGAAGTTTCAAGGATACTGTGGACCACCAGAGAGACAAATAAGTGGGTTCTAGATCGAACCAAGTTTGAACTCCTACTTGAAGTTCAAATAATTAAACTGAAGATATGGTAGTTTAGACATATTATAAGGAGTCAAAACCCATTGGAAAATACAATAATGCTAGGAGGAGTGGCCAACACAGATAGTGGTGAAGGCTTCTGGGAGCTGCAGTCGAAGAACAGCTGGGTTATTCAAGGTTGGGAGCCACTGCAATAAACAAAAAACAATGCAACACACATAGATTTTCTTGTACTGCATGTGCTTGTTCAATAAAAAGAAGAGAAGTAGAGATTTTATTGGACATTTAATTTGTCTGTCTTGCACGGTGCAAAGAAATTAAAGGGTATTCAAAAGAAAGGAGAAGTGTACAAGATGCAAAATATTCCTTTAGTCAAAGTGGAATTAACCTTTTTTGGATAAATGCTAGTTGTGACGAACACAAACTTTTGATTTTTCCCTGGGGGGTCTATAAAGGGCTGTAGGACTCCTAAGGGAAGTTCAGGTGTCAGTTTCTCTGACCTAAGAAACATTTAGTGGACCTCTGTAGTTGTAGCTTTGGCAGCATCTTGGTCTGCAGAAATTAGGGACTAGTAATTTATCTGCCCACAATGGAATGATTTAGTCTACTGGTTACTCTGTATTGATCAAATACAAAGCTAGAGACATTTTTCAAAAAGTTAGTAACCTTGTTTGAACTGTGCATTGTGAAGAAAGATCTGATAATATAATGCCTGGTTCTATAACAATCTGTTGTAAATCAGCAAAATGGCACAATAGGCTTGCTTCCTGTTACAGATGGAAATCTCTGTCATACCTCAATCATCCTCCAGCATGTTGAGTGAAAGCCCCCCCCCCAATAATTCTTATCTATCAAGACTAAATAGAAAATGTCTTTCAGTTCACTCACTGTCCTTCCAGTCTCCTGAGTTTGTTAAAGTTGTCACTTGCCCATCTCCCTAACTGCTCCTTTTCTCTGTGTCAGACATATTATCTGCCAGGTGAAAAATTCTGCCAAATCCACATGGCCATTACTGATCCTTCCTCTTCAATAAGTATCTTCCCTGAGTCTACAGAGTTAAAAATGGGGATATCAAGTGACTCACAAGTAAATCAAGTGGCCTCACTGTGTAAGCTTGTCTCTCTTATTCTAGCTAGTGCCAAATTATACATTACATATAACCTGTCATTAGATGTGAGAATATTTAATTGATTGTGTGTGACTATGAGCCTTTCTTGTCTGCTGTCATTTGTAAATTTGTTGTTGTTTAGTCGTGTCTGACTCTTCGTGACCCCATGGACCAGAGCATGCCAGGCCCTCCTGTCTTCCATTGCCTTCCAGAGTTGGGTCAAATTCATGTTGGTATCTTCAATGACACTGTCCAACCATCTTGTCCCCTCTTGTCCCCTTTTCCTCTTGCCTTCACACTTTCCCAACATCAGGGACTTTTCCAGGGAGTCTTCTCTTCTCATGAGATGGCCAAAGTATTGGAGCCTCAGCTTCAGGATCTGTCCTTCCAGTGAACACTCAGGGTTGATTTCCTTCAGAATGGATAGGTTTGTAAATTAGTTTGCTTCATTCTACCACAAGCTGCAAGTGTGATTCTTGTAATAGGAGGCCCTGAGGTGGTAAACAGTTTAACTTCTTTTTATGCTACCCTCATCTATTCTGTTTCAATTTCTAGTTTTATTAAGCATAACTTTTTCACATGATATGCTTTGCTGAAAGAGAAATAAAGGGACACAGCCTTCCTTTGTTAAACGATTTGGTTGTTTGTGTGTTAGTATGTGGTTTCCAGTTTGGAAACCATCCTGCAACTCTTGGATAGATGGATGGATAGATAGATTGCCCCTCACAAATTAAGGTGAATAAGAAGATGGTGGGAGGAGTGCAGTGGGGCATCTCTAAGTACATTTTAGCAAGCCTTTAAACAAAAGTGGCCGTCCATCACTGATAGTTGCCACAGTGTAATATGATCAGGTATTTTGCGCACAGATATTTTGTTCCTGGAATTGGAATATAAATTGTATTTTTTAAAATTTGTCTTTTACATAAAGACCTTTTCATTCTTTTGAAAACCATATTTATTCCTCCTCAAAATAAGAACATGTGAGAAGACACGTTTTGATAGATTCTGCTCAGAGAATATAAAATACATTAACATAATGGCTCGGTGCTTTAGTTACATCTCTGCTAATCCCCTGCCTTGCTAAGTAATTAATTATAGTTGTCGTAATGAGCTGTGGAGCTGGGACACCAAGACTTATATAAGCCCCTCTTAAGCATTAGATTTATGATGTGTTGCTCACTCACAGTTGTAATAATTCAGCAGGCTCAGGACAGGGCTATGATGCATAAAGCAGTATCACCCAAGTAAGCAAATGGGATGCTTCTGTACAGATTGGGAGTTATTAATTTGTATGCTTTCAGTCTATAGAAGTAGAGCAAATGATTCTTTTACCACTTGGGAATACTGAATAATAAACCATTATGAGCACACAAAAAAGCAATTTATATGAACACTATACTTCTAGCCTTTTCTTTTTCAAGCCCCTGGCTCTGTTGGGTATTGGGTTATTAAACTGGCTTCATTCATTTACTGAAGATTTCATTGGGCTCTCAGAGAGCTAGAGCAGTCTATACCTAGTCTGACCTTGCAGACTTGGTACATTCTTCTGCATGTTGTTTGAATGGCTTGGGTGCAGATTTCCTTGCATTTCCATTTTGTGCAATTATGAGATACAGCAAGTTGGGTAATGAGATGTTGTAGTTTTCAAGCCACAGTTTGCTTGATCATCTACTGTGTGGTACATGCTTTTAACAACAAATCATGATTAAAAGAAGGTGTGGCTTGTTGTGGAATGGAAACACACTCTGATGCTTTGCCTTTGGGATTTTGGGGGATTTTGGGGAAGGAAAGTCTTTCTAGCAAGTTTTGTTTTGCATGGTGATAGATCACCCACATAGAAATGGATGTGGGATTTTCCCAGTGCCTTCTTTAATTGGAATGTGTGTCTATGTATGTGTGTGTTTGAGGATGGGTGGGTGTGAGTGCAGAAAACATGCAATCTAGGCTTCTGCTCTAATCTCTTGCTAAATAAATCCAGGGAAAAGCACTGTCATAGTTGAGCATGGTAACAGCATGGCTGATAACTTTTGAGGCATTTGAAATATACTGATCATGGTTTTAGCTGTTCTGCTTCATAGATACAGGATCTTATCCCAGGATAGCTGAACTGTGCAACAGACTGCAAGTTTGATAGGGTGGCTCACTGAGTTTTTCTGGTTCACCGAATTTCATACTGTATAAAAGAATCCTACTATGTGCTGTGTGGCTAGACAATGTCATATAAATGAATCAAAGCTGACCTGAATGATCTTTAGTAGGGATAGGCAGGGGCTGATCATGTGGCCGTAAGATTTCAGAATGAATCTAATGCATGGCAAATGTATTAGAAAACTTGCAACTCATAAGCTTCCATTATACACAAGACGATTCGTCTCTATTTTGTTGAATTATCACTCACTATCTTTCATTTAGCATTCTTAGAAACATGCATTTAGGTTAGGAAACAATGGTTAAACATATTGTGCAGAAAATGTGTAGCAATTTAAAACTGTTTTTTTGTTGCTTTATTTAGAATCTCAGGTTGTTTAACTAATTTTATGGACAAAAACACTCTATCATGCACATTTCTGGCTAGGTGCAAACTTCTTCAAGAACTGCATTAATGTGTCAAGTAACTGGGCAGAAGGAAGTTTCTAGTGAAGAGTACAGAATAGGGGTGAGTGGAACTGACAGAGACATGGTGGTCAACTGGGCAATAATTAGGGTCAGAAGTCAGTGGTAAAGGAGTATTGATGTCAAAATCAAGTGCGGATGAGATATTTGTTTTTCTCGGAGATGTGTAAGGAAAGCAGAAGAAGAGACTAAAGATTGAAATGGGCTGGAAAAGAAAAAAAACAGGACCTGCTGGCTGAGTAATCGCAAGAGACCCTGAAGAAGAGGTTATATTTTATTTATTTATTTATTTAATTTATTTAATTTATATCCCGCCTATCTGGTCGGGTGAGGACCACTCTAGGCGGCTAATATTTCCAGCAGTTTCCCAATTGGTGATAGGACCTTGCATCAAATGGACGAACCTGTTGGTGGTTCGTTGTTGTATACAAGAAGCCATCTGTTGGGGTTTGAAATACAGACTTGAACTGTACCCTTAGAGCTGGCTCCATCATTAGGTATAGTTGGGCATTTGCCTTGGAAGGTGGCAGAAGGTGGCAGTAAAGTGTTGAAAGAGGCAGCTGTATGCTGCTTGGCATGCCCTGTGCCTCCTAAGCGTGCCCTTTGCCTTCAGGTTGAGTGGACAGTCTGTCCCACTGTCATTATTGGGATGGGGAAATAATTGCCGGTCCTGTCAGTATTACATAGGATGGGGAAGGGGATATTTCATTTTGTTGCATGCCTCAGGTAGCAAAGTGACTTTGGCCAACCTTCCATACAGTTTGGTGGCTGTTGGCTGACATTTTTAATGGCATCACATGCCTTCTCCAGTTTCTGAAGGATGTTATTTATATTGGAATCTCTTATACATGCTCACAGAATGTAAGGAACCTTAATGTCTGCATACAACACCATTTGGTTTAAGATCCCTAAAGACAAGAGTGGTGGTCTTGGTGGAAGAAGAGCCAGGAGGATGCCACATTCCTCTGTTCGTTTATTAATGACAATTATATATATATTTCTTCCCAAAGTGGTGCTTAAGGCAGCTAGCAGTAATAAAATGGAAACAAAAGCAAAATGTTAATAAAGACATACAAATAAACCAATTAAATCTCATCAGGAAAACCAACCAGCCCAAACCCCTAACCGGTATTTTATTTATATCCTGGAGGTTGTTTTGACGTTAGATGTGTGATATAGACCTGGTGTCAGTGCTGCTTGAGTTGAGACAGAGAAATTGCTAGAGAAGTGTGGCAGCTGTGTTGCTTCCAGTCATTTTTCTGAGAAGTGACTTATGGTGCTGTTTAGAAAGAAGGTACAGGGGGAAGGAAAAGAAGAAGGTTAAAGGAGGTGTTTCTTTTTAACCTTGCAACCCAACGAGAGTTCTGATAAAACTTTGAGGCTCCAGAAATCATGAGACTTCAAAATGAAGGGGACATGATATACCACATGTTACTTCCTCCATAGGCAAATATGCCAGCACCAATGGGGGTTGTTTCAGCACTCTGAATACCTTCTCTTGTGGAAAATCATACAATGCTCTTAAGAGATGTTATGCAGAGAAATTAAATTGAGACCAGAATGTTCGTTGTATTTGCATAAGGTTTTCATCACTTGCTGTGGCTAATTAATGAGATACTAGGGCACAGCTTGGTCACATACCTGATTATGTGTCCAGTTGTGCAACCAAGATGCTCCCCATCACCTTCTCAGTTAGCCACAATTAGCTTTGACAAATTCTGCAATTTTTTGCACCAATAGGATTCTGGCCAGAATACTTTTTTTATAAACTCAGTGACCCTTCTTGAGATTAGAAAACAATTGGCCACAATCCCTCATGCTTGACTTAGTACTGTATGTGTGCAAAGGGATTTTCAGTAGATTAATGCCTTGTCTGTATCGCTTTTCCTGTTTTCCTCCTCTGCTCATAGTTAATCATTTCCTAGTTGCTGTGCACGCAGATAGTTGTAGTTGACGAGCTGTTGAAATCCCAACAAGCAGCAAATTATAGGCCTTGGGTTTGCTACATGTGTGAAAAACATACTCTGTGGATAGAATGGAAGCTAGTATAAATCTCAAGGAAGCACAGTAGGGAATTAAACTTCCAAACTCTGGCTCCATAGCCAGAGACCTAAGCCATTGAGCTCTGAATGAAGTGCTCTGAAAAGCGGTCAGCATGCCTTCATTAATCATATGCTATCAAGTCAGTTCTGACTCGTGCCAACCCTTTTCAAGGGTCTTTAAGGTAGAGAATGCTCAGAGGTGCTTTATTGTTGTTCCTTTCATCTGGGGTTACCATGGGATTGTGCAGTTTGCCCATGACTACACAGTCTGACACTTCTCCCAGGAGGCACAATGGGGAATCGAACTCCCAACCTCTGGCTCTACAGCCAGATACCTAAACCACTGATCTGTCCAGCCAACATGCTGCTGCCATTCACTCTGCTTGATTAAGAAGCTTCCCTTTTTAATTCACTTATTCACAGGAGGGAATTTTTTCAGACTAAGAGGCAGGAAAGTTATCCCCCTCCCCCTCAAAAAGAGGCTGAATGGCTCCAGCAAAATTTATTCTTGTACAGAAAATCTGTCCAGGCCTCACATGGCAAAAAGCACTATCATTATTTCACATTGATTGTTGCTATAGTATGGCAAGTGAACAGGTTGCACAGATTATTTCTTTGTGAAGCAGCACTCCTGTCCTTATTAACAGCAGGAGTGTGATCCTTCTGTCAACTAATAAATCTACACAGAATGGAGGCAGCTTCTGCAACGTCCCGTGTGGAAAAATGGAAAACCAGCTACACCAGAACTGAGAAAATTTTCAGTATTTACAGAATGCTAATCAAAGCAAATCTGTGCGCTCTTACGGTCTTCTCAATTTTTATATCTGACCTGCATATTTTTATTGGCTTGCTTCAAAAAAATTCTTTGTAATGGAAATCTTCAAGCTGTTTTCCGCAGAGTCTCATTTCCTTTTGTTTGTCTTTCACCTGCTTTCCTTTATGTCTTCAGCATCTGGTCAACCTTTGGACTGCGCATCCCCTGTGGGAAAGAAACTGGTATTGGCAATTACAAAAACTGTGCTTGCAAAAAAACTGATGAGGAAAGTTATTTAGGGCATACATACTCGCACTATCCTAAAATATTCAAAAAGATGTTGCTAAGCTGGATGAAAAATAAGACGGTGATTAGGCAGCCAGAGCAACTCTGCTGTTGAGATTAGTTGCAATGTTTGAGGCTTTTTAGTTTTGGGGGGTGGGAAAGATGAATAAAAAGGCATTTGATGGGAATTGTAAATATATACATGGAATGGAGAAAACAGGAACTTTCTCTCTCTCTCTCTGTATCACATACAGTATGTGGACCCAAATGAATTTGATGAAGGTGGCTGATGAGAGAGTCAGTGCAGAGAAAAAAACCTTGTTAATTCTTGTGACAAAGTATAATGATGGTCACCAATTCCAGTAGCTTTAAAAGGAGCTTAGGGTGGGTTACACTACAAAAATGAATCGGGAGAGGGATCAGAGGTTTTGTAACAGGTTTAAAGTCACATGCTTTTTGGATCAGTGTGTGTTCTCCTGGGAAAATTTTTAATCCATTTTAAAATTATGGTATGTGTGTCCATGTCTCCTTGTGTGTGTATCTGACCTGTTTTAATTTTTTTTCTATCTGTCATACTAGAGCTATGCCAGATTGCAAGACTTTTTTTTTTTAAAAAAATTAGAAATTAAGAACACCACCGCAGCAGTGGCTAGTGGCTCTCTTTGCAGACTGGACTGCAAGGTTTCTTGTAACCTGAAGTCTGTGATCCTTGCATCCGTTACTTGACAAACCCCACAGACACAATTTAAAATGACGGAGGGGTTCACATATGCCAAAACAATTCAAAATAAATTGATTTCACAAGCAATTTTAAATAAATGACCCTCTTGTGGCTGAGTAAAACATCTTGCTTTCCAACCAAAAACTGCACTTCTTGGGTAAAAAAATTACATGCTTCCCTGTGTGTTGTGTTTTTAGAATTCTTAAAATTGATTCGAATATGCTAATCCCAATTCAAAAATAGTTTTAGGTCCTGTTTTTGATTCTCTACTCCTGAACTTTCTTCCAAGGATAGCTGGTCCCTTTCCTGTCGTCTTTCTGCTCATCTTGTTATTCAAGCAGTTTTTGATAGCAGATGTGTTTGTTGGGGAAGGACTGTCCCCACCCCATTGGATGAGGGCAGATGCTCTTCTTCCTTTCCCCTGGCTGTGTTTTTAACTTTTGTTATTTATATATAATGACCTTTTAAACTGTATTTTAATGTGATAACTAATTGTATGTTTGTCTGTTATTCAGCTGTGTTGTCAGCTGCTTTTGGTCCCACTGTTGAGAGAAAGGTAGGATGTGAAATAACTGAAATAAGCTAAAAATAAGATATTTTATTGCTGCGATAAGACATAGTATGCATTTAAATGTCTTCCTTATAGACTTCCCAGGGATAGTTGGGTGGTCATTGAGCCAAATGCATCTTTGCTGATCCACTTATGTCTATACTTCTTATGAGTTGTTCCTTGCAAAAAAAAAATGCTGCCTTTGGAAACATGATTCATATGAGAGAAATTAGCTTAAAGCTGTCAGTTTACAGCAATATATTTTCCTTCAAGACAAAATCCTGAATAACCTTGGGGTGTATATCTGATCAAGTACTATGCATTAAAAAAGAAAAAGAAAAGGACAGGATAGGACAAGGAGACCAGCGGTTATTTCTTGTAAGAGCAGGAACCAATAACATTTTTGTGAGGTGAAGTGTGAATATGGCAGTGAGGAATCCAAGGCAACTTTTGTTTATTTTGCAAAATGGGCTTTGTTCAGAAGAAGAATGTAGGTGAAAGAGGAATGTAATATGAATCAATAAATTACTGTGAATGTAAGTTTAAGTGGAAAAGAAGACAATGGGCATGCAGAGTGTGAGAGGAAGAAGGAAACATATACAGTAACTTCTACGTGCTAGACACCAACAGCTGGGCTTCCTTCCTTTGCCTTTTCTGAACCAGAAGGCACTGTTTTTGTTCTCCAACCAGTTTCCTCAGTGCTTCCCAGTTGTTTGGAGTACTGGCTTTGCAAGGAGGCTCACATTAATCTACACTTAGAAATAAATGGTTTAATTGACTGCGATGGGCTACTTCACCGTGGCCTGATTATTAGGGCTTCTTGCAGCCCAGGAACACCCAAGACTGGGAACTGTGGTTTCAGCTGTTTTGGGCAACAAGTCTCATTGCTCCCAATCATCCAGACCCATGGTCAGAGATTATGATAGCAGTAATAGTAGTAGTACTCCAAAACATCTGCTGGATGCCAGGTTGCCTACTGTGAGGTAGATATCTGAATCAAGTTCTTAGCTAGGTTTCTTCTTATCACCTAAATTGAAATGTTTCTTATAGTAAGCAGATGAAGCAGGCGGTGGTAGTTAAAGAACTAAGGGTTTCATCCTGAGAAGATGTAAAAAAGAGTCAGAATAAGAATAATCAAACCAAATGAATCAAATGGTGTCATGCTGAGCCCATGAAAGGAAGAATCCATACTGTACCTATACCTGAGAGCCAGTGTGATGCCATGGATGGAGTGTTGGACTTAAGACTCAGGAGACCTGGGTGCACACTCAAGCTTGGCTGCAGAAACCCACTGGGAGGTAGCAATGGGTAAACAACTCTATGAATATCTTCTATACCTCAGACCTTCTTCAGGATACTAGAAAAGGCAGAAGCAAACTGGTGACATTACAGCAGATACACAATATATGCACAGGGAAATCGCCCCAGAGGGAGACCACAGCTGCGATACAAGGATATCTGCAAGTGGGATCTGAAGGCCTTAGGAATGGACCTCAACAGATGGGAAACCCTGACATCTGAGTGTTCAGCCTGGAGGCAGGCAGTGCAGCATGGCCTCTCCCAATTTGAAGAGACACTTGTTCAGCAGGCCAAGGCAAAGAGGCAGTCCCGAAAATCAGGGAGCTAGATGGGACAGATTGCATTTGTCTTCATTGTGCAAGGGATTGTCACTCTCAAATTAGCCTCCTCAGTCACACTAGACACTGTTCCAAGACCTCTATTCAGAGCATGTTACCATAGTCTCTTGAGACTGAAGGATGCCTGCTAAGCACAGTATTTAAGATTACATTTTGTTCAGGTTTCTAGAGAATTGACCTCTGGGTACTAGATGCTGGCAGCTAGGAACTTGTTTTGTTGTTTGTTTTGTTTGTATGCATTTGTGCTGGATTTTAGTTGATGATTATGTATTCTGTGAACATGCTTGAGCCCCAGCAAATGAAAGTAAATTATTGTTGACAGTGACACTTTGAAGGTTAGTGGCTGTGCTGAATATAGGACATCTGTACTTCACTATAGTGAAGCACAACCAAAATATAATATACTGTAAATACAGTCGTGCCCTGCTTAACGATTACCCCGTATAACGACAAATCCGCTTCACAACAATGTTTTTGCGATCGCAATTGCGATAGCAAAACAATGTTTTAAATGGGGTTTTTTTGCTTTGCGAAGATTGGTTCCCTACTTCGGGAACCAATTCTTCGCATTACAATGATCAAAACAACTGATCGTTGGGTTTTCAAAGTGGCCGCCGGGTGCTTAAAATGGCTCCCCGCTGTTTTTTTGGATGGATTCCTCTCTCTACAGGCACAAAAAATGGCCACCCCTATGAAGGATCTTCGCTGGATGGTGAGTTTTCAGCCCACTGGAACGCATTGAACAGTTTTCAGTGGATTTCAATGGGCGTTTTTATTTCGCTTTATGACATTTTTGCTCTACAGTGATTTCGCTGGAACGAATTAATGTCATTAAGTGAGACACCACTATATAATATATGCCTGACCCCAAAAGAGGGATAGGGTCATTGTGTATATAGAAGATGTTTCACTTTGGAAAACCACAGGAAGCCACATAAGACCTTTAGCTCATTTACTGGATCAAGAAGATGCTTGCAAGATGAATTTCTGCATTAAAACCACCAGGGAGTGCAAACCAACATCAGAGATATGCTAGGTTTGAATGGGCAGAAGCCTCTTGTGATAGTACAACTGCATTGAGATCTGCTGGCACAACTAGATATGCCAGCACGACTGCTCTGGTGGTTGAGATCAGCTGTCAGAAGAGCAAAAAGCAACAACAAAAAACCACAACAGGTCAGAGTAGGTGGAGAAACTGGGTTATGCCAGATCTAGACCCTTCTCAGCCTAGACTCATAGCCATTATGCTGGCACTGTTACGTCAGGGTTGGGGTAGTCTTGAGTAATTTTCAACATCCTTAGATATAAGAGTTTTGGATTCAGCCTGACCTCACTCATCTTGGCTAGTTAGGATTGTATCCTTAGTTAGCATTTGTGGATAAATATTTCAGATAATTATATAACATGCAATAGAATGCTTCCCCAGATCTCTCCTTCCCTTCTAAGCTTAGGTCCCTGTGCACAGTGTTTGTCCCTTTGATCTTTTCATAATGATCACGACTGCTTCAGTTGGTTTATCCTGCTGGATATTTGACCCTTTTGCTGTTATGCACAGCAAGATATCAAAATTTCTGTATGTCCACTTATGATAATATAGACTGGATTTTTTAAATAAATAAATCTGCCACTGCACGGTCACTGCACATGAATGTGAGAAATCTTACAACTGTTGCTGCTGAACATTTAATATCAACCCCTCCTGAAAATCAAAGTTACCTGAACAGCGAAACCCAAATAATTTATATTTCTTTAAAATAGGCAAAACCAACTACTGAATGCACAATTAATTTGTAGAAATATTTCAGTATAACATAGTTTTTAGTATAACAAATCTTTCCATATAATTACCACCCTCCTTTTGTAAAAGTTTCAGTGAACCTGAATGCTGGCTACATTTGCAACCATGTACCTTTAAATTCTAGCAGTTTTTAATGAGAATTATTTTAAAAAGAAGTTTAAAAAAAGGATTAGGCACAATGTTGATATCAGGTTTTAAACCTACATTTACCTTTTGTGCCCAATTCTGTTACGTAATCAGGAGAAAAGAGGAAAAAGCAAGTATAAAATATTGTTTCAAAAACTGTTTTCCAGGGATGGGTTTTTCCAAATAGCTTCATGTAGTACTTGCATGTCTGCCAAGAACAATTGAAACAGTGTTGAGTCTTGTAAATACTGTTACTGTATGCAACAAAACTGCTCCTCAGTGTCTGTGAAAATAAAATTTATTTGGGCTGGCAAGAAGAACATTCCCAACAAGAAAGGGAACATTTTTCCTTGTGTGTTCCAATAGTGTAGCATATTTGGACTAACAAATTTCACCTTGTATATATTGTTTTATAAATGCTTATTGATTTAGAGAAAAAGTTTAAAAGCTCCATGTAATGCTACAAGCAGATGCTTATAAAAAGGGTACTCAAAATAAGCAATGTCACAGTTTCCAAAAACTAATAAAATATTCTGAGTTACATGGATATGTGTCAGAATCTCTGTAACTGGGCTATGTGACTAATAGGTTTCTGCTTTCCCAAAAGAAAGCATACTCTGTTTCCCTGAAATAAGACCTAACCTGAAAATAAGCCCTAGTATGATTTTTCAGGATGCTCGTAATATAAGCCCTACCCCCAAAATAAGCCCTAGTTAAGTGAAAGCCCTCCCTCCACCACTGTACAGCAACCAGAAGATGACATGACTGTATTTGAATAAACGTGGATTGTTGTACATGAAAAAAAACCTGAAAATAAGGCCTACTGCTTTTTTTGGAGCAAAAGTAATATAAGACTCTATCTTATTTTCGGGAAAACACAGTAGAACAAACTCACTTATTCAATGAAGTGGATAGCAAGTGAGTTATTAGGCCTAGAAAAATAAATGAATGGAAAGAGGCTTTGGTACATATAATATATGGAACTTATGAGATTCATTGATACTGTATTTTTGGCAGTGGCTTAAAAAAAGTATTACACGTGTCTTGTAGAGAAAAACAGCAGACTTGCATAGTAAAAAAAATGCAGTGAAACTCCATGCATAGATGCTCAGAAATAAGGCTTAGTGTGTTCAGTGGATCATACATTCAGGTCATTGTACACATAGCTCAGCCTACAATTTTGCAGAATTATGGCTTTCTCTATAGTGAGAAGGAGATGTCCTCAGCATCTGAAATGGAGATGCAAACAAGTCTGAGGACAGTTGCCTTCATGCCCTTAGAAACATCTGGATAGCTGACTAGTTCAGATATATGGACTAGACAAGATTTTGGTCTGATTGAGTATGCCAGTGTTATGTTCTTGAGGCAGGGGTAGACAAATGACTCTGGGTCCCCTTACCACCTTCCTCCAGACACTGATGGGCTGTACTCATGCCCCTCAGAGATGTCATGCTCCCCAACAGTTTAGGCAACCAGAAGAAGCCAACAAGCCCAGGCAGGAGAGCCCAGAATGAGGAGCAGTCCAGGGAGTGGCTAGGAGAACCCTACCTGAAATGCAAAGACAGTGCCAAAAATAGATCAGGATCAAGTGAGACCTCATGTGAAGTAAAGAGGGTTCATGAGTCATAGTCCAGCAATCCAACAGTCATTCATATATGGTGAGGAGTCACCACTAGTTTCTGTGTACAATGCAGGCCTCATCTGGAGCAAAGCAAACTGAGTTTTTATAGTTGGGTTGCTGGGGCCCCATGTTAGGGCGGTACTGGAAGGATGTCATCTTTGGAGTTTGGCCCCTTGATCTATTCCAGAAGAAGAACTTTCTTCCAAGGAGACCACCACCTCCTGAGAAGTCTTTCCCTGCAGTCTGGCACCTTCTGGTAGCTTCTTCCCAGGCTTGTATCTTTCCTGTGTGCCACTTTCTCTTGGGACTCAGCTTTTAAGCCCTGATGAACTGTAGACTGGTTCCCTGTAGAAGTCAGTATTCAGCTTTGGTGCCTCCTCCTCATTCCAGGAGTGCTCTGACGAGGGCATAACAAGAAGTACCCATAACCCATCTATTTCCACCCCCCCAATCAAAGCAGCCTTCGATCCTTCTGTAACTGCTTGATTCCCAACAATTGGCTCTGCAACAATCCCATTCATAATGGAATTAACAGGAATTAATCTACTTTAGGATTGAAGTTTGATTTTGAGTAATTTCAAAAAGCAAAGCACAGTGTGCTGCTTATATACTACCCTGTAGCGTTAAAGCACTCTCAGGGCAGTTTACAATTTGATTTTACAGGCTACACATCGCTTCCCAACCCACCCACCCGTCACCCCATATCTCACATTGTTCAGGAGGATTCCCTAATCCTTTAGAGGTGCAGCTTGAGGAATGCAGGTCTCTGAAATAATTGTGGTGGGAACTGTTCTTTCCATGAACATCCTTGATTTCACATGTTTAGGAGCAAGGCAATGTGTTTGCAGTATGAATGCTACCACATTTTGGTTATGTGTCACTTAAAAGCTATTGTTTTTATATTGTGCACATTTTTATGCTGCCTTTCTACAGAAACTGGAGTTTTAAAAAGAAAGCAGTAAAACAACAATGAAAAACAATGGTAAATTATTAAAACAGCAGAAGTTTAAACTGTTCTGCTGTGTTTTATTATAAACTATAACTAAAAACTGTTGTCGCATTATGAAAGAGGGAGAAAAAAGTGTCTATATCAATTTTTTATTGTTATGTGCCATCAAGTTATTCCCACCTTATGGTTTGATGGCATCCTTCAGTCTCGAAAGACTGTGGTATCGTGCTCTGTATCGAGGACTTGGAACAGCGTCTAGTGTGGCTGAGAAGGCCAATTCGAGAGTGACAATCCATTCCACACTGAAGACAAATCCAATCTGTCCCCTGTCCAGCTCCCTGCTTTTGCTGCTTTTGTGACTTCCTCTTTGCCTCGGCCTGCTGGACAAGGATCTCTTCAAATTGGGAGAGGCCGTGATGCACTGCCTGCCTCCAGGCTAAACGCTCAGACGTCAAGGTTTCCCATCTGTTGAGGTCCATTCCTAAGGCTTTCAGATCCCGCTTGTAGATATACGAGCAAAAAAAAAAAAGCATTAGGATTTTAGTTCGCCTCACTATTCACCACTAGTTCCCAATTATTTAAGAACAAGTTTAAAAGCACTGGTTCCAGTACAGGATCTTATGCAATTCTACTATTTAACTTCCTCCATTTTGGGAACTGTTTATTTATTCTGCTTCCTTTTCCTCAACCAGCTACTGAATCGTAAGAGGACATTTCCTCCTATCTCATAATTGCTGAGTTTGCTCAGGAGTCTTTGGTGAGATTTTTCAAAGCCGTAGAGGCACACAGAATAAACAGCTACCGGATCACTCTTGTCCACCTGCTTACTGATGTTCCCAGAGATTATTACAAGATTTGTGGTATTTGCAAAGTCCAGGCTGTTTTCTTCTTCAAGAGGAGGGCTTTGATAACTGGAACCTCTCTGCATAGCTTTAGCCACTTCGGCAACTTCCCTTGTGCCTATGGGGATTCGAATGAGATACTGGCTTTTATCTTCAGCTATACCTTGCACTCTCTTCTGAAAGATGAGCAAGGATTTTACCAGACAGTGTTAGTGTTCTACTGGGCATCATGGCTAAGGCACCCTGTTGGCTGGTCTTGTATCTGCTTGGTATAGCTCAGAAGCCTAAATGGGGAATGGAAGGGATGGGATTTAAACATTCATCTGTATTTATTTATTTATTTATTATCTGACTTTACTTTGTTTCTCTAGTGCTTTTCTCCCAAAAAGATAGGCCAAGGCGATTAAGAGGGGCCCAAGGTATTCACTGAAAAAGTATAACAGACAGGTGGCTGAGATAATGTCAGGTTCAAAGCTATTGTGGGAAAGGCTGCCCCAGATGAAATGGGGATTTTTCCAGTCATGAGAGATAGCACTGACACGAATGTGAATGTGGATTATTGGAGCATTCTCTTATGTGGCCTGTGGTTTTTACTGTTTATACTCTCAAAGCATATTAAAAATGCATTGGAATGTGAATTTAAATCATGGTGAAATATTTTCGTGATGAAATAAGACATTGTGCTCATTGCCCTGACCCTGGATGACTAAAACAAACAATCCCACACTTATTGAAAAAGGGATACTCTTGAAATTAAATATTTAAAGCTGCATTAATAGTAGTAAAAATAACAATACGGGGAGAGACTTAATGAGATTGCAAAGAAAGGCAATTTAAGAGACAATGTTGCTGCACAGTCTGTGGAGAGAGCTCAAGTAATTGGAAGTGAGGAGAAAAATTAGACAGATTTTACTAGTTAAAGAAGACGGCAATTTCAAAGAACACAAGTATATTAAAGCATTCCAGATTCTGGGGTTATCAATTAGAAAATTCTTTTGTAATGAAACTTTTGGAACATGGTTTTCTCTGATAAATACCAACTGTGAAATTGAAAATATAAAACACTGGGTATTGACTCGTTGGGACCAGTGGTTTAGTGGAGTTGAAACTCATAGGGTGAAAGTCCTCAGACTTTCTGAGTAACATGAATTTTGACAACATTTGCTACTACCGCCACCACATTTTCTTGTTCCTTCTGAGTGTGAGCTCAGTCCTCTCAGTAGCTACAAGAGAAATGGTTTTTCCAGAAACAGTAGCTTGTTACAAGCCAACTCTGTTGTGATGCTAAGCTTTGGCAGTGGGATAGTCTTGAATGGGTGCTTAAGAGTCACTGGCTTGCAAAAGAAATGCTCTTTATATGCTGATAGGGGCTGATGTTGTATATCTGGATTCTCCTGGATGTTGTCTATGGGCATTGCCATGAATACAGTTCTAATTCACCACTGTACCACTAGTTGGGACACTGGAATCTTAAAATGGATTGAGGCTCTGACCATAGTTGATGTCAGGAATAATACAGCCCAGGGCATAGAACAGTTTCTCTTCCAGGTCAACATACAAACGTAGGAGGTTAGACTAACACACTTCCTCTGGGGATACTTTCCACATGGCTGATATGATGCATGGAGTGATCGCCAGACAGTAAGCATTAGATAAGTCCAGGGAAAAGAGCTGATCTCCTTCTGTTTGTAAACACCTGCAGAATTGAACTGTTCAGCCAGAGCACTTGTTGTCCTATAGTTATTCATTTGGTCTGATAAAGAATCTACAAAGTATCCACTAAGGGTGTGCTGGTTTATTTATTTATTTATAAGAGCTTTGTGGCACAGTGATTAAATTGCTGCACTGCAGCCAAAACTGTGCTCACGACCTGGGGTTCAATCCCAGGTAGCCGGCTCAAGTTTGACTCAGCCTAAACCCGCCCAGAGAGTGCTTGAAGCGCTATGGGGCGGTATATAAGCAGCACGCTTTGCTTTATTTTTGTACTACAATCCCAGAGTTCTGGGATTCCGGGAGCTGAAGTTCAAAACCACAAATCAGCACACCTTCAGGACCCACCTGCCTGTATAGGAGCAGATGAATCTAAATTGCAATCCAAAACTAGCTGGCGTATGAAACCCCTCTGAGCTGCTGGAGAGCCGCTTCTAGTCTGAGGCGACGGTATTAGATGGACAAAGAGTCTCACCTTATATAAAGCATATTTTTATGTTCCTGGGACAGTAGTGTTAAAAAATGCAATAGTCTCCCCAGTAGAGAAAGTATCATCAGTAAAGTGTTTGAGAATAGCTAGTATAGGATAGAGATACTTTGCAGGTTTCACTGACAAGATCAGTTCAATTTTCCTTTGATTGACAGTCAGCAAGAAGAGACTCCCACCCACCTAGCCACCCAACCACCTTCTGCTTGGAACCCTGTTTCATACCTACATCCCTGCATGACCACAGTGAAACAATATGTTGACTGCTGCTGCCTTGTGCCCATAGAGATACATAGTAGGAAGTCTTGTGGTCTTCATTCTGGTTGGTTTGAATCTATGCTGTGTGGGTGGCTTTCTGAGTCTTGGCAAGCAATCTATTTCAGAAGGTATTCTGGATTCCCAAGTAGTAACAGGTGCCATTAATCACTATTCTTCTGCTCTCCTCTCCCAGCCAGATTCTCAGAATGTAGGTCATCAGGCGTGTGTTGAAAGCAACGAAGAGAAAATGTTGGCAGTGTTCTTGTGCTGATGCTTCTCTCACCTTAGGATTGCCTGCAACTTTGATTTCTGCTCTTTGCTAATTAGTGTGTTTGAGTTGTATCTGGAGGAGTCATACTGACTGTATATAATGAGTTAGACAACATAACCAGTGTATAGAGTGGCCAGTTAGTTAGTTTGGGCTTTTCAACACTGTATTTTATACAGTAATAAATATAAATCCAGAAATCATTGGAAAAAGAGCTTGCATTCTTTTAATCGGTACATACTGTTTTTAAATGATGCATAGGTCTTTTTGTCAGTTTGGCAAAACAGTTTATCATGCCACATGTGTCCTTGTCATACCCATAGACATTTGTCTTGTTGGCTGCTAGGCAGGCATATCCTTGTGAGAATAAATGTGAAACTCCTAGGAACCTCAAACTAATGGAGATCGTCATTCAGTGTGTTCTGGCCACATCAACTGGCATCTGCTTTGGATGCAGGTCTAAGAGAGAAGTCATGACTGGAAATCTCTATACGTAGTTAAATTGGAGTGTTCTGCATGTAAAATGTATCTTCTTCCACTAATACACAGCTGATATCTTGCCAACAATAATTATTCCAAATGTATTTGGAAGGCATTATGTCAGACCATATATACTGTATACATAGACCTGTTTTGATGCTGTCTCTGAGTAAGTCTGGGTCTCACAAAGATTGGACAAAGATCAAATAAAAAGGACACACAATTAGGAGTTTCCTTATGCAGTTGGACTCCCTTTCCTATCCATATATTTGAACAGCTCCTTTGTAGGATCTTGAGATGCTGATTTGCCATTTAAAAATTGTTGGTGACATCCCCCTCCCCAATATTCCGTGTTGGGCCAGTTCAAAATTGCATGGACTGATTACTTGTGGTTGCTTCATCTCTAGTGGCAGACTTTTTACAAAGTGTCCATGTTAGTAGAGTGTGGAATACAATAAGGCTAAATTGGAGATCAGCATTTAATACTGGATAAAACAATAGCTTTTCACTGTGGCTTTGCAATATTTCCATGCCTTCGTCTGCATTTTTCTCCTTCAAGAAGTTTATGTGTTGTAGGGTAATCCTGATAAATACATAAATAGATATGAACAAATGCTTTGAACAGTTAGACACCAGTAAGACTGGGATAACTGTAGCAATCTTGAGGACATTATTTCTTGCTGCAAACACAGTGTAAGTGAGTAACTGTTCAGTTGTTGCATAGCCCAGTTTCAGGGCTGTGTATAGGATTGTGGCAGCCCTAAATCCGCAGGCAGCAGAGCTTTGCTGGGAAGAGTCCTCAGGCTATGCTCACTGTCTTGTTTGTGTACCTCCATGGCCAGTCACTTGTTCTTAGCTTTCCTTGGCACTCATGTTAGAGGAGCAGGTTAGAAGTCTCTTTGAAAAGCTGCAGATAGGTGTCTGTGTTGTTGTGATGGCATTAAATCTGCACAGCAGCCAAGGCTGCCTGGTGGCTGCGATGGCAGTAAGCCCTTAGGCTGAATGTAGAGTGTTACCTTCCATTCCTTCTCCGCACAGCTCCTCCTTTTAAAAAAGGGAAAGGCAAACAAACTAAAAATATCATCCTCTCTCTTGGAACTCTTTATAAGATGGAAGGAAGATGAATTTGAATTATAGAACAATTTCTGGAACAATTTCCTGCTGTCACTCCCCTTGTCTTCACTCTTGCCTTACAAGCAAAGGAGGAAGCAAAAAAGGTTAGATTTCCTCAGTTTCATTCAGTGAATCTCTCTCTCTCCTCTCCACACTGGTTACTTGAATGAATAGGTATAAAGGGAACAAGCCTCAAATGCACTTGGATGCTATCTGTGCAGTTCAGGAGGAAGCAGAGAGTAGAATATCATGGCCACCTCACTGCAATGTGCTCAGCTAAGGAAATTTTAATCTTTTAACCTATTAGCATATTTCTCACAGGAGTGAGGAAAAACACACCACTGTGACTCTTAATGGCAAACTGCTCGATGGCATAGGACATTGGTTCCTAACCTTTAGCAGCCCAGGTGTTTATGGACTGCAGTTCCCAGAAGTCTTCACCACTAGTTGTGCTATCTAGGATTTCTGGAATTTGCAGTCAGAGAACACCTGGATTACCCGCAGTTGGGATCCACTAGCATAGGATTTTAAGAATAGAGGAACTACTTTATATTGGATCAGACCATTGATCTATTTAGCCCAGTATTATCAGCTCTGACTGGCAGTGGCCCTGCAGGGTTTTAGGCAGGACTCTCAGGTATTGTCTGGTGGTGTCTCTTCGAAGAACTAACCAGGCTTGACCTTGCCTAGCTTGTGAAATCAGATGAGATTGATGTGCTCAGAGTATTGTGCAGCACTCAGACTTGTTACTGCCTTCAAGTTGCCTCTGACACATGGGGAACATATGAATAAGTGTCCTGTCCAAAATGTCCTGTCCTCAGCAGTTCTGCTCAGCTCTTGTAAACACAAGCCTGTGGCTTCCTTTCAGGAGTCAACCCATCTTACATTTGGTCTTCCTTTTATTCCGGCTATCTTCAACCATTCCCAGCATGATTGTCTTTTCCAAAGAAGCCCCAGTTCCATTATTTTTGCCTCCAGAGATCATTCAGCTCGATTTGCTATAGGATCCACTTGTTTGTCTTTATGGCAGCTTTCACTTTCATCAGAAGTAGCTTCAAGTAATTTGTGCTTTCTGCCAGTAAGATGAAGTCATCTGTGTATCTTAAATTATTGCCATTTCTTGCACTTATTTTCACTCCTCCTTTACCTGGATCTAATCTGCCTTTCTATATGATATGTTTTGTGTACAGATTGAACAATAAGGGGGTAAAATGAATGCTTGTCTGAAACCTTTGCCAATAGAAAACAATTTTGTCTCTACATTTTCTGTCCTAACAGTAGCTTCTAGTCAACAGTACAGAATGTGCATCAAGACAATCAAGTACTCAGGCACATCCATTACTTTCCGAACAGCCCACAGTTTTCCATAATCCACACAATCAAAGGCACTGCTGTAGTCTATGAAGCACAGACTGATCTTTTTCTGAAATTCTTTGGTGTGCTTTGGTGTGGATATTTGCAATATGATCTCAAGTGCCACTTCCTTTTCAGACCCAGTTACTTCTCACATTCCATGTTCCAGTTGTGTGTGTTGTGCAGCATTGGTCTTTCATTTCATGTCTGTGCACATAGATGTCCTTTCAGCTTCATTAGCAACAGTGCTTTTCATACTTGTCCTTTTGTCTTCCCCAGTAGCTGATTGAGTATTTTGTGACATGGGAGTCTCATCTTCCAGCACTATCTCTTGTTTCATTTTGGACTGTCTCATCATAGTATTTTCTTGGTTAGAAAAGTACACTAATAGTTTACCATTGTCACCTTTAGCTGCTGCTGCTGCCTGGTAGCCACCACCACCACATCTTAGTCTGCTGTCTCAGCTGTAACTGTTCCACCTTGGGTGGTCAGTTCATAATGGAGTCTGTCCTCCTGAGAACATTGCTCTAAGCTTCACTGACACACTCAAACCCCTTCCTCATCTTAGTATGATTTAGTAGAAGCACACTCCCTGGGAATGTGTACAGAATAACTTTCAAGAATTCTAATAATATTGGAACATGATACCCAATGTTCCCTCTAATTTTCATACCTGCTGCACTGGGGCTTTGTCCATCTGTGCAGGGTGGAAGTAAAAAGGCATTGACATTGTCTGCTGCTGTGTAGTGCCAATGGAGCTCTGCACATGCACACACACACTTTAGAAGGAACATTGATGGTACCTAATTGGTAGCCATTGTCTCCACAATTTGTCTTAGATTTACTCACAATAACTGAACATGTACATTGGATGAAGGGGGCTGCAGTGGAGAACACCTTGCACCAAGCAAAAGTTATTGGTGTTGTTTTTCAATCCAAGAGGTGGGCTCTTTCAGATGCTCTCACGTAGAATGCTTCTTTACAAATATAATTGTCTTTTGAACATTGCTTATTGCAGTGGAGTTTTAATACATAATTCTCATGGAGGATGTTGCAGTTAATATTTCCTAAAAAAACAGATATGCATCTGGTAGAGGGAATATCTAGTGCATGTCAGGCATTGGGGAAAAAAAACTTTATTATTTTATGTTTAACCCTTCTTTAATCCTTTCCCTCCTCAGAAATAGATAAATGGAGATGGAGTATCTTCATGTGTGCTGCTGTTTATTTAACAACAAGATATTTGATGGTGATCACTTCTATTCTTTACCACTAATAAACCATACCCGACTGAAGCCATAAGATTTAAAAAAGGGCTCTTCAGAGAAGTAATTTGATGTGTTAAAAACAAGTGTGTGCATATATTTAAATAGTAATGACAAGCGCAACAGGGTTTGACAGATGGTAATTTTACTCTGATGGCAGAAAGTGAGGAGGAATTAAAGAACCTTGTAATGAGAGTGAAAGAGGAGAGTGCAAAAAACGGTCTGAAACTCAACATCAAAAAAACTAAGATCATGGCCACTGGTCCCATCACCTCCTGGGAAATAGAAGGGGAAGATATGGAGGCAGTGTCAAATTTTATCTTCCTGGGCTCCATGATCACTGCAGATGGAGACAGCAGCCCTGAAATTAAAAGGCGCCTTCTTCTTGGGAGGAAAGCGATGACAAATCTGGACAGCATCTTGAAAAGCAGAGACATCACCTTGCCAACAAAAGTCCGAATAGTCAAAGCTATGGTTTTTCCTGTTGTGATGTATGGAAGTGAGAGCTGGACCATAAAGAAAGCAGACCGCCGAAGAATTGATGCCTTTGAATTGTGGTGCTGGAGGAGGCTCTTGAGAATCCCCTGGACTGCAAGGAGAACAAATCTATCAGTTCTAAAGGAAATCAACCCTGAGTGCTCACTTGAAGGACAGATCCTGAAGCTGAGGCTCCAGTACTTTGGCCATCTAATGAGAAGAAAAGACTCCCTGGAAAAGACCCTGATGTTGGGAAAGTGTTATGGCAAGAGGAGAAGGGGACGACCGAGGATGAGATGGCTGGACAGTGTCTGCGAAGCAACCAACATGAACCTGACACAACTCCGGGAGGCAGTAGAAGACAGGAGGGCCTGGCGTGCTCTGGTCCATGGGGTCACGAAGAGTCGGACACGACTAAACGACTAAACACACACACACAATTTTACTCATAGCATTAGAGAAAGCACTGTTGTTTTGTCTAAATTGATGTTATTCGCTTGTGGCTGTGTCTATTGCAGGTGCATTTGAACCAGAGTGTCTGAAGCCTGGGGATACTCTGTCTAGCTGCAGAATGTGAGGAAGGACACCTTCTTTGCACATTAAGTGGGATGTGAATAAGGCAGGGCTTGCCTGTTGTTAGGCAGAGGGCTAGCCCAAAGATTTTGGGGATTATGGAACGTCAGCAAAAGATTCATTATTAAATTTCTTACTATGGTATTTTTACTGCATTTTTGGACACCTCAGGAACCAAAATATCTTGGTAGCTTCTGGTACTCCACAGCATGACATGGAATAGGGCATGTGTGTCATTTTCCAATCATGGACAACAACATTTATTTGGTACAGTCTTACAGTGAGTCCATGGTTCCTGCTTGCTGAGCACCAGCTGTGTCTGAGTGAAGAGTTTTTTTTACATACCAGCAAATTATTTTCCTCTTCTTTGTCCTGTTTCTCTGTCGCTGGAAGCTGGATGTCACCATTCCTATCTTGACTTTGGACGGGACAGCTGGAAATGAGGATGTTGTCTTATATCTAAATTAATTTGTCAGATTTGTGAGCCAATCAATGTTCCCTCTCATTTTCAGTTCTGCTGCGCGGGAGCGTTGCCGTGTGCGTGTGCCATGGGGCAGGGTTTCATCTGAAACCGAAAGTAAATGGTCGTCAACACAGGCTGCCAGTGCACAGTCCTGATGGAACTCTGGGTGTGCGCACAGTCACACAGCTTAGAGGGAACATTGGAGCCAATAGAAAGTTCCCCTTCCTGCACATCTTTTCCTGTTTATTTTACCTTGAATAAATAGTACCAAACTGAACTTTACATTTTTTTGTTATGTGAGTGAAGTATTCTAGCTTTCTGTGTTTCTTGTGTTTAATAAATTTGGGGTCCTTATTAATTTGCTTCAGTACTTCTTTGTTGGTCACCCTCTCTGTCCAGAGGAGTATTTAGTATCCTGTGCTCAATGTTCCAAATGCTCCTGTCCTATTGTACAACTCCCTGTATTCAAGTCCGCTATTCCATGCAAAGAATAAATCTACAGTACAGTGCAATTCTCCAAGCCAGTTTCAAGTTGTTGTTGCTGGTCATATTCTTCCTCTCAAGGGAGCTGCTTCAGGCCATCTCAGATTTATGCTCCCACCATTCACTCAACTAGATTCCAAAGTACCTAATATTTGCAAGTGTACACCACACTTTTGTTTTATATTTTACTTGTCTTTACTAGGGGTGGGACTTCCTGCTTTAAAAGAGTGTGTTCCAGGACCCTGGACCCTTTTACCTAGGAAGCTGGGCTGAGGGCGAAGGCCAGGTCTGTTTGCATGGATGCCTTGCTGAGTTTTTTTTCCTGGGCTTTCTTTTTGTCTCCTGAGCACATGGCCTGGTGGTGGGGCCTAGGGGTGGGACTTCCTGCTTTAAAAGAGTGTGTTCCAGGACCGCGCGCCTAACGGCGCGTGAAATTCTCAAATTTTATATCTGGCCTTAATATGGTAAATAGGAAAGCCAATGAGATTTGCATAAGCCGGGTAGTCAGGAAAGTTTTAAGGATCAGATTATACTTTTGCACTATTAAAGAGCAGGCCGGGTAGGTGGGGCTCGTCAGCCATGGAAGGCAGCCCATCTAGGAGAAGGAAAACTCCAATTTCAAACCTCCACTGCCTTGTGGCTATATCCACTCATGGAAAAGGCTTCAGGAGTTAACCTCGAGGCAAAATCCGGAGCTGGAGTCCCGAAGGCAGCATGTGTCGTTCTGCCAACTCCTGCGACATTGTTGGAACCAGTTGTATTGGCTCTTGCCTTTCCATTGGACCATTTCAGCAATGTGGAGAGGGGGGATCTGCTGCTTGGGTAACAGCCTATCCTCCATATTACCTTACCCGGGCTTCATGCTCTGGAGAGGACACTCCTCGATTCAGAGCATGTTACCATAGCCTCTCGAGACTGAAGGATGCCTATGCTACTTCTGTTAAATATGTCATTAAGCTCAGCATTTTCTGTCTGTTTCTGAACTAAACTTTATGGTCCAATCTGTTTTCTGAAAGAATAGTCTAAAAGGACATTTCCTGTCTTCCATCGTCCTTGTAGAGCACTAGTTATCAACCTTCCAGAAGCCTTCGCCACTAGCTGTGCAGGCCAGGATTTCTGGGACTTGTAGTCCAACAACATCTGAGGACCTAAAGTTGGGAAGCTCTTTTCTAGAGGCTATTGTAGACTAGAAGATTCGTCTCAGTCATTTCATACCTCAGGTACAATTTGCTTCTAGTTTAAATATGGAGGCAAGTTTTGCTGTACTGTATATTATTTATTTATTACAGTTACACCCTGTCTTTCCATTAAAAGATAGTGCTCAAGAGCTTACAAAAAGGTATTTAAAGGAATAAAAACAGATAAAACCAGCATTTACCTAAAACCTTAATAAAATAATATAAATTTGTTCCACTATAAACCATAAAAATCAGTAAATAATTTTTTTAAAAAACAAAAAAACACATTAATATTACAAGGATACAGATATATTCACATTCCTTACCAGCTGTGGTCAACAACTTTCCTAACGATAGTTCTGACACCATACTTTATACTGCCTTTCAGCACCTAACCCTTCTCTGCCCAGGAAATTCAATGCTAAAAATGGGTTTGCAGTTCATAGGAAATCAGGATGCCTTTATGAGGCAGATGCAGTATGGGTTGAGTCAGATACTGTTGGTACAGTTACTTTCTCTATGTAAAATCAACTCTCCTTTGTGGAAGGAGACATCCTGCCTGTGTAATGGCCTCCCTTGGGCATCCCTCCATGACCCAGCCACCAATTGCCTGACCTGAAATGCGCCAAAGAAAGTTAATGTATAGGCAACCTTGAACAAAATGACTTCATATCTAGACCAGCAGATTCCATGGAGGTGGCTCAGCAATGACCAGAGAACAGTAAAAAGTGATCACGGGGCCACCTATCCCAGCCTGCTATGGCTCTTTTAGTAAGGAAGGACCAAGAGGGACCCGAGAACCCCTGTGTGTGCCAAAAAAGAGATCACAGTTGCATGGCTGTATGGATGGACTAAGTGGCTGCACTTGCCCAGCTATACCCTAGGCTGGCGAACCAGAGTGTAGCCTCCTCCACTCAGGTCCACCAGCTTGATGGCTTCCTGTCCCCCTAGCCAGTAGCAGTCTGAGTGCAATCTGAATTGATGGCCAGTCTCCCAGCTATCCTGATATGTGCCACAAGGAGCCACCTTGCTTGAGAGATTGACTGGGTAGCCATTGCTGGACTGAGCTGCAATGGCAGCCACAACCTGGGGTTCCCAGGTAAGTCTGGGTCCCAGAGATACCTGTGCACTTTTCCAATTTGGCCTCTGTGGGTTTTGGATGGTGCTTTACAGAAAGATCTTCCTTTGGTTCCCTTGGAAGAAGTGGTATAGAGGTGAACAGTTTGATTTTCCACACTGTTTCCCAAGGCATTAGCATCTTAATTTCAATCCATTGTTGTTTGGTAATAAGCATGATTGCCTGTTTCACACTCTCTGCTTCAATACCAGACTCTTGTTTTCCTTCTCTCTGCTGGCTGTGCCTTAGGGTGACAGTTTCATCAGCATTCTGACTCGAATTCCCATATCTTTTCCCTGAAGTGAAGTTTGTCTGATGTGTTTTTCAGGAGAAGATGAGGGAAGCTCTCATGATGTTAGATTATGACATCTAAACAGAAGATTGATTTAGTGAACACATTACAGTGGAATTATTAGGGTCTCTGCCAGACACCAGTAATGAAAAGCAATAGTGGTAATCAATGTATGATTATAAAATGTGTTGGGTGGCAAGAATTGGGAAGTGTATTTTCCAGAGTGCAATTGAATTCTTCAGTTTATCACATTTTCACTAATATAGTCTGTGTGAATAAATTCATTCCTGATCATTTGGGGGATAAAGAGACATTATTGGCACTCTGTAAACTGTTCAAACTTTTCTTTTCATAACTTGAAAAAAAAAAGAAAATTGCTAAGAGGCAGTTTCTCTGTTCCATCTAGATAAAAATTCCTCCTCTTTCTGTGAAGAGATAAAAATTGTGTGGGCAAATTATATGAAATCACTGCTTACAAATAAAGGGGAAATCAAAGCATATTTTAAATATTTGGGAATCTGGAACATGGGTTTTGCACCTCCTTTTACAAAAGTTTGCTTAGATATTCCATGATTCTCTTGTATTCTGCAAGGTGCTGCAGACCTGATCCTGTAGGCTTACTTGCTTACTTACTTACTTACTTACTTACTTACTTACTTACTTACTTACTTACTTACTTACTTACTTACTTACTTACTTACTTACTTACTTACTTACTTACTTACTTACTTACTTACTTACTTACTTACTTACTTACTTACTTACTTATTGGCCAAACATTTCTTGTGATGGATGCTTACAGTTAGCTGGTGGCTGGAAGGGATAGGTGAGGATTTTATTGATTTTATTTTTGGTGAGGACTTCCCCAAATTTGCAAAATCCTTCAAAAATCTGATGAGAGGTACAGTATTTGAGATGTATCCATGAACAAATTTGCAGATAGGAGAAGGTGAACCTGACTGGATTTTCCCCATCCAGGCAGCAGGGATTGAGTGCTTAGATCTTAAAAGTCTGGCTGTAAGTCTTGTTTATATTGTTGAATTTGGTTTATAATGTTGAATTTGTATCAACTCTTTTTTCCTAAAAGGTTCGTTTTTACCACCTATTTGGCATGCAGATACAACATCATTACGTTTGTACTGGCAATACACTAGTGCCTCACTTGACGACATTAATTCGTTCCAGCGAAATCGCTGCAGAGTGAAAACATTGTCAAATGAAATAAAAGAAACCATTGTAACGCATTGAAAACCGTTCAGTGCATTCCATTGGGCTGAATATCTGCTCGTCCAGCAAAGATCCTCCATACGGCAGCCATTTTCTGATGTCTGTTAAGTGAAAAATCAGTCCTAAAAACAGTGGGGGGCCATTTTCTTCAGCCGGAGGCCATTTTGAAACCCGACGATCAGCTGTTTGCTGATCATTGTAAAGCGAAAATTGGTTCCCGAAGCAGGGAACCGATTATCGTGAAACAAAAAAAAACCCCATTTAAACCATCGTTTTGCGATTGCAGAAGTGATCACAAAAAGTTCAATGTTAAGCGGATTCATCGTTATACGGGATAATCTTCCAGCGGGTCACGACTGTAGATGTACCTATTGCACATTGGCAGTACATATAGTTGACTTTTATTTGGTTAGGTTTTTCTGCAGTGAGTCCTGGACCCTTTGTGCACGGCAGGAGAGGAAGTTGAAGACCTTCCATATGCGTTGCCTCCGACGCATTTTTGGTATCACCTGGCAGGACAAAGTTCCAAATAGAGTAGTCCTAGAACAAACTGGAACTTTTAGCATGTGTACATTACTGAAACAGTGACGTCTACATTGGCTTGGGAATGTTGTGAGAATGGCTGATGGTTGGATTCCGAAAGATCTCCTGTATGGAGAATTAGTGCAGGGAAATCGCTCCAGAGGGAGGCCACAGCTGCGATACAAGGATATCTGCAAGTGGGATCTGAAGGCCTTAGGAATGGACCTCAACAGATGGGAAATCCTGACATCTGAGCGTTCAGCCTGGAGGCAGGCAGTGCAGCATGGCATTTCCCAATTTGAAGAGACCCTTGTTCAGCAGGCTGAGGCAAAGAGGCAGTCCCGAAACGAGCAAAACCAGGGAGGTGGACATGGGACAGACTGTATTTGTCTTCAGTGTGGAAGGGATGGTCACTCTCGAATTGGCCTTCTCAGCCACACTAGAGGCTGTTCCAAGTCCTCCATACAGAGCACGTTGCCATAGTCTCTTGAGACTGAAGGATGCCGAATCTAAATGTTTTGGGTTTGTGTGTTTGATAAAAACTTTACAGTGAATATTGTTCTTCATGAATTCTGTGGAAGGAAATGGGTGTTGTTTTTTTAAAAAAAGAATATCAACCTGGGAGAAAATGAAACAAAGAGATTTGTCTAGGGGCTGATGTGCTGCCCACTTGACTCCTCCGATGGTTGTAGGACAGATAACTTGGTTGGCTAGACAGTGTAATTCTCTGTCAGATGGCTTTTCTGCAATGCTGGCATAACAGCTTTGAGCTCTGTGGAAGAACAGAATAGAAATCAGGGAATTTCTTTTGCAAGTATAATAATCCAAAGCCTCCTACTTGACCCATTGTTCGAGATCTCTGATTTTGCTTTCTGAATTGCAAACTTTTAGAAGTGACTGCAAACTGAATTTTTATTTTTTTTCAATGTCAGTCTTGGAAATGAGGCATCTTGGTAGGCATCTCCAAGTTGGCTTGCATGGATGCAGAGTAACGTACCATAGTCTTAATTTTTAAAAGTCTTGGTAGGATAGACTTTGTTTAGTTCCAGCCTCCTGGACATTAAATTGAGCAAAGCAGAAGGTGTTGCCATTTCTTTTTCATTGTTAATACTTTTACAATTTGTCACGCTGCCTGACTTAAAAAAAAGAAGGCTTCATTTTGAGGTAAATGGGCTATTGCTTAGCCTCGGAAGGCAACTGTAACTATAAACTCTTGAGTTCCTCATTTCAGAACCGGTCTTTGTTTGTGGCTGCCTGGGAAAAGCATAAGGCAGATTTTGCTAAGTAAATAGATTTCATTGTGCAGTTAACGGAATTAGGCTTCTTCAATTTACTATTGGCCTGTCACTGCAAATTCCAAATGTTAATAATGAAAAAGTGCTCTTAAATTCCATGCTTTTCTTGCCCCTCATTCCTCTTTACCTGGTGGTTGTGTTTGCAAGTGCAGAGAATAAACTTTTGCCCTTTCTCAACAAAGCTTCTCTTGTAGACATGTTACCTAAGCTAGCTGAGAAAGTTGACCTCCTCTTTAGTTGTGGTGAATATGCATTTTGTGAAGACTCTGGTATCCATGATTATTTTTGAAAAAAGAGAAGAATTTCCCGTAGCAGTCTCAACTTGCAGAAGACCCCTACGGATACCTTTTTTCCCTCCGAAGGAGCATCATATGTAGATATGCAGAGATATGCATTGTTAACAGGAGGTGTTCCTCACAATCATGGATATGTGTGGAACCTTACACACATGCACATTTATATTGTATGTTCATGGCATGGAATTAGCCCTGAATTGTTGTTTATACTGTGCCAGAGAGTGCTTTGGTGGTGCTCTCTCAAAACCAGATTGTATGGATGTGTCGATTGTATGAAAAAATGTGTAAAAGCTTTGTTTTAAAAAAGATTACAAATTCTGATTAGTGTATGCCCATATGCACACTCATTGATGTAATATTGCAAGTTCATATGTTGCATCTGTGTGATCTCAAGATGCATGTGACATCGGTCAGCAATTTCAATACTGTCATAGGCAACCTCATGAGGACTGGCATCTGAGGCCTTTCTTATTAAGAGCTTAGGACAACTTGTTGAATGATTGATGCAAAACCTAGAGAAGCTGCCTCACGCCCTGGTAGGGTAGGTCAATGCAAGAATGGCAGCAAAATGTGATGCTGCATAGCCTTGCCTTCAGGTTCTTCTGTGTACCAAGCCTGCCTTCAGAAGCTCCCTATATTGAATGGGAGGCTTTAGAATTTTTTGAACAGCCAGAGACTATAATAAAGCAGGGCTATGGGCTATGTAAAGATTCAGACTTGCTTTAAAGCAAACAAAGGCAGAAGCTTGCTGAGCATCTCCCTCGTCAGCACAGGTGGGGGCAAGGCAGATGTCTCTTGTACTCATCTTAGTATGTGTTTGAATTCTTTGAACTCATGTCAGTCCTCCCTGTTCAGGTTTTGTAATGCAGCATCTGCTGGGCAGAACAATACTGTTTCAAAGCACTTGCTGTTAATTCTTTAATGTATTTTTTAAAAATTTTAAAGACAAACTGAAAAGTTGGTCCAGGTTTGTCTGTGTATATGCATGGCACTTTTGAAAATTAGTTTGATATAGCTTTGGGAAGCCTGATAAATCTTGAAAGGACATAAACATGCCAGTACTGTTGTTGGGAGCAAATGCAGAAAAGCAACAGTAGTAATTACATTGCTTGTTGAAAACTGTAATAAGCAGTAGCTCAGTATAAATTTTATTGCTACAGCAATGATGAAACCCAGAGAATCAATTTTAAAATTGCAGCAGCGTTATTGGGAATAAATGTTATTGCTGGGACAAAAACAAACAAAAATAATAGTTCTGTAATTTCCTGTTAAGGAAGCTTGCCACTTAGACACTTTCCCACTTACACTACCGTTCTGTCCCCACCTGTGCTTCCTGTCCCAGTGTTTGAGAACACTTGTGATAAATGTCCTGGCTGTCACCATTTTTAAAGTAATGATTCTGTCCAAGGCATCAAGGTTTTGAAGGAAAAGAGGATTTGTAGTATGTCACCATCTTTTGAGCGCCTTTCTGTCAGTGCAAGAAAAGACCAACAAAGTATAAAAAGCAACAAGGACAATAAATATTGACTGCTGAATTCTTCAGAGCATATCAAATGGTATTACAGGGTGATCTGATCTTCATCCGATGGTTTCTAGGCAGAACAGGATTGCTCCTGGATTTTCTTGAGCTTACAAAGTACAATGGCGTAGCCCTTGTTCCATCAAGAGGCTACTGCCAGGTGGTCCATACACCAACAGGCTTGTGAACGAAGACTAGTGCTTCAGAGTCTTTTCCTTGCTCATTAGATGCTTGATTGCCAGTCCATGACAACAGTGTATATTTTTTTTAAAAAAATAATGAAGCCTTTCCCCTCAGCAGCTTCAGAACAAATCTGACTCTGATATAGTTTTAGTGAAATTGTTTCATACAACACATGTTCAGTCATTCACCGAAGAGCTCAAAGTGAAAGAGGTGTGCGGGTTAAATCCTTGGTTTTGAGGATCTAAAATATTATTATTGTCACCATGAGAGGTCTCAGATAGTTTTCGGCACTTTTGCCAAGAGTTCTCAAATTAGCAAGAAGGTTGTTTTTTTAAAATGTAAAAATGAATGCTCCTCTTTTTTTCCTTTTTTCTTTTGGCTGGTCATGTTGGAAGTGAGAAATCTTTCAGTGCACCTGAAATCAGTAAGTTCAAGGAGTTTAGTAAGTACTCGTCACACCTCTTGTGGAGTGACATGCTGTTTCAGTCCATGACCTGGCTGCCTCGAGTTGTGAAGGTTCCAGGCGTTGCACTCACACCAGTGCCATCCCACTATGCACTTCATAACACCATGAACTTTGCCGCCCCCTTTTTTTCTGGAACCAATTTTGGTTACAGAATTTTAAGGCTCTAAAAAGCCATCCCCACTCTCAACAACCTTCAGATAGAAAGTTGAAGCCGTCTGGAAGGAATCAATATTTTAGGGGAAGTGTAGTGAGCAGTGCTGCCTGTAGTTGCACAGTTGCCACTTCTGATCAAATGAGACCCTCTGTTCTCTTGGGAACATGGGATGCTGCCTTGTATAGAATCAGATCATTGGTACATGTTGCCTAGTTTGCTCACCTCTGACTGGCAGAGGTCTTGAGTTCCTGGCAGGATTCCTTCCATAGCTGTGGAGACCCCTAGTATCTCTTGGTGATTTGTCATCCAGGTACTGACCTGGATTGGCTCGTGAAATCAGAAAAGATCGGCTGTATTCAAGGTGCGAGTATGTAAAAAGGCTATGGATTCTGGTCAACTTCTTTCTGTGCAGACTATCTTGCTTGCTACCATTAACACAAATTGGATTTAGGAGTAGTAGGCATACTTGTGAATTGGCAGACAAAAATATTTGTTCAGGTTTTCAAATAAAACTGGTGCACGCTATGCCCACCTCTCTTAGAGTACATTGTCTCTTTTTGCAGATGGAGCATGAACAGATCAAGCTGTACTTGTTGTGCAATTACATAAGGCAGAAAAAGTTAATCTGAAATGTTAACCTTTTTCTTTTCCATTTTCAGAGATGAATGAATGTCTTTGTGTAAGAGAAAAGTGTGGATTTGTAGCTTAGATAGATACAATGTCCTTATATTGATAGTTTAAAAAATAAACCATAGTGCTTCAAGTTTACTTATAAAATGTATTCAAGCACTAGCTGATCATACGGAAGAGATTGTGTGTCTTTAAAGCTATTGTAAAGCTAGTATGTATTATTTGGGCTTTACTTTTTTACCTGCATGAGCTGAAAGGCTCCAGTTGGTAATGGTGCAGTAACCCCTGTAAGCACAATGAAACACTTTCTAAAACTGCATATGACAGTTTTAAGCCCTGCCCTTACAATCACCAACTTAACCTTTCTCCCTCTCCTCCTGCACTCCCTCCCTCTCCCCATGCTGTTTCCTGTATAAACTTCAAGTTCTGTAGCCAAAGAAAGTTAAGGTGTAGTTGCTTGAGTTGACTGGAGTGCTTTGCTTTAGAGGAGGTTGGCATCAATTATTGTCGGTCAGCTATTAAAAACAAAATAAACTAAACAAATATACACCATTTACAAAGAGAAGAAATCCATAGGAGTATTACATACAGATAACAAATCTGTGTCCTCATTACAGCTGTTAATTATTTCTAGTACGTACTGTCACTGGAGTGGTTTCCTAATTGCTTTGTAGTTAAGCATCCCAGTGTGCAGAATTTTGCTATTTTAGCTGTGATTTTGCTTGAGGAGGCAGAAGGGAGGAGAAAATCAACAAAAATTCCAGAAACATAAAACTTGGCCTCTGCATCAACTTGCTACTCAATGTAGCCAGGATTTTAAAAAAAACCTGAAGAAATATGTAAACTTTGAGTTTCCCCTCTGACATAAACCATATGATAAAAGAGTTTGATCCAGGCCTGAGAATATGGGATATGCAAATTTATAGTAGCCTTGATGGTAATCATTGAAATATGACAGTGTGAAAACTGTACAGTATTTAGGAAGTTCCAGGCCACAAAGATAATCTGCTGGGGAATGCAAAGGATTAATGTGCTATTCACAATTAAATTCTGTTTAAATTAATGCTGAGAATTAATCACAACAAATTTGAAATCTCATCAGTTTTAGCAGCATATGCATGCAAAAATAGGTTGGAGTCTGCAATTCTAGTCTAATCATCTGGCTGTAAAGCCTACTGGATTGCATAGGATTTACTTATGGGTAGTAGATATGACTAGGATTTGATTTTTTTTTTTAAATCCTCAAAATTGCTTGGTGAATATTCAGGGAAAGATAAGTCAACAGTAGCAACACCTGTTAAGACAACAAAAGCAACAACTATTATTTCAGGTTTGTTCACTTGGCTGCAGACTGGAGAGAGTTAGAGAAAACTTGTAATTTCTCATTTGTTTAACCTGCAATAATTGCCTTAAAGCCCTGCTTGGATGGCTTTGTGATCAGCAGTTTAAATTCTGGGCAGCTCTGAAAAAAAGATGCATCCTATCAAAAGGAAACACTTGATGTATTTCACAATAAATTTTCTTACATGCGGATAACCTTTCCCTTTTCATTCATAGGGATTTGGAATTCTTGGACTCCTTGGATTTCTGAATATTAGAACTTCAAGGTTAAAATCAACTTGTTTAAAAAAGAAAGAAACTTTGATAGTCCCATATCCTTGAACAGCCAGAGAAGTGAAACTGCATGAAAACCCATGAGCTTTTTTCTAGTATGACTCTGTTTGGTCATGTGGCAGAAGATGGAATTGCTTGGCTGTGGAAATCAATTGGAAGTTTTTTTCACTCCAGCTTATCTAGTATGACAGTGCAAAATACCTTCCTGAGCTTTTCTTTACACCTCCCAGTACTTAGAATTAATGGCTATCATCTTCTTTTTTGCCTGATGGCTTGCTCCTTAACATGCAGTAATTTGTACTGGTACCATCAGTGATGAAAAGAACTGATTGCAAAAATAAGATCCTGCATGCATTCCGATCATGGGCAATTAAAATAAAAATTGTATGCCATAAGTCGATTCTGATAAACCCTTTTCAGGGCTTTCCTAGGTAGACGGTACTATTGTTTACCATTTCCTTTATCTGGGGATATTGTGAGACTGCAGCTTGTTCTAGGATGCAAAGCCTGGCTGTTCTGGAATGCACAAGAGGGAATTCAAACTTTCAACCTCTTTCTCCATAGCCACATATCGAACTGAGATGTCCACCCATCACATGACCATTTAACCCGTCTTAAATATGTGCTTGCATAGATGGCTTGTGGCTGGAGCAGGCAATAGGGTGGGTCCCCAACCTGAAATGGCAGGATGAGGATCCCCATTCAGGACTGTGAGACCCTGTTGTAGGTACAGTATGTGTGTCTAAACCTGTTCTGTATAGTATGCTAATGTGAAAATATATTGCTTTACAATCAAGGTATGTGTTAGTATCTTTCCCTCAGAGTATATTGGAATTCAGCTCTTTAAGAATCTGAATCATTTATTAGAAAGGAGATGTGATTGATTTTTCTTTTAAAAGTAAAGGCACTCCTAAAAATAAGTGTGACTGATTTCAATTTGCAAAGGTTGTAAATGATAGTCTTCGCTTGTCAAAAAAGATTGCACACAGAGGTGGCCCTTCTTTAAAAGGGGTGGCGAATCCTCTTCCTCAGACAGCAAAGCAGGAGAGTCAATAAGTTTCACTACCATCACCACTGATGCCAAGAGATTCCTCTGCTGCTACTCCAGAGAGACTTCAGCCTCTCTTGAAAATGCTGTCTCTGTAGCAGCTGCCCATCGGATGCTTTGCTCTGGGAAGATGACAGTGCATAGAACCAGTGTGGGTGGGTTCTCCAGACTGGTCAGCACAACCTTTTCAGTTGGTTGATATCTGCAGAAGAAGCTATTGGTTTAGCTGGGTCTCTTAATGTCCCATGTGACTTGTGGATTGCCTCTGCCTGATGATTCCTCTGAGCTAGATGTAAGAGACTTATACTGAGGATGCAACAGGCCCCAGAAGGACACCTGAGAGTTTGGCATTGGGTCTTAGTGAAAGAGGCAGGAGGAAGGAGAGAAGATGACACAGTTGGAAGAAGGAATAATTTGTGTCTCTCCCATCTTAGATTGTGGAAGACCTTGTACCATTCTTGTGTGTTTTCTAGACTGTAGAAGGCACTTCTCTCAGAACTGTGATCAGTTTTTAGCCTCACTGTTTTTAAGAAGAACAGAAAAATACATCTTTTAAATTTCACACATTATGTTTAATCCACTGCATTCTTTTTAACTGTGCACTTTAATTTTTATGGGTTTTATGATGCAGTTGGTTTTATTTGACTTCAATGATTCATGGTTAAACTTGTTTTTCAATTTCTTTAATGAAGATAGAGCACTACTGTACTTTGTAGTGAAAAAAGTGGATACAAATGGAATAAAGATACACGCATACATTGCCTTGCTTGACATAAGAAGTCATAAGAAGAAAGAGGGACCCCACTCCTGAGTACAGTACTTCTTGGTTTCTTCGGCTGTGTTGAGATGATCATGGAAGCCAATTTCTTCTGAAAACACTCCTGGTCTAGCACTGACAGCTATAAATATGACAAAGTGGGCAATCCCTGGGTTATGTTTCATTTCTTCCACAGACCATTAAGTGACATGCATTTTAAACCAAATGGGCTAGGCTTTAGTGGCTGTGATTTAGTATAGGCAATTGGCTTGTGGTAAAAGACTTCCTCCTGCTGCCACCAGCTGCTTCTCCCCCCCCCATGTCTTTTTTCAATTGAGGGGGGGAGTTCTACTGTGGATGCAGTTATGAAGTCATATTTCAGCAGGAACCCATTATTTCCTGGGCAATATATTTTTTAAAGATCAGACTAATTATATTACTGTAGAATTGTGCTGGTTTCTTTGAATAGAGTATGCATTTCACCTGGTTAAATGTATATCACATTGTTTCTCAGGTGGTGCACACAATCTGTGTGGATAATAATGGCGGCTGTAAACAATGATGACCAAATTGTTGAGTACAGCTGGTGGCCATGGCAGGGAAAGGACAATTTACTCATTAGGATCACTAACTGCAATTAGTCAAAGAATAGGTACTCGTAGGATGAAGCATGTTGCAGTGTTCATCAATACAAATTGGGGAAGTGTGTCCTAAATTAGATGCTCTTCCTTAGCTTGATTTCATTTATTTTTGGATTGGAACATACTGTGTTAAATCAGCAAGAGTTCTACCTTCCTGCTTCAAAGGCTTTCTGGTATACTAACTTGATTGGTTATCCCTTGGATGCTTGCATTACTGAATTAGACAGTGGGCAGATGGTGCCTGTTCTGTCTCCCTCTAGGCAGACAAGACAAGCTGTACTGTCAGCTAAACTTCTCCAGATGTTTTAAGCAAGTTTCTGCTTAGTGAACACCAAGGTGCAAATTTCTTCATTGTTCACCAGTCCTGGCAGGTTACATTCACTGTGCTGGCATGTATACTTTGCCTAACACCTCTGTGAATATGTGTTTTAGACACAAGTGTCTTCATGTATTTTAATCATAAAAGTAAAATAAAACAAAGAGGTATGTTTGCTTTAGTTCTCTTCAGAGATTGCGGGCTACACCGAGATAGATTCCAAAACTGATAAATGTCTTTAGGCCAACTATAAAAAGTGGGGGGAAATGCAAGCTTCCAGGAGCTCCAAATCTCTTCATCAGCAAGATGCTACCAAAAAAACAAACAAACAAATAATCAACCAAACATATGAAGGTGGGAAAGTTGGGGAAGACCTTGCCTTAAAGTCACACAGTCTGCCTGTTAAGATTCAGTGGCCTAATGTAGTGGTTCCTAACTTCGGGCAGCTCAGGTGTTCTTGGACTTGAACTCCCAGAAACCCTGACCAGCACAGCTAGTGCTGAAGGCTTCTGGGAGTTGCGGTCCAAGAACACCTGGATTACTCAAGAAGGGTCAAATGAGGCTTACCAGGTGATGTGGTTATGTTTATTTTTCCCTGAATAGGCCCTACATTTGCTGGGAGAAGGAAAGGCAGAAAGAGTTGATTCTTATATTTGAAAATAAAAAAATACCATTATAAACTAAGAACCATAGATGTTGAAACATACAGTACAGTATAGCATTTTCCATAAGGTTGAAGACTTTTGCCTTCATTATTTCTCCCTCAAAGAATGGCCCTAGTACAGCTTGAATCTAGCATTATTTTGGGCTTAAGGCTAGAGAGGAGTGTTTATATCCCAGCTGGTTCAGAGAATTGAAAATAGACATTTATATCAGTAGTGGGCATATAGCTGTCATAGTATGAACTATATGCTCTTATTAACTGTATACAGGTTTATATTAGTGTGGTGGGTATACCATATTGTGTGCATTGTGCGTAATGCACACATGTGACTGGTGCATATATTATATGCATAATGGATAAACACACATATACTCACAACACCCAGTGAATGCATTTTTTTCCAGAATTCTTTGATGGGAATGGCCAAATGGATCACTCTCTTAATCCAGTCACTCAGCCCAAGATAAAACAACTTTGGGTTAAAAGCTCCTAAATATCTACTGATAAAAAAAAATTCCTGGAGCAAAACAATGTTTAATGGAAGGCTTTCTGTCAGCCTGCCTTCGCTCTTTGTGTAAGTAAAACCTTTCGTTTGGATTTAAAGTATGCTCTCCACTGCTTTTACAACAGCTTTTTCCTGATCAAGCTTATTTGCAAATAAGGAGGGTGAAAAATTAATGTGCCAGCTTGTACTTGCAGGTCCACATACATATACAATGGAAATGTTTATATTTTGTAATGTAGAACTACCTTCACTCATTAATTCAAGCCCTATGTATGGAATGGGACGAGATTTAGAAGGAGCTGAATTTCTGAGCAACTGTTATATAGAGCTGAAAGGTACACTGGTGTGGCTATTTCTGTATCACAAGGGCTTCTAGGTGGGATATTACATGGGGGGAAAGTGTAATTAATGTAAATTTCTATTGAAATAATAATGTGAGAATTATGTTATTGTAATTTCTTACTTTCTCTTAATTTCTGTGGGTTTGCAGTATTGCTTTCTGTTTCTGTGGGCTGCACTATTGTGTTGTACTAATGGTCATGCCTATGTAACCTGTTATTGGTGATGACTTGGGGGAGGATTTCTATGACATTCACATTTTCTCTGCAACCTACATTTGAGCCCATTAGCAAGTTCAAACATATTTATGAGTAATCTGGCCTTTCTCACTGAATTACTCATAAACTTGTTCACACCCACCCATAAACAGAAATATAGGTTGCAAGAAAATAAAAACTTCCATGTCATAGAAATCCTCCCCCTAGTGATGAACAAGGGGTGTCACCCTCAAGCTAGTTTTTATTTCAGTTAGCATGGTGTGTCAGGTAGCTGAAGGTAAAATTAACTGTGGACAAGTTCTTGAATGAACAAATTGTATGTGTGTGGATTTTTTTAAAAAAAAGAATGGCTAGTTTATTAAATAACTAAAATGCAACTTCTATTATTATTTATATGTTAAGGTCTTCCTCTCCATTGAGCTGGTATTTTAACAAAGCCTGAAAGTGTGTTTCTGGGTTTAAGCCTGGTGAATTCCATCAGCATCTCTTTGTAGAACGAGAGGCAACTGTTTACAAGTGTCTTGCCTAAATCTTGGGTGTGTAGCTAAAAGAGGATGTTGGGAAACATGCATGGAAGTCCTGGGTTTTATTAATTTCTTTATGTCTATCAGTATCACATACCCTGTTGGTGGAACGGATTGCTCCCATGTAACGCGTGCATCCCTAGCTACTTTGGAGGATTGTTGGCAGAATCTTTGGAGCAGATTTAGGGGTGCTGGGGGGAAGGAAAAGAGGGAAGTCATAATTGGAGAGCAAACTCCAATTGCTTGACCTTGGGAGCTTAGTTTGCCTGAATGTTGTGTCTTCAGTGCAATCAGTTTTCATTTCAGCAAATGAAAAATCTTGTGTAAACCCCCCCCCCAAAAAGGGGGGGAGCGCTATGTTCATTCAAAGAGACTGATGCTTACTGCTCTCGTGTTTGCTGCATATTTAAATGTAGATTAAACCTGACAAGTGCTAGCAAGGCAGCTAAATTAGGAACTTGTGTGATGGGGAAGGCTTATGTTGTCATCAGGAAATAGTTGATAATACCATTTAATTTGCCTAAGGCTCCTCTTTAATAATTGTGAAAGCTCCTTTTTGTATGAGGTAAGGGGGTCCGGGAAAGCTCTCTGCGGTGAATGTTTAATTCAGAAGGTGACAGGCTGCCATGCCGGCACTTGAAGTCAGAGATGATCTGGTGTGACATTTGCAGAGTGTGCTCTCTGCTTAAGAACTGCACTTTTAAAAATAATTGGTAAACAGAGACAATACTGTCTTCTGCCTGGATGTTTTGTGGGCTTCAGGAACATTCAAAGCTTCAGACATTCAAAGTTTGCCTTGCTTGTTAATACGAAGATACAAAAAAACATGATATTAACCTGACAAAATTCTGTGAGTGTTCAATAAAAATAACTTTAAAAACAGAACATAACCAGCATCTAGAATGCTTGCACCACCCATGTTCATTCTTCCTGTTGAAAGCCTAAACTTTGTGTGCTAAACTTGAACTGGGCTGTTCTTGTCTGAATACAATTCATCGGAGTAGGTGAACATTTTAAGTAATATTCTTAATTGATTTGAGCATTGGAGCCTGCAAATCTCTTAAGTGATTCGTTAATTCTAAGCTCACAAGTTGCCATGGCAACTTCTGTGGGATGCTTATATGCTCAGAATGGTGACAATATGCTCAAGTGTATTTATATCCTAGGTGGGGTCATGAAATAACCTTTGCAACCAGCTTTCTTTTTCTTTTTGAACCAGTGTCTCTCAAACTTTCTCCCATCAGTGGCTGCTTCATATCCTGCAAACAAGGCCGTGTCTATCCTCCTACTCAAAGGTGAGAAAAGTTCCTTTTTTAAGATTACAACCCCTGGAAGACCCAAGTCAGCATGTCTACTGCTAGCTGGGGTACAGTGGGTTCTTATTTTGAATAAGAAGCTTCCGTCTTCCTTGCCACTATTGGGACATTCTCCAGTGAAGTGGCGGGGATGTCTGTGACATTTGTAGGATGCCAAGGAAAAGCAAAGGAGCCTCAGTACATGGCAGGGGTGTTTAAAATTTGATAAGACAGACAAGGGATCATCCATCTTTACCTCACACAGTGTACCACACTATTTCACCACATGCCTTCATTCTTTTTCAAAAGTACTCAATAACCTCATCAAATAGAAAGTGCCACTTGACACCAGAGTTCTCTCCTCTACCTGAATGTTCAGCTTACTTCCATGGAACCCTAAATGTTTGGCTGTTTGGAATGTTCAGGGTACCCCTTAGACTCCTGCATGTGTTCCACATTTTCCTTAAATGTTGCATAGTGTTCCCTGATGCAGTCTCTCCTAGTGTAGGAAGCTGCCCTGGAATGTCAAGCCAAGCCTCTTAGGATCAAACTAGATGATAATGTTAGTATGTTTCACATGGCAAGGATGTGGTTGGGAACACATTGATACAGTGGTGTCGAATTGTGGCCCTCCAGATGTTCTTGGCCTTCAACTCCCAGAAATCCTGGCCAGCAGAGGTGGTGGTGAAGGCTTCTGGGAGTTGAAGTCCAAGAACATCTGGAGGGCCACAGTTCGACACCACTGGATTAGGAAAATGGCTCCCAACCTTGGATAGCCCAGGTGTTATTGGATTCAGTTCCCAGATATCTTCAGCACCAGCTGTGCTGGCTGGGGTTTCTAGGAGTTGCAATCCAAGAACACCTGGGTTACCCAAGGTTGGGAACCATTGGCATGGGAAGTTAAACTATACCCTTTCTGGCCCCTGTGAAAATCTCCCTTTTTAAAATTCTTTATTTTCCCTGAAAGAGAAGATGCAATTGGTACCAATGGTAGTTTCCCTCATGCGTAATCAGGGTGGAAATTGAGACATTAATCAAGACACTGTTGTACGGGGGCTTCAACACACCCACACACCCATTGTGTCATGGCCTGGAACCTGACACTGGATGAAATCCAGTAGTAAGTTTCAATGAAAGTAGGCTTATTGAATCAGAATGCAAGTTCCATTAAGCCAATGGCCTACTCTAGTTGCAATTTACTACTGGATTGTGTATATCCTTTAGAAACAAATTGTGTACATAGAATGAGATGTGTCTCATGGATCATTTGGTTTGATTTACAGAGAAAAACCAAATCACAATTCAGAGACTGGCTTTTCAGCATTTTATATACTGGGGAAGTAGGAGTTAAACAGAAGGGTTTTTTAAATGGAGCCTTGCAAAAGTATACATTGTCAAAGCATCATTTCACTGTGTTTATCTCACCCAGCTGCTGTTTCAGGGGCTGTTAATTGTCTCTGTGATGGGATATTTTTAAAAAGGTACAAAAGAGCTGGAGCGATATATTTTATTGTTACAAAATAGATAACGCAGTATATTTTATTGAAAGTTAGTGTTGGAGTATCTTAGCTTTCAAGCTGTATAGAATTTTATGTAGCAGGTGAATTTAGTGATATTTGAAGTGCAAATGTGGGGGGAAAAAGTCAGCTACCTGGGACTAAGACGTTTGAATTTCATATTGTGACCTATTCATAATGTTCAGTGTACTGAGTTTTCAAACAGGAAATACAGATTATTTATCTGAATTCTAATTACTTTGAATAGGTGACTGGAAACAGAGTTTATGAATGTGTTGGGAGGGCAATTGAACGAAACCTAAATAATACGTTCCACCCTAACGTCATTTGAGTTGTTTGCTCACAATTAAGTCCCACTGATTACACTTATGAATAATATAATTAACAATAACAGGATGAGGCAAAAGAACAGGGTTATGATTGCCGATCCCATCTGCACCTTTGGTTGTCAAAAGCTCCAATGCCCATGAATTTTAGGGGTTCATCTGTGAAGGGGATTAGACTGCTGTACCCTGCTGTAATGTAGAATTCAAAGCCTTGCTTTGTAGAGGAAGCTGACTTCTATAGATAACTACCCCATGCAAGGACAACAGAGGGCCAATGCTGGCGGGTTTGTAACTACAGGAATGGTTCCACTCATCTCCTCACACAGTTGTTGATCACATAAATCTGCTAACCTTGCTGGTTGCTCTGTGGTTGCAGATTGCCATCTGGCAACAACCTGGAAGTGGGCCTGCTCTGTGGTGGCCCACCATTGTTTGAACTGGCCTCCCCACTGTTATTTGGGAAGTACCTAATATGGCATGTTTTAAATGCCTATTCTTTATCCTGGCCTTTTTGAACTGACTGTACTGTGCAGTTTGAAATTTGTGTTTTGAGGCTCCGATTTCAAATATTTTAATTCCTAATTATTTTAATTGGTTTTTTAACATCTTGTATTCCGATGTTTGGATTTAGTATGTTTTTCGCTTGTTACTCCTATTTATTTTTTACTTAGTGATTGTTGGCTCAAAACATACAGAGCAAATACAAATTAATTAACAACAGCAGCAGCAACAACAATAGAAGAAAAACTCTCCTGAGAGAAGACCTATTTAGTCCAGAATTATGATCGCTCTGTGGCCAACCAGTTGCGTCTAGGAAGTCAACCACCAGCTGTGGACTGTTGTAGGATCTTTCCTCACATGCTCCCCACTAACTGATATATGGAAACATCCTACCTCCGGTACCGGAGGGTATACTACTCTACACAAAACAGCCACCAAAATAGCCTTTTGTCATAGAGGTGTTTTACCAGTCCCTAAATATAGAATAATGGTAACATAACTACAAACATTACACCATTGTAAATGATAAAATAATCAATTTAAAAGAGTTCATTAAAAGGTTGTTTATTATCTATCTTTGCATGTGGATTTTATTTTGTTTGGACCACATGGCTGCCCTTTACTTCGTTGAAATCAGGGTAGCTGAAAACAATCAGGACTGTTGCTTCTCCAGTCTACCTCTTCCTATTGCTCAGCTTCTGTGATAAGAAAAACTTGAAGTGGTATTGCAGGCAGAGGGAAGGGAGGGGGGGTTTCATGGGACAGAAACTCGTGAGGAATCATCCTGTCTTCCACTACATTGGGGGAATATAAAGACATCCAAATGGTACTGGGTTCATAAGATGGCAACCCTAATGAATAACATTTCATGTAGTTTATATGTATAAGAATGTGAACTTAATTAAGCTAATATTAGTTAGCACAATTAAGCAGAAAGTAATTCCTCCTTGACAAATATAGCAAAAGATCTTAGGACCATGCTGTGATTGTCTGAAAATGAAATATTCTAGAAGTTCTTTAATGGGCAACTGTAATATATACAGTAATGAATTCCAAAGCTGGTCTCCTTTGGTAGAGCTGGCCAAGTTCCTCGCTGTTTGTTCCATGTTGTTAACATATGGGTAAATCTATTGAACAACAATCAGATTTCATCTTTTCAGCTCCTTTGTCATAGATGTTAGCAAGACATATTTGTTCTGGTGATCTGGAGCATCATTTGGCTAGACTGGGTGTTTTATACAGTCAGTGGTAGAGATTGCCATCTGGAGCCATAAATAAGATTCCTTTGAAGAAACTTGAGCTTGTTAGGAAAATAAGCTTTTTTATAAAAAAAAATGGCTTCCAATAAGTCCCTTCAGTACCGATAAAATGAAAAGTAGAGTGAGGTGGCAAGAGTAAGTAGGCTAATATGTAAAAAGATGTTACTGGGATTTGTGGGCACGCGAGAGATGTTTAAAGCTGTATGTATGGCTCTCTGCTTCGATTAAACTGAGTAGAATGGAAATCAAGGGCAGTCAGAGCTCACAGAGTGAGGTCTTTATTACGGGACTTCAGCTGAAAGCTGGAGGAAATCGCATTGAATTAACGTTAGTTTTTTTTGCTTTCTTGTCAGTCACAGTGTTTCTTCACTGGATATTGGATATGTTGCTATACAGCAAAGCCCAAAAATACAGCAGAAGGGCTTTCCTAAGGAATTATAGAAGAGGTAATTAGTCTGGTAGGTAAAAAAAAAATAAAAAATGAAAGGATAAAAAAATACAGAAACATAGTGAAACCCTAAAGACTAACAGGCTAACCTAAAGGTACCTCCAAATGCCAGATGCAGGGGAAGGGCATCAGGATCCCAGAGGCATTTGGTGGGGCCACTGTGGGATACAGGAAGCTGGACTAGATGGGCCCTTGGCCTGATCCAGCAGGGCTCTTCTAATGTTCTTATATTTTAATGTGTCCTTTTGTGGATAAAATCCACTTCCTCAGACATAAGAGAGAAATACAACAAATATTTTAATTGTATTTTAATTGTTTTTCATTGTATTTTTATTGTATTTTAATTGTTGTAAGCCACCCAGAGACCTTTGGGTAGAGTGGGCGGCATATAAGTTAAATAAATGTATAAATAAATAAATGTATACATGGCATCAAAATACAGAGACTATGATTGTTTGGTAAGAAAGCCAGTGGATATTTAACAGCGGGATGATAGCCTGTTTGATATACAGACCTATTTCATTGAAGCTTGTTCTGTAAAGGGTGCAAGAACTTCTGACATAGAATAACAATGGTAGAAATAACATGAATGTTAATTATACTAAGGAATTTTTGTTTACAGTTGTTAATTACCTTCTATTTATAGGAGCCTTTGTAAGCAGCTGCAATGGTGGATGAATTATCCCTGGGCAATGGATGACCTGAGGGACACGGTGGCGCTGCGGGTTAAACTGCAGAAGCTTCTGTGCTGCAAGGTTGGAAGACCAGCAGTCGTAAGATCAAATCCACACAAGGGCGTGAGCTCCCATCGCTTGTCCCAGCTCCTGCCAACCTAGCAGTTCAAAAGCATGCAAATACAAGTAGATAAATAGGTACCATCACAGTGGGAAAGTAGCAGCGTTCCATGTCTAGTCGCGCTGGCCACATGACTACGGAACTGTCTACGGACAAATGCTGGCTGTACAGCTTGGAAACAGGGATGAGCACCACCCCTAGAGTCGGACACGACTGGACATTTATCAAGGGGAACCTTTACCTTTACCTAATGAATGAGCACAAGAACAACATGATAATGACTTAAGACTCTCTGGTTTAGTTTTAATATGAATGTATTCATGATATCTGATTTGTGTCTATCATTTATGTTGTCGGTAAGCAAGTATAGGTCTGCCACCAAGACTTATACTGTACTTACTTACAACCCCTACTTAGGGAAGGGGAGGAAGAGAGGTGAGCTGGGGTAAATGTTGCCCTTTTTTCCTTGTAAAGTAGGTCCCCCATATTGATAGATTCCAAGCCCCCCCCCCTTGGATAATGAAAAGCATGGATTATAGCTAACACAGTCTCTTGGACCCGGAACTCAACTGTACCTATAATTTTTATCTCGATGGAGTCTCCATGGGTAAGAAACGAGTTGAAATCTCTCATTCCTGTGCTGAAGACTGAAGATGACTGTCTGTCTCTCTCACACACAAAATCTCAATGGCTCTGCGGCATTTCTTCAAACATGATCAAGAATCCATTTCCTTGTTTGCTCAAGAGTGTTGACGGAAGGGCTAGCTGGAAGGCAGGAAAGACGGGAGGTGGGAAACCTCCCTGAGGAAGCAGTTTGGCTTACTTTGCGCTGTACGGGACTAAGTGAAATCATGGAGGCTTTCCCATACAGTATAACATGTAGTGGTTCTGGGTTTTTCGGGCTCTTTGGCCATGTTCTGAAGGTTGTTCTTCCTGACATTTCGTCAGTCTCTGTGGCCGGCATCTTCAGAGGACAGCAACCAGAGCACAGGTTGCTGTCCTCTGAAGAAGCTGGCCACAGAGACCGGTGAAATGTTAAGAAGAACAACCTTCAGAACACGGCCAAAGAGCCTGAAAAACCCAGAACAACCATTAGATCCCGGCCATGAAAGCCTTCATGAATATAACATGTAGTGTTTGGTTCTCTCTGGTGACCAGTGTGATAATTACATCTTGAAAATTCATATTTGTAGGTATTTTCATTTAATATTTTTAGCATTTTCAGACCATGCATAAGCAAATCAGCAGAAACGGATCCCGGGTATACTGAGGTCTTACTGAACATCCTCCTGTCTACTCCCAGAAGTAACACGTTTCAGAGCAAAAATTGTCGTGGCTTGGGGTTGGTGGCTGAGGGCTTCATAAAGTTCTTTTCCAGACTCTACTGAATGCATAAGGAGAGGGGAGGGGGAGACGGCTGTTTTTACTCCTTGCTGAATTTGCCACTTCTGCCACTTTTCTTCTGAAAGAAAGGTGCCATTTAAATAATGGGATGCCTATATAGTACCATCTAGTTGTATCCATCTTAAGGAAATCCAGATGGGGATTTAAAGGTATCGGAGGTATTTCAAAAACAGTTTTAATAGTATTATACATTCTCTCACACCCTGTGAGTTTTTCATTTAATAGGAATTTGAGCCCAGGTCTCCTGAGTTCTAACCCATCACTCTATTCATTGCATCACCCTGTGTCTCAGTGGCCTCTTTCATAAGGCACTGATTCTGCTCTGGGAATTTATCATTTCCTTAAAGTCTCTCCACAGCTGCAGGAGTCCACACACCCACCATTCACTACAACCTGTCAGCCAGAGCAACCTTCTTTTTCATGAATTCTTGAAAAGCTGCTATTTATTTGTTACTATTGCTGCTCCTACTGAAAGATCCTAAATGATCAGTGATGAATTACAATGCAGCTCCCATGTTTTCATATGATTGTTTTTGTGCTTGTAATTTTTTATTGAATTGCTCTTATAGTTACGTGCAGTTGTTAGCTACTGGGAGGATGTCATTGGAAATCTGGGACAGAGATTTTAATGAATACTTTCATTGTGATTGTTGTTGGTGCCATCAAATTACTTCCAGCTTATGGTAACTGTATCAGCTAGTGACCTATAAAAGGTCTTATGAGTAACAGCCCTGCGCAGGTCTTGCAAATTCAAGGTCATGATGTCCTTTTATTGACGGACATCATGACCCATCTCATAGATGGTCCTCTTCTTTTCCTGCTGCCTTTCGCTTTTCCCAATATTGTTGTTGTTGTTCCTGATGGTCCTTCTCTTCTCATGGTATGTCCAAAATAGGATAGCTTTGGTTTAGTCATTTTAACCTCTAGATAGCATTAAAAACTTGATTTGATCTAGAACATTCTTATTTGTCTTTCTGGTGGTCCACAGAATTGATTAAGCTCTCCTCCAACATCCTATTTCATTTAGGTTGATTTTTTCCCTGTCAGCTTTTTCCCCCTGTCACATCTACATACAGTAATCAGGAGTACTGTTGGCCTCCAATGGCATATCCTTACTCTTTAGGAAGTAACAGGAAATCCCATGAGCTATTGTTGAAGAATAGTGACAGGACTTGGCCTGATTGTCTCTTCCCTGCACAGTAGAGTAATCATAGCCATCCTGCCTGAAGCAGACATCTCCTACCTTAAGGGACCTGTAAGGCTTTTGGCTGAGATAAAGAAGGTTTATCTCAGCCATAGATAATAGTAAGAAGAAGATCTAATGGCCAGAATGAGAAGATTCTCTGCTCATCTATACATACTATACAGAAATAGCATGGTAGCTGCTGGATGTAAGCTATTAGTAAACCCAGAGTGGAAGAGACCCGTTCAACAACAGTTTTAGAAGAAGCTGCTTAATATAGCCTTTATCTGATCAGAAGCATTGCAGAATGTTAGCTTTGCACGAATGATATAATTCCATTACTGTATTTGAAATTCTCATCATTGAAGAACACTGTGTGCTATTACTGAATAGACATAATAAATGTATTGTCAATTCATATCCTGAAATTTTGCTCTGTGTAACTATCTAATGCCCTTGTATTTTGTGGAGATAGCATATTTAATGATGGGAGATGACTCTGTACTTTTATTCCTGTAGAATAATATAACAGCAATAGGCTTTTATTTAATTTGTTTTTCTTTTTAAATGGCAGTTATGAAAAATAGGGACTCTGAATATAATTTCTCAAGAATATGTATGCATGTTACATATCAAATGTGTTCATATTCCCATTGTATTTCTCTTGTGGCCCTTTCTTGTCTTGATAGAATTTGTCTTGATAGTAGCAAACTAATATATATATAAAACGTACTGCCCTATCATGTTGTTTTGTGTCCCACATAGCTGGTAATGGGTAGGTCAGTATTCCTGAATTGTTTTGCATGTGCCCGTTCAATCTCATTTCCACATTGATCTGACAAACAGAAGCAAAAGCAAGTTTTATGAAAATCTACACCAAAATATTTATTTATTTATTTATTTATTTTATTTATATCCCGCCTATCTGGTCGGTTAAGACCACTCTAGGCGGCTAATACATCTTCAATATGCATTATTATATTTTACTTATAATATTTTCAATAAATATATAATACTTGAAACTGATAACTCAAACTTTTCATATATTCAAAGATTGAAAAGTGATTTATATATCCATGTACTAACAAAAATGCCAGACACTTTAAAATGTGGTAAGTAATAACATTCATGTATAACCTTAAATCCTATTATTTTGTTAATCTGATCTTGTAAATACCATTTGATTTGTTAATTTTTATTCTCTTTTATATTGAAAAGTGTCTACTTTTATTCAAAAGGGTTTATTAAAAACCTTCCCAAACCATTAAAATTAGGCAATTTAAGGTATTTTTATTCTTTTTTTTCTTTTTGAGCTAAGAACTATGTCAGAATATCTATGAGACGTGAAAGCTGAAGGAAATTAGATTGCCAGTCCACTCTTTCCTGGATAAGGGCAGAGATAAGGATCAGAGCAGATCAGATTAAAATTTCAAGAGGCAATTTTCTCAAGCATTACCAAGGATTATGCTGGTTTTCTGAGTAGCATTACCACCCTAAAACCAGGGTTACTTTTTTAGGGTGGAGTGCCCAAAATCAATCCAGCCGTCGAGGGGTAGTCCAAAAGAATACCTTCTCCAAGGTACACCTGAACAGATTCACACAGTTCATGATACACCAAGCCGAGCAGAGCCTAATAGTGCCTGTTAGACCCATAGTTAATTTTCTTCCTTTAAGGTTAGTAGTGGGACAGTCAAAGCAGATTGTGTTGTAAAATTTGTGGCCATAAGGATTTGGTGATGGCCACCAATTTAAATGGCTCTGGGGCTCAGATAAATACAGGAGTCTGTGACTGTTATTGAAGATGACTATGGTGCTGCCCTCTCAGTTAGATGCATCATGCTTTTCTGAATATATTCGGGGAATATAAGCAGGCACATGCTGTTACCCTCATGCTGTGCTTGTGGACTTCCAGAAGCACCTGGCTGACCTCTGTGGAAAAGAGAGTGCTATAGTAGTGGAGCCTTGAATCCAGTAGGGCTTTTCTTATATTCCTATGAGCCATCCTGGCAGAAGTCACCCCTCAGTACGGCAGACATATAAGCACTACTAAATCATTTTCATTATGTTTGTTACCAAACAGACCTAGAGGAGAACAGCCAGTGCATATTTATTTATTTATTCCATTTATACCCCACCTATCTGGTCATTACGACCACTCTAGGTGGGTTACAATACAAAATACGAGAACAATATATAAATAAAAAGACATTTTTACACAATTTTTAAAATTGTGTAAAATTGTGAATTGGCTTGTTTCTAGCATTGCTTTCTCCACATGGAAAGTGATGCATTTAAAAGGTGGAACTCCTCCTTGTGTGTAGTTTCTACCTGTGAATAAAACCTTAAGATTGTCCAGGGTTCTTGCTCACATACATGCACAGGCTATGTTGAGCATGGGACTCCCATTTTCAGATACATTGCACTCCATGTGTAAAAGTGGTGGAGGAGGTGGGAAAAACTAGTACAGTGGGGTCTCTACTTAAGAACGTCCCTACTTAAGAACAATCCAACTTGAACAGCTCCATTTGCTAAATTTTGCTTCTACTTGAGAACAGAAATCCAAGATAAGAACAGGAAAAAAAAAACTTTCCTGCTCTTTTTTTAACCTTAGGGCATCTTAGGATAAAAAAAATTCTCCCCCTAGTGGTAGAGTACATATTAACCAGCTTTGCATTAGTTCCTATGGGAACTAATGCTTCAATGTACGAACGCACCTCTACATAACAAAAAAACAGCCAGAACGGATTAATTGGTTTTCAGTCCATTCCTATGGAAAATTTTGCTTCAACTTAAGAACGTTTCAACTTAAGAACACCATTCCAAAACGGATTAAGTTCTTAAGTAGAGGTTCCACTGTAGTTTCTATGGACGGAAAAGAGCAGATACGGATTAAATGGTTTTCAGTGCATTCCTATGGGAAATGCAGATTCAACATAAGAACTTTTCAACTTGAGAACCACCTTCCAATACGGATTAAGTTCTTAAGTAGAGACCCCACTGTAATTTCTCCCTAAGCATGTTGATTACAACCAGGGAGATAATAACTGCATAAACAGGCTATAAACAGAAGTGGATTCAGTAAATGCCTATATTTGGCTGTGTGTTCCTTGCAGAACACAGATGTTTTATTATTGGTAGAAGGTCACCATGTTTTTATTGCTTGGTACTTTTTTCCCCCTCTTGGCCCCACTCTTGGCATTCACAGTGCTTTTGCTTCATAAGGGAGATGAACTCTGAAGTTCAAAGAGCCAATGGGAGAGCTAAGTTGAAAGTAAACAAGTTGAGGCAAAATGCTGACGACATTTCAATCTGGCCAAGGTGTCAAACAACATCAAAGGTGAAAGGCAGCTGTCAATACAGTTTCTTTATCTTATGACACTTCCACATTTGTATATGTGTGTGTCTACATGTACACTTGTGCACTAAACCCCTATCATAGACCCTTAGCATTAATGTGTGCTTCTTGTTGAATTGATTATGAAAAGTACTAAATTGTCATGCCATAGGCTGAAATGCAGCAAAGGTGGTGGTGATGGTGGTATAGAGGTAACTTAGAAGCTAAGGGGTGATGAAGCATCCTGGTACGAATTTTTTAAAGAATTAATACAAGTGTAGCAAGCCATGTGAACTTTTAAATGAAAGCATTTAGGTGACAAAGGAAAGAGTTTATAGCAGAGCTTCAATCTGCAGTTTAGGTGGTTGTCTTTTAGAGGCTTGACCTTAACTGGTCTTGACAGGTAAAAACAAAAGGGACCCTTTGGGGTTTCACAGCCATGCAAACACTTTCGGCTTGCTCTGAAGGACATGTCTAGAATGTGTGATGCTGTCAGTGTCAGGTGGCCTGGGTTGTTACCATGGAAAGAGGCCCTACTGAAATTCCCTACTACTGTTTACAGCAATAAATAGTCTAGGTCTAGCAGTAAACTGCAGAAACACACAGAGGCATGTGTATATAAACTTCACCCCTTTGCTGAGGATAGAATCATTTGAACTGTCCTGCAGTGTAGTGGTGAACTTTGCTACATAGCTGTGATCTCTGTTAGCTTTCCTCTCTATTGCGTAGAGACATAGAGTCACAGAATAATACAAGGGGTCTAAGGCCGTTGAGTCCAACTCCCAGCTCAATCCAGGAATTCAGATCAGTGTAGATCTGACAGGTGGTTGTCCAATTTTCTCTTGAATGCTTATAGCACATTGGAGTGCTCACTGCCTTCTGAGGAAATTGGTTAATTGGTAAATAGTTAGGAAGTTTTTCCTGATATATCCAGTCTAAATTTGGCTTCCTGTAGCTTGAGCCCATTGTTATGTGTCTTGCACTCTGAGGTGATTCAGAAGAGATCCTTCCTTGCCTCTGTATGGCTACATTTAAGTACTGTATTTGAAAAGTGCTATCACATCTCCTCTCAGTCTTCTTTTCCCATGGCTAAACATGCCCAGTTCTTTCAGTCTTTCCTCACAAGGCTTAATTTCCAGTCCTCTGATCATCCTTGTTGCTATCCTCTGAAATTGTTCCAGCTTGTTTCAATCCTTCTTAAATTTCGGTGTCCAGAACTGGACACAGTACTCTAGATGAGTACTCTAACCAGTGCTGAATAGAGGAGAACTAGAACCTCACGGGATTTGGAGACTATACTGTATTTCTCTTAATGCAGCCTAAAATAGCATTTGGCTTTTTTGTATCCACATCATACTGTTGGCTTATATTCAGTTTGTGATCTGCAATGACTCCAACATCCTTCTTGCTCATAGTATTGCTCTGCCAGGTATCCTCCATCTTTTAACCGTGTGTTTGTTTTTCCCCCCTAGGTGTAGAACTTTGCACGTATCCCTGTTAGATGTCATTCTGTTGTTTTCAACTCGGTGCTCAAGCCTGTCAAGATAGTTTTGAATTTTGTTTCTGTCTTCTAAGGCTTTTGCTACTCGACCCAATTTTTTTGCAATCTGCAAATTTAATAAACATCCCCTGCACTCCTTCATCCAAATCATCAATAAAAATCTTGGAAGACCACCAGGCCCAGGACTGAGCCTTCTTGTAACCTGTTTGTTGCCTTCTCCCAGTTGGAGAAGGATCCATCTTTTAGTATGATTCTGTAACCAACTGTGTATCCTCCTGATAGTTGTGCCATCCAGCCCATACCTAGCTTGCTTGCTAATCAGAATATCATGGGGCAGTTTGTCAAAAGCTTTGCTGATCAAGATATATTCAATCTACAATATTCCCGCCATCTCTCACGGAGGTTACCTGATCGAAAAAACAAGACAAGATTAGTCTGGCAGGATTTGTTCTTGACAATTCCATGTTGACTTCTAGTTATTATGGCATTGTTTTCAAGGTGCTTGCAGAGTGACTGCTTTATACTCTGTTCCAGAATTTTCCCCAGGATTGATGTCAGGCTGACTCATCTTTAGTTTCCCAGTTCCTTCTTTTTGCCTTTTTTGGATACAAAATATAATAATAATAGGGGCAATGTTAGCCCTCATACAGTCATCTGACACTTCACCTATCCTCCATATTTTCAAGAAAATAATAGACTGTGGTTCTTAAAATTCTTCAGCTACTTATTTCAGTACTCTTGGATGCAGTTCATCTGGTTCTGTAAATCAGAACTCATTCAGAGTAATAAGGTATTCCTTGACTATTTGGTTCCAGTAGCTCCCACTCTTTGCCAGTAGGTCTCACAAAGTGAGCTTCTCTTGGAAGAGCAGGCTGGTGTTTTATTCAATCTGAGTTCTTCTCTTTTGCCTCTTTCTTCTGCCTTTCATTTGTTCACTCGCTGCAAGACACTGGATCTGCTCTTAGAGTGCTTAATATGTTTAGTACGCTCATTAATTCTCCTGGGGAGAATCTTGCCCTTAACCTTCTTGTTCACAATAATGCCGACAGCATGCTAAGTAATGTTGTGCACACTTCCTGTTTTGCCAGCATAGCATTTAAGTGGCATTCCTTTCAGAACTGTGGCAGTGCCCTTAATGTCAACAACATCATGCTTCTTATAGATGCACATGTCGCTGGCAAGAGGGACAACACCATATTTGTGGATGGGTCTTGAGAAACTGTATTCTGCCGGCAGAAAGGTTTGGGAAATGCAAGAGAACTTTCCACATCGACCATGTTTGACCCATGGTAGGATGCTGCCCATGATTGTTTTGAAGCAACAGGTTGATTCTCATTTAGGGCCATGCTGGGCTGTACAGTGCTGGATGTATCTAATTGATATGTTTGTCTCTCATGCAGGGTGTGTGTATGCATATATGCTCGCATATTTATGATTCATGAATTAAAATATTTCTATACTGCCTCTCAGCCCATGGATCTTTCAGGAGATGTAGAATAACAAGAATTCTAAAGGCACTGAATGAAAAATTATAAAGCAACAGCAACATTTCAGATCAGAAGCCATTTAAAACTAATGGCATATCGAGATCCTACAAAGGAAACAAGAGCAAGGGCCAGCTTGAAAGTGGAGCTTGTAAAAGAGAAAAGGCATTCAGGAAAGCAGCTGTCATTGCCAATGTGGACAAGTTCAGCTCCAAAGTGGATGAGAGTCAGGGCTGAATAAATTTGACAGAAGGACAAGCGGAAAATTGACTAGATTCATCTTGAGGCAGTGCTTCCTTATGAACGGAAGATGAACGGGAAGGCATGCGTGCCAGCACATTATGTGTTCCGACTGAAAGGCATGCCTTGTCATTTCTCTGCAATTAGGTGATGGATGGAGATTTCAAACCTCCTTGCCTCTTCAAAAAGGAGGTGAGAATTCCTTCGTAGTTTTTTTTTTTTTTTCACCCTGGGTCTGCCTCTTTTCAGACATTGCTCTGTCTGGCCACACACTGTGCTTCTTAGTTCTAGCCTAACAAGCCACGTTGGTGTGATCACTCGGAGTCTGTCAAGAGGTTCACTGAAGGATGGTTGTCTGCGCCTGGCAGATTCTTACCTGCAGGAGACCGTTTGTTGAATATGCATGAAGTTGCATCTGTTGGCAGTGTCCCAAACATTTTATAGTGCAAGTCTGACTTTGTTTCAGTGAACTGGGAAGCCAGAGGCTTCAGTTGCTGTAATAATATTCCCACCTGTGTGTATTCCACAGCACTATTGTTGTTTATTTCATCAGGTTAGTAAAATATTGGGATGTTGCCTTTCCATCAAAAAGTTCCACAAGGCAGCTTGCGCCAACGGTTTAGCATTGTTTCTGTCACTGCAACTTAATGGTATGAAACTACAGGAAAACTGTTTTCCCCACTCATTTCTTGGCAAGGGAAGGCAGCTTTTGGCTGTGAATCTCCCCCCACCCAAGTTCTTCCACCTCCCTTAGGCACTAAGTCAATATAGAGCACATTGATGTAAACTCACAGGTCATTAAACACATGTTTAACCACAGCTGCAAGCGAGTTTCAGAATGACTAGTTGCCAGCTTCAATCTCTTCTGCTGGATATAGCAGGAAATAGTTAAGTGTCAGGGCTGTGCACTGAACTAACTAAATATTTCAAATTCCTGGAGACCACCATCAAACTCCCAAGTGCCCAGATGTTTCCAGCTGTGTCTCTAGCACATGAATACCCAATAGATGCACAGGAGCCTCTTCAAATGTTACCTCCTCCACCAATCTCATTTGTCACCTAGAAATCTACAGCTGGCTTAGAACTTCAGAACCTTTGTGAGGGCTTCGTCTCACAGGCAAGAAGAACTGTTGTTGTGTCGGGTTTTTTTAAAAATGCAGTTTATAACTATGTGACTGTCATGGGATTAGAAATCGCTGTCAGCGTTTCCACCAAAGCGACCAGCTTTGCTGCTGCTCCACCTCCCAGGTTGCTGCTACTGATGGGTGGTGAAGCCTTCCCCTGGCAGAGGTGTGTGTGTGTGTGTGTGTGTGTGTGTGTGTGTGTGTGTGTGTGCGTGCGTGCGTGCCTGCGCCCACGTGCGCCTGCGCCCGCGCCCATTCTTCCCTGCAGGAGGAGGAGACCCCCCCATCCCAGTTCCAGACCAGGCAGTTCACCTGGTTGCTTTCTGAGATTGGGGTTGGCAGCAGGGAGGACACCTCTCCGCTTCTGAGGTTCACTACATGCCTCAGCCTCATGGGAAGTGCTGGATGAGTGAGGGGAGGATACTATAGCAGGAGGACAAGAAGGAAAGGGGTGGAAAGGGAAGGAATGGGCAAAGGGTGAGGGTGGGAGTGGCCAGGGGCAAGGTGACTGAGGGGAATGGAAGGTGGGGAAGGTTTTGGAGGATGGGAGGGCAAGGAGAAGGGGTTGGTTGAGGGATGGGGTTGATAGAGGAGGAAGGTGATGCAGGCTAAAAGGGGAGAGAAGGAAGGATGGGCTGGGCTGGGAATCAGCTGTTTGGTGTGGCTTCAGCAGGCAGATGGCGATACTTTTATTTATGTATTTTTTAAATTCTTGCTATCTAGTACAGTACTGTATCAATTAACATAATTTAAAAACAAACAAACACAGACCGGTGCGTTCACATATGTGGAATCGATTCTGGTGAATCACTTCCATATCCAACTTTACTCCACTTTGGTGATGGAGTAAAATAATTTCCTCTCTCTCTCACACACACACACACACACTTTCAAATTAATCTGCGTGTGCATATATCTCATGCAGTGGGATCTAAGTTTGGGCAAAAGGTGATGACAAGTATTAGTAAAATGCACTCTCTTACTGAGCCCTTGGTATATACCATAAAAAGGAAACTTGTGATACTCAGCTACAGAGCTTTGAACTTCCAAAATCACCTGGGCACTGAGCACACTGACTGCAAAATGCTGGAAGTTGTCATTCAAAAAAAGTCATGTTCTGAAACTCTGTTTGTCTGTAGGTAAAAGTATATGGTTGCCCCTTCTGTAGAGCATGTGCAGCTGCTTTCTATATCACTGTGAGAGAATTGCCCCTAGGAGAGACAGACTAAATCTTGTGTGTTTCCAGCCATTGTCACCACCTTTCCTGTGTCTATGTTTACTAGATAAGGTTTCTGAAATCAGATCTATAAAATCTCCCTGAGAAAACCTTACAGACTTCCCCGCTTTCAGAATATTCCCAAAGCTAACCAGTGTTGCTGAAGTTAAGTTGGGTGAGTCTTGAGTTCTTGACCATCTTGAGTTCTTTGATGGAAAAAAAAGAAAGATATAACTATAGGAGAGAAAACAAAATGAACACACTTTGTCACTGACATTTACACACCTTGCTTGCTGTAACATATGTTGTATAAAGTTTAAAAGACAAAGACAGAAACTATTTTATGGATCTTTAGTGCATGCATACCACACTCAAAGACAAGAGTGGATACCAGCTACCCAAGGACATCCTATTATTTATATAAAAAAGGATGTCTGAGAATGCATCAAATCTTTCTACTGTGTAATTTGTTATTTTCAGAAGGCTAACTAAAATTACAGCCTTGGGTTTTCAGCTGGTAAGCCTTGGAACCTCCTCCTGTTAGTTCTTTTTTAATACAGCGTGCTAGAATCATACCAATGGAGGTAGGGAAAGGAGCAGGAGTGAAAGAAAGCTGTTTGTTTGACCTTTAGCTTTGATCTTGAATATCATTTCTCCAAATCTAATTACCAAGTACATTAAGGTTTCCCATTTCTTGAACACTTGCTGTGATCTCCTTAAAACATGAGCAGAGGACAAAGCTCCCCTCTCTCAAAAAACTGGATTTAAACCTCAGAGCTGTAGAGCTGCTGATAGTTCAGGCTGTTTTCATTAAACCAAAAGCCAAATAAGACAATATTTTGATAATTACAAGAGGCATTATCTGATGGGAGATAAAGCAGTATTTTTTATCTCTCCTTTCAAAATGATGAAATAAAGGAAGTGGTTTTTGTCCCTTCCTTTTAGAAGACTGTATAGATTTGTTTCTTATATAAAGCTGGCTTTATGGTTGCTGTTTAAAAGCTCACCTGGTGATAAATCAAAGCCCCACTTCAGAGAGAGAGAGAAAGTGGGGAAAAGGACCATGTGTGCCATCAAGCATACACTGTTGCTCATTTAAAAGAGTATGTGCGTGGGTATGCCATATTAAGGGACGTGGTGGCGCTGCGGGTTAAACCGCAGAAGCCTCTGTGCTGTAAGGTCTGTAGATCTTCAGCTGTGAGATTGAATCCATGTGACAGAGTGAACACCCGTTGCTTGTCCCAGCTCCCACCAACCTAGAGGTTCGAAAGCATGCAAATGTGAGTAGATAAATAGAGACCACCTCAGTGGGAAGATAACAGCATTCCGTGTCTAAGTCACACTGGCCATGCAACCACGGAAGATTGTCTTCGGACAAACGCTGGCTCTATGGCTTGGAAACGGGGATGAGCACCGCCCCCTGGAGTCAAACACGACTGGACAAAAATTGTCAAGGGGAACCTTTATGTTTACCTTATGCCATATTAAAAGCAACAACAACACACATATACAAAGGAGATGTTGATGTAAAATCTTATATAGGAGCAGCATTGTATTTTGCTAAAATGACAGGTTATGTGCCTCGCCAGCTTCGCTGGCCTTGGTTGGGTTTCCTCCTTTCATCCCTGGATCCACACAATCAGTAGCCATTTCATTGGAACTTGGATCAGGGAGAAAGGTAACAAACAATTGTAGGCAGGAGCAGGAGTCCCCATTTTCCTGCGGTAGTTTCCATATTCTCTCTGCGGGTTTGCCATTCCCTGGTTTTATTCACCAGTAGGGCCAAAGTCTTTCAGGGTGAATCAGTTCCTTTCACTGAGCCTCCAGTTTGATCAGCTAGTCCACTCGGCCCTCCAGGGTTTCTCTCTTCTAGAGTGTCCCCCAGAGCAAGGAGCAGCATGCCTACATTGAGGACAGGTATGCCAGAACTCCCCCTATGGTGTCACCCTCTGACACAGGGTATCTGTAGCTTCTGACTGTCTTTTTTTCCTTGGAAGCTAGCTCTTCCCCTACCCGACGGCCGTCCCCAACTCTTTTAGCCTCCTTCCATGTTTCTGCCTCACTTGGTAGTAAAGCCACTTATATATCTCTCATCCACCAGGGGTAGACTAGTTCCTGTCATTTCTCTAGGGATTGTCTCCCAGCTCCCATGACTTACACTGTGGCTTCAGGTCACGGCAGCCTGCAAAACTTCTGCAATCAGCAAGGTGGGTGAAGTTGTCTAGTCAGCCATCTGGGTTGGGGGACTCAGATCTCTGGCGGTGCGGATTGCAAAAGCACACTTACAGGGGCATCCGTGACCTTGTCCTCACAGAAATCATGAGTAGGGCAAAGAAAATACATTTTATATGTACAAAATATTGATAGCATACAGATATAGTGCATCCAGTGTTCGAAAACAAAATGTGAATATTACACATAGAAATATATAAGAGCTGATGCGAAATTAATAGGGATAATTGCATGCACAGTGTTTATTTATTTATTTATGTAACTTATATGCCGCCCACACTACCCGAAGGTCTCTGGGCGGCTTACAGCATTTAAAATACAATAAAAAGGCAAAATAAAAGGGCAAGTAAAATGCAATTAAAATATATATTCTAAAAATTGCCATCAGACCTACAGCTGATATTATTTCAGTTAAAAGCCATTTGGAACAGGAAGGTTTTGACCTGGCGCCGAAATGTCATCAGCGTCGGCATCAGACGAATCTCAGTCGGGAGGGCATTCCATAGTCTGGGGGCAGCTGCCGAAAAGGCCCTTTGTCTACAAGCCATCCCTCTTATCTCCTTAAGGGATGGCTCTTTCAAAAGGGCCCCCTGGCTAGATCTTAACTGCCGGGTAGGTTCATATGGAAGGAGGCGGTCCTTCAGGTATCCAAGGCCCAAGCTGTTTAGGGCTTTATATGTCAAAACAAGCACTTTGAATAGGGCCTGGGCAGCAACTGGTAACCAATGTAAATTAAACAGAATCGGCTTGATGTGATCTCTAGCAGCTCCACCACTCACCAGCCGCGCAGCTTGATTCTGGACCAGTTGCAGTTGCCGGACCGTCTTCAAAGGCAGCCCCACGTAGAGCGCATTGCAATAATCTATACGAGATGTTACCAGTGCATGTGTAACTGTCATGAGACTCCGCTTGTCCAGGTAGGGCCGCAGCTGGTATAATTTCCGCAACTGAAGGAAGGCGCCTCTGGCCACCGAGTCCACCTGGGCTTCCAAAGTTAGACTGGGGTCCAGGAGCACCCCCAGGCTGTGGACCCTGTCCCTTAGGGGGAGTGTAACCCTATTCAGGGCAGGGAAATGGCCCTCCAACTTGTCTGGTGAAGCACCCACTAACTGCACTTCCGTCTTGTCTCGATTGAGTTTCAATTTATTAATCCTCATCCAGTCCATTATCAGGTCCAGACACGAGTTCAGCACAGAAACCGCCTCACCTGGATTGGTAGAAAACGAGAGGTAGAGCTGAGTATCGTCAGCATATTGCTGACTCCTCAGTGTTCAAGAGAGCTAAGGATTATGATACATGTTCAATAACAAAACAAAGACTTCGAATGTGTGTAATATGCCTATAATAGATTTTGTGATGTGTGCTTAGACACATGAAAGCTTATGAAAAATGAATTTTTTTAAAAAAACCAATTAAAAATATGACTCATTGGAAAAGACAATAATGCTAGGAAATGTTGAAAGCGGCAGGCAAAGAGGAACAAACCTGAGAGGAACTGACTTCAGAAAGAAAGCCACCTCCTTAATTTTACAATGAAAATACATTTTGGAGGTCACTTATTCATAGGAAACTGGCTTGATGACATTTAACAATAATAGCTACTGCTACAATATACTATACACTTTTTGTCTTATTTGTGATTTCAAACATGAAGCTAGTCATTTCTGCTAGATATAGTACGGTTCTTATTTAAGTTTTTACATCAGGATTATACCTGTAATTGTTTTTTTCATATTTATTAAAACAACTGTGTTCATTTTCTTATTGGTATTTCTATAACACTATATGCTTGGCAATATTTTTTCTAATGGTGTTTTACTACTTTTGAATGCCCTTTAAGATGTGGTTCAGACAGTTCAGGGTGGAACTAGATGAGCAGTTAGCTTTTTTGAAAATCACTTGGTCTGTGGAATTCCTGCCCTCCACCCCAAAACTGCTATTTACAGATCTATTTACACTTTTCATGCTAATAAACCACATTTAGCACGGTGGAACTGACTTCTGCCTGTGGTTGTAAGGTTAGTGGAGGATGGTTTTTAAGATGTGGATGCTGAAATCCTTGCTGACCAACTGCAAATCATCTAGCTGTTTCCTAAAGATGCCAGACTACTTTTGAACCATCCCTGCTCTAACAGAGAGAAAAAGTGATCATTCGAAGTGACTAGCATGCAGTAGAACTGACTGTATTCCATGGAAAGGTCACTGGCAGTATGTCTGTCACAGAGCTTGGGATAGTTACCAAGTCGTTTTACACTGGCCAGTCTGCCTTTATGGAACAGGAAAGGGAAAAACTAGGTGAATCTCTCTCAGTTTGTGGATAGGGCTCATCGAATTAAAGCTCCTAGTGACTTAACTACAGTTAATTTAACTTGGCTTGCAGCTTTTGATGTGGGCTGGCTGTAATTGTAGCTTCACAGCAATATCTGTTGTTCCCATGTTAAAACTGAAGATTTAATCTTCTGTGGTTAAGACACCCTAAAGGAGGCCAGAGTAGTTTGCAGTTAATTTCTTTTCAGTCCTTAGGTAATGTTTGAACACTGTTGAGTGATCAACATTATAAAAAGCATTGTTTAGTTGAGCTCTCCTGCTTGTATCACTTCTTTCAGCACTGACTTATTTTCTTCTCTTTGAGTGGAAAACACTCAAGCGTATGCAGTGAAACTGATTTGTATGTACTTATGTAGAGCAATTTCTTCTTATAGAGAGAATTAAAAAGACTTCTATGGGTGGAGTTCTGAAGCATGGCACACACACACACACACACACACACACACACACACACACACACACACACAGACACACAGAGCGAGAGCATAAAGGCCAGGTGCACATGAATGTGTACATGCAACTACTCGTGTGATAGAATCCTATTGTGTGATGCAATTTCTGTAAAAGCAAACATGCAGCAGTTCTACCTGGCTAGTGAGCCATCTGCTGCTCCCCTTCTGTCTTCCAATAGAGAAAATGATGGCATGCCCAGACTGTGACAGAAAGAAAACAAAAGAGAAAAACCACTGACACAATTATCCTTGTATGCATGGTTTTTCTCAGTGGAATCTTGACTGTGGAAAATACGAGAAAAATAACCCTGAGCTTGGGGGCTGTGGTCTACCTGTGTGAACAAAACACTAGTAGGCTCAGCACAGGATGATGACACAGGCTGGGGAAGAATATCTGATCATAACCCAGTGTCGAATGGGCTTGCAGCAATTTGCAGATAGAACAAGTTAAAGGAAACTAGCTCTAAATTAAGGACTAGGCTGTCTGTAGCCACTAGCATGTGACGTTAGAACATATGTCACTTCTTAGATACTCTGTTTAGCTGGTTTCAACTTTGTTTTTGTGGGTTATTTGTACAGTATTTAAGAACTATACACGGCAGTGCTATCAACACACTTAGAGGGGAGACCGTCATTGTTTCTTAACGGTTTCAGTGTTTGGCCCGCAAAGGAGAGGGGTGCTGCTCTGTATATCGATTCCTGTACATGGGTAGGAGCCTAAATTCTGCCAGGCTCTTGGTCACATGAAGAGTCTATATTCAATAATGAGTTCTGAAACTGTGAAGAACATGACAATGGAGGGGATGAGACACTCCCCTTTAAATGTGTTTAGGGTGCCAGCATCAGGGCTTTGGTAACGGGAGTTCAGAGCATACATTAACACTGAGCAGCATTCTAAGTGTTAGAGTGAAGCCACATTCTGGAGAGATTACGTAGCGTAAAAGCAACAGAATCTATTTGATGTCTTGAGAGGTAGGATAAAGGTGATCTATAATATTGTTCATGCTGTGCAAGAGTAACGTGTAAGCATAATTATTATTGCCAATCATGAGTTTCAGACTCATCTCATGCTATGTTTTCCCATCTTGCCTTGAAGCAAGTCCTTAACTATAGTTTAGGCAATGTGGCATACTGCTAAATCCTGACTAAGGACAGCAAAACATAGATGAGCATTTTGTCTTCATAGATAGAGCCTTGGAATTTGTGTCGTTTGTATGTGTATATAGTTTGTTAATCTTCTGACATTTCAGATACCACTCAGCTGAATTTACTTTCATTTAAGTACACTACGGTGGGTGAACTGGTGCTGTTGGAAGTTGATTATCCACTCTATAAATTAGTTGGAAGCTGATTGCCCTTTCTAGTCACAATTTAGTTACAAAAATTATGAAAAATAAAATGAAGCAAAGGCAGTGGACAAATATCCTATGACTTTTTCAACCATTTCTTGTGTCCAAGATGATTGGGCAAACTGTTCAAGACCGAGACAAGATCTCAGTTTCTATATTATACATAAGGCGTTGTTACTTGAAGATATTCTGTTCAAATAGGCTGTTATTCAAGGTATGATACAGACTAACAGCTTTTAGTTTATTACTGCTTAGTGGGCAACATTGTACCTTGTCACATTCTCACTCTTGGATGTGTTGCATGGGAGTTTCTTGACTGACTGACTGATTGATTGATTAAATTTGTAAACCACTTCCCATTAATGCCGAAGCCAAACAAACTAAAGACCAAATTAAAAAGAAAACCAAAATAACAATTAACCAATAATTAACCAATAAAACTAGATGGCGCTAAAGCTATAGAGCAAAATAGTGGTCAAAAGGCAGCTAGGGTCAATGTGGAAAGCCTAGCTGAAAATCCATGTCTTCAGTTGCCTCCTGAATGTTCACTGGGAGGGGGCCAGGCAAAGCTTCCTCTGGAAGCTGGTTTTACAGGGTTGGAGCCACTATGAAGAAGGCCCTACTTCTGGTAGATGACTTTCAGGCCTCCCTTAGAGTGGCCACCCAAAGGAGCCTCGTCTGTGATGATCTAGCACGTTGGACAGATGACACTGAAGAAAGATGCTCCAGCAAGTAATGTGGGCCCAAACTGTGGAGAGCTTTGTATGTGAGTGTCAAAACCTTGAACCTGATCCGGGATACAGTGGAGGCAAGCCAGAACCAGGGTGATGAAGTCAAATTTGCCTGCAAATCTGGCTGCCATATTCTGGACCCACTGTAGGCTCCAGATCGGCCTCAAGGGAAGGCTGACACAGAGAGTATTGCAGTAGTTAATCCAGGAGATGAGCAGCATCTGCATCATGATCCTGAGGGAGCTCCCGTGTAGGTAGAGGCAGAGCTGGGTGATTAGCCCAAACTGTTTAATGGTTGATCTGGACATGGCTGCAACGTGGGATTCCCCAGAAAGAGCCATGTCCAGAAGAATGCCCAAATTACGAACTTGGTTCCTAAAGCAGAGGGCAATGCCATCCAACGTAAGGATGATCCCCCAAACCTTTCCAGGGACCTCCTCCCCAGGAGCAAAATCTCTGTCTCATTCAGGTTTTGTTTGAGCCTATTAGCCCTGGTCCATTCCAATCCTGAAGCTGGGCAGCGCTCAAGTGTCTGTACAGCATCCACTGCAGAGGTGGTAATGGAGAGATAGAGTTGCGTTATTAGCATACTGATAACACCTTACTCAAAAACTCCTGATGACCCCCCCCCGCAGCTTCGATGTTAAACAGTATTGGGAACAGTGCCACACCTTAGAGTCCACGGGGCCGACACCTCATCATCTAGGTGAACTCTCTGGACATGGTCTGCAAGAAAGGATTGGAGCCAGCTCAGTGTTAAGGCTCCAGTTCCAATCTCTGAGAGTCTGTCCAGGAGGATACCATGGTTGATGGTATCAAAAGCCGTTGAGAGATTCAGGAATACCAACAGGGTACATCTGCAGTCTGCATCCAGACTGGAATGGATCAAGACATTTCTGTTCCTCAAGGTATGTCTTCAGCTGATTTGCTGCCATCTTCTCAATCAACTTGCCCAGGAATGGTATATTTGCAATCAGACAAAAATTGTTCAAATTGTCTGTCGCCAGGGGCACTTAATGATGGGTCAGATTATGGTTTCTTTATGAATTTACAGTATTTACAACCCACTCAGTAGGCTTCTATCAGCCAAGCTGGGCAAGCTAGGTCAAGCAAGGAGGTGTCATGCCTACAACTCATCAACATCCTAGAAACTTCTTCCATTGATAGAAGGTCAAACTGATCCAAATGGACAGAGACAGATGATGTGGTGACAGTCACCCCACAGTCAACTAATCTGCTGGTGGAATCGAGGTCAGCACAGATGGCCTCAATTTTGGATCTATTAAAAGTTACAAATTGGTCACTGGTAAAGTGAAAGTGAATGGTGAGGTTACGAACCACCTGGAACAATTCTGCTTGTCGATTCGCAGTCTCCCCTATACTCCTGATGTTAAATGCCCTTTTTACCATTTTAAAGGCATTGGTGTACCTTCTGGGTATGAGCTTAACAGCAGCCTTATTTTGCACTGTCTGATCCCTCCTCTACCTGTTTTCTAGCCATCTCTGTGCTAACTTTGTAGCTCACAGCCTTCCAGTATAACAGGGGTTCAAATGAGCTCTGAAGCAAGGAGAGAATTCAGGGGTGATCTTGTCAGCCTTGCAGGTCATCTCCAGATACCATCTATCAACCTGGGTTTCAACAGGATAATCTACCAAACTAGCTGGATACCTCCCAAGGCTTCTCAGAACCATTCAGGGTGAAGAAGCCTGTGAGGCTAGACCATTTTCACAGGTCCGCTCTCCCTGTGGAAGTGGGGGGGGTACTTACTGCATCAGCATGGGCAACTACTCTTTAGTTTAGTCAGATGTAAATGATAAACTGCAGTGCCACTGCAAGATTGGATGAAGGAGACAAGCACAGAATTAGTTAGCCTTGTCTCCTGGACTTTGACTTTCTTTGCATTGGTCATCCTACCCTACTAGTCCCAGTTGGCACTACCATCACTGATACAAGCAGTTGCAGTGTGTGTGTGTGGAGAAATTGAGCACTTGGGGTGTATGAAATATGAAATTCATTTGCTGGACTTTTCTAGGCTTCTGTGAACCTGAAAATCTGACCTCGCAGGCAGAAGATAGTGTGGAAATGGTTCAGCTCATCTCCCGCTACTGAACACTTCAAAGGAAGGATTGAGTGAGGGAGTAGACACTTCCATTCTTTTCTTTATCAGAAGACATATTAAAGTAGACCCACAAGGATACTAATACCTTTTCTGTAACACTTGACTTGAAACAATTCAGCCTGCTTCCTTCTCAGAGAGCCATGTAGGTTTGGACGATGGGAACGGCATTAAGTCATGAAGCTGTCTTTTGTCCTAATAGAACATCAAAAGAAACAAGATCTGTGGACAACAGGCACTTAATTACTCATTCACTTGTATAAAATGGGATTGGGTTTAGTCAGCTGGGATGTCTCTGAGTAGAATGATGCCTCGCTTCCCTGCTGCCTCAAGGGACTCAACCTGACTCAAGGGAGACCTGAGTCTGTTTGCTGTCGTGTTAAGCTATGTTGGAGGATATACTCTGAGCCCACAGAACTATGTTATCTCTCTTCTCAGGTATGAGTATTAGATAGTGTAGGTTAGCTTTATTATTTCCTGGTGTGTGTTTTTTTTACCTCAATGTTTGAAAGTCTGTCTATCCTTTTTCCTGTATTCTGAAAGACTGTTTCATGTAACTTTACACTTTTATCTCCCCCCCCCCTTTAATAAACTACAAAAATCCTTTCATATAGTTGTCTGGATTTTGACTGAGAGGATTGATCGTGCTAAAACTGGTTCTTGCCTTGTTTGGCTACTGGGTTTTGTTTTGTTTTGTTTTGCAGTATTTGTGTGTGGGAGTGATGGCAACTGATTGCATAGCCTTGGAAATTTCTTTTTTCTTTTTTTGTTAAACTCCCTGGAGCACCTTGAAGTCAGGGATACTAAATAAGTGGTGGGAGCAACATTCCCTCTAAGTTTCTGTCCTGCTGTGTGAGAGCCTTGTTCTGTGTGTATGGAGGTGGGCAGGGCTCCCAGCTGCCTGTGCACAACCCTGATGGAGCTCTGGGCAAGCGCATATGCAGCTTAGAGAGAACATTGATTGGGAGTGAGACAGTTCCAGTCAAACTCCCACAGGAAACTCTGCCTTCTCAGAGTTCTGTTGTGTGGCTCCTGCTCATATTAATTGGTCATGGGCTGGAAAACATCCTGGAGGAACAGAGAAATATTTGCATCTTCATCTAGAGGTTGTGAAATTCTGTTTAATGAAATCCTTGATGCTCTTGGGTTTTATGGGACTAGATATGGTTAGATCATTTACATTCTAAATTTTAGAATGTCAGCCAATTGGGATGTTTGATGTTTAAAGCATGAGGATCCTAATGTGCCACTGAAACAGGATATATCTCAAGTCAAGTTCAGCTTCTGCCTTCAATTCCTGTTGTTAATAGGAATTACCTTGTTTTACCAGAGAGTTGAGGGAGAGATATTTGCATATTCCCAGTGCTTGCTAACAGCCTGTGTGTGGGAAGCACAAGGCATCTTTCAATTAGTCAGCCCATATGTCAGCTCAGACTTGTAGAATGCTGTTCTAGTGATCTTGCTGTATTTTTCAGAAACACAATTCATTAAAGGCTTATCACTCCTATTATGTCTAACTGATGATGCCATAAGCTTCCAGGAGGCCAGGAAAGATGGCTGGATGCAAAACATACATTAATGTGAAGAGTATTCATTGAGAACATAATGGGATTGTGCAGTAAGAAAGGTAAAATAAACATTTAAAGGGCAACCCTGCATTTTAAGGGACAGGCAGCAGGAGTTAATGTGTTTCTCCTGTTAACATTTATAAACATGACATTTTGAGAAGCACCAGGAACCGAAAGGAAGCAACAACCATCACTGTGTGATTATGAAAAAGGATTGGAGGAAAACTCCAGTGTGAAGAAAATATTAGAGACAGATTTTGTTAAAAGGTGAGAGGATGAATTAAGATGTTTCTACAAGATATTAGAGTCTTTCTTTTCAAATATCCTAAGTCTGTTCTCCCTTTACTTGCCTTATATGTTGAAGGATGAAGAATACTAGTGTACCTCTTTGAACTGGCTTTTAAGAGATTCGGATATACATCCCTTCCCTTTCCTAGATACCAACAGGTACCTAGTTGTCTCATGTGCTCCTGGAGGCATCTGGTGGGGCCCCTGTGAGATAATGTACTAGATGGGCTCTTGATCTGGTCCGGCAGGACTCTTCTTATGTTCTTATGCCGTTTGCAATATGGAGAATTTTAATACTGACTTACTTCATTGTACAAGATTGTTGGGGAGAATACAGTTAGGTTAGTTGCTGAATACATGTTTGGTACTCTCTGTATTAGTGATACGACTGGGATACAGCCAGTCCTTCAAGGAAAAATAACTCAGCAAGGTTATATTATAGGTACGTAACTGTTGGATGCTGTGGAAAGCAACGTAGAATTGATTTAAATCAAATTGATTTAAATCACAAACAGGATGGATAAAACCCACTTTTTTTAAAAAATAAAAATCTAATTTAAATTAAAAACCTTTAATTTTTTTTAAAAAATTAATCATTTTTTAAAATCTACCTTGCTAGTGAATTAAATCATATCCACCCTGGTAAAAGTAATTAGTTTATGTCTTGGAACAAATACTGTATGTATAAAGTGTGGAAATTAGTTAAGCAGAACAAGTGCATCTGTTTAATATGAAGTACAGTGTAAATGTAATAGAACTACCTTTATATGCCATTGTATAAGCTAGAGGAGTTGTTAAGTGTGGGGAATGCTGTGTTTATTCAGTCTCTAAAATGAATGTGTTTGGCTTGCCTTTGTAGGTCCTAATGTTCTTTAAATAGTGTACACAACATGGAGGTGGGAGCTCATTGGGAAAGACATTTATATAAATGTGTATCTTTCCAGACAGCTGTACAAATGTGTGGGTCTGTGTGTGCATGTGTTTTTGCTATTCAGGAGTTAAGCTGCAATGGAAAAGATGTTAATTTGTCCTGTGATGGTATTTGTGTCAAGGTTCCGAGAATTCGGAAATGGATGCTCATCCAGAGAGAACAACAACAGCTGTCATTGGTACCAACTTAGCGTTATAGCAACTGTTTATAGTTCTGACTTCTTGTGAGTTATTCGATGTCAGTTAGACACTAGGGTCTTTGGTTGGGTTTTGTTTTGGTAAACTGCTTGTTTTTAATTAGTATTTTTGTGCAATTATGTTTATTTCTTTTGTAACTACCCAGAGTAGTAGCTTGCCAGTGGAGTATAAATTCAATAAATAAATAAAAACATCTGAAGGAAAATATTCCAAATTCATTTAAATACACTCCCCTGAAAAATAGTTACTACTTCTCCATTTTTTATGATAATGCTCAGAAGTGTTGTGGGTTTTAATCCAAATATAAAAGTGGGCATATTACTAGCTCTTTCAGATGTAGGCGATTAAGAAGGGATATGGACTATGTTTTCCATCTACAAAGAATATGCTTGGACCCAGATTCCCACAGTAATATAAGTGTACAGATTGTCATTTTTCTCAATCTTTCACTTTGACTAAAACAAGAAGTTTTGATCCAGACATGAAAGCAGAACTGTAGTTTGAAATGGTGACTTCCATGCTCCTCTCTGCTTTGTGTTCTCAGGTCAAATTATATATTATATATAGCATGTTATTAAAAGCTGAAGTCACATTAATGTTCAAGAGAAACAATTTTGGCAGATCTTCAGTTCTGAGCAACCATGGTCAGACATCTGAGCTTACATCTTAATGGCCAATCGCAAAACAAAACAATGGCTGGAATCCAATAGTCAGTCCTAACTAGAGCATATCCAAGCAACAGTTAGAGCTGGATATGGAACAACTGATTGGTTCAAAATTGGGAAAGGAGTACGACAAGGCTGTATATTGTCCCCCAGCTTATTTAACTTATATGCAGAATACATCATGCGGAAGGCTGGACTGGAGGAATCCCAAGCCGGAATTAAGATTGCTGGAAGAAATATCAACAACCTCCGATATGCAGATGATACCACTCTGATGGCAGAAAGTGAGGAGGAATTAAAGAACCTTGTAATGAGAGTGAAAGAGGAGAGTGCAAAAAATGGTCTGAAACTCAACATCAAAAAAACTAAGATCATGGCCACTGGTCCCATCACCTCCTGGGAAATAGAAGGGGAAGATATGGAGGCAGTGACAAATTTTATTTTCCTGGGCTCCATGATCACTGCAGATGGAGACAGCAGCCACGAAATTAAAAGACGCCTGCTTCTTGGGAGGAAAGCGATGAGAAATCTTGACAGCATCTTAAAAAGCAGAGACATCACCTTGCCAACAAAAGTCCGAATAGTCAAAGCTATGGTTTTTCCTGTCGTGATGTATGGAAGTGAGAGCTGGACCATAAAGAAAGCAGACCGCCGAAGAATTGATGCCTTTGAATTGTGGTGCTGGAGGAGGCTCTTGAGAGTCCCCTGGACTGCAAGGAGAACAAACCTATCAATTCTGCAGGAGATCAACCCTGAGTGCTCACTGGAAGGACAGATCCTGAAGCTGAGGCTCCAGTACTTTGGCCATCTCATGAGAAGAGAAGACTCCTTGGAAAAAACCTTGATGTTAGGAAAGTGTGACGGCAAGAGGAGAAGGGGACGACCGAGGATGAGATGGCTGGACAGTGTCTGCAAAGCAACCAACATGAATTTGACACAACTCCGGGAGGCAGTGGAAGATAGAAGGGCCTGGCGTGCTCTGGTCCATGGGGTCACGAAGAGTCGGACACGACTAAACGACTAAACGAACGAAATGAACTAGAGCAGGTCTATTGAGTCAGTGGAATGTATGGAAGACTTGAATCACTGATCCTCACTGATTTGGTGGTCAGTACTCTAGTTGTACTGATACTGAGTACTCTATTGAATTTCAGCCATTGTAATTTGCAAACTATAGGAGGCACGAAAAGCTCCTGCAGTGACAATTGGCCATTAAGGACTTCTCTGTTCCTAATGACATGCTATCTGCGGTGACTAATGCAAACCACACATCGAAACTGGCAAATGATAGACTGTGCTTTCCTTCCAAATTAGAAGAGCAAAACTGGTACACAGTTCATTCATTTAGATAGAACAGTAAGTAAATAATTGAACTGGAACAAGTGGGGAAGAAAGAAAGAGAATAGGGGCAAAGTCTCATTCATGTAGAGCTAAAACCATTGTTTCAAAGTCAGAAGGTCAGTTCTTAAAAGTAATTTGTTATGAAACATTACAAACTCTCCATAGTAATGTACTGCCATTAACATGAAACAAATATATATAGTACAGTGGTTCCTCGACTTGCAAACTTAATTGGTTCCGGAACTCCAGTCATAACTTGAAATGGTCATAAATTGAAGCACCATTTCCCATAGGAGTGCACTGAAATGCAATTAATCTGTTCCGGCCGAAGGGAAAAAAAAATCACCCCCCCAAAAATCACTGCAAGATCCATCAGAAATGTGACTAATCCGTTCTGGCTGAAGGAGGGGAAAAAAAAGAAAAGCAATCAAGTGTGCAAGACCCCATAGGAAATGCAAAGAAAGCAAATCAAAAAGCAATCAAGCATGCAAGACTCATTGCAAATGCAAAGAAAGCAAATCAAAAAGCAACCAAGTGTGCAGGAGCCATTGCAAATGCAAAGAAAGTAAAGCAAAAAGCAATTAAGTGTGCAAGACCTATTGCAAATGCAAAAAAAAAAACAAAGCAAAAAAGCAATCAAGCATGCAAGACCCATTGGAAATGGGGGGAACCCAAAAGCAAACAACCCCCCAAGACCCATCGGAAATGGGGAAAAAACACCAAAAAGCAAGGGAACACCCCAAGACACATTGGAAACGGGGAAAATTACAAAAAACAAATAAACAAACCCCCCAAGACCCTTCGGAAATGGGAAAAAAACTTCAAAAAAGCCACCAACCCCCTCAAGATCCATCAAAAATTGGGGGGAACCCAAAAAACAAACAAACCCCCAAGACCTATTACAGCACAGAAACATAACCCCCCAGCCCAAAACCATGCTGCAAAACCCACCCAGAACAGTTTTTTAAAAAACAGAAAGCAGCACCTTACCTTATCAGGCAGTCTGAAACCTCCTCCGATCACACTCATTCTAACTGCTGGGGTGAAAGAGCTACAAAGAAGCAGCCTCTTTGCCACAAACAGTTAGCAATTTGAGTTCCCCATCTTTTTCTGTTTGTAACTGGAAGCTCCAGCCGCAAGTCGAAGCAAAATTTTGCAGCCGGAGCTGGTCGTAACTCAAAATGGTCATGTGTCAGGACGTTCATAAGTTGAGACACTACTGTAATTCATTATGTCACTCATTACTTTTTGAATGCTTTTCTTTGTAATTTTGTAGGTATCCGTGAAGAATAGTTTAGCAAATAGTGGGCCTCTGTACTTCTCTCTTTTAAATTCATATACTAGGTGTTCTAATCCACTGTATATCTTAATTTCTTGTTACATTATTACATAAGCTGCATCTTAAGAGTCTGACAAAAATATTTATGGTTGATATAATTGAACAACTAAATTTAAAAAACTATTTGTTTTTTAATTTATTTATAAAAATAAATTACTTAAATTTATTTATTAAAAAAGAAACAAATCTAAGCATTTGAAGAATACTGTAATGTAAATAACATTCCAATGAATGCTCAGACCTTAGGGCAGGATAGTGAATGCTGTTTCTGCCCTCTTGAATACAAGCGACTAAACTTTGTGCCCCTTTTTACATACTGGCAAACAGAGCAGGAAGGAGCTACCTTACAATTTTTTTCTGAGATGTTCTCTTTACCGATTTGGAAATATTTGGAATTTGGTGCTTCTTCTGAAAAAAAAAAATAGCCACAGTACATTCAAGAAATTCTGCAAGATTTTCTGTGAGATTTCTCACTAGGGATGTGCATTTGGATTCAGAAATATTTAGAATTCACTGAATAATGCTATATTCAGATAGTATCAGAATCCAAATTTGATTGCTCCAAATATCTGTAATAATAATGCCTAATATTCAGAGTCATGTTTACTCCTGTAGATTAGAAAACAAAAAGCTTGCTAGAAGAAGATGTGAAAGTGAGATCGATTTCTCAGGCATACCAGAGTGATTTTTTGAGAAATGAATCTTGAAGACCTTCTGGCACCAAGGGTACTCCAGTGTCTCCTGTCTGAGGTTGCCATGGGTTTCCCAGAGGATTGGGAGTGGGGTGAGAGGAAAACCTATAAATGATAGTTGTCTCAATTAACACTCAGACCGACACTGTCAGCTTGGGTAACAGCAGTGCTGCTGCTTTTGTATTTGGGAAAAAGATAGATGAAGAACACCAGACATTGCCTTTCATGTCCATACCATGCAACTCCATCATATGTAATATCCTTCTTCCTGCATTTAATGAGGCTGTGGCCTTGTAAATATAAAAGTAACTAAAAGTTACACATATACTGAGAAAAGGAGTAAAATTGCTCCTCACTAAATTATGCTCATAAAGTAATAGAGTTATTTCATTGCTGGGAAAAAGGATTATCTACAAGTAAACAGTCATTTCTAACTTTTTGCTTTTCAGCTCTACTGTACATCTTATTCAATGTATGTCTTTTGATAAATATAAGAAAATTTGTATGTGAGACACAGTAGAAGAGTTGTTGTATCAATTTGTTTAACGTGTAAAATAACAATTTCTGCTGTTAAGGGCCATTAGCCTAATGGGTAAGGTATCTTTCCACTTTCAATTTCACTTCCATAATTTGCAGTGTTACTCTCTGATGAATAAATTACAGTTGGAGATGTTTTCTATGCAGAGGCTTTCACCATGCGAACAGCCTCAACAGGCAAATAAAAATGATTCATTTAGGAGAAATTTGTTTAGAGAAAGACAACAGGACGCCATTTGAGACATTAACATTTCTGGAGATATCCTGACAGAGCATAGCACAATTATGTAGAGTGATTCAGCCTACCCTTTCGGTATACAAGTGCCCAAAAACTGATAATATATTCCTTTTGGAGAAATCAAAACCATTTTGAAGTCTGCTGAAACACTGCTGCATCTTGTAATGGACCTTGGCTTTGGCTCAGACCATATGGGTATGGATTAACAAGTACACCCCAGGCTCCTGGTTTATTTACCAATCTGATTAAAGTCCTGGTTTGCTGCAACCCCATGTTGGAACTGTTGCCGGACAAGCAATGTGTCAGTTGCACTCTGCTTTTTCCACTCACCAGCAGGTTCTTGGTCTGATTGTCCTTCCTGGAAACATATGTTGCTTTGCAGAGATTTTCTTTCTACTTGTGTGGTTGATGGCTCGTAGTATAAAGAGAGCTGACTATGATACTCCGAGTAACCAGCAGCTTGGTGAAGTGCCCATAAAGATTTAATGATAATCCTAAAGCTTGTGCCTATGCTTCTGTGATGTAGCCTTCTGATATGGCTGAGTTGAACTAAACACATTGTGGTTACTTGCTTGAATTTATCAGGATGACATTCACTTTAGATATAGTATCCTACTCATTATGGAGAGTTCTAGCAATTCCCATTAGTGTTTTTTAAAGCTGTAAGCACAACTCATGCCATTACTTTACATTGAAGGTATTACAGTATATATCTACATTGGTTCCCTACTGAGGAAGCTCCTACTTAAGAAGAGCACAAGAAGACATCTGTTGGGTCAAAACAAAGATTTACATACAGTGGTGCCTCACTTTACAATTGCTCCACATTACAACGAATCCACTTTACGAAGATCTTTTTGCGATCGCAATTGCGATCGCAAACTGATTATCTAAATGGGGGAATTCCGCTTTGCGATGATCATTTCCCTGCTTCGGGAACCAATTCTTCGCAAAATGATGTTTTTTAAACAGCTGATCGGCGGTTTCAAAATAGCCACCAGGTAATTAAAATGGCTCCCCGCTGTGTTTAGGGACGGATTCCTCGCTATACAAGCAGCGAAAATGGCTGCCGTATGGAGGATCTTCGCTGGACAGTGAGTTTTTACCCCATTGGAATGCATTGAAGGGGTTTCAATGCGTTTCAATTGGGTTTTTATTTTTGCTTTACGATGTTTTCGCTTAACAGCGATTTTCCTGGAACAGATTATTGCCGTTAGGCGAGGCACCACTGTACTTCATGCACCCTGGTCCTCACGGTGGTCAACTGGGTATCAGTGTGAAGCCCACAGGCAAGGGCCTCCGTAGTCTCTCTTGCTCCTGTTCTCCAGCAAATGATATCCAGGTGCATTGTGCTTCTGATCCTGATACCTGTCTTTTACTATGATGGCTAATGGTGATTCATAGCTGTACTCTTGATGAAATATGTTTGATTCTCCCTTCTGGGATAAGATGTGAAAGTAACAGCTATATATCATCATTGACGTGTACTCCTAATTTAATTTTGTTTCTTTGAATATGATGCCATTGCTGGATGCCAAGTGTGATTGAACGATGGAAAATTACATAAAACAAGTCTTTGTCTTCTCCATCTGGACATTGGAATAGCCCTAACTGAAAAGTTTACCTAAAAATGATGCCAGGCACTACTGCAGGCCATTGTTTATAATTCAAAATTAAGAATATTATACACACAACAAAATCTGTAGATAAAATTCATTACCATATTGGCAACCTGGTTGGCTCCCGGCTCCCTGGAAATCACCATATCTTAGTGCGGACACCCAATCAGCATAGCCCTGAGCTCAGGCGATCCGCCAGCCTCAGCCTCCTGAGTAACTGGATTAAAGGCCCACACCACCGCGCCTGGTTGCAGCAGCACATGCAGATAAGCAGCTCCGTTTTTATTTTCATTTTATTTGTTTTTTTATCTCATTTCAAAGTGTTACATTTCCAGCTGAGAGTGAAAGACTGACTGTCCACTCCCTTTTAACCTCTATTTTTAACTTTTATAATCTTCTATAACTTTTATAATTTTTGCGAAGAAGCCTCTCTTGTTTTTATTGCTTTTGAAAAAAGAAAATTCCAGATGTTAAAGCTTTCATCCAATGAGAATTTGGTTGGTGCAAGCCAGAGGGGAGAGACAGGATACATTTGGGAAGTCTCCAAGATAAGCCTGGGAATTAATGTTACTACTACTAGAGGGACGGATAAGAGGCAAAACAGTTTCTAGGGAAAGGACCTAAACTGTTTAGAAGCTACAATCAGATGCATCCTTATCCCTTTAATAGATGCTGGGGGAGTAGGCCAGACCAAAACTAAACGCAAATGGGAAATAAATGACATAGGTCAAGCCTTGGCCATCTCAATGCCAAGGCAGTGAAACAAATGGAAATAGACAAAACTTCTAACAGCTGCTTGATGAGTAGTTTACCTGCCGTGTCTACTATTACTTTAAATAACCAGTTTACAACATTGAAGAACGAGGTGCTTTCTACTACTCAAGAATTTGCTGTTGAGCCGGAGTCTCTCCCGCTTCCTCCCTTGAAAGCTTTTTCAGATACCGCTAATGAACACCTCCCTAATCATCTAGAACACCAGCGTTTGCTTACAGCTCAAACGGTAACTGCAGTATTTAAAAACCTTCAAAGAGTGTGCAGTAAGATGAATGTAGTGGAATGTGCTTTGGGGAAGCTAAAAGAGACCCTAACTCAGGCGAGGAGAAATTCTCAACCCAAGAAAGATGAGTGAAGTGACCTGGAAGGGCCAGATAGTGGTGCTAATCCATATAAGACTTCTCACTCACACTGTGATTATCATATGAGGGAGGACCACAGCTCTGCAAAGATTTTCAGTCCACCCCCACCCCCCCAGATCCTGCTGCAAATCACTCCAGATCCCTTGAACAGAAGATGGGACTCACATAGGGCAGTTTTGACCTAAGCTAACTGTTAAAGATAGAATCACACAAAATAGGTCCAACAGCTATAAAACGGCTCCCTTCTACTATGGGCCAAAAGAGAGTACAACTCCATTTTGAACATGCAGTGATCCCACATGTTATTCAAACTGAAAACCTTTTTAGCTAAATTCCAGATAATGTCTATCAGAGTTTTTGCAGATGTATCTCGCATATCTCTGCTACAGAAAAACGCAATATAACTGGACCCTACAAACGTCAGATGGGAAACTAAGTCTAAAAGTCTAGGACATAATTCTAATCCCCCAGCAGCCTTGTCAACTCTGATATCGAGGGAACAAACAGTCAACCCCCCAAAAACGCCTTTCCTGAGATCACCCACACTCAAAGGGAAGCCTTACCTTGTGACAAGGATGCCTTAGCCTCTCTTTCTGAATATAACACTAATTGGGAGGAAGCCAAAAGCACTCTGACTTCCCTACAAGATGTGGTAGAACCACTGAGAGGCCATACCATGATGATGCACACCCCTCCAATTCAGTCTATCTATGAGACCTTTACACTGATTGATGCATCGAAGCAACTGAGAAAGTACAATCCACCTTTTTTGCATCATAGCCTAGGTATTCCTAACTGCATAGGATATGCAGCTCTATAATTAGAAGCTGGAGTTGGCTGACTGGAAACTAGTGTATGGATGTAGACTCTAAAATCCTGGCTGTGGATACACTTCTTAGCTACACTTCACTGCAATTATGTGTACCATATGCAATCTGATTCCTACGTAAGCATATAGTCATCTGTGATCCATGGGGTCTATGGGTATGCCTCTTGATTCCATTCTAATGCTTGGACAGCAATAGGTCTATAGAGCACTAACCCAGCGACTTCATTATATTGAGAATCAAGAATTTCTATCCTTAGCAAATAGAACCTGCTACCCTCTGGCAAGTGGTATCCTTCCATCATACAGGTCACCTGTGGGTTATTAAACTGTGTGTCAAACCTCCGAGGCCTGTACAGAATTTATGCTTGCAAAATTAAATGTTCTACCATCAGCATTACTCAAAGGCAGATTTCAGGGAACCCCACACCAAGAAAGACACTGCCAGTGTGTAGGTGAGGTAGCCAAGTTCTTGTCACATGCCCTTTTATTTTGTACTCTCTGTGAACAAATTAGGAAGGACATGCTTTAGCCCTTGTTGCATACATTTCAAAGCCTCCCAGATAAATAGCTGGTCTTTTTCCGCCTGTCAGACCAGGACTCTTATATAACAGCTTGGGTTGCCAACTCTTTCCTGGCTGCAGTTCACAGAAGGGCTGTGTCACTTGCAAATGTTTAAAAATTGTATATGTTCCTTGTTATCATTTCTCTCTTTGTTTTTTTCCCCTCCCAATTAGCTTTGATTTTGTACAGGTCATATGACTGTAATTTACTAAAGATAAGTACCATATTGACAATATGTTGCTCATTTAGGATCTCTCTCAAGCACGGAGAAGAAGAGTTGAGCTATACAAGATGCTAGAAAAAATTGTATTATTTTTTCATGGTAAAAGCATTGCAAATCTTTGTTCCTGTTACTTTAAGATATAGTAATTCTTTGTCAAAAGGAGCTGAACAACAAACTTGGATAGATAACTTACAGCTGCAGTCCTATGCCCTTTTATTTGGGAGAAAGACCCATTGAATTCCCTGGGGTTTATGTTTGAATATACATGTATAGGATTGTGATGCAATTTATAATACCATGTATTTATTTAAGATCATATGTGAACATATAGTGCTGGAGTGAGGTTAATGGCTATATATTTCTGCCTCCATGTTGATGCAGGAAATCCAGGCCTAAAATATCTTTTAACAGTTGGCCGAGTAGCTTTTGCTTGAAAGTGTCCAGTGAGAACAAGTCCACCCTCCCTCTAAGCCAGTGCATCCACTGTCAAATTCCTTTTATTGTCAAGACATTAATTATGTCTCATCAAGTTGATTCTGACCTATGGATTTCCAGATATAATGTAATCAAAAGTGGTTTACCATTCCCTTCTTCTGATGGTGCTGTGTGGGACTGTGCAGCTTGTCCAAGGCTACATAGGCTGGGAGCCACAATGGGGAATCAAACTCCTAACCCTTGGCACTGCAGTCAGGTTCTCCAACTCACCGATTTGTCTAGCCTCATAAAAATATTAAGCCGACAGGGTTCTACTCAGTAGTGCCCGTCATGCAAAAGGACTCCCGCTTCCTGTTCTTCCCTCCGCATCTCTTACGGATGTTCCTGAGATTTCCTCGGTCCATTGGAATAGATTGGAGGCATGGGAGGAAGAAGAGAAGGGAAATCCATTCCAGCAGTTGTTACTTATTTTTTAAGTGAATGGAGACCCTCAACAACCAAGTAGATAAAACCTACTGTATTTGTGCTGCCTTCTGGGACAGCACAAAGCAAACCTTGCCTTCTTTGCAACCACCCTGTAGATTCTTGAGGGTGTGTGTGTGTTACAGTCATATTTATATTAATTGATCTTATGAAGACCATCTCTCTCTATCTCTCTGTGCATCAACATGAACATTTGACATCCTCTACATTATAAAGTTTAGCAGTCTGGTCTGATGGATTGTCTGTTAACTTCATCTATCAAGAAGGCAGGAACAACATAGCTAAGGGATAATGAGAATTTTTTTTTGTTTGGCATCCATAAATTACTGTACAAGCAGCTGATCCCCATCATTACTATCAAGGAATAGATTTTGAATTTGCCTGCATTAGGTGAAACTGCAAAGAAGTCTACTGACATCAAATTAATTTGTATTCACACAATAGTCTGGAAAAATGTTTAATTTCTTGACCATGGGGGAAAAATGTTCCCTGTGATTGATGAATAAGGGTAGATAACATGTTATCAGTCACATTATTAATCCTGTTCAAGGATATCAGATATTGGAATTAATCTGATCTTAATGATATGACACATTTTGTCTCGCCATTCAAGTATTTTTCCTGGGATTTATGCAGATTTATGAGGGTGATGGGCCACACTTATGATCCAAATATTTGATTTTGGAAAAGTAGTAGCCATTGTTACATTTTATTTTAGTTTTATTCTGGATTTTAATTATTTCTTTCAGTGAAATACATATGAATTAACCTAAGGCAATTTGTAGGATTGACATGTCAGCTGATTGCTTGCAGTCAAGCAATATGGAAATTCACATATTCCACAAAGCAAAGGAGGCAGCATATCTATTTTTATTTATGTGCCATTTTCCTAACAGCAACATATCGGTTGCTTCCTCCCAGAGCATATAATGTTATTTTTTTAAAGAAATTAGTTCTTTAAAAGTTATCTAAAAGTTACTTTTTTACTATTTTCATATTTCTCAAAAGTAACTAGTTATTTTTAATTAAGTTTTTTTAATGAGAATTCTACAGGCTGCTAGCCTGTGGTACAAAACAAATACCCTGCCCAACTCTTTGTCGTGCCAACACTCACAACTGAACACAGCACAGCAGCAGTTTAGCCATGCAGTGTTCCTCTTCTGTCGCTTGCTGAAGCCATTTAGTGAGCTATTTTTTTGTAGACTAGAAAAATAATGTCTAAAATTACATATCAAAACGAGTAAGGTCATCTTTCCTTGTATTGCAGTTACAGTTTGCTGCATTTATATACAGCGGTGCCTCGCTTAACGATGTTAATTGGTTCAAAAAAATCGCTATGGGAAAACATCATTAAGCGAAACACCATTTCCCATAGGAATGCATTGAAGACCGGTTAATCCATTCCAATGGGAACGGATTACCGTCCTTAAGCGAAAATCCCCATAGGACAGTGGTCTCCAATCTTGGGCCTCCAGATGTTCTTGGACTTCAACTCCCAGAAATCCTAGCCAGCAGAGATGGTGGTGAAGGTTTCTGGGAGTTGTAGTCCAAGAACATCTGGAGGCCCAAGGTTGAGGACCACTGCCATAGGAAACATGGCTAAGTGAAACAATGTTTCCCCCATCGGAAAGCCATTGAAAAGCATTGAGTTGGCTTCAATGCTTTTCAATGGCTTTTCCGATGTCTGTTTTCCCTCATTTTTAAGTGTCTTAAAATGTTTGAAACCTGTTTTAAATGCTTGGAATTGGTAGTGCACCTTGTGAAACCTATGCAAACTTAATTTGGCTTTGTTCTGAGTCTTCGTTAATTTTTGGTGATTTTTTCTTTTCCCCGTTGAAATCCATTGAACTGTCCCTTCAATGGATTTAAATGGGGAAAACAAAAAATCACCAAAAATTAACGAAGACTCAGAACAAAGCCAAATTAAGTTTGCTTGGGTTTCACAAGGTGCGCTACCGATTCCAAGCATTTAAAACAGGTTTCAAACATATTAAGACACTTAAAAATGAGCGAAAACGGACATCGTTAAGTGAAAATCCCCCATAGAGAACATCGTTAAACGATGCGGAAAATTCCTCCAAGAAACACATCGTTAAGTGAATTCTTCATTAAACGAAGCAATCGCTAAGCAAGGCACCACTGTATTTGGTTCTGTAAAAAGGAATTAATTTCAAATTATCAATTATTTCTCACAGGTTACTTCTAAGTTGGTTGTTCTGGGTTTTTCGGGCTCTTTGGCCGTGTTCTGAAGGTTGTTCTTCTTGACGTTTCGCCAGTCCTTGTGGCTGGCATCTTCAGAGGACAGCAACCTGTACTCTGGTTGCTGTCCTCTGAAGATGCCGGCCACAGAGACTGGCGAAACGTCAGGAAGAAAAGCCTTCAGAACATGGCCAAAGAGCCTGAAAAACCCAGAACAACCATTAGATCCCGGCCATGAAAGCCTTCGTGAATATACTTCTAAATTGCTCCCAAATTTAATTCTGTACAATTTCAAGTGGAAACTTCATGGACTCAGTCGGAGGAAATGAGGAAGAAATGATTTCTGTCCTTCTCATTCAAGATCTCTGTCACTGTCTCCAAACAAGCACAGTCTTGGGGGTCCTTGGTCCTCAAACTTCAACCTTTGCTGCTTTTTCCATGGGTCATCCATTTCCTTCCTCCAGAAGAAGCTTTTGTCAAGGGACCCCTATGTTCTCAGGATCTGGTTGCCCACCCCTATCTTGGCAAGGCTGTGGTTCCTTTGCCTCCTGCCATTCTCTTTTTGCTCTCCACTGTGACGGCAATGCCTAAAATCTGCGATTTTTAGTAAGGCTGGGTATGTTGACCTACCATACAGTATGATGATCTTAAGGGTGGTCTGATTGGTTGTTATTGTTAGTGTAGCAGGGACATAATGTTCAATTTGGAGTAAAACTCCCTTTGTAAATGTGACAACGAACAGTGCTGAACAGCTCTTACATATCAGGTTTTTTTTGCCCGAAATCTGATAGGAAAGTTATTATAAATGTGACAGTCTCTGTTCTAATCTCTGAGCTTGTATCCATGTCAACTCTAGCTTTTTCATACAAACAACACATTTTTCCTGCCACGAGTGGTGTTTGAAGCTTTCCACACGATTTTCTGTTCTAGGCAGTGAACTGTAATACTGACCAAGCTGATAGTTTTGAAAGTGTCTTCAAAAGGGCAGTTGTTTAGGCTGAGGCTCTAACCCATCCTTCAAGGACAGGTTCCTGGGACAGTCCCTCTCCCATATCCCCACAATGTTTTTGGAAAAAAGCTAATATGAAAGAGGTGTTCAATACCGGATGGCTGGAGGGTGAATTGTCTAAACTAACCAGGCCCACTTTGAGGCTGGTAATGCCACTGTTTGCTTTGAAGAATATTGTTTGCCAAGAAATGCTCTCACACAGACATCCCATTATCCTCCTGATTGTTTCCATAGCACATCTATTCTTTCTTCTCTTTACCCTCTGTTGTTCCCATTTCAGATGCAGAATTACTCCCATCAGCAGACAGTAATTCACTGAGCATTAAGATTTACTTACCGTACAGCTGTGCTGTGTTGATGAGACCATCTGCCTGGAGTATGGAGGAGCAAGTTCCCTACAGCCAGTGCTGTATGCAGGAAGGCTTCCTCAAGACACCCAAACTTTCATGCATGCAGGAATACATGCCTCATAAAGCAGCAGGAGCAGAAAAAGAAAAAGAAAAGAAAAGTTAATAATGCATATTTGGTCATTACTGCAGGCCTGTATTTCCAATCTGTGGTGCTTGAACTTTGAATAGTTACATACTGTAATTAGCCGTTTGCTCACAATTTTATTCCCATCTTTCCTTTTTTAATTAGTGACCTAACTCAGCATTTTAAACAGCAGCCCGCAAGCTCTGGGCAGAGTTAGAGCAGCATAATGAATCATTCTTTCTTTCGGCATACCACCTTAATTGCTGTAGATCTTAATTCATGTTTCCAATTTTTGTGTATCATGGCTTCATTAAAATGCAAGCGGAACAAATAGCTTGGCTAGTTCTTATGAGCTCTCTCACCAGCTCCTGAAGTTTTTCTGTAATGACTGTATGAGATTTATAATTCTGGTGTTGTAAAACAAGTGTGTCATGTTGGCAATCCCCTTTATCTCAGAATCAAAACACTGGTAGTTGTTTTTCCCATAATCTGTGAGCAAGGTCAGGCTCATGGCAGAGAATACGTGCTCATTAACCATGTGGCTTCTTTCAGCGGGTTCTAAAGGCCTTAGGAATGGACCTCAACAGATGGGAAATCCTGACATCTGAGCATTCAGCTTGGAGGCAGGCGTTGCATCACGGCCTCTCCCAATTTGAAGAGACCATTGTCCAGCAGGCCGAGGCAAAGAGTCAGTCCTGAAATGAGCAAAACTAGGGAGGTGGACAGGGGACAGACTGGATTTGTCTTCGGTGTGGGACTGTCACTCTCGAATCGGCCTTCTCAGCCACACTAGACGCTGTTCCAAGTGGACATTACCATAGTCTCTCGAGACTGAAGGATGCCTAACTCCTAACTCTTTCAGTGATACTTTGAGGTGCATTCAGCAGAGCACTTCTTTTCACTGGAGCGAGCAAGGCTCCTGAGAATCAGCCTACTAGTGCCTGGCTTCACAGGATTCATACAGCAGAGAGAAGTTCAGATTGAGTAGCTACTCTGATGGCCAGAAACATGCCTTGCCCATGGCTGTATTTCATGAAGAGCTTCAAAATTCTTCACATCGGCTGCTGACTAGGTCATGACACAGTTAATGTACTGCTTCAGAGACTGTATTCTAAATGCATTTCTAACAGCCCCTTGAAGATTTTTAAATGGAACGGTAGATTGCGTAGTCTAGACTGTTTTTGTCCAGCATCAAGTGTCAACATTTACGGAATGCACACTGGCTCTTGTTTGGAATAACAGTGGTGCATTTATGTGCAGGGCACATAAATGAACAACTCTGTGGTCCTGCTTGCCACACTGTTTATTTATTTTTGCTTAATGTGCAGGTCATCACTCCACAGTGAAACCGGATAAACCTGTAAGCAAAAAGGGACTGTTTGTGCAGGAATGAAGGTGTCTGGGAATGTTGGGTGGTTGTACGTGTACATATGTGTGTTTCTGATAACTCTTCTTCATCCATGAAGTGGAATTCTCTTAAGCAAAGTAAGCCAAAGAGCAGCTCAGTGATGAATGAAAAGCAGAGCTAAATAAAAAGAAGAAATTGGAGACAGAGTTTGTGAACCTAATGATTGTAATTGTATGGCTGTTTCAACATTCAGTTGTGCATTTGCATTGCTGTGTCTCTTTCTCATTCATGTAAAATGTGTTCTTATCCAGCCATGGACCAAATTGTGTAGAAAGGAAGTCACAGATTATTTAAAGGGCTTCTTTGACCATGAACAGGGTCTCTCTGAAGAGTTTCTAAACTTCAGTCCTCTCATGTAACTGGATTATAGCTTCTACAAACCCTAGCCATTAGCCATGCTATCTGTGGCTTTTGGGAGCTGAAGATCAGTTACAGCTGGGAATTCATGTTTAAGAGCCGCTGGTCTATTCTGACTAACACTTTTCTTAAGAAAACCAGGAGGTAAGTTCAGTTGTTCAAGCAGACCAATTACAATGAATGGGGCATAGACTACTAAGGATTAAGAAGTCCTATTCATGTCAGTGGGTCTACTGTATTGAGCTGGATTTACTGTAAATCCTGGATTTCGGTCCAGGCTGGATTTGGGTCCGTTGACTGGATAGCTTGGTGAATTGGAGTAGGTAATGGGAGGTTGATTCTCCACTGTGCCTTCTGGGGAGAAATGTCAGCCTGTGTAGTCTTGGGCAAGCTGAAGCTTCTGAATACCCCCAGCAGAAGGGAATGGTAAATAACTTCTGAGCACTTTATTGCTAGAAGACCCTGGGAGGTGTCTCCATAACTCAGAATTGACTTGATGGCACTCCATTAATTAATTAATTTTCATATGTGAGGGCCTGGAAGAGAATGTCATCCATTTTATTTGCCATCATAATCCTATAAGATAAATTGGATGAGAGAAGACATGTCCATGCATGTGAAGAACAGGCATGATATGATGGCTCTAGTCCTGCTGCTGTCTGTTATTGCTTTTATCACAGAAATCAACTGTACGGAGAAGTTCTATCTCAGTAGTACAATAAACAAATTACAAAGTAAAAATGGAAGTTTGACACATACAGTATTTAAGCAGAATCTTATGCATGTTTACACAGAAATACAGTACATTCTTCTGTGATTTGTGGAGCCCACTGTCTAGTAAATTGGTTCAGAATTCCAGATCAGCTAGGTGTCTCAACTTTCTGAAAAAGTTACAGAAGTTATATGATGTCACATTTAGTCAGAGTTTATTCAGAGGATTAGACTGAAATGTCCTTCTGTGGAAGCAAATCAAAACTGGGCCTCTTCTCCAGTCATCTGCTGATAACAGTCTGATGTGTAGCTGTTGGCTTAGTCCTGATACAGCCAAAACCACAGAATACTTTTTCCATTCATGTAGACCCCTTGATTAAAAAAAGGTCATCGCTGGTTGTCCTTTTCCAGTCTCTCTCTCTCTCTCTCTCTCTCTGGCCTTTTCTTTGTATATGCTACCTATATTCTTAGGGGTCAGATCTTTGTAACCTAGGCTAACAGAAGCATGCTCAGTGGAAATTTTCTTTTATAGTTAGGCAGCTTAGTTACTAGTGCATATGTTTTGCTGCCACTGAATGGGGTGCGAAGCAGGTGTTGGTACAGCCTCCTTGTTCAAGAATATTCTGTTGTCTTAATTTCTTTGAACAACAATATATAGCTTTACAGTGGGGTCTCTACTTAAGAACGTCCCTACTTAAGAACAATCCAACTTAAGAACAGCTCCATTTGCTAAATTTTGCTTCTACTTGAGAACAGAAATCCAAGATAAGAACAGGAAAAAAATCTTTCCTGCTCTTTTTTTAACCTTAGGTCATCTTAGGTTAAAAAAAATTCTCCCCCTAATGGTAGAGTACGTATTAACCAGCTTTGCATTAGTTCCTATGGGAACTAATGCTTCAATGTACGAACGCACCTCTACATAACAAAAAAACAGCCAGAACGGATTAATTGGTTTTCAGTCCATTCCTATGGGAAATTTTGCTTCAACTTAAGAACGTTTCAACTTAAGAACACCATTCCAAAACAGATTAAGTTCTTAAGTAGAGGTTCTACTGTAGTTTCTATGGACGGAAAAGAGCAGATACGGATTAAATGGTTTTCAGTGCATTCCTATGGGAAATGCAGATTCAACATAAGAACGTTTCAACTTGAGAACCACTTTCCAATACGGATTAAGTTCTTAAGTAGAGACCCCACTGTATACTGCATGTATACCATAAGAACCTTGTAAAGGTTTTTGGTGTTGCTTTTGTTTACCATTTTTGTGTGTGTGGCATTTGATCCTCTTTAGTATTTGTGTACTGGCTGATTTTAGCTTTAAATACTGTATTGTCTTTTAATGATGTAAGCCATTTTGGGTCCTTTTTAAGGAGAAAGGTGGAGTAAAAATATTTTGAATCCATCCATCCATCCATCCATCCATTCTTCCATCCAAAAGAAGTAGTATTTTTTTCCAGCTGAAGTTAATTGTTAATTGCTTTGCTGTTGCTTTGCATTTTTGAACGAGATTTATAAATATTCCTTGTCACAAGAGGATTTTTTTTTTGCAGCTTTTGCAAGCTTAAGATCAAAATGGAAATATATTGACAGCAATAGCCTCCAGATGAAACTGCTGAAGGACGAATTTGATCAAAGAGTGTCATATCTGCAGAGAGTCTTCCATTGTAGATAACCATTAAAATCAGACTTCCAGGGCAGTTAATAATACATGGCAGTGACAAAGGGTAAATGATTATTCTTTATTGTTTTCTTTTAAAATATTATATAAATGATGTAGCTGCTGATTTTAACAGGAGAGCATTTTATCCACTAAATTTTGAGTGGACCAATATCAGTAGTACTGATGTTAAGGATTTTATTTTATGCTATAGTTTCTGACTGGGTAGGTGGGGCTCGTCAGCCCTGGAAGGCAGCCCATCTAGGAGAAGGAAAACTCCGAATTTAAACCTCCACTGCCTTGTGGCTATATCCACTTATGGAAAGGGCTTCAGGAGAGAACCTCGAGGCAAAATCCGGAGCCGGAGTCCCGGAGGCAGTTTGTGTCATTCTGCCAACTCCTGCGACGTCACTGGAACCAGTTGTACTGGCTCTTGCCTTTCCACTGGACTACTTCAGCGACGTGGAGAGGGGGGGATTTGCTGCTTGGGTAACAGCCTGTCCTCCATATTATTTTACCCAGGCTTCGTGCTCTGGAGAGGACACTCCAGCTTCGCATACAGCGTCGAAACAACACGGGAAGTAGCAGTTACTGGTTATAAGTCTTTGCTCAATTGGCGTAGAGCATGACGCCAGGGGCTATTTCTGACGGTGGGAGAGGTCATTGCACCTCACTAGGTAGATACCGCCCGCCTTAAGCTGGGCAGCCCCCAGCCAGTAAGGTGCTACCTCGCCACAGTCTGTTAACTTCACGGGGTGCGTGGGGTTTAGGGTCAAACCCGACAAGCAGATCGATAACCGTGCACCATGCAACAATCATAAGAAAACCTCTGCCCTTAAGCTGGGCACCTGGAATGTACGGACAATGACCCCTGGCTTTCCTGACTATGGCTTTCCTGACGACCTCCAAGAAATAGACGATGTGCGCAAGACAGCTGTCATTGACATGGAACTAAGTAGACTGCAGATGGAGATTGTTGCCCTGCAAGAGACAAGATTGCCAGACTCGGGATCTGTCAAAGAAAAAAACTTCTCATTTTTCTGGCAGGGAAAACCATCGAATGAGACCAGGGAATATGGTGTTGGCTTTGCAGTCAGAAATACTCTTCTGAGATGCATTGTTCCACCTACTGTGGGGAGTGAAAGAATCCTGTCTCTGCAGCTCCACTCATCAGCAGGACCAGTAACCCTCATTAGTGCATATGCACCGACACTGTCATCCACTCCAGAAGTGAAAGACAAATTCTATGACGATCTGGCAGCTACTATCAAAAAAGTCCCTGAAAGAGAGGCACTGTTCATTCTTGGAGACTTTAACGCTAGAGTTGGTGCTGATCATAATTCTTGGCCCACTTGTCTAGGCCATTTTGGCATTGGAAAGATGAATGAAAATGGCCAACGCTTGCTGGAGTTTTGCTGTTATTACGGTCTCTGTGTCAGCAACACATTCTTTAATACGAAGCTGCAACACAGAGTTTCCTGGAGACATCGAAGATCCAAGCATTGGCATCAGCTTGATCTGATCCTCACTAGACGTTCTAGCCTCCCTAGTATTACGATCACACGCAGTTACCAGAGTGCTGATTGTGATACTGATCACTCCCTGGTGTGTAGTAGAGTAAAACTGCAAACAAAGAGAGTATATCACACGAAAAAGGAAGGAAGACCACGTATTGACATCAGCAAGACTCATGATCAAAGAAAAGTGAAGGAATTTGCCCAAGCACTCGAGGAAGCCCTCCCAGGTCCGGCTAATGTAAATGCACCTAAACGATGGGAACACTTCAAGAACGCTGTCTATAACACCGCCTTGTCCACCTTTGGAAAGAAGACCAAAAAGATGGCTGACTGGTTCGAAGCCCATTCAGAGGAGCTAATGCCAGCCATCGAGGATAAGAGAAGAGCTCTAGCAGCATACAAAACCTGTCCTAGCGAGTACAACTTGCAAGCTCTTCGAGCTGCTCGTAGCCAAGTCCAACAGCTGCCAGGAGATGCTCCAATGATTATTGGCTCCAGCTCTGCTGCCAGATACAGATAGCAGCGGACACAGGTAACATCAAAGGAATGTATGACGGTATCAAGCAGGCCTTAGGTCCAATGCAGAAGAAATCTGCTCCCTTGAAGTCTGCTACAGGTGTGCCCATCCAGGACCGAGCACAGCAGATGGAACGCTGGGTACAGCACTACTCCGAGCTATATTCCAGAGAGAATGTGGTAACCGAAGAAGCATTAAATAACATTGAGTGCCTGCCTGTCTTGGAAGAGCTGGACAGTGAACCAACCTTAGCAGAAATAAAAGCGGCCTTGGATTCCCTCGCCTCCGGCAAGGCACCTGGAAAGGATAACATCCCTGCTGAAGTGCTGAAGTGCTGTAAGGAGATCATCACCACTGAACTGTATGAAGTCTTTTGTCTCTGCTGGAGGGAAGGTGGAGTCCCACAGGACATGAAGGATGCAAACATTGTCACATTGTACAAGAACAAAGGCGACAGGGGTGACTGCAATAACTACCGTGGCATCTCTCTTCTTAGCGTTGTAGGGAAGCTGCTTGCCCGTGTTGTTCCGAAGAGGCTCCAGGTGCTTGCAGACAGAGTCTATCCAGAATCACAGTGTGGATTCCGAGCTAATAGATACACCACTGACATGGTATTCTCCCTCCGACAGCTGCAGGAGAAATGCAGGGAACAACAACAGCCACTCTTAGTGGCCTTCATAGACCTCACAAAAGCATTTGATCTGGTTAGCAGGGATGGCCTTTTTAAAATACTTCCCAAGATTGGATGTCCACCTCGTCTCCTTAATATCATCAGATCCTTCCATGAGGGAATGAAAGGCACTGTACTTTTTGACGGCTCAACATCAGACCCCTTTGACATCCGAAGCGGAGTGAAACAGGGCTGTGTCCTTGCACCAACACTTTTTGGGATCTTTTTTGCTGTCATGCTGAAGCATGCCTTTGGAACTGCAACCGAGGGTGTCTATCTCCGGACTAGATCAGACGGAAAGCTCTTTAATCTCTCTAGATTGAGAGCGAAGACCAAAGTCCAACTGAAATGCATGCGGGACTTCCTCTTCGCAGATGATGCAGCCATTGTTGCCCACTGTGCTGAAGACCTCCAACAACTCATAAATCGATTCAGCAAGGCCTGCCAAGACTTTGGACTAACAATCAGCCTGAAGAAAACACAAGTCATGGGCCAGGGTGTGGACTCACCTCCTTCTATTACCATCTCCACACAAGAATTGGAGGTTGTTCATGACTTTGTGTACCTGGGCTCAACCATCTCTGACACCCTGTCTCTGGATGTCGAGCTGGACAAACGCATTGGCAAAGCAGCTACCATGTTCTCTAGACTCACAAAGAGAGTATGGCTCAATAAGAAGCTGACGACACATACGAAGATCCAGGTCTATAGAGCCTGTGTCCTAAGCACACTCCTGTACTGTAGTGAGTCCTGGACCATTTGTGCACGGCAGAAGAGGAAGCTGAACACCTTCCATATGCGTTGTCTCCGACGGATTTTTGGTATCACCTGGCAGGACAAAGTTCCAAACAGAGTAGTCCTAGAACGAGCTGGAATTTTCAGCATGAACACATTACTGAAACAGCGACGTCTACGTTGGCTTGGGCACGTCGTGAGATTGGCTGATGGTCGGATTCCAAAGGATCTCCTGTATGGAGAATTAGTGCAGGGAAATCGCCCCAGAGGGAGACCACAGCTGCAATACAAGGATATCTGCAAGCGAGATCTGAAGGCCTTAGGAATGGACCTCAACAGATGGGAAACCCTGACATCTGAGCGTTCAGCCTGGAGGCAGGCATTGCATCACGGCTTCTCCCAATTTGAAGAGACCCTTGTCCAGCAGGCTGAGGCAAAGAGGAAGTCACAAAAGCAGCAAAACCAGGGAGCTGGACAGGGGACAGATTGGATTTGTCTTCAGTGTGGAAGAGACTGTCACTCTCGAATTGGCCTCCTCAGCCACACTAGACGCTGCTCCAAGTCCTCCATACAGAGCATGGTACCATAGTCTTTCGAGACTGAAGGATGCCTAAGTCGAATAGTTTCTGACATGGGGGAGGGCTTGGGACCTCATGGATATGGGGATACTACTGCACTGAAAACCATATTGGGTACTAATAAACCAGGCAAAAAGAAAAGAAAGAATAAATTTAAAGAAGACAAAAAATGTCATGTCTCCTTAAAGACTGTTATATTTTAATGTGAGCTTTTGTAGACAATTCCACTTCCTCAGTCTACTTCCTTGGGTACTAATACTATAGGTTGTATGTAACAGATGGGGAAAATTAAACTGCAAGCATGCTTTCAATGCTGTTTTGTTAGCCTTATCAACATTGAAATTTTATTTTGGAACCTCTGGGAATTGACCTGAAAAAAATTGAATTTAGGTTGAAAGTTACAGGATGTAATGGTTCACACGTGTTCATATCTAACAGTGAAGAAACAGTTTCCTTAATGCTTTTGGGGACATGGGGGAGAAGTACAGGAGCCACAGACAGAGCTGCTTGAAATGAGTCACTGACTTTTACTGCATTCCCTTTCTTGGTAATGCAGGCGGAAAACTTACAGTTTTATCGATGGCCTGATTGCTGATGCAAGGTCATTCTTCCCAGACAAATGGTCCCATCGGGTTGGTAAACCAAGTGAAGAAGAATATCAGAGCATAGTAGATGGTGCATATCTGTCCCGGCTACCTCTAGCTGGGGGTTACAACCATCAGCCAGTCCCTGTTGTGAATCGCTGAATGTACTCTAGCTCCCAGGGTTTTAGATTCACATCACATTGATATTCCTTGACATTTTAGTGAACTAAGAGTTTGGTTGTTCAGGGCTCCATCTGTCCCATCAGATTTAGTCGGTGCCTGAGAAAGGGACCGACAGTTATGAAATAGGGTTCAATGGTCAGATCTAATGAATTAATGTAATTAACCTTGTTGCATCTCTTTGAATATTGGACTGGGATGTAGGAGATTCACATTTTAATTCCCACTGAGCCATGGAAACTTCTAGGTGATCTCAGTCCATTCACTGCATTTCAGCCTGACCTGGCAGGATCATAGTGAGAAAAAAAAATTAGGGAGGAGAACAGCCATGAGTTCACAGGAGGAAACGAGCAATCTCAATGTAACTAATAAATAATAAGGTAAAGGGTTAATGATAATAATTATGTGTTTGTTTCCCCCCCCCCTTTTGCAAAAATGTCTTGGTGGTTCCAGATGCTTTGAAATTTCACATTATTTTTAGCCACAGCTGCCACAGAGGAATAAATGCCTTGAACTTTCGAATCTCTCTCACACTCTCTTTCTAAGGGCAGCTGTAGTTCAGCTGTTCACTTGAGGCATGGGACACTGAGTGCCTTTAGCTGATCCTAGTTACCTTTTTTGTTTGCTGTGACAGAAAACCAGACATTTGTGTCCATAGCAAACTGTCCCTGAATAGTGCTATCCTTCTCCATGTGAAATCAGAAGCTGAAAAATCATCCAGACCATGACAACTTTGTGTGGTCTTTTAGGATCTCTCTTGTGTGTCAAGAGAGATAATATTCATGGCTTCTAATAATGTGCCATTAAATTATGACTGCCCTTTGTAGGGTTTTCTAGGTATAAAGTACTCAGAAGTTGCTTCCTGGTTCCTCCTCCTGGTGTTGCCCCGAGACTGTGCAGTGTCCCGAAAGCCACACAAGCTCATGAATCATGCATGCTCTGGGTGAACTTGGCTGCGCTTCTCTCCCAGGAGGCCCAGTGAGGCTTTGAGATCTCAGCCTCCGGCTCAACAGCCAGATGCTTCAGCCCACTATGAGAATGCAAACTGATAGGAATTCCTCAAGGCAATACTGTAGTACCTCTATTGAGCTACAGGCCAATATCCAGCATTGGATCCTGGCTTGCAGAAGAGCTGAATCCAGGAGAATCAGAGAATTCTGTCCCCTGCAGTCGTAACATTCGTTCTGAAGGGCTGATTAACAGAGGTTTAAAATGGAACACACACAGACTTAATAATTACTGGAGTAAAATAACAATACTGTGGGTAAAATGGAGATCAGCAAAAAGCTTTCAGGGTTAGCAGAGACATCATATTGAGATGGAAATAGGTACAGCTTTTATATATTTGTCTCCACTGACCAGTGAAAATCATGCTGCAAAATATCAGAAGGGAAAGGGGCCTCAGCGCTGTTGGGGAAGCATTTAAAGGCTTTCCTCCATAAGTTTGCATTGCATTAGTCTCAGCATGTATTATCAGTAAACCTACGAAGGAGGGCATCGACAGGTGAACAAAGTAGTTACAGGGAATTCTCAGTTGGAGCCTATTAAGCTTCCTTGTCTGTAATTACCACAGTTTTCTCTGCAGCAATGGTTTTGTAGAGTACAAATGTACTATAATGTTTCAACTTGTTCTGTTTCTCCCCCCACCCCACTCCTTTAAAGCAAACATTTTAAAACCCACTTTTCTGGGGAGGAGGTTCCCCCTGAATTCTCCTAATTAAAGAAACACTTGATATGCAAAGAACTTCAAATAAGGCAGATCACAGAAGCATCGCATGTGTGCAAACAAGTGTACGCTGCTTTGCAGAACTTCATGTTAAGTGCATGAAGGTGCTCTCTGCTTATCCCTGTCAAAGTGCATAGTGCCCTGAGCCAACCAAGTTATTTTGCCACTGTGCATAGCGCTTGTAGTAAAACACTATCCTATTTCTTTGTGTTTGGCTTCGGAGACTGTGATGACATTGAAGGGCCTGACTGTCACCTGTTGAAGCAGATTGCCATTTGGCGAATGAAATGAAGAAAGCAAAGTAACTTTTGTTTTGGCACAATTGTTCTGTGGTTTGTCAATGGGCGAGATTAATTCTGTATTGTTATAGTTTGTGTTACATCAGGGATGGCCTATAGCTAGCTGAAAAAACAGCCATATGGTAGGCCCCATCCGCTTTCCATGGGCTGACAAGCTTACTTCGCTGTAATAGCAGTGCTTCAGAGAACGAGGTGTACCACATTGTCATGGAGTGATGCTCGAGAGAAATTAACACATTGGGATGCATTGGGAGCTTGTGTGGATAGAGTGACAGACTGGGACTTGAGAGACCTAGGTGTGCAAGTCTCTGCCACTCACCAGGAAGTGGCAAAGGTGGAACCACTCCTTAAATATCTCACATACCTTGAAAACCTTATTAGGGCCACTATAAATCAGATGAGACTTGATAGCACATAACACATAAGATTATGTGTTTGGGAAATTAAATAGGTGGACCCCATTGCCCAGCTGTCTTGGAGTGTGAGTCCTGTTAAAGAAGTGGGAAGCAGGAAAGACACTGTTAGTGTCCCCCCCCATTCCTAGCATCTGCCCAGGAATGCCAGATGTTATTGCTGATGTTATCTCTTTTCTCACTACAGAACATAGAATGGAAGCCAGTTAAATTGACATAGGAAAGCTGTCAGACTAATTTTTGTAGGAAACTGAAGATAACTCCAGAACACTAGTTACAAATTTAAATTTCATTTCCTTCCCATTGTGGTTCTGAGATCAAAGTAAAATTTTCTGAAAATAACAGCCTGACAAAGCTGACCTGGCCTCATTCCAGCTTGTCATAACCAAATAGAAAAAGGTGTAAAGGTTCATGCCATTGGTTGCTTCTGACCCCATTTGAGTCACCTGGTAGCAAGAGTTTATGGGATGTATATGTGATCTAAGTGAAGTATTTAATAATACTGGACAAAATTGGGTACATTCTCAGAGTAGCTTTGGGTATTACACTAGTGTGAATGGAACAAGAAGTGCACTTCCTCAGATATGCCATCATGGATTTACTTGGTTACATTTTAGCTAAATTACTCTTCTGTTGCCCACCCCCTGACTGTTGTATAGGGATAATGCTGACTTATACAGTCGTGCCCCGCTGGATGATTACCCCGCTCTACGACGAATCCGCATTATATTGATGTTTTTGCAATCGCTTTTGCGATTGCACAACGATGGTTTAAATGGGGGAATCAATTTTGTGATGGTTCTCACCAAGGTGAGTCTTCTACATCAGTGGTTTTTAACGTGGGCGATAATGCCCCCCAGGGGGCGATTTCATTTTTCAGGAGGGCGGTAGAATGAAAAGGGGCGGCATGGGGGCACTGGAGCAGAAGGGGGCGGTAGGGGGGCGCTGGAGCAAGCCAAACCTGTGAAGATGGCTGCAGCCTTTTTACAGTGTGCATGAATATATATTTTCCTCCAATCTTAATTTAGTTTCAGAGTTTTTGTCTTGAAATTTTTAGTTCCTGCATTGTGGTTTGTTTTTATGCCTTTTAATATTTCTTTTTGCGTCTTAAAATTCGCTTGCAACTAAATCATTAAATGTTACTTTTGGGGGCATTTCATTTTCTTGGAATTGAATTTTGTTTTCAGGGGTCATTGGATTTAAGTGTCATAAATGAATGAATGAATGAATGAATGAATGAATGAATGAATGAATGAATAAATAAATAAATAAATAAATAAATAAATAAATAAATAAATAAATAAATAAATAAATAAATAAAGATATCATCACCATGGGGAGGGGGGCGATGATAACTTCCTCAATGGCTCAAGGGGGCGTTTCTTTCAAAAAGGTTAAGAACCACTGTTCTAGATCATGGGTACATAGTGATAAGATCAGCACAGAATGAAGTAGAATACCAAATAATAAATGCTGCACCTGGAAAAGCCCTGAGATAATAGATCATTGCAGTATGTACATGCAAACTGTTACTAAGTATTAGCGCTCTCTCTTTTTAACGCTTCCATCTCAAGGAAGATCCTGCAGAAGCTTGGATGTGTATTTTCTAAAAATAAAGAAGTGTAGTGTTGTAACCAGTCAGCAGTCCCTTCAGGGAATAGAACAACCTCCATAATCAGGATGGGAAAAAGTTATTCTCACCTGTATAGCCCCTAAATCTGATCCAAAGGGCAAATTTGGGAGGCAGGTGTAAAAGGGGTAAGAAAGGAGGGAAGAAGTCCAGCTGAATTAGCAGAAATCTGTTTGTATGGTATTGGATTTTGCCCGGAATTGTGGTGGGAAATGTGTAGCCCTTGATATGTTGTCAGCTCTGATTGTTTGGGTCATTGGATGTTGAGTTCTAGCATCTGGGGGGGGGGGGGATGCACTTTCTCCACCAATGCCTGAATTCATTTATCTGATTTATAGCGGTCTTTTCCCCCAAAGTGCCACTCAAAACAGTCAACAGCAAAATTGACAATATGTGTACAGTTAATTAAATGAGTTAAAAGAATACATGGGAGACATGCAGCATGATGGGCACAATAAATTAGCATAAAGGTAGATGGTACTTTTGTGCTAATTGATTGTGGAAGGTAGAATTATAAAAAAAAAATACACACAGTAATTTAATTTGCACTGGAAAAGGGGATGCTGTGAGCAGACCGGCAAGTTAAGTAATTTTCAAAAGTACAGGCTGGCATATTCCTCTGATCCATATTATTGTTAGAAGCATAGCCCACAGAGACTGGCATTTCTTTGTATTAAAAAAATTACAGAATCAACTGGTGTTTTAGCAAACAGATACTACTTTATAGGATAATGGAGGTGCCACAGCTCAGAAATCAAGGTCAAGCCCCTTGCACATTTCTTGCTAGTTTCCAACAGACGTAATCCTCAACTTGTAGAAAATAGCAGTAATCAAACCAAAGAGCTGAAGGAGAAATACACAAGTGCATTCTCTTTGTGTTAGAAAGGTCAGCAGTGCTAAAACCTGGAACACCACAGGAAATTAATCTCAACCTTGACGCCAAACTTTAAAATCATAATCGAAATTATTTTTTGAGGATAAAAATAAGCTGTCCTGGAGTAAAAACAAGACATAAAACTGGCCTGACTTCAGTCTTGAATCCTTTCTTTTCTCTTTGGAGCGATTTCAAGGTTGCCCAGTCATGCCTTCTTCTTGGACCCAAGTCTTAGGGATCTTACCAGGGCTTGCTAACATCCTCATTGTCATCACTTTAGGCTGTGCTGACTCAACAAGGCACCTCACTATGGAATTTTGCAGCTCCAGAGAGTGAGTGAGAGAACAGATACAAGGTCTCTGTAGTTCCTGCAAAATATTTGTGTGCAAAACTAGTGGTAAGTAGAGAGGGCATGAATCAGAAAAAAATGTCTTTTGTTTGGATTCATGATTCACCAAGGTCAACAAATTACAACTTTACAGGATTTTTTTCTGATGAATCAACTAATCAACAAATCAATTCATTTTTAAAAATTTAAAACCCTATTAAATGTCCCCTCAAAGCACCTGGAGACACCAAGTTCACAGGGAAGCTTCCCCTGATTCTTCTGTACAAGCCCTGCAAGTTTAGTGTAGTTTGGATTTCAGATGTCTTGAGTTATATCCCCACAAAAAAGCCTCCCCAGGAAAGTTCCCCCCAGGTACCTAGAGACACCAAAATGAGAGATAAGTGTTTACCAACTCTCCTCTAGAATCCTTCCAAGTCTGGTGAAGTTTGGGTTTCAGACATCCAAGGTGTTCCCCCCAGAATAAGTGTCCTTTAGCAGCTGGCTTGGGGAAAATTTGTAGGGATTGTACAGAGTAAGTGTCCTTTAGCAGCTGGCTTGGGGAAAATTTGTAGGGATTGTGCAAGAGAGTCAGTAGAAACCTGTGTGTGTGTGTGTGTGTGTGTGTGTGTGTGTGTGTGTGTGTGTGTGTGTGTGTGTGTGTGAGAGAGAGAGAGAGAGAGAGAGAGAGAGAGAGAGAGAGAGAGAGAGAGAGATATTTTGGTGTTTCTAGGTCAGGGGTCAGGGAACTTTTTTACCTTTTACCCCCCTTTTACCCCCCCCCCAAAATTTATATACACCGCCATTACCCCCTTGATTCGAAAGGAAATCATACATTATTTGAATTAAAAATATTATTGAGTCTACACAGGCTGTGTACCGAACTAGCAGGATGCACCAAATTTGATAATGATGTGCACTATTTTTGCTGGAACACATAGCACTCCAGCCATGGTGTGGTATAGGGAGTAGTAAGGTGTCCAATGTGCCTAGTAAGTTGCATTAAATTTTTGCTAGCTCGCATAGGATTTAATCATCATCAGTGGCTGCCAGAGTGGTGCTAGCAATGACATGCTTGCTAGAAACAGCCAACGCAGAACTGGGGGGGGGGGGGATTTTCCTACCAGTTTAATCATTCTATGTGTGGTGTGCAAAAAGGAACAAACCAGGCTAAAGGTCATGTCACCCACCCTGGTGTCACAGCTCAATATCAAAGGACCAGTGTGCTTTTTTTATCATCATCAATGGAAAACTCAGCAGTGGCCAGAGGATTGGAAAAGATAAGTCTATATCCCAATCCCAAAGAAGGGCAGTGCCAAAAAAATGCGTCAACTACTGTACAATTGCACTCATTTCACACGCTAGCAAGGTTATGCTCAAAATCCTACAAGGTAGGCTTCAGTAGTATGTGGACCGAGAATGCCCAGAGGTACAAGCTGGATTTCAAAGGGGCAGAGGAACTAGAGACCAAATTGCAAACATGCGCTGGATTATAGAGAAAGCCAGAGAGTTCCAGAAAAACATCTACTTCTGCTTCATTGACTACACAAAAGCATGGCAGAAAGTGAGGACTTAAAGAACCTCTTAATGAGGGTGAAAGAGGAGAGCGCAAAAAAATGGTCTGAAGCTCAACATCAAAACAAAACATTAAAATTGTCACAGAGGTTATTATACAGTGAAAGATAGGTTGTTTGCATACAGCCTCAGTTGCCATCTTAACAGAATAAGAAGATATCTCACCCACCAAGCATTTTTCTTAATTTTATCCCCTCCTTCAAAATTCTTTTTCAAAGAAACTTCTTTTTCTCAAATGGAATGAGAAAGGTTGAAATTCTTGTGGGAGAAATGTTTGACATACTTCTTTTCACCTTTAGGAGAAGGTCTGTTCCCTTAAAGAAACATGCAGTGAAATGTAAATAGATAAACCTGAAAACTGAACAGTTTTTTGAAAGATGGAAGTTATAGAATGTTGTGGTCCTTGGCAAAACCTCTT